>NC_087444.1:28760000-29457739 GCF_036321535.1 Camelus dromedarius | reverse complement strand
TTCCAAACCCTGAAATTATAAGGGAACTTTGATATGAGGTTTTTTAAACATTAGCTGATATCCAGCAAACGGATAAGCAATTTCTGATTATTGTTTTAATGGAAAGAGTTTCAAGAAAGTAACACTAGATTTTGGCAAATATGATCTTCCCCATATTTAAATTTCACACACTCTCCATGCTAAGGGAGGGCATTTCAGGTTGAAATCTCTTGGGAGAAAGCTTACACTTTTACACACACACACAGAGTGTGTCTATAGGGGTTTCAGGCAACCTGTCCTCATAGAGCTGGAAGGAGAAAAATAGTTATTAAGGTAAAGTGCAGCCGTTCCCTTCCACCTCAGAGGAGACTGATGATGTTTAAGGCCAGCTGGACAAGAGACAGGACAGGCATTACAAATAGATGAATAAGTTGTTACAATCCATCTGCTCGGCTCTGAGTATTTTAAGAACTGGCTGGATCCAGAGCTGTGTGTTTCAAAGCACAACTAAATCTGACCGCTCTTCATCAAAAGTCACGGTTGCATAGAAATCCATTCCCAGAAGCACTACCCTTGAGCCCCATAAGGGTGGGACCTGTCGCACCTTCCTAACTGCCTTCTCCATTCTCAGCTCGTGTCACGCCCATTGCCAGAAACTTCCCGCTGTCCTGCGGTCTGACCTTCATCCCAGACAAATGATCAGACCATCTGACTCTTCACTTGCTTAGCTCTGAAACCAGACTTCGTTTTGAAAGGCAGAGAGTCTGTTGGAAAAGCTTGTTCTCCGTCTTCTTGACCTCACCCTGTGAAGTTCCTGCTGGTGGAAAACACCAGCTCATCTTCACATTCTCACCTGAGATTCCTCCCACTGAAGCCCTCTCCATCGACATTCTACCTCCTCCACACAGCACTCATCACCCTTCAGGGACAATGCACCTTCTGCAGATTACAGAGGGGATTTCCTACAAGGAATTCTTTAAGAGGGTGATGGAAAGCTCCCTTTTGTCCAAAAAATGAACTCCCTCAGAAGCCTGTCACAGGACCCAAAAGTCCACCATTCAATCCTTTTCTCTTAAAAATAGAGTTACTATATGATCCAGCAATCTCATTCTTGGGCATATATCTGGAAAAGATGAAAACTCTAATTTGAAAAGATACAGGCACCCGATGTTCATAGCAGCACAATTTGCAATAGTCAAGACTTGAAAGCAACCCAAGTGACCATTGATAGATAAGTGGATAAAAAGATATTATATATCTTTTTATATATATTATATATATAATATATAGATATATTATATTATATATATTATATTATATTATATATATATAAAATTTTACTCAGCCATAAAAAATGAAAAATTGACACTTGAAGCAACATGGATGGACCTAGAGATTATTTTACTAAGTGAAGTAAGTCAGACAGAAAGACAACTATCATATCATATCACTTATGGTATGCAGAATCTAAAAAAAAATACAAGTAAACTTATTGACAAATCAGAAACAGACAGAGAAGACAAACTTATGGTTACCAAAGAGGAAAGGGGAGGAGAGACAAATTAGGAGTTTGGCATTAACAGATACACCCTACTATATACATAAAATAGATAAACACCAGGGACCTACCGTATAACACGGGGAACTAGGTTCAATATCTTGTAATAACCTATAATGGATAAGAACCTGAAAATTTTATATATAATATATAATTAATATATATATAACCAAATCATTATCCTGTACACCTGAAACTAACACAACATTGTAAATCAACTAAACTTCAATTTTTAAAAATGTTTCTCCTTAGTTATGAGGATAATAAGGAGGGGGCAGGCATTAGGAGACAAAACAAGAGTACCCGAAAAAGAACCTAACCCCAAGGAGAAGACACACAGGTAGAAAAAGATGATGAAATGACAATTAAAACAACGGTATAGTCCTCATTCCTTGAGAAGACATAGCGCTAGACATTTAGCATACAGTCTCTGATTTGATTATCGTGACACTTACACCAGGTAGGTATTCTCATTTCCATTTTACAGATGAGCATATTGAGGCTCACAGAAAATCATCCCTTATCTTATTCACACAACTAATAAGTGGCAGGTTGTGGGTTCATGTCCAGATTCCCCTCCAAAACTCATAATTATTCCACTTGGTCATATCGTCTTCCTAATAATGCATTAGTTATAGTATAGCTAGGGAGTACATCTGTGCTTTCTCAAGGGAAAAGGCAAGACAAAAAGAAGAAAATTCCACTAGATTTCAGACTAGAAGCTTGGCCCAGAGCAGCAGAGATGTCAGTGAACTAAACTGCACCTTAGCCTCACGCCCCACCATTCACTTAAGTCTGTGGTTCCCAACTGGGGACTCAGAGATATTTCAAGGGATCTGGGTATTCAAATGTACACTGAACTCTGTCTGCAGACAAAATACATCACACACGTCTATTTCTGTGATGGATAATATACTAGTTGATTCAAAAGTGTTGCTGAATTCACAGTAGATATTTATCATTGTATATTTCTCAACAGAGGAATATTAAAAGCATAATTAGAATCATATGAGACAGGCGTTTTTGTCATTAAAAAGGGATTTTCAATTTTACAATCCAGAAATTCCACTCTTAGAGATATACTCAACAGAAATGCAGCAATGCGCTTATCCACCGACATTATACAGGAGTGGTCATAGAAGCATATTCATAATTTCCCCAAACTGGAAACAACCCAAATGCCAGCAAGAGTGCAATGGATAAATACACTCTCGTACAATTGTACAGCGGAATACAACACGGTGGCAAACGTGAACAGACCCCAGCTGCACACAACAGGATGGATCTCACAATGTGGTGCAGAGCAAGGAAGCCAGAAACAAAAAAAAAGATCCCACTTATACAATATCCAAAAACAAGAAAACAAATCTATGCTGTTAGAAATCAGGAGAAAGGTTACCCTGAGTTGTGTGGGGGCAGTGAATGGAAGTTGAGTGAGAAGGACTTACAAGGCTCAGTTTCTTGATCGTCTAGATGTTTGGTTACATGAGTGTATTTCAGTTGATGAAGGTTCCATGAACTGTGCATGTGATTTGTATGTTTTTTATATTTATCGTTTAATAAAAGATTTTTAAAACAGAAGAGGTCATACCTATAATATGAATGACCACTGCTCTACAGAAAGGTTCATCCCAGCCAAGCCAGACACTAATGTTTTTGCCTCCCCATTTTTGCTTGGGCCATCTCCCCAACTTCAGAGCACCCATCGCACCATTTCTTCTTATAAAAACAATTTTTATTCTTTCAAACCCAGGTCCGTAGCTCCACCTCCAAGGAACTTTCTCTGCTTCTCTAGCCAGAAGTGAATTCTTGCACCCCAAACCCCAAGAAAGCTTTAATAGCATTTCTGTGATCACAGCACTGAAGTCTCAGAGTGTAGTATAGCACAGTACTTGCCAAAGGATAGGTCATCAACAAAGGTTTTTTGTGTTTATCATAATAGCCACATCTGAACCTCTTAATGCAGTGATTTATGTTTACCTCGCTTCCTGCCTTCAAGAAGCTCATTGTCTTGGGAGAAATGTCTACTCAACTTCGTATTGTCCACCATGCCCAGCCCATGATTTCTCACCCAGCAGGTGCTCAGCTAATGTTTTTGAACATACGTCTCCTATAAAAGGAGCTTGCAGTGAAAGAGATGCCCTGAAGACCTCAGCAGTTCTATATCAGACAAGGACCAAGGACAATAAAGATTTCAATAAGAACATTGCCCTTTCTGCCTAGTGGCTTGTATGTTATTGGACTTAAGACTAGACTGAATACCCCTTGGGAGTCCAATTATCTATACAAGCAAAAATGTGCGTTTTACAATAAGAAAACTGAAGGCAGTTGAGATGTTTGGATCTGGGTGAGGAAGATATCATCAGCCCAGTTCCAAGCCCCTTGGATCAACCTTGGCACACACGTCCACACATAAGGAAAAGGAATCCAACAATCCAATCAACAAGGCAACATGCAATGAGAGATGACCGAGTGGCACTGATGGATCCGTGTCCAAGTCCACTGCAGCTTGGTCCCCCAAGAGGAACCACGCATTTCTGAAGAGTCCCCAGTGCACTCTCAGTCCATTGTTCTGCCTCCTTACTTCCTTCTTTCCTTCCCTTTTCTCACAAACCTGCACACCATCCGGGACAAATTCACTGTGAAATGATTTTTTTTTCCTTTTAAATCATTAGGGCCAAATGAGCAGCAGTGGAGTGCTAAAATTCCTGAATTAATAATATTGCTGCCATCCATGATTTGAGCTTTCTCTTTGGGGCTGGCAGAAGCCAAAACATTAGGAGATATTTTCCAGCATTACAGTCAAACTGTGCATTTTTAAATTTGTGGGCAGGCTGAGTGATCTCCGGCCAGTGTCTCAGCCCTCAACCCTGCATTCCAATGTCATTCTCTTACCACAGAATCATTCCTGGCCTCCCCCAAGTCATTGCTTTGGAGAAAATGAAGCACATTTTCAGAATTTAGTTTAGGAATAACCCAGGCAACCTCAGGCCAACTGACAAGGCAGGGGGTGAAGTCAACAGAGGGAAGAGCAGATACTGGTGAGATGTATGTGGTCCCCACTCCCCACCAATAAGACCTTTCATCCCTGAATCAAGCATCTCATCGGAAGTTGGAGTTGACAGGTCCAAGCAGCTTAAAGTGCCCACATCTTTTCCTTTTTATTACAATTACAAGAAAACAGAGCATGTGAATTAAAATATTTATGCCAGGACTAACCTATTTACCATTCAGGTATCAACTTGAATTTCATTTCTCACGGAAGCCTGGCCAAAGGCTTATTCAGGGGTTCATAATTCCTTATGTAATCATACATATAACATTTGTCTCTCCATGGAAAAATAAGTTCCGTGAGGGCAGGGGTGGATGCTGTCTTGTTTGTGGCTGTGCCTCAGCCTGGTAAATACTTGGTACAGTTAACACTAGCTAGTTGGCTACACAGATTACAAGAACCTAGCAAGCCAGCAACCCCCACCTACCATGGTTGGCAACCAGGAAAGAAAGAAAAGTGTTTTTCAGGAGCCCATAGAAATGGTGAATTAATTATAAAGTTTTCATTCTTTTTTCTCTCTCCTAGATTGTCTCCTGTCCCTAATCCATGGGACCACTATCATCCAAGTTAACCAGTTTCAAAACCTAAGAGACATCATTGGCTCTGTCCTCCACTAATTTGCCTACTTCCAACTAATTGATTCGACCTCTACAAGCTTTCTTCCCGCCTCCTTCCCCTCTCCTTCCCCTCACATCACCCTCGTCTGGGGTCTCCTGGACATCTAATTGACCTCTGACTGTTACTCGTTCTTTTAACCAAATCTCTTCATTTCTAGCCAGCAGATAATTCTTGGTACTGTCAGATCACTCCCTACTAGAAAAAGAACTAATGGATCCCTCCCACCTGGTGAATAAAATGTAGATGCCATACTTTGGAATGCTCCTGGGTCCCAAGCTGCCTCCAATTTCCTTCCCTGACGATCCTTCACCGTTCAGACGAAATACCGCTTTATGCCAGAAGTCTTTCCTAAATCCATCTCCACCTGAAAATGCAACCAAATGCTGCCAACACATTTCTGGAACTTTGTAAACGTTCACTTTTATCAATTATAAAGCCTCAGCTACATTGTTCCTATTATTCTGGAAAGATCTTCCAGCCGTAATCTAGAACATACTGGTCTTTGCGTACCTGAAGATGCCTAACACTGTGTCTGGCACTTAGTAGCTTTTCAAAAACTATTTCTTGAACTGAAACAAATTCATTCCTTCCTTCATTCTTTCAAATGTGCAGTCTCTGTTTACCAAGCCTGGCCCCACCCCAGGGATAGTGACCTAGGATAACTGTATGACCTCAGGCACGTAACTTTAATCCCTCTACGCCTTAGTGTCTTCATCTGTAACACAAGCTGTGCCGTGGACCAAATAAAATAACGCATGTAAAGCACTTAGCCTGGTGTCTGGCACATAGTATATGCTCAATAAATGTTAACCTCCTATTACTATTATTTCACAAGGCAGTCTATTCCACTGCTGGGCAGCTAGAATTACTAAAACATTTTTTCCCAATTCTGAGTTAAAACAGACCGCCCTATGACTCCTCTTCATCGATCAGAGCTTCTTTGCCTGTGGGCAACAAGAACGAATTGACTCAAAAAAAAAAATATGCATGTATATGTACGACTGAAACATTATACTATACACAGAATTTGACACAACATTGTAAACTGGCTACACTTAAATTAAAAAAAAAAAAAAAAGAATGAATTGACTCCAAAGCAGGCACAGAGACACTTTTAAAAACCTGAATCTCAGTCCCAGGACTGGAATAGAGAAAGGAAAACTGGGGTCAGCTGGGGAGACAGGCTGGATTTCATTAATTCCATGGGTTTCTGAAAAGGGCTAAGGTTCTGTAAGTTGGTGTTCATTTTCTACCTTAGGAGTTTCACTCTAGGAGTCCAATATACTGCTTAAATTTCACTTATTTCCTTTAACTGTACAATTTGGGTAAGCAAGGAAAACTGCAAAATGACTTCACCATTGGCAGTAATTTGCTCTTGGCCAAATTGGCTTCCAATTACTTTAAGGATGTCAAGAGTTTCCAAATTAGCTTAGGCTGTCTGCTGCTGAGTGGGCTCCTTGGGGTGGGTCACGGCCACTCCTTGAGTCTCCGCAAGATGGGCCCAGCTGCCCTGATGAAGTGTGTCCCCTGCCGTCCTCACTTCCCCTCAGCACCTGGCTCAACTCCTGCTGGTCACCATGACATTCAAGGACTTGTTTTCATTTCTCCAGGTTCCCACGCCCTCTTCCACTGTACTCTTCTACCTCTGGGTTAATTATTTTTTTAATAAATGGCTTTCCACTGACAGAAGGTTCTCCCATTCTTCCATATGCTCTACAGCTGTTCTGTCGTGCTCCAAGGTTGCACAAACCAAGCTGTGGAGAAGCTTCTGCACCCACACACGGGGCTGATGACACTGTGAGATTATTTTCAGAAATCTGAAACCATTTCCAGAAAAGTCAGGAAGAGCCTGTAACTCTCCAGCGGTAATAATGACTTATTTTCAACTAACTTCAGGATAGTTCATAATTTACTCCAACTCAAGCACTTAAGGATGAAACAAATTATGTAGTAATTTTACAAAATTCATTGAGTATTTAGTCTAACCCATCGCCTGACAGCACAGCCTCCTAACTGATCTCAGCCTCTACTTTGTCCTTTGTAATCTATTCCCTACCAGATCCCAGATTAATTTTTTTTAAATGTAAGTCACAAGGTCTTATAGCCTTGCTTAAAAATGTTCCACAACTTCAGGATGAGCCTAGAGATTATCATATTGAGTGAAGTAAGTCAGACAGAGAAAGACATATATCATATGATATCACTTATATGTGGAATCTTAAAAAAAAAGATACAAATTTTATTAACAAAACCAAAAATAGACTCACAGACATAGAAAACAAATTGTGGTTACCAAAGGGGAAAGGGCGGGGGAGGGATAAATTAGGAGTTTGGGATCAACAGATTGACACTACCAAATATAAAAGAGATAAACAACAAGGATCTACTGTATAGCACAGGAAACTATATTTAATTTCTTGTAATAGCATATAGTGGAAAAGAATATGAAAAATATACATATGGATATATATGTATAACTGAATTGCTTTGCTATACACCTAAGACTAACCCTGTCAATCAAGTACACTTCAAAAAAACAAAATGTAAAAAAAAGCTCCACAACTTCAGCTGTACTCCAAATGAAATCATGGGTGTTAAATTCCAAATACTCTGCCTCCTGATGTTTCTCCACTCGCTTACAGCCCCCTCCCCTATGCTGATCATGCACAAACAGGACTTCCCACACTTCTTCAACCATGTCAGCTCTGTTCTGGCTACAGGCCCATAGTTTATATACTTACTCTTTCCTCCACCTGGATTTTTCTTCCCCAAGTTCTAAATAAATGTCTCAGTCTCCTAGTTTTGCTCCCATCTCAAGGTTAGCTCTGAGAACCATAAAGTAGAACCCCCTTCCTCAACCTGCAAAGCTGCTCCTTAAATAACTCATCTTATCCACTTTGTATCAGGCATCTTAGGATTGCCATGATTTATGTCATCAATGGCCCCAATGCTACATAAACAAAAAGGCTAAGGAGAGTCTCCAAATTTGACTTGCTGCATCACCCAGTGTGGGGGAAAATATATCCACCCCATAGTCATGAAGCCAGTATGAATCATATACAAAAGTTACCTCTGTAACAGCCATGGAGGCATCACCAGGGAGAAGGATTAAGAAGAGGAACCACTCCCTTCTCTTCAGAGGGTCTTGTTCATTTTATAAGAAGGAAACCCCACCCACTGTGGAGCCTCTCATCACCACTGGAAGAGCCAAGTTTGATGCGACTGCAGCAACAGGTTGCTTCTTTGATATTCCAATTTCCTTCCAGGATTGAATTACCAGCCTACCTCAGACTCCTGAGAGGCTGAAAGAGTAATACAATTAATCAGAAGAGGAATTTCTCCTTGATCACGGTCCACCGTCCTTTCCTTCAAAAGACAGTCTTGATATAGACACATCTCTCAGCAGTGAATGAATAAGCCTGTGGCTTGTGAAATTAGCAAAAGGAATGTGACAATGAATGTATATATGTTCATGTATAGTTGAAAAATTGTGCTCTACACTGGAATTTGACACAACATTGTAAAATGATTATAAATCAACAAAAAATGTTTAAAAAAAAAGAGGCATATCCAAGTTTCACAAGGCTTAGACATTGAAAACACAAAAATAAAAGTCAAAATAAAATAATAAAAATAGTAGCAACGTAAGTATCCTAATATACAGTGAGTGCTTATTCTGCACTGGAAGCGGTTCTAAGCCTTTTACGTGTGTTATTTCATTTCAATCCCGTATCAGTTGTTTGAAGATGCTGATATTCTCTCCATTTTACAGATGAGAGAACTGAGGCACAAGGAGATTAAATACATTAGCCCAGTTCATTCAGGCAGTAAGTGGTGTGTCAGGATTTGAACCCAGGAAGTCTGACTTCAACAACTTTGTTCTTAACCACTGACTGCCCCTCCGTGTGCCAGAGAGATGTCAGAGTTGATACATCACAAGCAGTGCTGACAACATCCAAGTATTCCAAGTCCCAGAGGGAAAGGGTTTGCAGAAGTGGCCACACAAGACCTCTGCTAACTTGCTGAAATCATGAGGAACTGAGAAGGGTGATTGGTCCATTCAACCCTATGTGATACAATCTCATGAAAAGTTCCAGAAAATCTTGCAACATCTCCCCTCTCTTCCACTGGGCAGGTCTTTTGTACCTAACCCTTGTCTGTGCTGTTTCAGTAGACTCCCCACCATCAGTCTCTTCTATCACACAGCCAACGATACTTCTGAATCTCAGTTCTACTCACATCAAGTCCATTACCCATTACCTATTGAACCGCCTGGGTTTGAACCCCAAGTGTTGCCACTTACCGTCAGTAGGAAACTTGAACATGTCACTTACCCTCCTTTTAGGTGCCTTCATCTAAAATAGGACCAAAATAACCCCACAGTGTTCTTTTGAGTATCTAGTTCATAGCGACAGCTCAAAAACAAAAGGTAGCTTTGTTCCAAAATAAAGTACAAAGCACTTAAGACTTTCTGTGTGCATGGCTCCTACCAACACTCCCAAGTTTATCCCACACTGATGGTCTTCAACAAATATTGCTACCCATGGGGTTCACCTGCTCTCCTCTAGACCAGTATGCCTCCAAGGGTGGTCCTTGGACCCTCTGAATCAGATTCATCAGATGTGACCTTACAGTTCAGATCCTTGGTTCTGACCCTGGCTGTGTTAATCAGAATCTCTAGGATGGGTCCTGACTATCTTTGTTCTTAACAGGCTCCCCAGACAATACTTGCGAACACCAATGATGCAGTCCCTCTTGCCTCCTCTATGACGATGTTCTCTGTGCCTGAGATTCCTTCCCGCTCTCATATCCCTCACCCCAATTCCACTGATAATTCAAAGCCTGACTTAAATGTCTCCTCCTTCATAAAACTATTCCAGATTCCTCCCTCCAGTAACAATCTGTCCCAGCTTTGAATGATCATGGCACTTATTTATGGATATGATGACTCTCCCTAGAATTTTCAAGCTCCTGGAGGTGAGAGTCAGTATGTAAATCACACTAACGTCTCCAGAGTTATCTATCACAGGGCTTTGCATGGAATAGGCACTCCATGAAAATGACTGAATGGACAGGATGAAGCCCAGTCCCAGTATTTTTAGATCATTTTGATAAATTCTTGCATATGAAGTAATAACTGATTCATTTGAAGAAGAGGAGGGAAGCTAACGGAACAGACTTTATTCTCTGTCTCTCCTCCCGGTCTTCTCTCTGATTCCTGCTGCAGTCACCATCCATGGTCACCCCTTGATTCCTTAGCCCGAGTCTTAGGAAGTGGGGAATGAGTGGGGTGCCCTTCATTACTTCCCATTAGTGCACTTGAGCCTTGCTGACAAAGTTAGGTCACTTCTCTTTCTATTTAAGAATAAGCAAAAAAGGAAATCAATATAACAGTCATAAACCATCTACCATGGTCAAGTTTCCCTGGTATAGGCTCCTGTTTAGCCCAAAGGGTTGGAGTAATTTCCCGAGCATCTTGGCCAGCCATCTGACTCAGTGAGCACTGCAGGCTGGTTGCTGTTTTCACTACTGGTGAGCAGAAATGATCATTGCTTATCAGTTTGCTCCCTTCTTAAAGCACGCCAGTACTCTTCACTCCTGCATGTCAGTCAGCTCAGGCTGCTGTAACAGAACACGATGCTTAAACAATAGACACTTATTTTCCACAGTTCTGAAGCTGGAAGCCTGAGATAAGGGGGCCAGCATGGTTGGGGGCTTGGTGAGGACCCTGCTCTTGGTTTATAAATCACCCATCATCCCACTGTATCACCACATGACAGAGAGACAGAGACAGAGAGAGAGCATCTTTCTCCTGTCATTCTGTTAAGGGCATGACTCCCATTCACGGGAACGCCACTCTTATGACCTAATTACTTTCCAAAGGCCCCACCTCCAAATATCATCACATTGCACATTAGTGCTTCAACATATGACTATGGGGGGAGAGGAGACAAACATTTAGTTCATAACACCCCAAGCACCATGATCCCAGTGCAGTTCATCCTGGTTTGACTGAAAAGGATCCACCTTATCCTCAGACATTGGCAAGATGGCAGCCACTACTCCAATGTAACTTCAGACCCAACAGTGTGATCACATTTCACTAAGGCAAGAGAAGTAATAACCATTTTCCTTCCACACTCACCTCACTCACAGCGTTCCAGCCACGTCACTCACTCCGCGGCTCTGCAAACACACCGAGCTCATCCCTTCTCAGGTTCTCGCATGGGCAACTCCCTCTGCCTGCGATGCTCTTCCCCCAGTCACATGAATATATGAGGCTTTCCTTTAAGAATCAGCTTTCCCATAGGCCTCAGCTTAACTATTCAGTTCGTAGAGGGGGCTTCTATAGCTGTATTATTATGTGAAAATAAACCTCCTTTCCCAGTTCATTCCTATTTCAGCCCCTTATTTATGTCCCTCCTGGCACGAACCACAACCTCCAATTCTTCTACCCCTTTCTTTATTTGCTGGCTCCTTGTCTGTCTTTCCAGAAATGATATAAACTGAACAAGGTCAAGAATTGTGCCTATCTTGTTCACCATTCCTGACACATAGTAGCAGCTCAATAAGTGTCAAATGATGGAATAAAATAATTACATAATATAGAATCACAGGGAAGAGGAAGGGAGTCATGCAATCAAATACATCAAATCTTTTATTCACATAATGTTACAACCAGGAAATAATCATCTTTTATTTAATTTTATAACCACATCAGATTTCAACATTAGCCCTGTGATTTAAGTTATTTTGCTGCTTAAAGAAACCAGGTCCTCCTCTTTACCCTGGACTATGATTTACCATGATACTTATCTACAGACTCTGAATAATGAATCTCATTTTTCCCAATGAAACTCAACTCCTAGGGACTAAAAGTTGATATCCTTATGAGACGTCAACAAAGAAGAGACAACTTCAAGAAGCAGATGTGACTATTTTAGAAGAAAAAAAAAAAAAAGATCTACATTCTGTTTTAACTTTGCAAGTCTCAAAGAATTCTTTCATGACAATGCACTGAGAACTATTTCGTGAAAATAAATAGCCACAGAGGAATATGGATTTAATTGCTTGAATTGCTGCATTAGCTAAAATAAAACAGCTGTGATCACATTCTGGGGTAAAAACCCATTGTTCAACAAACAGTACTATTAAAGATCACCCCAGTGATGAGTCTGGCTTTCCAAAGTCAGGCATACTGCTTCCTGGAGCACCCATTGTTCTTAGGGTAACCACGATTCCAATTTGGGGGGCATCTAGGTTGGAGAAATGTGGTCTGTGCCATAGGGCACAGGACTGCTTGATAGATTTCCTCTTTCCCCCCAAATACACAGCTCAAGTTACTCAAAATTACTCAGCAAAACAAATTCCTTTCATATTTCCATAATCCCAAGACACAGAAAAGGTGCTGGGCTAGCAGCTGAGGCTTTTTGAGTTCCGATTCACTAGAAGATGAAACAGGAAGCAGACTTTGTCCAAGTTCTTCCTAAGGAATCTTTAAGAAGAGATCATAAGGAAGCCAGAGAGTCTTTCACAGAAAATTCACATATGTATTAAGGCAAACTTTGAAAGCTAGCCTCCAGAAGTTCTGTGAACAACCTTAAATTATCCGTGGACCACAGACTCAGAACACAGTATAAAACGCAGAAGTAGGGCTTGCGATGGGGAAAGCCAAGAATGCAAATGGTTTTTCCACCAACCACCATCATAGATCTACTTTAAATAACTCTGCCACACACCAGTCCCACCTCGAACCCTTCCACTGGCCCATCCATAGACTTTGCAATCAGTATCAAGGCAAGTCAAAAAGTAGAAGGGAAAATTTGAGGGAAAGGGAGCAGAAGAGGCATTGATTAAAAGCCCCAAATTTTAAATTTCTAACATTCTATCCAGTCCTACATTCCTAAGATTCTATTCCACTGACCTCACAAAGCCAGACATTATCAAACTTAGGTGTGCCTAAAAGTTAAGTCAACCTGGCAAGGTTACCTTAAAATGAAGATTTCTAAGTCTCACGTGCCTTTTGATTCAAAGGGATTCTGTAGTTTTTATTAAACACCCAGGTGATTCTGAAGCTGGTGGCTATTTAGACCACAATTTCAATGGTTTCCAATCTTGTTTCTCAGCAGCTAAGATATCCCAATATTTCAGGATCCAAAATACAGACTCCTTCTTCTTATATCCAGAAGTGGCCCATATCCAAACACCTTTTGTCTAATCATGAGTACCAGATGTACCACTATTTCCTTCTCATCTACACCACTTTTAGGGGAAACATTCAGGGAAGAGATGTAGTGAGAGGTTTCAAGGTGACCCAGTGCCTGAGAATTGCCCAGTGACTGATTATCAATTGATCAGAAGCCTTAGTTCATCTGCAAAGTCCCTCTTGTCATGTAATGAAACACATTCATGCGTTTGGCACCAGAGAAAAAGTTGCCGGGTGGATCCAAAATCTTTCCTACAGTAGTTGCCCCCATCCTTCAAGACCCTCCTTCTCCAAAATGTCTCCCTAATGATTTTGCCCCGAATTCCCACTGATTGTCTCTCCCTTTTTGAGCTCCTATTCCACCTGGTTGTGCACTATAACACTGAGATCACGCCCCACCTTGTTCTCTCATTATTTCTTGTCTGCCACCTGATTGCTCGTTCTTTGAGAGCATGAGTATGCTTTAAATGCCTCTTCATCATCCACGAGACACAACTGCTCATAAGCTCAGGGTAGGTACAGCAGCACCTGTTGCCTTTGCCTGCCCAGCCTCTAGTGCCCTCTTTTCCCCGTTCTTTCCTGGTAACTGTATCTCAATTTCCCTTTAGAAAGCTACCATCCTCCTAAGTCCACTTGTTTCAGAAAGCCTAATCTACTCCTTGATGCCAGGAGTAGGCACATGACCCAGGTTGGGCCAATCAGCATCAGACATTCCCCTGACACAAGGATTGGTTCATGAGCATCAGATGACCCAAGCTTAGCCAGTGGGATTCAGTCCTGAAACTTTTGTAAGGATAACCAAGGAAGTGAGTAGTCTCTTTCTGTGTCGGTTGCTGGGGCGAGTGAGCCTCACCAGGCATCCTGTCATCACTGGGGGAAGGCCTGCACAAGAGGGAGAAGCGCAGATGCAAGCAGGGCTGACAGACACAGAGCCAGTGCCCGAGTCCCGGGGACCTGGCTCCTGAATTCAGCCAGGCCAGAAGCTAGTGCTACCTCCCAAACTTTTCAGTTATGCACAGTGTACAGCTAGTAAATAATATCACATAGCATCTGAACTAATTTGAGTGTGTTTCTATCATTTCAACAAAAAGAGCCCAAATTTATTTAATGGCTAATAAGTATTGAGATTGGTTGAATTAGTAACCATTTTTAGTTTTGCGAAATATATATTTGGGTTCTTATAACCTGCAAAGTACCTTTCTGAACAAGAATGTCAGTTGCTTAAATTCTGTCTTTGGCATTGAACACAGATGTGGTCATAAAACTCTGGCCTTTGGAACTGGACAAATGAACTTGGATCCCAGCTCTGCCACTTACAAATTGTGTGGTCTGGGGCATTTTACTTAGGAACCTTTAAGCACCGGAAGACCACAGTGAAAAATGTGCATTGTTATTGGAGGATCGTTTTTCTGTAGATGATGGATCGAGAGACAGATAGAGGAAAGCATTATCAAGTTTAGACAATAGCAGATGAGGCTTTAGGCTAAGGCAGCATCATTTGAGAAGCAGACCAAAGGACAGATTGCAAAAACTGCAACTTCGTAGCAAACTAAATGTGGGGTGTGGGAAAAAACAAAGGAGTCAAAGTTCCTGGAAACTAGTTCAGTGTTTTCTGTTTTGAGACATTAAAATAAAGAAAGAATGCAGCCCACTAGCCAGGGTGGAGTTGCTCTTAAATTCTAGTCTATCTGTTGAGTTGTCTTTAATGATGTGGACAGCTTTGGGGGTAGATCTGCAGCTTCCTTCTTGAAGAAATTGACCACCTTCTCACCTCTAGGCAACAGAGGAAGATCTTTCTAGCAGGTGATGCTTTCATCGCTTTGATTTAAAGTTGTGTTTCCCAAAGTATTTAGAGGAGTCTGCTGGTGGTGCAGGAGGTGGTTTTAGGTGGATTACAGAATGACTAGCTGTGCACAGGCAAGGCATGAACTCTGAAGCTGTTCCCTTTCAGGCCTCTTGATTATTTCGTCACGGAAAAGAAAAGTGTCATATGAGGCCTGAAACATCTCTAACACCTCTTTCCAGCACTTGCTAATCCCCTTGTTTAATAGGGAGCAGGTCTCAGACTTAAAATCGTGAGGAGGCCACAGTATCCATCTAACTAATATCATTGTGTCTTTGCTGAATTTATCTTGACACTTGTTTTCTACTGATGTCAAGTGTAACTTATTTTCCACTTACAACAGCTATCTTTTTTACAATAGCTGTCTCATTTTACAATAAGTTTATTTTATTTAAAAAATAATTGACTTGTTCAAAGGCAACTAAAGAAATGTGGCACACAGCCAGGGCAGGAATCGGGAAAGGGATCTACAAAAGATGGCTGTCTTGGGCCAGGGGTTCTAAGACTTCATTCATCAGTGGTGGAACCTCTGGCACTATGACAGTAAAAGTCTTCTTCTGAGGTACAGCACTCAAAGCAGCCCTGGAGGTACACCATGCAGCTAAAAGCCTACAGTGAGTAAACGTGCCTAGTCTTTGGACAGGTACCAGGCCAGAGACGCAGGGCGCACTTGTCCTGCCCCGGAGAAGTTTCTCAGCACCTGCAGGGTTTCTGCTCCTAACCAGTGCTGAGAACAGCCCCGCGGCGTGGGCAGCATCCCTGCAAACCCTTGCGGGCCCAGCACAATCTCCTTAACAACTCCTGATGCTAAACAATCCGGGGGTTTGGTTCACTCGTCATGAATAAACACTCTGAGCCGCGATGCTTGGAGACGCAGGGGCTTCTGCTCCCAGACGCGCTCCGCTTGGATGCGCGTCGGACGGATTCATCAGCCCTTCCCGGACGCCCGCCACGCTTCTGCGCAGCCTCCATTCAAACCCGCCGCGGGAAAACGCGAGACACTCATGTCAAACCATCTGGCGTACCGGTGTTTGATTTCGCGAGCGGTCTTCTGTTGATTGAGGAGTCGACTTTTCAAGAGGGAAAAAAGAAAAAGAAAAAAAAAAAAACACTTCTGGCTAACTGAGGGAGTTCCAACGCTACTAAACTTCTCCCCCTAGTGGACCTTTCATTAAGACGTAAATCATTCAGAGCTGGAAGTGCAAGGACCATGGAACTTGCAGCTTTTTAATTCCACAGTCAAAAAACGGCACTAAAAACAAAACAAAACAAAACAAAACAAAAAGGTAAGTTGCCAACCCTGTGCAATCCCTGCCTTGTATATTACTTCATTTTGCCAACTAAGATCATCAGAAAATAATTATCATCTGACATCACTTGAAACTCAGAAAAGGATGATGTTTTAATGCCAAAAAGTAAGAAGGACAGAATCTCAAGAGTAAAGGCCAGTACCAGGGTTTTCCTCATGGACGAGGCAGATGCCTTCTGATGCTACATTAAGTGTTTCTAAGGGGCAAGGAAGCACCATTTCGTAGCTAGGTTCTACTATAAATGAAATTTGCTTTCTTCTGTTGGCTCTTAATTCCATGATGCCTCCTGCCACAGGGCCTTTGCATAGATCTTTCTTCCCAACCTCCTTCAGCTGAAAAATTCCTGATCAGCCTCCAGGCCTCCGTCAAAATGTTTCTTACTTGAGGAAAGTGTCCAGATCTCCCAGGGCAGGTGTTAACCCCCCTGTTATGCACTCTGATCACACTACGTACCATTCCTCTGAAATACTTCCCACATTTGTAACAGAACTATTATTCCTATGATTATTTAATAGCCACTGCCCTCTCTAGACCTACTCTGTCCAGCATGGCAGCCACTGGTCCCATGTGCTACTGAGCGCTGGAAATGTGGCTAGTGTGACTGAGGAAATGGATTTTAAATTTTAATTAATTTTAATTCATTTAAATTTAAAAGCTGATGCTTGCTTTACTTAATGGAAATTTTCAAAGCCTGGAACAACTGGAGTATGTGCACTACTTTTTCAATGATAAATGCTTTGAACGCTATATACAGGTCAAGTACTTCCAGAAATTCAGCATCTACTTTGAGGTGTGCTAAAGGCATAAAGAACACACCAAATTTTGAAGACTCGGTATGAAAAAATGATGTATTATGAATAATTTTATGTTGAGGATATGTCAAAATGATAATAGTTTAGAGAGAATGAACAAATATACAATAACAATATCTTTATATAATTAATAAGTTCGTGAAATTAACAGGTTAGTTTCACACGTTTCTTTTTACTTTCTAATGTGATTTAAGAAAAGCTAAGTTATATACATGGTTCACATTATGTAGCTATTGGACTGTGCTGCTCTAGACTGCAAGAAGAGTCCTTGAAACTGGAACCAAGTACCTATTTAACTATTTTACACTCAGTACCTAATATAGTATATGGCAAATAAAAGGTGCTGAATAAATATCTGTGTGACATTTGAATAAATGAATGGTAACCATATCTGTCAAGGTTGAGAGAGAGGATGGCATATTTGTCTTATATTTTCTAACTCCATGCTCATTTTTTTTTCTGCCTAGCATAGGGCTTTGAAAATAATGTTATAATAACTATCATTTTTATTCACCTACTATGTGCAAAGCACTTTTAATCTGCTGGAGACATTGTAAAAATGAGAGATAACATATGTGAAGTAACTTGTCCAAAGTCACATCATTAATTGTCAGGATTTAGTAAATGCTTATGAATAATTGAGTGAATGAAAAAACAATCTTACAAAGCCCAAGAAGAGTCAGGATAGAATTTTTCTAGGTGTCTGTTGCCTTGGATGTGAATACAAATCCTTCAGTTTTATCTGATTCAAGATTGCTTGCCCCAGCTTAGAAAGGGCCAGAAGAGATTTTCAAATATGAAGTCCTGGAACTGAAACAAGAAAAATACTCTACTGACAAGAAAGTAAGTTGCTCAGGTGACAACAAATTCGATTTGGAAACGTTCAAGACACGTCTGCCTTCAGGAGCTTAAGCAAGTGAAGATCCCGGCGTGGCTCCCTCCTCATCTGGAATGGGGCCAAAGATCCTTCAAAAGTACCACAAAACCCAATTAATTAGAAATAGATGAACCTCCATGTGTTCGGGCCATCCAACATTTCAGGCCAATCAGCCAACCTTTCAAGCTCAAGGAAACACACCATGCATTTGGCTGCCTGTTTGGTCCTCAACTTTTAAACCCGGATGTCTATTTTAATGGCAATTTAATCCATATGGTTCAGATTATTTGCATTAGACTCATCAGGAGAAATTTCTGAAAGAAGCTACAATCTAATAACTCCCTCAGTGCTGTCTGCTCGACCTGAACTCCTCCTCCATGGGTCCCCTCCAGCCGAGTCTGCTGGGTGGCATTGTGTTAGCTCAAGGCAGCAGGGAGACTCAGAGCTGGGACTTTGAAGCCAGTCTGCCTAGTTTCAAATCTCAATCTCACTATTTAGGATGTTTCAGATTTACTTTCCTTGCCTATAAAATGGGTAAAATACTAATAACCCTCATGGGGTTATTGTCAAAATTAACCAAGTCAACATAAAGCACTTATAGATGCCTGCCTTGTTCCAGGCACTGCTCTAACCATTAGCGATTATTCCTATTCCATTTAGGGGCAAGTGACAGAAAAACAGCGCTGGAATGGCTTGTCTGCAAAGAATGGTTTACTTCTCTTTCACGAAACACAGGGCTGGTACGATGACCCAACCTCACGGAGAACCCCACCCTTCCTATCTTGTGACCCCACCAATCCCAGCACACAATTCTCACCTTCTCATCCAAGATGGTGACCCCAGTTCCAGCCAGTCTGTCTACATTTTCGCTGGAAGGGAGGTGGAAAGAGGAGAAAAGTCACAGACCTTTCCTTTAAGAATGCTTTCTTGAAGTTGCACACATAACTTTTGCTACATCCCATTGAACAGAACTTTGTTTCATGGTCGTCTTAAAGGAGACTGGGAAATGTAGCTCTTTATTCTGTTAGTATTTATTCTATTATTGTTGTAGGAAAAAAAAAAAAGGAGAGATATTGGAGGACAGTTAGCTGTCTCTGACAGATTCTGAGTGGAATACCAAAACCACTGTCTGGATCTAGAAAGCATTCCAAATGGAGATCTTTGGATAATGGAATGTGGTTTGAGAAAACTGCATCTTTAACCCGGTACTTGGCCGTCTCCACATTCTGTTGGCTTATAAATCCCATAAATACAAGCTGCATAAAACACTAAATAAATGTTTATTCTAATTATTGTACAGAAGTGACCACAAACGTCTTCTTTCCACTCTCACCAGAATTCTATCTATGGAAGGCTTCAGATGCTTGTGGATTTAGAAAGAGATGATCCTGTGACTTCTAACGCTGCTTTGATTAAAAAGGAAGACTTCTCAAACACCCAGCCGCAGTCACATGGCAAAGCCACTCTCTAGTCCTTCACCCTCCATCACAACTGAGAAAGTGATGCCACCGCAGCAGCCTCAGGGTGCCCCTCCAGAAAATGACCGCAGATGCTTGTGTTAGACAGGGAACCATCCCATTCTGTCTGAGTCTTTACAAAGAAAAGTTGTTGACAGCACATAGTTAGATAATAGGAAACATATTTTTGGCCACTGAGTGAGCTTTCTGGTTGGGCTTGAAGACTCTAACAGATACTTTGGAAGCTTCCCCATTGTCCTACCCCACCCTCTCCTTCTGAACAGAAATGTATTTCCCAGTCTTGCAGTTGGGTTTGGGATTGGCTTAAACCAATCAAATGCATTCAACCCTGTGTCCACAACAATTATTTTAGAGTTGGGCATGTGATTGAATGAGATGTGAAGGAAGATGGCGGGGCGTAGGGGTGGACTTGGAGAAAGAAGTGCCAGTTGATGTTGGCCACTGTCTTGGATTCACAAAGCACATGCAGCCTTAGAATGAGGACATCAGATTAGCAGCCTGTATTACACAGAGTGGCAAAATGAAAGTTGGTCCGTAATGACGTTGTTGAGTCAGTGGCCTGAAACTTACCTAAAGCCCACCATACCTATGGACTCTGAAATTCACAAGCCAGTAAATTCTCTTTACAGTTTAAGCCTCCTGAGTTGGGGCTTCTGTTAAGTAGTATTCTAACCGACACTGAGTCATTAAATATTTAACACAAGAATGAATTAATCAGGAAGCTATCATCGGACATCTGTCATAGTGGCCATCCCAGGGTTGAAATGCTACTCGACCACTTCACCACTTCTGTGAGCACAGGCAAGATACTTGAGGAAAACATGAGACTCAGTTTCTTAAACAGGAAACTGGGGGTAACTATATTGATCATGCTGTGTGTACAATGCCATACAACCTAAGTGAAACTGCCCTGGACCAAGCCTGTTTCCTAGACAGAGAAATCAATAAAGACACAATAAAGCCACAGATGAACGGAAAACAAAGACTTCTGTTTTACTGAGAAATAAACCGTGTCTCTCTAACATACACCCAAGGAGGAGGATGGATGGACAGTGATGGACCCTGGACTTCACAAGACAGCACCTGGATGACAGAAACCCCAAACATTCCTCAAGTAAAATTTGTATATATGCTTTAAAAAGAAAAAAACTTTGTATGGCATAGTTCTGTCAGCTTTGACAAACACATGCAGTTGTGTAACCATCACACCCAATGTATGGAAGAGTTCCATCATCTTCCCAATTCACTCATGCTCCTCTGAGATCAACCACCCCCTCCCTCCATCCCCAACGCCCACTCTCAAGAGATCAACAAACTCCTGGTCTGTTTTCTGCTCCTACAGTTTAACCTTTTCCAGGATGTCATATAAAAGGAATCAGGCGCTGTACTGTCTTGTGAGTTGACTTCTTTCACTTAGGAGGATGCATGTAAGATTCATCTGTGTTGGGGTGTGAATCAGTCCTTTGTTTTTATTGCTACCCGGAACATTTGATTAAAGCCCACCTGTCTTCTTAACAATATACGCCATGTGGGATGACAGATTGCAGGCAGAGAGAGCTTACTTCCAATGATTATTTTCACGTCCCCTAATTTTATATGTACTTGGAACTGTTGCAGAGAAAGAAGTATGGTAGAGTATACTATGGACTGAATTGTGTCCTGAAAATTCATGTGTTGAAGCCCTAACTTCCAGTAGGAGTATTTGGAGATAGGATCTTTAGGAGGTAATTAAGGTTACATGAGGTTATAAGGGTGGAGCCCTAAACTGATAGGATCAGTGTCCTTATATAAAAAGGAAGAGAGACCCAAGATCTTACGGGAGGTCACAGTGAGAACACAGCCATCTGCAAGCAAGCAAGAAAGTCCTCCCTTGATTTGGGACTTCCAGCCTCTAGGATGGTGAAATAACAAATTTCTGTTGTTTAAGCTACCCAGTCTGTGGTTCTTTAATGTGGCAGCCCCAGCAGAATAGCACAGATCATCCAGAAGGAAAACCTGGAGTTGGTAATCAGTGGAACAGGTTTGGTCCTTACATCTGTTTCCTTTTCTGTGGGCTAAAGATGGAAACAACCTTCCACGCAGGTGCACATGAAGACTAAACTACATGGGTAATATATGTAAGTCGCTTAGCACAGTTCCTGGCACCCAGAAACACTCAATACATGACACTTCCTGATGGCTAGCTACGTGTCCATCTCTGCACCCAGTATGAACCCTTAAACATATCGGGGATGCTCAAGAACTGTGCATAAAAAAAGAATGGAATTGTAATTGGACATACTTAGGAACCTCTCCGTATTTCAATTTTTTTAATTGTCAAATGAAGTAACTGAAGCAAAAGGATGCTTCTGACATCTGACACCCATCTTTTTTGTTTACCACCATTCAAACAAGAAAGAATCTTATAGTAGTCATTTTCACTATAGTATAAGCAGATTTCTGTCGTCATTACCACAGAGAGATATCTGCAAGTTATTTACCAGTAATCATGAAAAGGAAACATGTGTACTTCCTTGAAGCATAAAGCCTCTACAAGAGGATGGAAAAGGTTTGGGAGGGTGGCAGCAGACATTGAGGTGCTTTCTTGGGCACCTGAAATCATAATTGGTTCTTCTTAAGTCTCTAGATGGGAGAACTAAGAGAGAGAGAAATGAAGAGTGTCCTTGGACGTCACAGCCCCCTGGGGCAAGGAGGGCGACCAGGTGGCTGTGCTGACCCGGCATTGACACCAGAGGGGGGTGCCAGAGCAGGCTCCTTGCAGCTCTTGAGAGCCCACTGCGGACTTGTCCTACCAACTCCATGCTCAGTGATACCACGTTGGTAGCTTAACATTGGTCATGATGAGAGTGCTTCCGCAAGGAAATTAGCAAATGCTCTAAGGCAGTGCTTCCCTCACCCTCTGGAAAGCCCACTGTTGAACGTTTACCAGCACACCACTGGGTCCCCTAACCAGGGGCTCAGAAATCTCTAAGAAGAATCTCTAAGAAGAAGGGTAAAGAATGGAGAGCAGGGGGCCTGGGATGCCTGGACCAAGAGAAAGACTCAAGAACGTTAAGGAAGACCAGGTTTTGGAGTTTGGATGCCAGACCTTGCTTTATCCTTCATCATTTTTGAGATTCAGTGGATTACGTGTCACCTGGTTCTGAGAATTAAACCACAGGTGGTGTTGAGCAAGTTATCCTCACAGATGCTGACGATACTTTTTAACTTAGCAACTCTACTGCCAACACAGTTATTCCTAATGAAAGTATTAATAATGTGCACAAAGATTTCATTGCCTGACTGCTCCATACAGCAGTCATTGTCATGCAGTATATGTTGGAACCACCTAATATTCTGCAACAGGGAATTCTGCTGAACTTTATTACAGTGGACCCATATAAATGGGTATTATGCAATTTTTAAATACTCTTCTAAAACTTGATTTTTAATGTTACGGGAGAAGAGTCATGATAAAAAGGGAGAAAAGCAAATTGCAAAACAGTGTATTTTTAATAAAACAGAAAAGCCTTGAAGATTATAGAGTAGTTAACTTTGTGTGGTCCACATTTTTTCCCCTTGGGTGCTTTTCTGTCTTTTCCAATTTTTTTCCATGGCGAGAATGCATTACTTTTTGAAATCAGAAAAAAAAAAAAAGATATAGTATTTTTAAAGCCACTTCCTCAACTTGATAACCTGAGAAGTTAAAACCTAAAATTTGGTTTAGTGATGTAAAAGTCACACTTATTTAATTTGCTACTCATCATGCCAAAGAGGCAACATAGCAAGAATTATGAAATCATCGTGTACTTGAAACGACTATACCTATTTCTTTCTCCTTCTCCCGCTACCAGTTTCCTCTCTTTTTCCCTCTTTTGACGACAATATTTACTAAGCATTTTCTATGTATCAGCCATGGTACCAGGTAAATTAAATAAATTAACATATATATTCTTCAGGAAAAAAAAAAACTATGAAATAGTATTTTTAATCTCCATTTACCAGATGGAAAAACAGAAGCTTAGAGTTGTAAATAACTTGCCCAAATCCCCAGAGCCAGTCAGGGCCAGCCCCGACATCAAACCCAAGTTAACAAAAGCACGAATTCTTTGCAGATAACAAATAATCAGATTAAGCATTGTGGCTCGGGTAGTCGCATCTTTAAGGAAATGGCAAGGCTCCACACTGACAATATTAAAGTCAAGTCACATGTTTCAGTTCCATGGATTCTGCGGGCTGTGGTGACACACACGTTCTAGAAGACTAAAAATGCAAATCGGTAACCCACGTTGCAGGTACTCATCCTAAAATATAAAGAAACTTTTCACCTATAAGTGACCAACAGAACTTAGGGGCAGTCCACAGAGTTTTTAATCGGTCAAGCAATAACTAATGATTGAGCACCTTGTTTATACAAGGCACTGTTACTAGATTCTGGGTTTACAGCTGCAAATAAGGTAAACACGGAGTCTGCAGCCTTCCTACAAAGAGTAAGGCAGTCAGTAAGCAAGATGGATGCTACGCTGCAGAAGTACCAGGTTCTCTGCAAAGCTGTCACTCTCTCCTTTGATGTCATAGTGGGCACACTGATAGCTACATTCAATCACAGCCCAGTCCAACATCTTTTTTTTTTAATAAAACTGACTGTGCTTAGCAATTTTTTATCCCTTCTTTATTCTTTGCGTCCCCTCCTCCAGGTTTTTGTGAACCAAATTCTAAGATTTACAAACTAGAAAAGTCCAGGACTCCTGTAAAACACTTTTCGCAATATTCCGGGAGTTTGAGACCTAGAAAGAGAGCCGTGATGAGCTGGGTGAAGGAGTGGCATTTGCAATATTCCTCTTGAAACACAAACGTTCCCATGCTCAGACCCGGCTCCTTTAATAAAAGCACTACGCTTCCCATTCTGGCATTAGATTTCCAAGAACCACCCCTACACACACCCCAAGGTACCCAAGGCTTGCCTATTCTTAGAGACTCGCTCAGTGTGAGGTCTGGCTTGCCTTGTGGGTGGATGGACTTCTGAAGAGCTTCCCTGTGTGCCGATACATGTGCTTAGCCAGCAGAGGGCAGGATTGTACAATGTACCCTGGTTCCTCTCCTGTTAGGAACAAACGAGGGAGAGAAAATGGCCCAGACTTGGCAGCATCAAGGCAGATTAAAGCACAGAGCAAACCACTGCCTGTGTGCTTAGAGGTGACAGCTTGAGAAATATTCTGGGCTCCAAGTCAATATGCCTGGGCCCCAGTGTCTGGGAGTCACTTCACCTACGGGTTTGTTTTGCACTGATCTCAGTCTATCAATACCAGTGTTGTGGCTGGACCCGCCCTCATGGTTCTTAACTATGAATGCAAGATGCCTTCTGCAACAATCATCAGGAAACGTTGAAACAAAAAGTTTATTACTTACAGGGCCTCGAAATTACACAGCACGCCCGAGGCTACAGAGTGAGGTCACAGAGGGGGTGGGGAAAGAAAGAGCTAGCACTGGGTTCCTGCTTGTAATGGGGTCAAAGGTCGGGGGCATCTAGGGTTTTTCAGGCTCACTCTTTATTGGTGAATTTAAAATATAAAAGGGAATTTAAAGTGTGGGAAGAGGCCAAATGGTCTGTTACTGAAATCAATCAAAACAAAGGAGCCTGAGGGTAGGAGGTGGGGGGCTGGCTTTTTTATCTAGCCCTGTGTTTGTTTGAGATAGCAGTCTTTGAAGAGACTGCCTTGGCAATGAAGGCTTAAATCAGCCACTTGCATTACAAAAAGAAAAGCCAACTGTCAGAGTTTACCCTCCAGGGTCTCAATTTCCCCAGCTGTGTGGGGACCCCCAGCCTTTATTTCTCCTTAAAATTTCCACAATGCTACACCCTGGCCTATCCTGAAATAACTCTTCTTGATGTTGTAATCTTGCTAAAATGCAAATTGGAGCATGTGTCTCCCCAGTCTATGATCTGGGAGTAGGTGTTGGAATGCAAGACTGTTCACATCCTAAGGCTTCAAGTCTCTCCTTCAAGCAGAGGGCAAGACTGTCTTCCCAAGTTTGAGTCCAGGTGGCTGTAGTAGTAGTAGTAATAATTATAGGCTAATCTTGCCAAGCAATGTGCAAAGCACTTCACATGAATTATTTCATTTAATCTGCACCAATCCCATATGCCAGGTAACGTCACAAAGCCACAGAGAGATTAAGTAAATTGCCCAGGAGTATGCTGATGGGAAATGATGGAGCTGGGATTGGAACTCCAGAGAAGGAGCTCACGGCTGTTCTCTGCTCCTGCTCAGGGACCTCAGGGATGGAAGAAGAGTGACCAAAGCCAACTACAGTTCCTTACTTGGACCAAGATTCATTCATTCACTCATTCACTCACATCTTCTCTCAATAAAGATATACCAAGTGCCTACTATCTTATTAAGCACTGCAGTCCACAAATCTGCAGTGACACCATCCTGCCCAGTCACATGATTTTCTACAGAAGCCTGGGAGTAAGACGATTTAAACTATAGAATGAAAAAAGAATGCACAACCTAAAAGTTGAGAATTATGTTTTATTCGGCAGACTTTCTAAGGATGTAAACCCACAAGACAGCCTCTCAGATAGCTCTAAGGGACTGCTCCGGAGAGGTAAGGGAGGAGCCAGGATATAAAGGACATCTTGCAACAAAAACCAGGTAGCCAGAATATCAAAAGATGACTGTTAATTAAAGAAAACCAGATACCCCAGGTTAAGGAATTTAAAGCTTTTCTCTGTATGGGAAGGTGCAAGAGTCTGGGCTCAGTGAAATCAATCCTTTGATGTGCACTTAGCTCTCTAGGGCCAGTGTCCTGTCCTCTCCCATGCTGAGTCTCCTCGGGTGCACGGCTGGGGGGTGGCGGCAGTGGCCAAGGGCTTGGCAGCGCACATCCCGTTCTGTCCTGAGTTCCCGCGGGGCTCACCCTCCGGGCAGCTGCAACATGATGGCTTGATGGCTGCAACCTCCTTTGTTTACTGATACACAGCAGGTAACGTTTCTCACTCATACAACACTGACCTTGAACTGAGGTTTTGCTGGGTAAGCACAGTGAAAAGTGGGGTTTGGCGGGGTGAGTGGTAAAAAGTGCTAGGAAGACAGTGATTCAGACAGTCAAGCATGAGGTCCAGCTAAAAACATGAGTTCCCCTCAAGCTGCAGGGTTTTATGAATCTGCTCCCCCTAGGTTTTTCACTGCACAGTCCTCACTCTATGTTGCTAAATGGGCCAGTTGTACCAGATGAATGGCCAAGACTCCTAGGTTCCATCATGCTCTGCTCTGACCGTCTATATAACGCGGAAAAATCATTCACGATCTCTGAGCTTGTTTCCCGCATCTACAAAATGAGGCACCACTCAGCTCAATTACTAGAGAAGTATTTTCTAACCAAACAGAATGTACCTGACACTGTGCTTCATGCTGAGGACATAGAGAACAACAATTTCTTCACTCAAAGAGCTCACATCCTAACACATTTTAGGCATTTTCAATTGATAATAATGAAACAGTGGTCCTATCTGCGACAGAAGGGACTATGAGCTACCATAGCTACTATTAATAGCCCATGTTTTGGGGCACATACATTGGGCCAAACTCTATATATAAATTATTTTTGTAACCCCTTACCACAACCCTCTGGAGTACATACAACAATTATTTCCATTTTACTGATGGAAAAACTGAGGATTAAAAATATTCAATCACTTCCCCAAAATTACATCTATAGTGTCACCCGCCATATCAGTAAACAAAGGATACTGAGGTAATCAAGCCATCAGCCACTGCAGCCACCCTAGGCTGTGCACCCCGAAGGGATTCAAGATGGAAAAAACAGGATGCTGGCCCCAGATAGTTAAGGCACATATCAAAAGAATGATTTCCATGAGCCCAGCCTCTTGCATCTTCCTATACAGAGAAAAGCTTTAAATTCCTTATCTTGGGGTAGCTGGTTTTCTTTAATTAACAGTCATCTTTTGATGTTCTGGCAACCTGGTTTTTGTTGCAAAAAGTCCTGTATATCTTGGCTCCTCCCTTACCTCTCTGGAGCAGTCCCTCAGAGCTATCAGAGAGGCTGTCTCCCAGGCTTAAAGTCCTAAGAACGTCCACTGAATAAAACATAACTCTCAGCTTTAAGGTTGTACATTTTTTTTTTCAGTTGACAATAATAAGAGGTAGTAAAACCAGAACTCAAACCAAACCTGTCAGATACCAGTGCTTGTTTATTCCTCATCCCTATGGAAGCACAGAACGAGGGACCCAGCTATCCTAGGAGGTGAAAATTCAAGTCAACAATTTCAGGTGACGCCCGCCTGGATTCTTGAGAATGAGTTGTGCTAATTTTATCAATTCCTCTCCCAGAGTTAAATTTCTCTACTGACTTTTCAGTCCTTATCCAAGAAAAGTTGGCTTAATAAGCAGAACTGGAATTTGAGGAAACTATATTCCTTCAAATGTTTCCTGTAACTTTTGGTCCAGAGCTCTTCAAAAGAGATGTGAAAAGATGTGAAATGTTAATTTGATATACACCCCCAAAAATAACATGCCCTTGTATTGGCTAATTCACAGTTGTTGGTTGAGCCATGCCATTTATTTCCAGGACCTGCCTTGGACAGAGCACAATTATGGAAAAGAACTGTCCACACTAATCATCTCCATCATATGCCCCAAAAGTCCTGCAGAATCTGAAATGCTGACAAGTTCAGATTCACTGGAAAACCTCTATAAATCACAGGTCTTTTCATTTTAACTAACATGGTGAAAAGGTTCAGCTTCTATGCCTTACTAATTCCCTGAGCCATCTTTAAAGCCTTGTGTTCTTTTTTTTTTTCCTAAGCCAAAGCATGAATCAGATTTGAAGGTTACGTTTAAAAGTGTACAGCCAAGATGGCTGTTACAGTTGTTAATGTTTAAAATGACATTTCAGATACTCCAACTAACCCAAACAGAAATGTTAGTAGGTTATTGGTTATTTTTTTAAGTTTTTAAAAGATAATTACAAAAGGTATATAAAATACATTCATTTTGGTTCCTTAAAAAACTAAAAATGGGGTTACCATATGATCCAAGAATCCCACTCCTGGGCATATATCCAAAGAAAACTCTAATTCGAAAAGATACATGCACCCTAATGTTCATAGCAGCACTACTTACAACAGCCAAGCCGTGGAAGACATTAAATGTCCATTGACAGATGAATGGAATATTACTCAACCATTAAAAAGAATGAGATAAAGCCATTTGTAGCAACATGGATAGACCTAGAAATTATCCTACTAAGTGAAATAAGTCAGAGAAAGACAAGTATCATATAATATCACTTGTATGTGGAATCTAAAAAAAAAAAGATACAAAAAATGTGTTTATTTATTTACAAACCAGAAATAGACTCACAGACACAGAAAACAAACTATGGTTACCAAAGGGGAAAGAGGAGGAGGGATAAGTTGGGAGTTTGGGATTAACACATACATACTACTGTATACAAAATAAACAAGGTCCTACTGTGTAGCACAGGGGATTATATTCAATATCTAGCAATAACCTATAATGGAAAAGAATCTTAAAAAAATAATATATATAACTGAACCACTTTGTTATACACTTGAAACTAACACAATATTGTAAATCAACTATACTTCTATTTTAAATTTTTTTAATCAATTGTACTTCAATAATGTTTTTAATGTTTTAAGCATACATTTGTTTCAAGCAGACAATTCAATGATTTTTGGTAAATTTTCAAAATTTTGTGACCATCAGCACAATTCAATTTTACAACATTTCCATCACTCCAAAGAGATTCTTCATGCCACTTAGCAGTTACTCTTCAGTTCGCCCCCAGCCCCAGGAAATCCGTAATGTCCTTTCTGTCTCCAAAGTTCTGCCTTTCCTGGACATTTCATACATATACGGGATCAGTATGTGATTCCGTCTAGCTTCTTTCACTTAGCCTACGTCTTTGAGGTTTATCCATGGTGTAGCATGTAACAGGATTTTGTTCCTTTTTCTTGCTGAATAGTGTTCCACGGTATATATGAACGTGTCCTGTTTATTCATTCCTCATTTAATGGACATTTTGGGTTGTTCCCATCTCAGATTTTTATGAATAAGGCTGCTATGAGCATTCATGTACAAGTTCTAGTATGGACACATGTTTTCATTTTTCTTGGGAGATACCTAGGAACGGAATCACTGGATCCTGTAACAAATGTATGTTTAACTTCTTTTCTCACTCTATTTGTTTCACTTTCCTTTTCTGTGTACTTTCAAAAGTTTATGTGCCAAACTGTCTTCCAAAATAGCTGTACTGTTTTACATTCCCAAGCTGCTCGTTTTTAATAAGACACATTAAAGGGAGTTTGAGTTTTCTGAGTAGTTGCGTTAACTCCACCATGTTGGGAATTTCAATTATTTTTAATCCATTGAAGGCTTTCTGGCTTTTTTTAAGCTGCTTCAAATTTCTGTTATTGCTCCGTGGGTAGAAAGAGTTGAAAGAATATTAGACCTCTTAGTAAAGAATCCGGTAATTATGTATTTAAACGATCAACCCCCAAACTTGCACACTTCTCACTGTTTGCGACAGCTTCCTGGCTTCTCTTGCTGGCTGCACACTACTGTTGAGAACTCCACTCCCACCCCCGGCCCTGAAAGGAGTGCCTTTGTTCACGGTTCCCATGATATCTCATGCTTGTCTTTTGTGATATGCAATTTTCCAGCCTCTCTCAAGGAACTATACTTTGCTTATCTTTGCCTGCTCAGTACTTGGCACAGACTTTGCCTCACTGTATGTCCTCGTTAGTATCTATGGATCAACGAAGGAATCGATGAACACAGAACAAGCCTATCTGTTAAGTGTGTCATCACAGTCTCAATCTCATTTAAATATGTTAGATACAGGCAATGGAAGACTTGAATCTCTGTCTAGGTAATCTTCAAAAATAACTAGAGACTAAACCTAGCATCAACTTAATCTCAAGAGTCTAAAGGAATCTGTGAGTTCTAGGAAAAGGCTGTCTGCTCCACCTCTCATCAGTTCTGTGGCCTCAGTCCAGTTACTTAATTTCACTAAGCATCAGTTTCTCTACCTAAAAGCACTGCTGTGAGGATTAAGTGAAGTAATCCACATAAATCCTTCAGCTATTATATCATCACCATTCTAACATATATTGCATATTTACTAAAACCGCTACACACATGAGTAAGGAGGTTGAACGTCTGGCTTATATGTGCAGTATTCCTGTACATCAGAAATTAACACAACATGGTAAACCTACTACACTTCAATTAAAAAAAAATGGAATAGGTGATGGAATAATGGAAATAAATGAATGCTATACTTTTCAAACAGGCTTGACATTTGGAGATACATAAAAAAGTTAGAGCAGACATGAAGAGTGATCCCTAACTAAAGAAAAAGAAAAAAAAAATAAATGCAATATTCCCTGCTCAAGGCCATCCTAAAAGTGACAGTGCAGGTCACATCCCCAGAGAGTTTGGTTTACATCTACATAACAATCTTACGTCATCAACCAGCCCCAAGTTGCAGTCATCAATGAAGAGACTGTAAAATACAAGATCCTAAGGCAAAGACAATGAATGACAATGAGTATTTATATTGTATGTGTGCACACCCACACACATCCGTCTCCACTTTATTCACATCCCAGTGGATCCCTTGAATTTCAAGACTTGCATCCAGGGAAATTCTTCTCAAAGGGAGGTTGGTTTCAGCACAATACCCATCATCAAGAGGTATGGCTAGTCTCCAGTGGTTTCACTGAACACCACCCACCACTTCAGTCTCTCAAAGGAAAGAACAAACACCACCAGAAAGCTCTTTGGAATCCTCAGACACAGGGAACAAACCACTGCTGTGTAATTGCTCTCACCACACATTATCCAATTTGAAAACAACCAGGTTGCTACATCTTTGGTGCTGAGTGGCCCAGCAACGTCTGTCCTGCAGACCTGTGAGGCTATGGAACCATGAGATGTGTGACAGGTGTGTATATGAACACGTACACATTTATGGGAAATCGCCATCTTTGGAGGCAAAATTTGATTGGAATCCTCACCTATCACCATCTAGTCTTGGGCAAATCATTTAGCTTTTCTGAACCTCAGTTTTCCTCATATGGAAACGGGGACCAAATACTTGGCTGACATTTAAAAAAAAAGATATTGCCATTTGCAGCAACATGGATGGACCTAAAGGTTATCCTACCAAGTGAAGTAAGTCAGAGAAAGACAAGTATCCTATAATATCACTTATACATGGAATCTAAAAACAATGACACAAATGAACTTATTTACAAAACAGAAGCAGACTCACAGACATGGAAAACAAACTTATAGTTACCAAAGGAGAGAGAGCAGGGGGAGGGATAAATTAGGAGTGTAGGATTGCAGATACAAACTACTATGTATAAAACTAGAATAACAATGAGTTCCTGCTGTATAGCACAGGGAACTATATTCAATATCTTATGATAACCAATAATGGGAAAGAATATTAAAAAGAATATATATGTATACATGTGTATATAACCGAATCACTTTGCTGTATACCAGAAACTAACACAACATTGTAAATCAACTATATATCAATAACAAATGAATAAATAAATAAACTACACGTCAATAATAAATAAATTATACTTCAATTAAAAAAAATTTGGCTGAGTCATTATGATAATTCCATACAATAAACATAAAATTGTCCAGCCAAGTATATGGCAAATCACAGTCATTCAAAGGTAATAAGCATTATTACTCTATAATGTCTATATGAATACACTTACACACACACAAATATGCCATCATGGTAGCCAATACATTTATGAATATGTCTCCTGTGACATAAAGCTCCCAAACGTAGAGACGAGGAGGTAAAAGTAAGTTCTTTCCCAGGCTCTCTCCTCCATTTAGTTGGCATAGTCGCTCTTACATCGATCTCTTACATTGATTTGCACTGACTGATTGCCACTAAGCTATTCTTTTTATGTGTACGTTCTGATTACCAGTAATGGATAGTGATATCACTGAGACAGCAAAATAAATGAGTTTGTGGAGGACAGGGGGCACCCCTGACCTGCTGGTGCCTGGCTACCCCATGAGATCCACCTATGGAGAGAAAGATGGTGGACACTGGCCCTGTCCAGATGTCACTCAAGCATCTGAGGTACGGGCATGACTCCCAGACTCCAGGTAGGAGAACCCACAACACACACACACCCTCAGGAAACTGGTTAGCACTTCAGCCTGATCCACCTCCTCCCAAGACCACTAAATCCCAGAACATATTTGTCAAAAGAGGAAAGAACATTCTCCAAAGTGGTTTGGAATGCTTTTCCATTTCAAAGAAGGGTAAACACTTGTTCATCAATGAGAAAGTGTTGTCTGGCATTGTGGTGAGTAAAGCCCTGATGGAATTTATTACATTGCATTTTCTTAATTGCTTATAAAATGTATTCTACCATACTATGTAAATAACATCAAGATTCGCGGTCATGAAGTGTATGTACTCAACGGATGTCAGCTGTCCGCCACTTAAGCAACTTAGAGACAACCAGATATGAATTAGGGTTATAGAATGCCGATGTGGAACGCTGAGATATTAAATATTTAACACCCTGAACATAATGATGTAGTTGATTTTGTGTGCTTGTTAGTTGCAGCTTTATCATTTTGCATCAGTGATCCTGTAAATGCGTTCATTTTTCTGCAAGGCTCATCGGGCGTTGCTATGGAGACAAGAGCTGCTCTGACATATTCCCACTGGTCCTGTTTGCTGGCTTTTTCAGTAAACACTTAATTATGCGTTGCATTCTGCAATCAGGGTGACTGGAGGAAAGTTTGCTTAGCTGATTTCAGGGTAAAGATGAGGCCCCCTCCCGCCATAAGCAGATGCTTTCTTAAGTGTTGAGTGTGATTCTAATAAATGGAGCAAAATCAGAAGCCTCCAAGAGACAAGTAAACAAATAAGAAGGCAAAGATTCAGTCTAATTACTTCTGATTACCTACCTGTATTAAAGTTTATCAAAGTCTTCTCAACAACCCTAACGCCACAGTAAGGAGGAGTTTGGGGAGGATGATGGGTTATTCTAAACCATAGACCCTAAGCAGACAAATCCAACTAACCAACCAACCAACCAACAAGCCTATTCTGTTTAGGAAGAAGGCATTATCAAAATATAAGATCTTTCTTTAGGTTAGGGATTCTCAACATAAAAATAGACTTCTGGGGTCTGCGATCTACCCCCTCTTTTTGTAAGTGTAAGCAGAATAATGTTTCTCTGTGTGTATGAGCATCTTTCCAGGAAGAGTGACCATAACTTTTATCAGAAACTCAGAAAATCATCAGACAAAAGAAGATAAAGAACCAGTGATCGATTGTATTCTAGTGAAAAATACTCCATTTCCTTCTGGGAACGTGTGTTAGCTCTTTCCCACTGCGCAATTACCAAAACACAGGAAGGGTTTCTGTGGCAGGGATCCCACCCCACGCCTGTTCCTCCAACTTTGGATTTTGATAGAGACATGCCTAGAATTCTCCCTCATTTGAAGGAACAAATACTAGGTAGGATGCCCTATATAAAGAAGTAAGCTAATCCATGCCTAGCATTCTAAGTAACAACAAAGGTTGTGTCCCAAAGGACCCCTTAGTTTGATGAAAATGATTTAATTTAATGAATAAAACATTTATCTGACAGATTCCCATAGGAATCAGATTTCTATTTGATTTACTTTTTACTAGGTATTAACTATGTGCCAGACACTTCCTTAGGCACACCCTATTTTACGTCCTCCTTGTGATTTCCATGTTGTTATTTTCCCTGAAACTACAAAATGGAGACAAGGTTTTAGAGACAAGCATAATCCAGATAGAACTGCTGATGCAAATTTGGGAAGGAAAGAGGCATGCTGGGAACCGCCAGACAGGAAGGGCTCACAAGGCAAATTGGGTATTTATGCAGCTACTAAGGATGCGAACACCACCTAAAAATCATAGCTGTCTCTCATGATTACTCATGGTTCTACAGGGATACAGAGGGGACAGCTTGTCTCTACCCCTCAGTGTCTGGGGCTTCCCCTGGTTTGACCCAACGGCTGAGGACCGGACCACTGGGGCTGCCCAGCATCCTTCTCTAGGCAACCTCAGCACCTCTCCATGGGCTCAAAGGTATGGCTGCCCCAGCATGAGAATTTCAAGGCAGTTGACCTTGCATGACGGCTCAAGGTTCAAGATCAGGTTCTCCAAAATCCAGGGCAGAAGCTGCAAGGTTCCTTAGGACCTGGCCCCACCAGTCCCAGAACATCACTCTGTTTGTCAAGAAGATACAAGGACCATCCCAGACTGAAGGAGACAGGGATCTGGCTCTACCCTTCAATGGAAGGAGTGGCAAAGACTATGTAACTGAGTTCAGCTACTCAAAAGGCGGGGCAGATTTATTAGGTAACACTGTTAAGTAACTGTCCTAACTTCTATACATTCACATGATCTTAATTATTTCTACACAGCAGCCCTGTCACCCCATGTTACAGATATGAAAACTGAGGCTCAGAGAGATTATGTAACTTGTCCCAGTGGTGGCAGCAGAGCAGGGATTCAAGCCAGGACTGCCCGCAAATTCCGTGCCATTGACGACCATTCCTCCAGCTTCTACCATGCTTTCACCCACGTTACAATCACTGCAGCCTCCACTGATTTCGTCTCCTTCTTTCTAACACACTTACTATTTGGATCTTACATGAAATACAGTATCATTACTCATCATCTTTTTTGATATATAAAGCATCTCCCATGAAGAGATCACAGAATCACAAAATGGGAGAGCTCCAGGTTCTGAGAGGGGGAAACAAAGGGTACGTGGGGCTAGCATCTTGCCTAGGATCACACAGATGATGGAAGGAGAGAGACCTGGGCTGAGGGGAGGCAGCCAGCTTCTGGTCCTACTCCTGGCTCCATCTTTTTCTTTTTTTTAACCATAGATCAAAATTTTTATTTTATTTATTTTTTAAACATTTTTTTATTGAGTTATAGTCATTTTACAATGTTGTGTCAAATTCCAGTGTAGAGCATAATTTTTCAGTTATACATGAACATACATATAATCACTGTCACATTTTTTTTTCACTGTGAGCTACCACAAGATCTTGTATGTATTTCCCTGTGCTTCACCGTATAATCTTGTTTATCTATTCTACATATGCCTGTCAGTATCTACAAATTTTGAACTCCCAGTCTATCCCTCCCACTACCCCCCTGGCAACCACAAGTTTGTATTCTATGTCTATGAGTCTGTTTCTGTTTTGTATTTATGTTCTTTATTTTTATTTATTTACATTCCACATATGAGCAATCTCATATGGTATTTTTCTTTCTCTTTCTGGCTTACTTCACTTTGAATGACATTATCCAGGAAAATCCATGTTGCTGCAAATGGTGTTACGTTGTCGGTTTTTATGGCTGAATAGTACTCCACTGTATAAATATACCATATCTGGCTCCGTCTTCTTGCTTAGTTTTTGGCATTGTAGAGGAGGAAAAAAATTTCGTCTATCCTTCTAGGTTCTTTTGCTGGTCTATTAATTACACTGGCATAAGACAGACTAGCAAGAGGAAAACAAATTTGATGTTGTACGTAGGGGAGCCTCACATAGACATGAGAAGGTCAAAGACAGTCAGGAAATTAAGGCTTATATGCCATCCTGAACTACAGGGAAGCAGGTAGGAGTTGAGGGCTTCACAGGGAAGGAAGATAATTCACAGGCTGGCAAACAAATCTTGGTTGTGCTACACAGAGACAAGGGACACGGAAAGGAATTTGAACAAACAGGCCCAGCTGAGGTCCCCCCAGCCCAGCACCCCTAGTCGATACTTCTGTGGCTCTCTGGGGTGACAGCTCCCTTCCCAGACCAGCCCTCTATCTAAATCTTTCTAGTCAGTTAAGAGGGAGGTTAAAAAGCTCTTGCTGAGTCTTCCGGGCCTTGGCTGACTTGAGCTCAAAATAATCCACGTGCCAAAGTGGCAGACTCCGTGCAGGCTGGTCCTGAACCCCTTCAGCATATTAGGAGCCTCTGAAAAAAAGCCTGGTGAAACCAGTGATTACTGGTGATACTCCCTTCTTCTCTGCCTGGGCTAGGGCTGAACCTTGTCTCAGGGAAGATAATTTGCTCTCTAATGAGAGTACTTAAAGTGCATTTCTTTCACTTGCTTTGAGATTTCTGTCAATTTTTTCATCTAGTTCCAATCTAATAGAGCCAAAATCCATTTTCAGCTAATTACAGGAAATGCTTCTAATGGGTAAATTAAGTCTGCTACTCTCCTGGGAGGCTCACCAACCAATACCTTTTTCCTCCATTCCCCCCGATTCACTTTTCCTCCTTCTTAAAGGGCTTGTCACTCCCAAATCTCTCCAAATCCCCAGCCATAGTAGGAGCCTCCTGAGGTCAGTCTCCTCTTGGGAGGGAGTGGCCATCTACCAATTGTACGTCCAGGAGCCCTGAATTTACTGACTGCAAATTGCTGATCATTGTAGTTCTACAAAATGTTCCTTCTGGCTTTATGAAAACAAAAGATGGTTTGCCACTTGCTTGGAAGCTATAATGCCTGCCAAAAGCAAAGTGGTGGGAGTTGGAATTACTCAAAAAAAAAAAAAAAAAATCTTTGAGAACATGAAAATGCCTGTCGCATCCACAGTGCTATTTTGCTTCCTTTTAGAAATGCACTAAAGGAAACTCTGGGTCACACAGCCCTTGGTGCTTGTGCTAATGAAAGAACTAGTGAAGCCCAAAGTGACAGGGAAAAAAAAAAACTTGGCTGAGATTATGCTTAGCAGTTAAGTCCAGCTGCAGATAGATGTAAGAGCAATGCCTCGCATCCCAGCACTGACTGTTAAACAGAATTATCCATCATGTGGTCCATGAGCTTAAAAAGATAAGAAAAGAAAAATAAAAACCCAGAGAAGTGTTGATCCTTACATATTTTTCGAGCATCCAACTGTTTTGCTCAAAATCAAATATGTTGGTGCAGGGAGCAAAGCTTGCCATCCCAAGATGTCTCTTTGGCATGCAGATTACTTTGAGATGAACACAATCAAGGCCCAAAAGACTTGGGAAGAAACTTTGACCTTCCCCCTAAGTGACTGTAAGAATTTAGATGGAGGGCCTGTTCTTGGAACAGAGATTTCACTACAGCTAATAGTGAAGGTTCTGTTCTGCAAAGAATATGGGCTAAAGGTTGTGGGGGAAATTCCAGGCACGGCCTAGAGATCAGAGTCTACTCTGTGTTCCCATTGTCTGCCTGGCTCAGCAAACATTTGTTTACTAAATATTTGCTTTTCCACCTCCATGTGAATTACCTCCCTCCCCTCTGAAGTCCCAAGTCACTACCCCCGACATCCTTTTTTGTCTTTGGCTGATGGCATTTAAAGTTAGGGGGTCAGCCATTTTGGCAAGTTACTGTTTTCCTGGATCTCACCGGTATACATGTTTGTAAACTTTTGTTTGATTTTCTCTTATTTACCTCTCAATTTAATTCTTACACCAGCCAGAAGCACCTAAAACAGTAGAGGAAAATTTCCTCTTCCCTGACCAACACTGGCCAATTACTCCCATTAATCCTTAAAATAGTTAATAAAAAGTCTGTAAAATAAATAAAGCATAGAGTGTCCACCTCCCCTGGATGTATCCTACATCTCACTGAGTCCACCTACAACTAACTTTTCACAATTCCAGCTGCCCAAAATATTCCACATCCTTGCTTTCTGATGTCTTCACTTCTAGTTAATGGTACACTGCTCTTTAAGATCAAAACAGAATTTTATTTTGCCTGGTCCGCCTCCAAGGCTAATCAAATGTTTGTGATAGATATTCTAATCATCAACCTAGCAATACTTGAAAGAGAAAACTGACGCCTGGAGGAATTAAACCACTTAAAGTTTGTTCACCATTTAATGGAAAGGGTCGAACCCAGGTCTCTAGTCTCCAAGAGTCCTTATGCTCTTTCCTGTCTCAAGATGCAAAATATTGCAGCTCCATGCCAAGAACATCCTCAACTATTGATACCTTCTTGTCAATTCCCTAATCAAAGCCTTGTTATTTCTTCCTTAAATTATTCCATTCATTTCCTCACGAAGCTTCATCATTTCATCCTTGTCCTCTTGCCTGTCCTTCCCTTAAATCGCTCATGGGATGGTCTTCTCAAGCATAACACCAACTGAGACCATGGTGATCTTGGAGGCTCAAAGGTATTAAGATGGAATTAGGACAAGGGAGCTGACAATGCCTGAATTGCACCTTTGCGAAAGATTCCTTTGTCCACTGAGGAACTGGTACTGGGAACTGGGATGCACTGGGAACTACTGTACCTGAAAAATGAGGTTCCACTTTACAGAGAGATGGTGCTCATCACCATGCAAGCAGGGCTCCAGAAAAATGGGCCAGAGGTGCTCCTTCCCCTAATCCCAGATCCTTATTCTATAAGTAATCAGCTGCATGTAGAGCCTACAGTGTTGAGATTCACAGAGGGAGGAAGAGGAAGAGGAATAGGAGAAAAGAGACAGAAGGAGGAGGAGAAGAAGGAGGAGGAGAGGGAGGAGAAGCACCTGGGCCACAGTGTTTGAATTCTCACAGGTTCATGTAACATTTAAAATTAAACTGTGTCCTCTAGTTTAAGCGGATTCTGCATTGTGGACACCAAAAATGGAATTAACAAAGTAGCTGCTGAGTGGGAGAGGACATTACGGTTGGGTATCACAGGACCATCTTAGAAGTACTCATTTCAGCCTCTTTAGAATTTAATTCTCCCTTTAAGAGGCTCCTAACTCAGCAGCCCTTACCATACTGGGATCATTTTCTGGGGAGGCTGAGGAGGGTACCCCAAGGACTCAAAGCCCTCCTCCACCCTCCTCCCATTAGACTTTTAATGTAGCCTCTCAAAACTAGAACTGTCCCCCTCCAAACACACACACACACACACACACACACACACACACACACACACACAAAACCCTAGGCACCTAAAAGAAACCTCAAAGTCAGGATTCTCAATCACATACCAATTCAACTGATTGGAGAAGCCTAGAAAATTATGTTGGGGAGGATTCTGAGAGTGAGTTTGATCTTAGTGGTTAGACATTCAACAAATATTTTAATTAACAAATATTACATGTCAGTAACTGTGCAGGTGCAGAATACATCAGTGCACAAGAGAGCCATGCCCCCATGGAGCTTACATTCTCGTGGTAAATATGCTGTGTGCCATTGGTGATGTCTGTAATGGCTCAGGAGAAAATGGCAATAAGGTTGCATTAGTGTCTGCCAGCTCAGCACACTTGCATACTGCTCATTAACCATCACCAGATAAAACTCTCTAGAAAAATCAATACCTAATTCATGGAAATGTTTTCCAATATCCAAGCCAAATTATGGGGTTTCTCACCTCTCCTCTCCTTCCAATAAATCTAAAGTTTGGCCAGCTTACTGAGAAAAACATGTGTATATAATTCTGCATAGAATTATATACACATGTTGATTTCATTTTGTCCTTTTGTATTCTTTGGTTAAACCAATCATGCTTTTGATTTGAAGTGTTCAAATAGGCAGGCCAGGCTTGAGGAGCTTTTCAAGCCATATTCAAAATTCACAATTTGTCTTTTTTAATGAGATGCATTGCTTTTGCAGACATGAATTTGCTAGCTTTTAAAAATGGGCTGTTAAGTTTAGATTAGCAAAGAGCAGAGTCCTGGGGATTCTAGACAGTGGGGGTATGTAAGCAAAACCTTGATGTTGGGTAGCTGGTATATTCAGGAGGCACTGACAGGCCATTCTGGGGACCAGAGGATGACTGGGACGGTGCGTGCCATGCTGGAGGGGGTGGGGAAGAAGTTTCAATTCCAGGTTAAGACATTTGGTCTTCAGTCTTCTTTTTTTTTCCAAATGATTTTCTGTTGAATGTGGACATTTCCTGCCTGTCAGTGCAATGGGCTGATTTGTGAGGCAGTGAGCCCTCTGACTCTGGGGGTGATCGAGCAGAGGCCAGTACTCTGTCAGAAATGCTGCAAAATCAGATGGGAAGGTAAACCAGTTCAGAGGTTATAAGCTATGGCTCATAGAGTCTGCTTTTTTTTAAGGGGTGTGTGGAGGGGAAAGGGAGACAATCCACCAAAAAAATGGTAAGATAATATGAAAAGAATCCAGATTTTCTCTAAAAATAAAGCAATGTAAAGACGCTGGGCCTATTCCAGTTGGCCATATTTGATAACTAGCAGGTATTGTTGAGTAACTGTTTATCCCTTTATATGGGTCAGGTACGTTCATTTGTCAGCTCCATGTGATTAATTTCAAGCCCTAGCTGGGTCCCTGAAGGCATCTGCATATTTGACCCTCGGCCTTGATGCTGTGTAAGGTTTTTTCCCTATATCTGATGGTGAGCAAGCACGCTTGAGCATTCAGGGCTTTCATTATCTTGCTGAAAAGGGACTTGCAAGGTCTTGAGCCAAAATAAGCTGCCCAAGCTCACTGTTTCCTGAAGATGGGCAGGGGACAGGGTCCCAGCTGATTTGTCAACAGGGGACAAATGTCACCAGGGGAATGGAGGGGAGAAAAATTTGCCACCGGAAAATGTGTCTCTTTGGCATAAGGATTATTTCAGCCTGGTTCTTTCTTAGAAACAAAAGACTCAGGAAAAGCTTTTACCTCCCCCACCACCTTAACTGCCTGAAAGAATTTAGATGGAAGGCCTGTCCCAAGAAGAGAGCTATCACCACAACCAAGTACAAGGAATATGAGCTAGGCATGGTAGACTGAGGGAAACAGCAAAGCCTATTTCATCACAATCCCCTCTGTGTCCCGTTGTCTCTGCATAGCACGACAAACATTTGTTTACCAGGCATTTACATTTTCCCATCTCCTATTGTCTGAGGTCCCAAACCACTACCCGCTTCTCCTTCTCTCAGATGCCATATTAACCCTAATTGCCTCACTTGTTTTGGGGCCTCACATTTGGATGGCACCCCCCCATATTAATGCAATTAAATTTGTTTTTCTCCTGTTGATCTATCTCATGTCAATTCAATTACTAGGCCAGCCAGAGGAACCTAGAAAGAGTAGAGGGAAAACTTCCCTCCCCAACAGGAAGTACAGTGTCTCCTTCAGTCTGCATTTTTCACAGTAATTAATATTCTCCTCCAATGAAAAGATGTCACCTCCCACCATGAAGCCTCCTAAGTCTTGAATTTATCCAAAACACTCATGAGATGGGGCAGAATCAGAGGCTCTGGGGTTTGGAGGGGAGAGGCTGGTGAACCCCCATCACAAAATCAGAAGCTTTCAGTACCATGATTCCTCCCACCACCAACCCTACCTTCAGTGCTACTACATTTCTGCAGGCAGAGTAGAGGACCCTTGTTTGCATCTTTATTTGAACTTTGCAGATAATAAGAAGTATTTTGAAAATCTAATTCCCTTTCCACTCTTCTCTCCACACTGCCACTTGACTGGTGCTTCTAAAACACAGATGTGACAATATCACATACTCACTTGTAATCCTGCATCCCCTCTCTTTACCTGCAGCCTCATTAACAAAGGGAGACATTGCACGTGTGAGGTGATGCAAGCAGTGTGCAGATGGGCCTTTTATATTTCAGTAGTCACGTATCAAATGTTATATGTATTATGTAAAAACATAACAGTATATCAAACTCATAATTTCAGTTGAAATAAAAAATTTCTTTAAAATATTATGTTTAAAATTTTCCTTTCTGAATACATGTAAGCAAACAATATAAATTTAAAGGGAAAAAACCCAACTTTAAATGAATGGTAGTATGTATGGGGGAAGAAAAATAATTTTCCCTTTATCCTTCTAGGTTCTTGGCTGAAACTCCCTTGTAATAAAAGACAGATTAACAGGAGAAAAACAAAGGATGTTTAATAACATGTATACCTCCTGTGTACATGGGAGATATCCAGGAAAACTGAGTAATTCCTTGAAATGATCCAAGCCACCACTTTAAATACCATCCTCAGCTAAAGGCAAAAGAGGATGCTGGGGAGGATCAGGAAAGGGAGGTCACTAAGAAAAATACAGTAAACAAGGGTAAGGCTGCTGTGCAGGTTTCAGTCATTGCCTTTTCCACTAAGAGTTTCTAGAGATTTACAGTCATCCTTCTCTTCTTGGCACAGAGAGGGAGACATCCTTACAAATGGATTTGATTATAAATGTAAAGGTCTCCTACCCAGTTTTCAGAGCTTTTTCTAAGTCTGTTGGTTCTTAAAAATAATCAGTCTATCCAGTTATAAGATAAATAAGTACTAGGGATGTAATGTACAACATCATAAATCCAATGAACACTACTATATGCTATACTCGAAAGCTATTAAGAGAGTAAATCTTAAAAGTTCTCATTGCAAGGAAAAAATACATATATTTTTCTATTTCTTCAGTCTTGTAGTTATATGAGATAATGCATGTTCACTAAAATTTTTATGGTAATTCACGAGGTATATAGTCAAATCATTATGCTGTACACCTTAAACTTATATAGTACTGTATGTCAATTATACCTTAATAAAGCTGGAAGGAAAATAAATTAATTAAATGTAAAAAAATAATAATCAGCCTAAAATAATCCTTATGCCAAAGAGGTATATTTGGGGTGGTATATTCTGCTTCCTTCATATGTATACACAAAAGCATCATGAAAAATGGTACTTGAATGGCTGAAATTGGATTTTAGAAACACTGATCTACACAGGAGGGGTCCATACTGCTTGGAACGTCTTAGATGCCCAACATAGCCTGGCGTACTGTAAGCTGTCCAGTCCCATCTAAGGCTGTCAATCACCATGTGCTTGGCTTTCAGGGAATCTTCCAGCTTCTTTATGTCTCAGGGCCTTTGTACATACTATTTCTTTACGGCTGAAGTCCCCTTTGCTCCCTTTTCCACTTGGTGGACCACCACTCAAGCTCAACCCAGCTTGCAACTCACCTCCCCAGGGAAGTCTTCCCGGTCTCATCAAGCAGAATTAATTCCCCACTCTATGCCCTATAATTTTTCAGTACACACTTTCTCTAAACACGTAATCAACTGACATTATTTGCGTATATGTCTGACAACTAGACTGAGACCCAATAAGTCAAAAACTACCTTATTCATTCTTGTGCAGAGGCACTTAGTAAATGTTTACCAAATAAGTGGGCAGCTTTTCTGATGAACTTCAAATCAAAAGTAGTTTTTAATTTACTTACTAAGGAAGCTACAGGAAGCAATGTGATATTCACTTAAGAACATAAAAGCTGAGGAGGATGTTTTAACAAGACCCCTCTCTCACTAAATGACAAGAGAGGACACAGGAGTGACTTAGTTTGCTTTCCAAAGCATGACACTGTGGGTTAAGAAGGTGTCATAATTTCCTAAAGCCTCATTCTATAAAAGAGATAAGGTACCATCATGAGTCATTAAAATTTCTTTGATGCTAACAGCAGGTAGAGTCACGTGGAGATGGGGGAGGATAAACTGTCCCTCAAACCTGCCCAGAGACCTTCTCTCCCCAGGCCCGAGGTCAGGGCATGCTGTCTCTTACCTGAACAGGTGTGGTTACACCTGTTACACCACAGCTGCCCACCCACCTCAATTCTGCTCCCTCCCTCTGCACCTGGACAACCTCAAAGGCCTCCCGTCGTCTTCACCTGGCCCTCTGGGTCCTTGACAGCCCTTCCTCCAGCCTCGGCTGCACTGTGAGTTCCAGGCAAGCCAAGCCTGTATGGGGGGAGGTAGGCTGTTCTACTGCAGCTTCTGCCCCCAGCTCTTCTCCAGGCTTAGTGGTCAGATCTTGACTTAAATGTGGCCTTCTCCAAGGGTCCTCTCCGGGTCACCCAGTAAGCAGCTTTTGGCAGGAAAGAGCTCTCTGCAGGAGATCCCTTTTGTCTTGCTACTTTAGCAGAGCTATGTTTTAACTAACCTTCAACCCCCGTGCTCTGCTCATCTCTGGCCCAAGCACACTTTTCAAATCTTTAATCACACAATACCTTGCCTAACCTGTTGATTCTTTCCGTAGATCAAAGAAATAGAAATGAAGAATAAGTAATTAACAGATGAGCAGATCACTTCCTGAGCTTCCCCTACAGTAATCTTATGAACAAATTGTGTGAACAAACTGTGTGAAGAAGATATGCATCTAAAGAAAGATCACAAGGAGTCGACAAGCCTGCACAATGGGAGATGGCGTCAAGTCTGATCCCCTATCTCCATCCTTAACTGAGACTGCGTTCCCTTTTCCCTTTAAAAACTGCCGTGGCTGAGTAGCATCTTTGGCATTAATTTTGGGACATAAGTCTGCCTTCTCTCCCATATTGCCAGGTTTTCTGATTAAAGCAACTTGCTTTCCACCAACACTTACCTCTTGAATATTGAGCTGTGAGTAGCCAAACTTGAGTTCAGTAACCACCCCATATACAATACGCATCTCTTCATTTCCTTATCCATACATCCTAGTTTTTTTTCTTTACTGTTTTCATAAGAATCTGTGTGTGTGTTTAAAGCATTTGTTTGCATTTTTTGAAAGAAAGGTCGATTAGGTCAAAAGATTCCCTCGCCTTTGTTCTGTTCTGTATTCCTAGCACCTAGTTCAGTGCCTAGAACACACTAAGGACATAATATGTACTCGAAGGGAGAAAGGGGGCTGGGGACACAAGGGAGGGAGGAAAGGAGAGTGACATCATAATTTCAGGAATCCTATTTTTTCACCCACCATATCCATTCATTTTCTTAGAGCAGAATTACACTCCAGAAGTCGAAAATGAGCAGACTCAATAGGGGTGGGCGGAGAGGGAGAGGCATGGAGAGACTTGTTATTTTTCTGGCATATCAGTACCAAAGATGTCAAACTGTATAGATAAAATAATTTTGCTGATTAGCACAGTTTTGCTTCTAAACTGTTTTTAGCCAGGTCATCATCCTGTGTCTCCTTTCTGCTTTGTCTGTCTCACACACTAGGAAGGAGAGATCAGAGTCAGGTAATATCTCTCTGCATAGTTTTCTGGCTCTTCAGGGCTCACCCTTCCCCAGTGGTTTATGTCACCACTAACTACGTAACATTGTTTTAACATGATTATCAGTCTGGGAGCAAGAAAGAATTCTTTACTAAAATGTTACACATTCTGAGTGTTGTTTAAGATTATGATAAAACTCTCACTTCTAGACAGATTCTAAACTCTAAGCAATTTAACAAAGGCATTTTAGAGCACTTCATCTCAATAAAATATACGGAGTTCATTTCTCCCAGACCCAAGTGTGGGAGAAAGTCGGTTATGGGCACTTGGGAGCTCAAACTTCCCAGACCTGGTGAGAAGCCCACGAGCCTCCCCCACCAACATCCCATCCGCCCTTCAGTCCTGTGCCATCGCCCTCACCTCACCTTTCCTCCTGCGTTCTAGCTTCTCATTCTTTTTCTCTGTCTTTGATGCTGGCTCTTCCTTTTCTATTGAATCTTAAACGTTGGCATTTTTCAAGGCTCACTTCTAGATGCTGTCCACTTCTCGGTGACACCAGGAATACAACAACAAACACTTCACATGAGCCAGACATCTTCTCCACAATTTTCTCAAGCTTTCTCATTTTTCCCACTAAAGCTATTGAAGTATTACCTCTTACTATTGCCTCTACTCTACAGAGAAAACTGAGACCCAGAGAAATCATAACTTACCCCATCCTGGGCCTCACAGCAAGTCTTGGACAGAGCCAGGCAATACCACAGCCTCAGCTCATCACCGTTACTCTATACCAGGAGTTCTCAACCAGAGGCAGGGGACAGATGGAAACATCTAGAGACATACTGATTGCTACAATTTGGTGGGGCGTACTACTGGCATATATAGTGTGTAGAATGCTAATAAACACACTATAATGCACAGGACAAAGAATTATCCAGTACAACATGGAATCATCCCCTACAACAAAGAATTATGCAGCACAGGATGTCAAGGGTACTGAGGATGAGAAGCTCTGTTCTATACCACTTTGTAACCTTTTGCTAGGAGACCTTATCCATGCCCATAGCTGTGAGTATACCAGAATTTAAATCCTAGCCCTGATCTCTTCTTTGACTTTTATAACTTTCTCACATTTGGATATACCACTTGACATCACCATTATATACAAAAAATTCAATATATCGAAAATTGAACGCATGAGTTTTGCCCTACCACATATCCTCTTCCAGGATTCCCTGTCTCAGCAAAAGACTGCGCTGTCCAATCAAATGCACAAGCCAGAAACCAAGGAGGCCCCTGCGCAATTCCTTCTTCTTCCTCCTCCCCAATTTTATCCAACATAAGCATGAAAGATTTGACCTCCTAAGTATCTCCGGAGCCTGCCCATTTCTCCCCATCATTACCAATGCTAGGAGGTACCAATACCTCCCACTCCTAGTTTCCCTCCAGGAATTTCTAGCTTGGGCAATTGCAGCCATCTCCTGATCTCTGAATCACCACTCCACATCATCCATTATGATTCCTCAGAAGACATCACTTAAAAATTGCTATGCTGTATATATATTTTTTTTACTTCGCAAGCTATTAAATAGATATTTTGTCCAGCTCTAACAACAGTCTTCTCTGAGCAGATTTCCCAGTTTGCCCCCTATTTATCTGTTGGTATCTCAACAGAAACAGATGGTATACTCAACATAGGGTGGTTAGAACCAAGATGGTGGAGTAGCAGACCCCAGCCTGCATCCGCCCACAAAGAACAACAAGTAGACACCTACGCATGAGTGGAAATAACTCTTGGAGAGCTCAGGAGTACACTGAAGAAGCTTCAGCAACACAGTGGAGCAAAAACCCTGGGATTCATGGGAATATGTGTATATATGTATATATATTTCTCAATCTTAACACTGTGCCTGACACATGGTAAGCACTTAATAAATTAAAAATAAAATATCTCAAATATATCGAGCACTTAGTAAGTTATTAGGTACTATGTTGAGTGACTAGATTACACTGATGCAGCAGATCAGCCTGGACCCAGAGATCTTACAGTTAAGGACTTTTCTGATCACAAACCAAACATCTTCACAAACTATTTCAATAGGGAAGATTGTCCCCCTTGTTTCTGTAGCCCTATGTTAATCCTCTCCCAAGAACAGTGACTCAAGGTCCTTATTCCTTTACCTCAATTCTTGTACGAATTCTTCTCATCCATTCTGACGTTTGAAAGGAATATTCTTTACAATCTTCTTTTCTTGTTGTTGTTATTGTTTATCCCTTCTAGGACTGAATGCCTGGCTGGAGTCATCACACAGGACATGAAAAATCAATGCATTGTTGCTCCGAGCGTCCTCGAAGGAGGTCATGCTCTGTCAACTCACCAACCACATTAAAGCCTAAGTCAAAATACTGACAAATCCTTACCCATTTTCAAGGATTTTGTCAGGCTAAAGAGCTTTTTTGGTAAGTTTTCTGCTATAATACAACCCTGCGGCCTGCAAGAGCTTCTGGTTTCAGATCATTGAAACTATTTTATTTGAATAAATCCAAGAGAGGATGCTCTGGAGAGCAACTGATTTATGGTCTAATGACTTTCCAAACACAGTATGTTCTAAGACAAATTATCTGCAGGGAACGGTGTGTTGTGGTTGAGTATAGAAGAAAGCCGAGTTAAGGGTTCTTAGTGCCTGTTCTTGTTTCCAGAAATAGTGTGATTGCCACATACTTAAATATCACCTAAGAGATCCTAGACCCTTTGGCACTTGATTGAAGGATGTCTTCAGTATTCATATTTCCACGAGTAGAGCTAAAATTTAGGGATGTTGCTTGCCCTCAACATAGTCAAAACGGCTAGAGAGAATGAAATTCACGGAACAGCATGGCAGAATAGGAATTGAAATAAACTGGAAGTCAGGATACCTGGCTTCAATTCCTTAACACTTCCATTCATTAAGTATACACAGATGTCACTTTTCTCCTTAACATCGTGACCTGTCAAATGAGGTAGCTGGGCGAGAACAGAAATCACAAACTGGCAGCGAATTGGCAGGATCTGGCTTGCAAACAGGTTTTCTTTGGGCTGTGCGGTATTTAAAAAAAAAAAGCAAACAAACCAAAAAAACAACAAGAGTCAAGATTTTCAAAGTCAAGAGATGTCCAAGCAAATTCCAGATTTCTAGCTTCTAATAAAACATTAGAAGATTTGGCCACATACACTTGCATTTCTCATGGACACAGCTGTTACAGCTGGGTAGCTGCTACCCACTTTAGATGGGGCTCTAGCAATCCCAGCTGTTACCATCGCCACTCTCCCCTTATTGGTCTGATACTGAAGCAGAAGTTATTTCTCATTTATATTCACATTACTCTGTTGTTCTCTTATAGCAAAGAACTATTTCATTTTCCAAGTAACAATATAAAAAAATGTGTACTGGCAGATAGACTATGAAAGCCATCTGATTCAAAAAGAGCAGCAAAGAGAACATGTCTTTGTGAAACTGAAGACTATTTCTAAGCGTGTCATATGCAAACAGGGTGTGTCCTTGTTGAACAATGCAATAGGCTGACTTCACTCATTGAACAACGTAGACATTAGAATTTTCACTTCTCAGATGAGATGATCTCAAGGGCTCCTTCTAGTTCTAGAAACTCAGTCTATGAAAATGTATTGGTTGGCGGGAGGAGTGGGGTACAGCATGTATTTAAGTGTGCATGTGGTCCTGGGTTCAATCTCCAGTACCTTCATTAAAAATAAGTAAGTAATTACCACATGATCATCTCAATCGATGCAGAAAAAGCATTTGATAAAATTCAACACCCATTTATGATTAAAAACTCTCACCAAAGTGGGTATAGAGGAGACATATCTCAACATAATAAAAGCTATATATGACAAACCTACAGCCAGCATAGTACTCAATGGTGAAAAAACTCAAAAGCTTCCCACGAAAATCTGGGACAAGACAAGGATGCCCACTATCACCACTCCTATTCAACATAGTCTTGGAAGTCCTAGCCACAGCAATCAGACAAGAGAGAGAAATAAAAGGGATCCAAATTGGAAAAGAAGAGGTTAAAGTGTCACTATATGCCGACGACATGTTACTATATACAGAAAACCCTAAAAAGTCCACACAAAAACTACTAGAGCTGATCGAAGAATTCAGCAAGGTAGCAGGTTACAAGATTAACATTCAAAAATCAGTGGCATTTCTTTATACTAACAATGAATCAACAGAAAAAGAAAGTAAAGAAACAATCCCCTTTAAAATAGCACCCAAAGTAATAAAATATCTAGGAATAAACCTAACCAAGGAGGTGAAAGAATTATACACAGAAAACTATAAACCATTGATGAGGGAAATTAAAGAAGACTTTAAAAAATGGAAAGATATCCCATGCTTTTGGATTGGAAGAATCAATATTGTTAAAATGGTCACACTGCCCAAGGCAATCTACAGATTTAATGCAATCCCTATCAAATTACCCAGGACATATTTCACAGAACTAGAACAAATAATAATACAATTTATATGGAACCATCAAAGACCTAGAATTGCCAAAGCATTACTGAAAAGAAAGAAAGAGGCTGGAGGAATAACTCTCCCAGACTTCAGACAATACTATAGAGCTACAGTCATCAAGACAGCATGGTAATGGTACAAAAACAGACATATAGACCAATGGAACAGAATAGAGAGCCCAGAAATGAACCCACAAACTTTTGGTCAACTAATCTTCAACAAAGGAGGCAAGAATATACAATGGAATAAAGACAGTCTCTTCAGCAAATGGTGTTGGGAAAACTGGACAGCAGCATGTAAAACAATGAAGCTAGAACACTCCCTTACACCATACACAAAAATCAACTCAAAATGAATCAAAGACTTAACCATAAGAGAAGATACAATAAACCTCCTAGAGGAAAATATAGGCAAAACATTATCTGACATACATCTCAAAATTTTTCTCCTAGAAGAAATAAAAGCAAGAATAAACAAATGGGACCTAATGAAACTTACAAGCTTCTGCACAGCAAAGGAAACCAGAAGTAAAACAAAAAAAAACCTACAGAAGAGGGAGAAAATCTTTGCAAATGAAACCGACAAAGGCTTGATCTCCAGAATATATAAGCAGCTCATACGACTTAATAAGAAATAAACAAACAACCCAATCCAAAGATGGGCAAAAGACCTAAACAAGCAATTCTCCAAAGAAGACATACAAATGATCAATAGGCACATGAAAAAATGTTCAGTATCACTAATTATCAGAGAAATGCAAATCAAAACTACAATGAGGTATCACCTCACACCAGTCAGAATGGCCATCATTCAAAAATCCACAAATGACAAATGCTGGAGGCGCTGTGGAGAAAGGGGGACCCTCCTACACTGCTGGTGGGAATGCAGTTTGGTGCAGCCACTATGGAAAACAGTATGGAGATTCCTCAAAAGACCAGGAATAGACTTACCATATGACCCAGGAATCCCGCTCCTTGGCTTATATCCAGAAGGAACCTTACTTCAGGATGACACCTGCACCCCAGTGTTCATAGCAGCACTGTTTACAGTAGCCAAGACATGGAAACAGCCTAAATGTCCATCAACAGATGACTGGATAAAGAAGATGTGGTATATTTATACAATGGAATACTACTCAGCCATAAAAACCGACAACATAACGCCATTTGCAGCAACATGGAAGCTCCTGGAGCATGTCATTCTAAGCGAAGTAAGCCAGAAAGAGAAAGAAGAATACCATATGAGATCGCTCTTATGTGGAGTCTAAAAAACAAAAACAAAAAACAAAGCATAAATACAAAACCGAAATAGACTCATAGACATAGAATACAAACTTGTGGTTGCCAAGGGGGCAGAGGGTGGGAAGGGATAGACAGGATTTCAAAATTGTAGAATAGATAAACAAGATTATACTGTATAGCACAGGGAAATATACACAAGATCTTATGGTAGCTCACAGAGAAAAAATATGTGACAATGAATATATATATGTTCATGTATAACTGAAAAATTGTGCTCTACACTGGAATTTGACACAACATTGTAAAATGATTATAAATCAATTAAAAATGTTAAAAAAGACATAAAAAAGTAATTAATTAAAAATAAAAAATTGAAATTAAGTTGATAATGAGATAATGTTTTAAAAAAAGAAAACATATGTCCTGCTGTTAGAAAAGCCTTTTATTCATCTTTTCTTTTTTCTTTTTTTTGGGGGAGGGGTGATTAGTTCTACTTATTTATTTATATTTTAGAGGAGGTACCAGGGATTGAACTAAGCATGTGCTCTACCATTTGAGCTATAGTCTCCCCCATTCATCTTTTAGGATTCTCTCTCTTTCTTGCCATTTAGGAGTAACTCACATACCACACAAATTAATGTCTTTGGAGAAGAGGAGTTCACCATATTAACTGGAAAAGCATGACATGACAAAATGAAACATTGCTTACGTTCAGGATACACACAAGCCCATCCATATATATTCTGTTTCCATGGGTAAAAAATAACCTATGCTCTGCAGCTGGGGCAGAAATAAAATTTCTGGGATGGTGGTGGCATACTGATAAGCTGGATGTAGAAAAACAGTTCATCTCTGTATATGTCTATCAGTAACCGTCATCTATTGCAGGAAGTCTTACTTTGGAGTCCATGGATCCAATTAGGTCCTGCAATGGAATGGGATTGAGAGGGTGTCTGAAACATCCTAGAAAAATGCAATTTTTTCTATATCTTGTAGTAACTTTTAATGAAAAAGAATATGAAAACAAATATATGTATGTATACGCAAGACTGAGACATAGTGCTGTACACCAGAGATTGACACATTGTAACTGACTACACATCAATTAAAAAATGCAAATTTTCACATCTACGCATTCATGCATTTTCCTAAGATGATAATCCCTAGATTTCACCAAATTACCAAAAGGCCCATGACTCCTCACCCCCAAAACTGAAGAATCACTGAGACAGACAGGATACCAATTAAACGAACCAACTGTTTACATGTTCTTGCTGGGGCAGATTTGCAATGACCATATGTTCAAATCCAAAAGTTGGGGCGCAGATTTGGCTACATAGCTGGAAATCAAGATAGGATACTAAGAATAAGGATTGTTCCAGAAAACACAAGACATAAGGTCACTTTAGAAACAGGGTCTTCAGGATGTGGTGGGAGCTGGAGACATGTGGTTTACCAAGGGCCATGCCAAACTGGGTGGAACAAGCAGTTGCCCTGAAGACCACAGTGTTACTGACAAAATCAGTACTAGAATTGGGACTTTTTATCATCCTTTGCAGTGGCATTTCCATAACTCCATCCCCTTGTATTTTTTCTAGAACAGCCCCTCTTCCACCCACCCACCCACCCACCCACCCACACACACACACTTCTTGTTCCATCCTTAATCAGAGAAACCCTAGCAAAACATCTTCTCCAGTTGTGGCCTTCTGCCCCTGGATCTTCTCCTAGGCCAGGGCCACATGTCAGAGTGATTGTATACCCTCAATTTATTTTTTTCTTTTCTTGCTCTTTTTTTTTTTCATTTTTTGAGCATCTGTGATTTCAAAGACCTTTTTCTTTTTATTTTATTATTTTTAATTAAAGTATAATTGACTTACAATATTATATGAATTTCAGGTGTGCAACATAGTGATTTGGTATTTTTTACATTGCAAAATGATCAGCACAATAAGTCTAATTACCAGCTGTCCCCACACAGAGTTATACAATATTATTGACTATATTCCATATGCTGTATATTATGTCCCCATGACTTATTTATTTTCTAACTGGAAGTTCATACCTCTTAATCTCTCTCACCTATTTCACTCATTCTTTTCCCTTCTGGCAACCACCAGTTTGCTCTCTGTATTCATGAGTTTGTTTTCATTTTATTTTGTTTGTTTTGTTTTTCAGATTCCACATGTAAGAGAAATCTTATAGTATTTATGTTTCTCTGACTAATTTTGCTTAGCATAATACTCTCTCGGTCCAGCCATGCTGTCATAAATGGCAAGATTTCATTCTATGTTTTGACTGAGTAATATTCCATTGTGTAATACATGCACCATATCTTCTTTATCCAGTCATCTATTGATGAACACTTAGGATGCTTTTATATCTTGACTTTTGTAAATAATGCTACAATGACACAGGGGTGCATAGATCTTTTGTTTTCTTCAGAAAAATACCCAGAGTAGAATTGTTGATCATACAGTAGTTCCATGTTTTATTTTTTGAAGAACCTCCATACTGTTTCTCATGGTGTCTGCACCAATTTACATTCCCACCAACAGTGCACAAGGGTTCTCTTTTCTCCTTATCCTCACCAACACATGTTATTTGTTGTCTTTTTGATGACAGCCATTCTGACAGGTGTGAGGTGATATATCAGTGTGGTTTTGATTTGTATTTCTTTGATAATTAGTGATATTGAGCATTTCTTCATGTGTCTGTTGACTGTCTCTATGTCTTCTTTGGAAAAATGTCTGTTCAGGTCCTATTTTTTCATTGGGTTGTTTTGTTTTGTTTTGTTTGATATTGAGTTATATAAATTCTTTGTATATTTTGGAATATTAACCTGTTATCAGATACACAGTTTGCAAAATCTTCTCCCATTCAGTAGGCAGCCTTTTCATTTTGTTTGACTGCGCAAAAGCTTTCTGATATAGTCCCATTTGTTTATGTTTTTTGTTCTGTTGCCCTTGTCTGAGGAGACGGATCAAAAAAAAAATTGCTGAGATCAAAGTCAAAAAGCATACTATTTTCTTCTAGAAGTGTTGTGGTTTCAGGTTTTATATGTAAATATTTAGCCTTCTTTGAGTTTAGTTTTTAATACAGTGTAAGAAAAGAGTCAAAGGCCTTTTTTGGATGTCAGACCTTGTCTGAAACTTCACAACCCGAATTTTGGTCAATCAATGAGTCTCTATCAAAGTTGCGAGACAGGAAAAATGGAAATGAAACAAAAACCCGTCAGATTGTAATCTGTTTATCAGTCAATCCACAAAAGTTTTGTCGGACCCTCTCTCCTGTACTAAGTTAAACTTGCTCCTCAGAGCGTGGTCCCAGACCAGCAGCATTGGCATCACCTGGGAACTAGACAGAAATGCAAACTCAAAGGCCTTTCCTCTGGTTTAGAGAATGAGAATTTGCGTTTAACAAAATCCGAAAGATTAGGTGCACATTACAGTTTGAAAAACTGCATTCTAAAGGTACAGCCCAGCTGATGGTGAGAGCACCCTCACTGGCCAGGAGTTGATATTACACTTATTTAAATTTAATCAGAGAAACCAGAAAAGACTCAAATGCTCATTGTGAACTAGCTTTATAGATCATGGAGTGTCCCTTTTCCTTTATAAAGAGTATAAAAATGGTCCCTCTCTAGTACATTTAATGGAGCACAATGAAAGAACAAAAGGACTACTATTCTAAATGTTCAAAACCTGACTTCTAATTGTGATCCAGCCACTTAACTTCAGATCACTTTATTTCTCTGGTACAAAACAGAGGGAATATCACCTTTCCTGTCCATGGGGCAGCGTTTCTGTGAATGTCAAATAGAAGGGAGTGCAGGATCATGGCTAAGAGTATGGACCCTGGACTGAAACAGCCCCAATTACAAAGTCTCTATCTAGCATCGCTTAGCTGAGTAACCTTAGGTAAATAGCTTGCCCTCTCTACAATAATAGTGCCTCTCCCATAAGATGGTTGTGAAGATTAAACATTATAACATTTAAAAAGCAAACAGCACTCTGCAGGTGCATAGTAAGCAATCAGAAAGTGTTATCACCTGTGTGAAAGTATTTCATAAATTGTGAAGAGCTCTACAGATGAGGGAGCTTATTTTTATTGGTGGGCAGGCATGCAAGGCTATCAGCCTTAGATGAGAATTAAAGATGTCACCCGTGGATCACCCAGGCATCTCCTGGATCTCTGTCCCAGTGGCTCTAAAAAACACATAGAGAGGTACCAGGACCATATTTGCAGAGTAACTCAGGCATCTCCACAATGGTCAGCTAGCAAAGCCATGAAGTCTCAGGGCTCTTTGTAAAAATCTATGAAACAGTGTCTAATTATGAGCATTTGTACTCACAGTATGCTCACCGATGTCAACTGCTAACATTGCTGATGTTGTTTTGTTTTAGTTTCATAGAAAACTATCTTGTGATAGATTCTAATAAACATAAGAGGTAGAGGGGCACCAAAGGGTTTATCAATAGGCTTTCTTCAATTTTATGCACATGATCTCATCAAACTCATTTTGGAACCGAGAAGAACCCTGTGCAACCCACCCCCTGCCAAAGTACAAAGGCCTGTCTACATCCCCTGCCCCTTGTTTGTAGAAAATCTGAAGTCTCCCAGGCCTCCCTGAGTCACAAAAGAGCAGGCTCAAGCAGCTAATGATTAGGACAGGAGAGTCACAGATTCACTGTCTGATGCATATTCCTGAGTCGTTTTACACATACTCTAACTGCCACCAGAGGGAAAAAGCTAACTGCATGATGACCAGACTGCAGCCATGACATAAGCTGCTCCGTCTTGAGCAGCACTGAATCAATGGCCAGCACAATACCAAGAACTGGCCTCAAGAGAACGGGATTAACACTATTGCTCGTAATAACCTATATCTTTGTAGGCATCACAATAATTGTAGCTTGTTCTGCCCATACATGTAAGTGGGCAACTGAAACTGTGAACAAAGAGATGCTACAGACCCATGTCAACATCTTCCACGCTAAGACCTCAACACCCTTTCTCAGCATGAAGCAGGTACAGAAGACAGACCTTTCTCCCTAATCCCACATAAGTGGAGCGATACCTGATGGGGCTGGGGGTGGGAGGGATTTGTAAGCAGATCTTTGCAGGAAACTGCCCTCAACAGGAAAGCCCTTTTCTCTTGTCACTTTAGCAAAGCTACATTGTAACCACCTTTTAAATCAGGAGACCCTCCTGCCCCTGCCATGTTTTATTCATCTCTGGTCCAAGCACACTTTTCAAATCTTTTGATCACACCATACCTTGCCTAAAGGGTTGGTAGATGAAAGAGGTAGGAATGAAGAATAAGTAATTAACAAATGACCAGATCTCTTCCCTAGCTTCCCCTTCAGTAATCTCATGAACAAACTGTGCGAACGAGATCGCATTTAAAGAAAGATCACAAGGAGTCAACAAGCCCGCAAAATGGGAGATGGTGTCAAGTCCTATCCCATATCTCCATGCTTAACTGAGGCTACTTCCCCTTTCCCCTTTAAAAACTTCCATGGCTGAGTAGAATCTTCAGAGTTGGTTTAGGGGGACAATGAGTCCACCTTCTCCCTAGGTGGCTGGCTTTCTGATTAAAAGCAACAATTTCCATTTCTACCTACACTTGCATGTCATATATTGATTTTCAAGTGGCGAGCCGCCAGACCTGAGTTCGGTAACAATTTTTTTGCAAATTATAACCGATCGCTGCTTTGTGAAACTGTAACAGAGAAGAACAAACCTAAAATATACATGATAGCCCATCCTCGAGACTCTACCTCCAAGGCTTGGCCTTTAAAGGTATCACACTTTTCATTCATATAGAGTTAAAAAGTTGCACAACAGAGAATAATACTTGTCCTGCTGGAGGTTTACAGGTACATCATGACCTCACCTACATGGATAGCTGTTAAGAACAAAGGATTCCAGCACCAAGAAGTTTACAACAACCAGCCACATATCCTTATCTTTTAGTATAAGAAAAGCCTAAATTCTAACTCAGAGAAGATGGTTCCTTGGGACACTAGTCCACCATCTTCTCAGTCTGCTGGCTTTCCTAATAAAGTTACTATTCCTTGCCCCAACACCTCATCTCTCAGTTTACTGGCCTGTCATACAGCAAGCAGTACAAGCATGGACTTGGAACAAAACTGTCATGTTTTGAGTGCCTTACATGCAGAATCACATTTGATTCTCACAATAACCTTGTAAGTTAGATACTAATAACATCCCCATTTTACACATGGTGAAACTGAGGCCTGAGGAGAAAAGGAGACTTGCCCAGGACTATACAACTGGGAGCAGGCGAAGCTAGGACTCTGGTCTGAAAGATTCCAAAGTCGTTGCTCTTTCTTCGCAGGAGACAGCCTCACCCTATTGTTTGGTTTCTGCCAAGGTCCAGTTGACTGAATATCTGGGAGAAGAGTGTCAGAACCACCAGGGAGATGGGCCTGTTGCATAGCAACCCTGTGCTTGAGCCTGTGAGGCGAGGTAGGCTCCTTAAGTTTTTAAAGCACCATCACTAAAAATAGCCTGAGCTATGACAGCTCAACACGAGGTCTCCTCCAAGAAAACCCATCTTGCAACGGAATATCTTCGCTGTGTTGTCCTTGAGAAAAGTGTGTGATATTATGGGAGGCTGGGCATCAGCAGCTTTTCCCAGCAAACACACTACTCCCTTCCATCCCTTCACCTCGGAGGGGAGGGTGCTGCCACATGTAAAGGACTCATGAAATATCTACCTCCATATTTTTTTCCACTCCAAAGCTGGAATTCAATCTAGGTCGAAGCAAGAGCAGCCTACTTGATTGCAAAACGTGGCCTTCGGGTTCCCTGTACTAATCTCCCAGAAATTAATCACCTTGGTTGGAATTGCCTTCGGTGCAAGCGTTTATAATGTCTACATTTGTCACTCCAGGAGAGACCATGCCAATTACAGTGGCACCAACTATAAATCTCATACCTTCCAAAGAATATTAGATATTTAATTAGATCTTGAAAAACCTCTTCACCTAGTACCTTGAAGGTCTCCGGGTCCTCTTCTGAGGCTGATAATTAAAAGAACTCCTGTCTTACTTAGCCTGCTGTATTTTTGTGGGAATCAGAAAGTGCCCACCACAGTAATTACTAAGCTTGAATACTGGCCTGGCTCGAGTTGGCACAGGAAGCAACAAAAGAAATTTAAATGCAGCCATTTGCCCAAAAAGCACTTCTAAACCAGTTGGCCACTTATGTAGTCAAGGCAGAAGAGTGGCCCCCCAAGATGTCCATCTCTGAATCCCCAAAACCTGTGAACATGTTAAATTACGTGGCAAGGGGAATTAAGGTTACAGATTGAATTTAAAGTGCTAATGGGCTGACTTTAAAATAGTGAGAGTAGCCTGGATTATCCAGGCATGCCAGTGTAATCACAGGGTTCCTAGAAGTGGAAGAGGGCAGCAGCAGAAGAGTCAGAGGGATAAATGACTAGAAGAGAAAGGCACAGAGAGACGCAACATTGCTGGCTTTGAAGATGGAAAAAGGGGCCCCAAGGGGAAGCTAGGGAAGAGATCTGGTCATGTTAATTACTTCCATCTTTGAAGATGGAATGAAGGCAGTCTAGTCTCTACAACATGGAAAAACCAAGGAGACAGTTTTCCTCTAGAGCATCTAGACTTCTCTGGAGTCTGCCAATACCTTGATTCTATCTCAGTGAGACCCCTTTTGTACCTCTGACTTCCTGAACTGTAGGTGACACATTTGCATTGTCTTAAGTCACAGAGTTTGTGGCAATTTGGTACAGTAGTGATAGGAAACGGACATAGGCACCTCCTTGGTACTTAATTATCAGTACAGTGTTCATTACTAGGCAAGACGTCACTGAAACTATGACCACTGCCTTTCCTCTCTTGCAGTTTATACCCTGGTAATGCAGACAAGAGGGGAAAATAAATAATTACACAGGCAATGAAGAAAAACCAAAGAGCAGTTGATAGACTAACAGAATGTCACTTTAGATGGGGATGATGAGAGGTATCTCTGAAGAGGTGACATCTCACCCTAAAGAGGAGTTGAGGGGGGAGAGAATTCCAGGTTGCAGGGACAGCATATGCAAAGGTCCTGAGGTGGAAAGGAGTTTGGCACATTCCAGGAACTAATGGAAAAGCAATATGGTTGGAGCCAAGAGGCAAAAAAAGAGAGACAAGTGTGAAATGATGCTGACCAGCAAAGAAAGGGCCAGTTGTGCTCAGCCACAAAGGCCTTGGTGCCAGTTTGGATTATCTGCTGAGGGTTTGAAGGATTTTAAGTAGAAGACTGATGTGATGCAACTCAATTTAAGAAGATGCCTTTTGCTGCTGTGCAGAGGAACAGATTGAAATGGAAGGATGTGTGAGAGTAGGGGCAGATATCTAGATATGAGCAGAGAAAGAAGGGCACAGGCCAAATGACCGGAAACCATACATCTTGTGAACAATGGGATTCCTTGGGCAAAGAAAAGCAGGAACATCCAGACTGATAAGAAACCACACATTTTGGGTGACAAGTGTCCTGGAGGCAGGCAAAGAAAGGTGGGAAAAGGCAGGAATATCCAGTGTCCAAACGTAACCTCTTGCTCATTATGCCTTCATCGCAACAAAATTAGCCTTGTAGATAAGAAGGAACCATCATGCACTGATGCCATAACACTTCTGATCCAGACTGAAAAAGGACAAAATCCCTCCTGCCCCCAGGAAGGTGGAGTTGGGGTGAAAATCAGGGAATACCATTCGAAACCCCTCCCTCCCCAATGAATATTCCACCTATTCATTTTCATATGCTATGTAGCCAGCTTGCCAAAGAAACTCAGCACAGCTACTCACCTAAGTCGGCCCGCTCTCCCCTCGAGAGCATCATATCACTTAATAAATGCTTGCTTTACTTTCTTGACCCCCATGTCTTGCCTCTGAATTCTTTCTGCGATGAGACAAGAACCTACTCTCCGGTAACAGATGCAGAGACACCAGGCTGCTGCCATTCTCCACATGGGGAAATGACATGGCTTCGATTTGGGCAGTGGCTTGTGGAGGTAGGGATGGTCAGGTCCGAGATGTGTTTTGAAAATAGAGCTTAGAGACTTGCTGATGCTCTACCTGTGAGAAGTAAAGGCTGAGGCAGCCATAGCACCTCTCTGTTCATTTTTGTTGTCACTGCTACTGTTTTCTTAACAAGAGGCTGGGTGCCACCTTTTTCTTGTATACTAGTCAATTCTTGCATGTATATGCATTCATTCAACATGTATTTATTGAGTACTGACTATGAACCAGGTGCTGTTTAGGTATGATAAATGTTCATATATTGGGGAAGTCATTCTAGCTTACACACGAGCTAATTTGAATTGTATGCTAACTAAACCAGCCTGCTTGTAGCCTATCAAACACACAGTGTACATCTGCTTTAATTATTAAAGAAAGTAAAGAGTGTCATGTGAAAAATAAAGCTGTTAAATGCCTCTCTTCCTGGGACGCCAATGCTGGTCCTCTGTTGATGGTAAGATTTCCTTCCTAGACGCCAAGGCCATACTGACTCACTGTGTATGCGCTGGTCTGTTTTTTTGTTTTGTTTTGTTTTTTAAACTTCGAAGAAATATATCCCTGATCTGTTTAATGTTCTTTGTTCTGACAAGATATAAAACTGTGCTGAAAACCATGCTTCTTCAGAGCAGTTTCTCAGAATAATCTGGACTGGCTTCCCAGCTAGAGTCCTCAGTTTTAGCTCAAATAAAATTTTTTTCTATTCTTAATATAGATTGTCAATTGATTTTTTTTCATCAATAGGTACTGAGGATATAGCAGTAAACTCACTATAAGCCCTTCTTTCATAGTGTTTCTATTCTAGTGAGTTAGACAGACAACAAATAAATGTAAAAATGTATAATAAAATTTCAGGTAATTATGGTCTATTAAAAAAAAAAAAAAGCAGGGGCTTGCTACTTCAGGTAGGATGGGAATCCGGACTAACTCATGGAAATCACAAATTCATTGTTTAGTCTAATTAGGAAACAGAAAATAAAGATGTTAATTGCATGGTTAAGATAATTAGTAATAACTGCAAACAGGAGTTGTCAGGAGCCCTGAGGCAGCTACCTCTTTTTCTGTCAAAAAGTGTTCTGCGGTGAATCTTGAACTGGGCCATGGAGAATGCCTTTCTAACTGACAGAAGGAAAGAAGTAGATAGAAAAGTACAAACGAAAAAAAGAAAGAAAGAAAAGTACAATTAAAGGTTGGAGAGAAGGGAGAGGAAAAGAAATGGGAAGGGCAAAACCGAGCAGGACCCTCCTAAGTACAAAGTGTCCCCCATTTCTTGTTTATAGGAAAAGATTTCAGCCTCCTAGATGCTCCCTGAGTTCCAAAGGGCAGATTCGAACAGTTACTACTTAGCAGAGTAAGGGAATGCAGAAAGAAACGAAGGTGCAGTCATGGGACCTGGTCCTAAGTCGTCCTCCAGGGACGTGCATCACAATTTGATGCAAATTTCTGAGTTCTTCTCCAGGAATGAAGGCCCCCATCCAGGCGGAGGATGGTAACTTCAGGCAGGGCACAAGCACAAGACACCAGACTGGCTGGAACCAGAAGGCTGATGATGGAGATTCGGGAAACACCACCCAGTTCTCTCACCACCAACCAATCAGGGGAGAGTTACACACGCCACAGCCCTCCCCCGAAATTTTGCCTCTAAAAACTTCTTCCCTGAAGCCCATCAGGGAGTTCTGGTCTTTTAAGCCTGAGCCGTTGGTACTCCTTGCATGGTGCTGCAAGCAATAATCCTTCTTCCACTACAAACTCCGACATTTCAGTTTGTTTGGTCTCACTGTGTGTTGGGCACACAAACTTGGGTTTGACAGCAAGGACACTGCCCGGTCTCAACACTGGACTTTTCCAGTCTCATCACTGACTACTGGGTCGCTGAGCACTTTCTTACAGACACCCGAGCACCCATTTTCCTCAATTTCAACAAGAAGGAGGAAGAAGTGAAGAGGAAATCTGATCAGGCTAACAGATTTACTTTAACAAACATACCTGAAATGTCTGATTTATGTTATTGAATAACTAAATTCAGAACTCCCCTACAAAATAAAAGTTCCTTTTCACTCAGATATTTCTGGAATTGCTAAGACCAGAAAAACACTTGTCCTCAGACTGGAGGTTTACCAGCCACAAACAACAAACACAGTCAGGTAGGAAAAGTCTTTTGAGATTTCTCTGTGTTAAAAACAGACTAGCACAATGCTGAGCACACCACAAACACAAAAGAGATGTTAGACTTTGGGCTTCTGGGTAGCAGGGGCTGACTCGCCAGTGTCCGGTTCAGGCCTAGTGCATGTGATGATGTGAGAAAATAGATTATGGGTATATCTGAGCAATAAATTAGCAAAGTAAGAAAGCGTTACTGTACAACTACTGTGTACAAAATGGCTCTTTCTTACAACCATGCTAGGGGCACAATCTTTAGAGTAAAAATGTTTACCATCTATTTAGAGAGAAGAGGAAACACTTAGGAAACAAACAATTAACATTTATTCAGCAACTGCAACTAAGGATGGGGCAGTATGTGAGATGAAAATCAGACAAAATTTATGTCACAGAATAACATTTGCTTTTTGAAAGGTTTTCACACTAGAGAGACAGAGAGAGAGAAGATATCAAAGTAAAATGTGAAGATCATGAAGATGACGATGTTAAGAAGGAGGAGGAGGGGAATTTCCACCACTGATTGACATCTTATTGTTTGTTTAGAATTCACTTAAATTTTATATTTATCATCACAGTTAATCCACACAACTGCCCTATGAGGAACTCATTGGTTTTACCCACATTTTACAGATGAGCCAAGTAAGGATCAGAGAGGGTAAGAAACTAGCCCTAAGTCACAGAGCCTACAAAAGGGGAGCAGGGGTTCAAACCTCTGTAGCCCAGTACTCAAAAATTCTGTTTTATGCTGTTCTAGCTGATCACATAAATGAGGGGGCAGTTGATTGACAGAGAAAATATCTGTGAGTGTAAATTGCAGCTTCATATTCTACGTTAAATACAGGAAAAGCCAGCAGCTATTTGCCCTACCAAGTGGAGTAGACAGACTCCTACTCTCTGGCAGAAAGGGAGATGAAAAGGCACTTTTTTTAGGGATTATAATTAGCATCAATGTCGTCATCCACATCATCATCATGTGCAGAGAAAATGACTTTAATGACATCATATTCTTAACCTCCAATGACAAAACAAGAACCGACTCAAACTTTAGTCCAGCACAAATGCAAATTTGATTCAACTATTAAAATTATATTTTTGAAAAAAAATGATCTGGGGAAAAGTCCTTGCTATACAATGTTTAGTGACAAAAGCAGGATATTAAATGATTATGTATTATAGCATACTCCTATTTGTATGTAGAGAAACACCTTTTTAAGACTATATGAGTTAAAATATGTTTTTTAAAAGTTACATACAAATGTAAATATATAGTTATTCCTGTGTGATGGTATTTCCGGTTATTTCTATCTTCTCCCATAATTATCTTTTATTTTCCAACTTTTCTAGGCAGATTTACAGTATTCCTTTACCTGAAAAAGTTTAATCTCAAAATTTACACACATACACACACATCTACTCACAGTATTAAAAGTCAAGTAGAAATTATACTATTATTCACAGATTATTTCTGAATTTATAGGAGTCATTTAATATTTTGAAGAATCAAGAAATCCAAGGATAGTATTTCTTCTTGATCCATTAAGTCTACTTTATTAATATGATGAAAGGTTATTTTCCTAGTTCCAAGAGAGGGCGAAATAGGCTTTTCTCCTCTAGTTAAATGACCTTAACCTGAAGCCAGAGAGTCATATACACTGGGGAGGGGGGAGGGAACACCAACATGCTTTAAGGCTTCCTCTCATTTTTCCAGAATTCCAGTGTGAAAAAGAATAGCATGAAGGAGAAATAAGAGGTATAATTTCTCACCACTCCACACAGAATCATGGGCATCAGAGATAGAGGGGCGCATCGGACCTTGGTGGGATGGACTCTAACTCCCGTAGCCAGGGGGGTCAAGCAGATCAGCCGTCCTCCAGCCTTCATCATGAAGTAGGATGGATGAAATCCCCATAATTCCTGTGCCTTGCCCAACAAACACTTAGCATGTTCTGTGTTTCAAGGAAAATGGGAAGGAGTGTTTGTGGAAATGAAGATGATTCCTATTTTTTCCCAAAGTTTGAGATGTAAATAAATAAGCATTTCCCTCTCCTCTTTCTCTCACTTGTGCTGATGTTTGTCTTATGGTAGCCGGCAAGGGATGCTCAGCTTTGAGGTCAGAAGGACAGACAATAAGGGAATGGTGTAGACTGTGGTGAACTTAAGGGACAGCCACCAGCTGTCTCCAGCTAATTGGTGTCCTATTCTACCTCACAATTTAGTCTGCAACAGAATTACTTGGGGATCTTTTAAAAATTAATCCTGAGCCACAAAACCAAAGATTCTATTCACTTGGTCTAGATCAAGGTTCTGGAACCTGCATTTGAACCACCACTTTAGGTCAGCACTAACCCATAAAAACATAGTGTGTGCTACAATTGCAAGCCACACAGGTAACTTTATAGTTTCTTGAGGCCACGTGTTTAAAAAGTAAAAAGAAACAGAAGAAATTAATTTTAATCATATACTTCATTTAATCTCATAGCTATCATTTCAACATGTAATCCTTATTAGCAAAAATTATTGGTTTTCCCTATTAAGTCTGCAAAATTTGGTGTGTATTCTACACTGAGAGCATACCTCAAGTCATCATAGCCACAATTCAAGTGCTCAGTTGTTATTTCAAGAGACTCATCTTTCTGGTTCATCTTTAGGAAAGTCATACTTACACTGGTTCCCATCACTTAAGGCCTTAAGCCGCTTATCTAAGTCTGTGGAGGCCCCTGTAATAAAATACCACAGACTGGGTGGCTTAAAAACAACAGAAATTATTTTCTCAAAGTTTTGAAGGCTTGGAAGTCTGAGATCAGGGTGCCAGCACAGTCAGATGGGAGACCCTCTTCTGGGTCACAGACTTCTCAACATTACCTGCACAAAGCCCAAGGAATAGGGACCTCTGTGGGGTCTCTTTTATAAGAACATTAATCCCATTCATGAGGGCACCACTCTCATGACCTAATCACCTCCCAAAGGCCCCACCTCCTGATACCAACACAGTGGAAATTAGGATTTCAGCATATGATTTTGGGGGGGAAACAAACATTCAAACCACAGCAGTGCTCAAGCCAAAATATGTATCTGGCCACTATCATTTCCTTTGACATCCCTCTCCAGTTCTGTCTCATATTAACTCCATGATTTTGGACAAGTGGCCTCTTCACCTGTCAAGACGCCAATTTCCTCATCTGTGAGTCCCTTGAACTAGAAGATCTCTGGAGACCCTCTTTGGCTCAGCAATGCTAACAAATGGATCATCGGCCCTTTGGCCCCAAGAAAAGTGTATTTTTGTTTTCTTCCTTTCTTGGTTTCCTGATGCTTCTCAGAAAGTTAAAGGTGAGGCTTGAAGGACCTAGTTTGGGAGTAGGCTAAAGGCACGGTCTGAGGCATGAGCTGGTTTAAATAGCCAGCTAGGTATAGCTCCAGTTGTGTGAGGCTGTGCGCAAGTGAATCATCACCAACCTACAAGGCCCTGACATCTGGGAGTGCCCGCCTCTCAGAAGAAATGCCGCTCTCAACTTCATGCCCTGTGTGGGCAAGCTGATTACTGAGAGTGTGCGTATAATCTGGTGTTAATTAGGACAAGATAGACAATGCTGACATAACAACCTATAGATCTCAGTTGCTTATAACAAAGGTGTATTTTTCATACACCCAAGGTGGATTAACACTGTGTTGGATTGAATTGTGTCTCCCAAAATGTGTATACTGATGTCCTAATCCCCAGGATCTCAGACTGTGACCTTATTTGGAAGTAAGGTCATCGTGTAACTAGTTACAATGAGGTCAACTGGAGTAGGGCGGGCCCTTAATCCAAGGTGACTGGTGTCCTTACAAAAACAGGAAATTTGGAGACAGAGATGCACAAAGGGAGAGAACCAAGTGAAGATGAAAACAGAGATGGGGTGATGTTTCTACAAGCCAAGGAAAGCCACGGATGACCAGCAAACCACCAGAAGGTGGGTGAGAGGCATGGAATAGATTCTTCCTCACAGCCCTCAGAAAGAACAGACCCCAAGAACACCTGGATCTTGTACTTCTAGCTTCCAGGACTGTGAGACCATGCAATTCTGTTGCTGAAGCCACTCAGTTTGTGATATCTCATTTTCAGCAGCCCAGGCAAATTTTCCTTGACCAGCCTGAGGTCATGAAGACCTGACCATCTAGAAGTTGTAACCTGTGGGACTCATGGCCCTCCCAGCAGTAAGACCCAGGGAACAGCTGCCAAAGGATCTTCTGCACTTTGGCTCAGAAGCGACACAGGCTACTTCTGTTTAAAGGCTCATCCTCCTTGTTTGACTGCCAGGCTGAGAAATAGGGACAATGTTTGGTGAGCCATCCCTCTCTGGCACCCTTTCCACCAACGTGACCAAGTCCAAGCTCGTACTGCTCACTGCAAGACAGGAAAATAAATTGAAAGACGAGTTGTTGGGGCAAGGAATTCTGACTTTATTTAGAAAGCCAGCAGACTAAGAAGATGGTGGACAAGTCTCCCATAGAGCCATTTTGCCTGAGTTAGAATTCACGCTTCTTTTATACCAAAAGGGGAGGGAGTCAAGTCAAACCTTTCCCGGTTCTGGTCAGCCTCCAGAGGGGATGTGTTAATTTCATCCTGCCTGCAGTCATTCACAGGTAGGACTGGTCAGGAGGTTTCCTGTGAGCTAAACAAAGCTATTTTAGCTTAACGCTCATCAAATGGGCTGTTATGTCGAATTTAAGCTTATAGGCAACATGCCCTTACTGATTAACAAGCGATACAACGTTTAAAGTAAAAGAAACAGACCCAATATGGAGTCAGATTTATTCCCCCCTGTCACACCAGGGACCCTCCCTAGAGACTAAAATGCTTCAGCAAAATAATGCTTTGCTGGTTGGTAACCACATAGTCATTCCAGTCTGCCCCCTTGTAAGTTTCGGGGCATTAGCAGAGATATCATGGTGTACTAGAACTTCACGGAAGGTTTCATTTCATTTCAGATGACCATTGTAATTGAACTGTTGTCATTATAATTGGCTGTCAAGAGTGTTGCACCAACACAGACAGCTCTGCATGGCTTCTAGGATGGATGACTGATAGCAGTGTGACAGGTGAACAATGGGAGAGAAACAGAGTATGTAAGCCATGGACTTGTCCCTCCAGCTTGAGGGGGAACAGGCATGGATGATGGGGCAACGCTTAGTTCTGATTCAGCATAGAAAAGAGATCAGAATGCCTCAGCTTGGACTCCGTCCCAAATAACGTGATAAAAATCCTTCCCCAGATAAGTGTATCCCTTTACAGTTTTCAAACTGCTTTTACTTATGTTAGCTCATTTGGTATCCTAAACACTCTTAGAAGGTAGGCATTTTAGATAAGGGAAAGAAAGTTTCATGGGAGTTAAACGATTTTCCTAAAGTCATGCCGTGTGAGTTGTTTTCAAAGCCAGGATGAGAACCTACCTTTCTCAGGGCTGCTAGCAGAAGCCCTTACCATAACCCTTGGCACAGAGATCTGGAGCTCATTAGTGATCCACAAATCTCCTGGTCTGTGTTCTAGAAAGGTTTTTGAAACAAAACAAAACAAAAAGGAAACACTTTGCTCAGCAGCCCAAGAGTAGGATACACTCACCAAGCAAGCTTCTAGGAAGTTCTTGGAGGGACCTCAACAAGGAATTGACCACCATTATTTCTCTTGACCTTTAGTACTCGCCAAGGTATGGCTGGTTCTCAAGGATGCATGGGTTCAAGTCCTTTTGCTCCAACGCATTGGATGGTGCATCTAAAAGGAAGCCAAAGCTGCATGCTCCAGAATTTAACAAAGAGGCCAGTGTAGAAACACACATGCAAGCACCAAGCTTTTAGGTGTTCAGGGAACATGAGCAGGCACCCATTTTCCTCCTGAAACCATCGGCTTGAGAAGCTTCCCAAATGTGCAGCCTGAGAAAGATTATTAAAGTGACTCTTTTAAGATGACTTGTTAATTGCAAAATGATCATATCCCAGCATCTCTGCCTCTCACCGAGTTTAGGGAAATATTTAGAAAGTGTTTGTGTGTCCTATGAGAAGGGCTGGTACATAATTGCAAATTATTACCACTTCTGCAGGTCATGCTGAAAAAGATTATCTCCCAGCAGGCTGACAATCAGAAAGCTGCTTCGAATCTGGTGGTTTTTCACAGCTGGTAACCTTTTTCTTTATTCCTGGATAGAATAGAAATGAGTGTGGTATGCCTTCTCTCGCTTTCATGGACCATTTATCATATCAAAGCCCATTTGTTGTGTACCAGCCTAACCAAATTAGGTGAACAGAGTCCTACAAGGAACCGACAGCTGTTAGGGAGACAAGTAATCACACAACACAAAGCTTCATCGCTGCAGCTGCCGCATAAACACAGTTTGCAAAAATATGGCTGCTCGGAGGCAGTTTCAGGAGACAATCTTCAGAGGACTCTTAGAGCGCTCGTAATGCTTAATTTGACACGGAGGCTTGAATTCCCAATTCCTTCATACGGTAGGAAAAGCCCTGTACGATCTGGCCTTACCCACGTCTCTGAACACTTCTCCCCTCGGCCTCTCCCCCACTGCCTACGGCGCCCCGATCAGTCTTCTCTAGGGTCTGCCCATGCTCTCAGGACCTTCATGTGAGCATCCCTCCTTCTGCAGAACGCTAACGCGAACACACAGACAACACAGAGACACCTGCATGCTCACCCATGCAGCCTTACTGAGCATCTAGTGTATGAAAGGACTCGTGCCAAGATAGAGACAAATGAGACGTTCATTTCCAAGTTCTGCCATTAGCACAGCCCAGTTTGTGCCTAGACATCGATCTAAGAAATCATGATAGAAGCTGAGACCTGAAAAGCTTCACAGGAGAATATAGCCATAACTAGGAAATATTCGCCATATGCTCACAATTGTTCTAAGAACTGTATGCACATGAACAACACAAAACAATCCTAAGAGGTCAATTCTGTTATTGGGCACCTTTTAAAAGGAGGCTTAGGGAGATTATCTTGTCCAAAGTCATAGAACAATGAAGTAGGGAAGCAGTGATTGAAACTCAACACCAGTACCACACCACCATGTGCAACACACTGAGTTGTAACCTCTACTGCAGTATTGTGCAAACATTAACAAACCAAACTGGGGGCCGCTCACCCACACACAGTAAAGCCAAGCGACTGACAATGGGTTGTGGTGAAAGAAAGTGCAGCGTTTATTGCCAAATAAGGAGTCTGGGACACCTAGCATCCCAAACACCCGAACTCCTGGATGGGTTTCAGCAAAGCATTTTTAAAGGCAAGGTAAAAGGGGGGCGTCCCAGGGTGTGATCAGCTTGTGTACAAGTCTCTGGTTGGTTGATGGTGAGGAAATAGGGTGGTGTCACAGAAGTTAACATTATCAATCCTAGGCACCAGGAGGTCTGGGGGCTACGTGCTCATGGTCATCAAGTAGTTAATTTCTTCCATTTGGTGGGACAAGGTCCTCCTCTTTCCCATTTGTATGATTCATGTTCTCCAGTTGTCTTTCATTTTAATATCAAGCAGATCAGCTTAAACTGTTTTCTAATAGGCAAGAGTATACATCTCAGGGCATATAGATACTCACATGCATGTACATATATGCACTGTATACATTAAGTAGCAATCAAATGGACACTTACAAAAGTAGACGTAAAAAGTCTAAAAACCATGTTTAATAGGGAGTGAAATGTCATAGAGTGGATACTGACACTGGAGTGAAATGGCTTATACTGAAATCTGAGCTCCATCTCCACCTGCTCTACGATGCTCAGCGGTTTATCTGCTCCCTGCCGCAGCACACTCGTCTGCAAAAATAAAGAAAAGCATCTCTATCTCAGAGGGTGGTTATGAGGCTTAATGAAGCCCAACCATGTAAAGCAACAAACACACTTTTCTACAACGCCTCACACATGGGACTTCCATCATAAGTGGGTGTTGTTGGTAATGATGTGTTACTATTAACTTCATCCTTCAGTCGGAGTAGGAGCATAAAACGTGACTTTGGCAAAAGGTTAAGGAAGGAAAACTAGCAACCCAGGACTGCCAAGGTAGAGGAGGATGCTATTGGGAATACACTCTGACCTCTAGCGAGCAGGATGTACATTTTAATCACTACACAAGGTCAGGGGAAGACTCACATTGTTGAAACTATTACCATCTCATTTCCCACGAGGCTGTACAAATTAGCCTAGTTAGCTGCCCAGCATCTATTTGGGGAAAAAAACATTTCTTTCAATTATGAAGAAAGACAAACACCATTAAAAGAAACATGTCCTGCTTTTTGTCCCTGCCTCTAAAGCACATCTGTATTCTGAATGACCGAGCAGAAAGGAAATACTGCCCGACAGCCCGATGCTCTTTCCCAGAAGGATGAGTCATCTCTTCAATGACTGCCCAGCTGAGACATGTTTATAAGGATGGCAACCTTTGAGAGCCACTGGTTGTGCATGTTTTATGTTATGTTATTTTGCTTTCACATAGATAAACTGGAGCAAGTTCAGTTTAAATGCACAATCTTATAAAAATTTATAAAAGATGCCATGCATACATCATGCATGTGTATCATCTGCACATATGGATTTGTTTGGAGGCCGGTAACCTGGCCAGAATTCCAGAAAACAGAGTGGCTCACTCCTCCAGCACTGCTTCTTCCCCACTAGAGAAGCCAGCACTCTCTGGAGACAGAGAGGCACCTCCTACATCTCACCCCCTCTGAAAGATGCTCCTACAAGTAAGCCAGCCCTTCTCTCTCTCTCTCTCTCTCTCTCTCTCTCTCTCTCTCTCTCTCTCTCTTGCTCGCTCGCTCGTTCGTTCTCTCTCCCTCCATGCACTGGCTTCAGTGAATCCTTGCAATGCTATCTCCTGCTTCTGGGACGTAGCTCTCTATCTTCAAACAAAGCCAGCTTCTCCACGGCTGGCCAAATGATTTATTCTTCAGTGCCTCTCCTTCCTTCTAGAATGAATGTCTAGCCCCTCAAAATCCTTTTCCATCAAAGCCACTTAAAATGTTTTCTTCATTTCCATATTCACTCAAAAATATGCATTAATGACCTGGGCGCTAGGGCCACAGTGGTGGGGAAAAGATGCACCGCTCCCTCTCTCCTTGAGCTTAGATTTTAGTGGAGGAAGGCAGAGAATTAAGGAAAACTAAATATGTATTATATTATCCAGTGATGAATGCTTTTATGAAAAAGAAAGTAGGTTAAGGGAATTAAAAATGGCAGCATCATAAGGCTTGCCCAGGAAGTCTTCCTTTCTCCTCAGGAGGAAATGATCATCCTTCCCCTATATCCCTACTCCCCACTCTAATGTAACACCACCCAAAGGACTACATGAAAACACAACAAAACACCAGCTCAGAACAATGTTAGCAGGTATGATGGGGGCAAAAAGAACTCCGTGGCCAAATATATCAGAGAAAAGTTGGGCTAAACAAAATTAAGCAGATTTCTTTACACCCGAATATTTGGAAACCTTTACCATGCATAGCATTAAAGAAATTTTAGCCTAAAAATAGAGTCAGGACAGCCCTGTAGGGGAAGGTCTCACACCTCTGCCACTCATAGCCAGTTACTCCAGACAGGATGGGACAGCCACCTGCATCTCCCACAGGAAGGTGTCGCCTACCTTACTAACCAGCAGGAAGAAGAAAACTTCTCTTGGCCCAACAGCCCAGCCAATCAGAGACTGTAGCAGCCCAACCAATGAGAAACCTCCTTAATTTGAGATATCTGGTTTTCTCTAATTAACAGTAATCTTCTGATGTTTTGACTACCTGGTCTTTGTGGCAAAACTCCTATATATACTGGCTCCTCCCCTGCCTCTTTGGAGCAGTCTCTTAGAGTGATCTGAGAGGCTGCCTCCTGGATTCGAGTCCTCCAAAAGTCTGGCAAATAAAACACAACTCTCAAATTTTAGGTTATGCATTCTCTTTCAGTCGACAAACCAGAGGCCAGCAGCAAACGGATGGCATCCTTCTCAAAGAATTTGTCCACCTGTCTTTCTGCCCACTTGGCAGTATTTATTATCCCAGATACACCAGCAGAGGCTGCACCCCAGAGTGTAGTCCCCGAGAGCAGATCAGCATGGTGTCTGCTAAGGGAGAAACGCTGGGTTGGACAAGGCACCAAGCTAGGTGAGTAGCAGTGTCTGGATTCAGGGAGGGATTTGGGGAGGAGTTTCCATCTCCTCTCGCCCACCTGTGGAAGCAACAGTTTCACCAGGGTTGAGTTGTGAGTTCCTGGTGGGCAGACCCAAGGCCAAGGTGAGGACACGGGGGACGAATTCCCTGTGGAGCAGTCTGTGTTTCCTCCACAGACACGGAGCTTCCCACACACACCGGAACATCTTAAGTCAATTTCACAAGTAATTCACAAGCTAATTGAGACCAGACTGCTCCTCAATGTGCTGCACAGTCACGCCATTCCATGCATCCAAGGCCGAGCCTTCATTTAGATTACAAATTTCCCAGCACAGTTGTTACTGGTAATTAAACCTCCTTGATTGTTCCATTACACAAAGATTACATGACAGTAAAGGAATCAACATAACCAATCTTTATCTCATTTCTAAAGGTGGACGGGAACGAGACCCAACAAGGACATAAAATATGTGAAAGATGTGCACCCATCAGTTTTTGTCAATTTTTGGCAAGCTGGGCTATGGAAACTCAGAGATTTGCAGCATCTTAATACACAAGCATATATCTGTTTTATTGTTACACAATGAAAATTAAACATAAATGAGAAAACACCATGAATTACTTTGAAAAATCACATTTGCCACAGTGGGAAGTAAATTCCCAGCAATTTAGATTTTTGTAATCCAGGGCAGTTCCAGAAGCATTTTTTTCCCCCAATAATCTCTACCTAACTTTTAGTTCCCAGTCCACACCTGCTGCTAGAAAATCAAAAAGCTGTCTCAGGTCACTGACTTCTTGGCTCAAGTACCTATCCAGACTTCCTGAGCCTGGCTGACTTAGGCTCTTTTATTTATTTATTTTTTTTCGGATTCAAGTTCCATTTCTCCCCCTTTCAAAGTGTAGACATATCACAATCACCCAAGGGTCTGCTTGCAAATACAGGTGCATTTACATTACAAATGAGGCTGCAGCCCAAGAACCTACGAGTTTAATTAGGAGATTCTTATGCAGACTAAAGTTACTCACACTGCCATATTTGACATCAGAGCCCTCAACAGCAGGGACCAATTGTCACGTGTCTCCAGCATACAACTGGACACCTAGCCCAAGAATGGGTACTCAACCTTGAAAATTTGCTGAACCAAATTCACAAGCTCTTTCCTTTTTAATGTGTCTTTTACCAAAAAACAAGGACCACATTAGGTAGGGATCTGTTCATCCCAGCCAAGTTTATACAAATAAACAATCCACTCAACTTCCCTGGAGCCTCTCCTCAGATGGACCTGCCTTAGTTGCCAACTTCCAAGCCCAGAAAGGAAGATTATTCCAGTGCTAACAGGAATGGTGCCTCCCGGCTCTAGTGGCCACCATCTGCCTCCCCTCTGGGGCTGCTACCTCACCCAGCGTTAGAAGGAGTTGGTCTTATCTTCTCAACGTCAAATGTTTCCCTTTGGAGCCCTTAAACTACCGTCTTCACCATTACAACAGAACCACCTAGAAGCGTACTCAGAAATGCATGTTCCTGGGTGAATTTCCACCCTGAGATAAGTACCTGTGGGGTGGGATTTGGGGCACTTAGAAGTCCACGCAGCATCCTCACCCCAGATGGCTGTGATGCTGAGGACCCCTCACCCATTCATAAAGGAATTTCTATTTAAACATCCTCAAAGAACATTGTCAACTTCCTCTCCTAAAAATGGGGGGGGGGGGCTTTGCCTCCTTAACTCTGATTTGCCAGCAGGAGGGTGGGGAGTTGATGGAGGTCAGAGGGGGAAGTGTCTGCTTCTCAAATGCCCAAACCAGCAATTGTAACCGTCTGATGGATATGTGAGAACTAATCTGAAAGCCCTCCCCCTGAGAATCCCCTGCAAGAGTTTAGAGACCTTCTGCGGATTGAGTAAGGAGTGGAGGAAACTAACACTTCCTGAGCTTTATCTTAGGAAAATAATGCTAAGTGCGAAGTGTTCCTTATTATCTTATCTTCTCTCCACAGCCTACCTAGCCCCCACTGCCTTCTCCCAAGCAGAATTAATTGCTTCCCTGCTGCTCCTCACTCCTCGGAGCACTTTAGCCCCAGATTGAAGCACGTATCTGGCATTAAAGCTAATTGTCTGTTGTAGGTCTTTTCCCCAGACATCTTTTGCTCCAAAGGCTGGTTGGCATTTTCTTTATCTTTGCATCACCCAGTCCTGGCCGTAAGGTGCTACTCAAATAAAGTTTCCAAGTGGGTGGACTGCAGATAAGGTCTACCCTGGTCCCTGGATGTGCTTCTTCAAGAGAACTGCAGATTGAGGTATTGCCTTTGCAGGCTGGCCTGAACCCTTTTATAGTTTTGCTTCTCTTCAATACGTTTTCCAGAATTATGTCACTACCAATAAGTGTGTGCAAAAGCTAGACACAAGTCATTTCCCCGAAAAGGCATTGCCCATTAACCTTGAATCCTGTATTGTTTTGCACATTATGCTGCATTTTACTTTGTGATGTTCCCTGTGCTAAGGCTTCCAGCATTACAAAAGCCATAAAAGCTCAGTAGTATTTCTGATCCAAAGCAGATGCTGTGCATAGAGCCTTAATATACAGCAAAGCATCTCTCAGGATGCTCCTTTTAACACTAAAGTGATTCAAACCTCTGATACACTCTGACTTTCTGACATTAGGAATACGGATGGGGATTTTTCAAAAGGTTTGAAGCACCTTCTTTTGGTTCCCTAAGCCCAGACTTTAGGAATTGCCTCCAGTCTCTCCTCACTTTCAATCTATCTCCCACCCTGATTCCACAGAGATCTTCCTGATAACCCAGACCTGTTCTTCCTCTCCCTTTAAAAAGGTCAACTGCTATCTCACTGTGGCTTCCAAAGCCTCTTCCTCTGTTCCCAGGGCTCTACTCTGCAAAATGCCCTCTATGTTCCAGCCAATCTGCACTGCCTGACCCTCCGAATAAGACTCTTCACTCAAGTGTGGCTCCTGCTGTTCCCCCTGCCAAGAATGCCATTTCCCTTACTTTGGCCCCTTTAGACCCCACCTATCCTCAAAATCTCCCCGAGTGCCAGCTACCTGCTGTGTGACTGTGGGCAAGGCACTTGCCCACTGAGCCTCACTTTGCTCCTCTTCAAAAGGAGGAGTCAATTAAAGGATATCTGAAAGAAGAGAAGACTTTTAAAAGATGATAATTTTCAGCCCCCAACTCAATCCTCTGAACCACTCTCCCTTCCCTGCTGATAGACACCTGAAAGCACATTCTTAGAGCTGAGAGTCATGTTCATAGAGGTCAAGGGGCTGCACCTTAGACATGCCCAGCAAATAGTTCCTATGCAAGAGGTACTAGACGAGGGGTTAATTTAGCTCCTTCTCATTCATGATCAGATCCACACAATTCACATGCCAATTGCTTCTGAGAGACTGTCAAAATAAATGAGCTCAGAGAATGAGCTCAGAGGTCAGAACGATCTAACCTTGAACCCTAGCTGTGTGGCCCGAAGCAAGACATTTTTTATTTCCTAATCTGGAAATGAGGACATTAATACCTCCTTGGAAATAACCCTACTTCACGGGGATGTTCATAGGATTAAGTACATTAATGTGAGTGAAAGGCTATCATCACTATTACTAGGATGTCATTAAGCTTTTGGTTTGGGCTCTTCCAGCCTTGGCAGACTGGCCAGGTGAACACCTGAACTCAAGGGTTTTAGAGGTCTTGGGAAACCTTGGCCCAACTACTCAATGACCCAGGGCCACACTGTGATTTTCACGGGTGCTAGGTAATTTTGGTTTATGGACCACTTCCTCCATAAAATAATAAAATTAGTATAAATAATTTTATTATTTTATTTATATAAATTATTTATAACTTATAAATAAAACTACTTTATGGCTGCATTGGTATTTTAATTTACATGAATTATTTATAAATTTATATAAATAATAAAACTTATTAAACATTTATAAATAATAAAATTATCTTATGACTGCATTGCTATAAAGATGAATATAACCCAGGCTGGATTCATTATTATATACTGCTGATTATTATATTTATTTTATTCTTTCAAAACAAATTAAAATTTAAAATTTTTCATAGGGTCCTGGAATTACTGAGGGCCCAGGCATTGCACGTCCTGTGCAGGATGGAGAAGTCAGCCTGGCCTTCAGTCTCTGAAGTCTGTCCTCTTGTGTGTCAGCCCGAACCAGGCTCCCTCTCACTCAGTCTTCTCCAGCTACTTCTGGGGTCTTTGCACAGACTTGTCCTTCTTCCTGGAACTCTCTCCCTGCCCTTCTCTCTCTCAGAGCATCAGAATCCCCTTACAGCACAGATCGCTGGACCCTACCCCCGGTTTCTGATCCAGTAGCTCAGGCGTGGTACCCAAGAATCGGCATTTTTAACAGCACCCAGGTGGTGCAGTTGCGGCTGGTCCGAGGACCACACTTGGGAGAACAGCGGCTTTCGAGGTCAGCTCCGTTCCCATTCTCTCTCGTTAAGCCTTCTCTGATCTGATTCGGTCACGTTTCGCCCTCATATGCTCTTCAGGGACTAAGGGCTTCTGCTATATCTAGGTAATTTCTTGATTCATATCTCTTTCTCCCATTTGACTGTAACCCCTGCGTTGTCTTTTCGCGCCCTGTGGGCTCTGCATTCCACACAAAGTTGGCGCTTGATAAAATGTGTTGACTGCTTTTCATAAAAGTTAAACCAATCTGACCTCCTAGCAACATTGAGTGCCCGTGTCAGAATCCTCTCAACTCAGCAGCACTGCGTTTTCACCTTTTCGTCCCTTTTTTAACCATCAACTTGCGAATGCCTCATTTGCCTTTTGCAGTTGAGGAAGTGAGCTGCTTTGCGGGACCTGGAAGGCGTGGCCTTAAGCCTCGCCAGCCCCGCCCTCATATCTCGCCCCGCCACAGGTCCTGCCTTGCCTTTGTCCTTAGGCCCCGCCTCTCCCCGCGCAGCCGGCCCAGAGCTGCTCTGCGCATGCCCGTCCGGCCAAGCCCCTGGGAGGGGTCGGTGGCCGGAAACAAACTTTGCTGTGGAAGATGTCGCCACCCTGTCCTCCCCAGGAGCCAGTCAGGTAAAGCCTCCCCGACCCTGGCACCCCAAGCCCGGCCTGGCCCGGCCTTGATCACGGCGAGGCTGACCAGATCACGGGCCGTGGGTGCCCAGGGCATTGGCTGGGACCGTTTTCGCGGAGCCCGCCTGCCCACCCTCCGAGCCAGCGCTCGGGACACTCACCTCCTCGGCCGCTCGCAGGGTCCTAAGGCCTTTGCACCTTCTCCCGCAAAGACAGAGACGAGTTTGGCCTGATGGGTGCATACCTCTTCCCCAAAGGCGAAGCGTTTCTACTGCGGAGCCGGCTTCCCTCCCTGTCCTCAGTCCGACCTCAGAGACCGTGAGCTCGCACCAGGCAGCCCTGGATTACTTCCAGTCGTGGACTTGGGTCTCTCAGTTACGTAACCTCTCTGAGCCTGGCCGTGTTCTCACCTGGCCGGGCTGTTGTGAGGAGTCAGTGAGAAAAAATATGGAGGGATGAACCCATGCCTATGGGGTGGCTGCTACTGCTGGTGTTTTTATGGTGATTACTCCAAGGACCAGCCCCTGATATGGACAGACACGTTTTGCAGACTTTTGCTTCTGCTGGTCCCTGTAGTCAGTTCTCGGTGCCTCTTAAAAGCCACACTGTTAAATAGTCCCTCGCACTCTGTGTAGGGCCAGTTTCTTTTTCCTGATGCGGGCCTGTGCGCATGGGATTTTCTCTGGAGTCCCCTCCAGTGCCAGCATTCTGTGAGTCTTAGGCCAGTCGTTTTTGAAAACCACTGCTGTTACCCAACCACATAATTGAGCAACCTGCCTTGTAGAAAGAGGCAAAAAGTCACAAACGTCTTTGGCAGACAACTGCGTATCTAATAACCGAGACATTTATGATAACATGTAATGGTAATTCGCTGGGCACTGTCTGAGTGTCAGCCACAGAATATGAACCATGTCATGTAAGCCTCACAAGTATCTTCAACATGTCACAGATGAGGAAAGGGGGCTTACAGAGGTCATCCCTACCACTTGGAAACCAGTTCTGGCTAACTTAAACACCTGACCTTGCCCATGATGCAGAAGTACCTTAACCATAGAAAAGTTAAAATCAAATTCTTAAGTTTCTAGAGCTTCCTTCTAGGGTGATAATAAAGTACCCCAAACTGATGGCTTAGCAACAGAGATGAGTTCTCCCACAGTTCAAAGTCTAGACGTTCAAAATTAAGGAGTCAGCAGGGCCACCCTTCCTATGAAGTCTCGAGGGGAGGAGCCCTCCTTGCCTCTTGCAGCTTCTGGTGGCTTCTAGTGTTCTTGGCAGAACCTGTATCTGTGTCTCTCTCTGTCTTCTCCTTTTCTTATAAGGACACTAGTCACTGGATTTAGGGCCCACCCTAAATCCAGAATGATTTCATCTCAAATCCCTCACTAATTGCATCTGCAATGATCCTATTTCCAAATAAAGTCACATTCTCAGGTGTTAGGTGGACATGAATTTGGGGGGGGGGGTCAACACTATTTAACCCACCTCACAAACCAACAATAAAATACACCTGTCAGAGGGACCTAAACAAACCCACAGTTATGGATTCAGGGCACCATTTATGGTTGTAAGTCTAAATACTTGCATTTTACTAAGTCAAAGGTGGACCCAGCAGTCTGGGTTAGAACAAGCCCTCTGGGTGATTCTATTTGCTGCTTAAGTTTGGGAACCACTGTGATAAGGGATTTGAAGACAAGGGTTTGGTAATGTGACATAGGGCCAGGCTAAGAGAAAGTCTTTAACCTTACGATGGTCTAACTTTACAGTGACTTGTTTAGCAAACTTGTCTTCCTGAATATTATCATTGATTTCAACATTTAACTATTGCACTGTTGAAAGAATATTTTCCCATCATTTAAAATTAATTAAGGTTTTAAAGAAACTCAGGTACTGAACTGTGTTCTTAGCAGTTTTTGGCCTTATTTTAGCTTGCCACTAGTCACGTGATTTGGGTATTATTATTCCCACCATATTATTAGAAAGCGCACCAAGACTCAAAAATAGTAAATGCCAGGACATACAAAAAGCAGAAACATCTTTGGGATTAGGAGCTTTTTATCCTAACTCTGGTGACTCAACTGTTTTTTTTCCATTTTAGAGACAATTTGCTAACTGACACTAAGGCCCGCTTAAAAAAGCATGATGTGGGGACCAAGTATTCTCACTTGTCGTCTAAAAAATGTTCCATCCTTTTACCATTGTTGGCTAAAGAAGGAAAACTCTACCTCTTGTTCACCCTCCGATCAGAGAAGGTAGGTGACAGAAAGACTCCTGCCATTAATGCATTAGGACATCAGAAAACCCCATGAAATGTCACTGGCGCATATTCTGAGGTTACAGATTCTCACATGGGACTTTGTAAATTGTGATGTTCGAGGGGGACAAGAAACCACAGGATAACATGGCTTTTTTGGAGAAATTTTGGAAAGTAAAGTAAGTCACTTGGCTAGCAAGTAATTTAAAATACTTTTCGGCCAAGGTTTCTTAACCTTGGTGCCACTGGCATTTGGGCTGGAGAATTCTTGGTTGTGGGAGTTGCTCTGTGCATTATAGGATGTTTAACATCATCCCTGGCCTCGACCCACTAGTTGCCAGTAGCGCACACATGTGCACACACACACACACTTTCTTGATAACCACAGATGTCTCTAGACATTGTTTACTGTCTTGGCAGAGATGGGGCAGGTAAAATTGCCCCTACAGCAAGCCACTGTTTTAGACTAACCCCATCCCAGGTATCATGTGAAAATTCTAAACCACTGAAGTTAACAGCCTGGGCCCTAAGCTGGCTGCCCATGTTTGAATGCAGAGTCTGTCCTTGCAGCTGTGTGACTTCGTCCTAGTTACTTACCCTCTCTGTGCTGCATCTCTTCACTTGCAAAATGAGGACAAGATATTAGTACCTGCATCATAAGGCTGCTGTGGAGATGTCACAGAGGAACAAATGTAAAGCACCTGAAACAGCCCTGGCACTGGCAAGGATTCAGTAAGTCTTAGCAGACATGGCCTGAGGTTTTAAGATATATTGTTGCACTTTAAAGACATGTTGGGCTGGAATGGAGTTCCCCTGGGTACCGTCACTCTCCTTGCTATTGGGGGTACTTCTGAGGAAAAGTTGGGCAAGCAGTAATTTAAACGTTATCCTAGTACAAAAGAGAACATGGTCCGCAATAACTTGGCTTTACAAGCAGAATAACAAGAAGTATCCCTTGGGCAGGGTTAAGGGAGGGAAAGCTGAGGAATCAATCAGAATTTTGTGGATCTGGGATTAGACACGTATGGATTCTTTGTGGTCCGGGACTGGCAACAAAACATAAAAACATTAGGTGATGAAAGTCCAGGTTCCAGGGGAGATACTTCACTGGGAACCTGGGGGCCAGGGTCTCTTCCCAGCTCTGTCAAAAAGCACAAAAGAAGCATTTAAATACATATTTTTTAAATGATCAGATGAATATAATGTAGAAAACCTAGATAGCACCAAAATGGGTCTCTGTTCCACTCAGAGTAGCTTTGCCTGTTGATTACTATGTGAGAATCATCTTACACCATAAATTCTGAGGTGCGAAGGTCACATTTTGTTTAAAAAAAATTAAATCTAATTAAATCTGACTCGAGGCCCTATTTGGCTGTGGGGGCAAGAAATTCTCCCAGGCATTGCTGGAGCCCTGTCCCTCCCGAGAGTCACACAGCAGGACTTGTAGATTTCCTTCCAGTCAGTGGGGAGGGAGGCGCTTGTCATCCATCCCTCCCACTCGAGTGTGGCCTCTCCTGTGAGCTCTGGACCCTGGCACAGAGTTCATCTCTCAGAGTCTCAGTTTTCTCCTTCCTTGAATGGAACTGAAAACAGTGCCTTGTGTGAGGGTTGGTATGAGGGTAAAGGATGTCTGTGAAGTGTCTGGCACTGCCGCTTGCACGCAGTCAGTGCTCCAGGATACTGGCTATCAAGTGTATTTTTCAATTCTCCTTGTCTGGCCCCACCTCACCCAGGGGCACTCAGCTCAGAGCCCTGGAGCCCTGGTGCCCAGCAGAGAGACAGCAAGCACCCCCCTCCCAAGCCCCACACACTGCGGCACAGACCTTCAGACCCTGCAGACCTCCCTCCACCTAGTGGCTTTCCGGAATCAGCTGTTCTGCTTTCTTTCTTCCCCTCTCCCCCGACCTCTGCTCCCAGCTCTCAAAGGCTTGAAATCAGCAAGAGGAAATTCAAGAACAAAACATAGATCGGAGTCTTAGGAAACGCGACAACCTTATTTGCTTCTGCATAGAATTCCATAAGGTTTTATGTAATAACCGTTTTATGCTATTTACAAAAAAATAAAAATAAAAGAGGTTGAAAACTTCTATACTTAGGCCCTTCTGGTGCTCACAGTTTGTGAATAATCATTTTTAATGAATGTGTCTGTTTTCTCCAAAACAGCACATCATTTTCTTAAGAGCAGAGATTCTCATTCATCCAAAATGATCTTTCGTCCCTGTTAATTGGAATAGGAGATCTTTTTGAAAAGCTTTCAAAATACATTTGAAATCATCAGTAAGCCAGGTCTATGCATTTGTGAAGCCTGGTGATTCTCTGTAGTGCCTTCTGTCACTAAGGCCTGGCTGCTAAACGTCCTGACACGGTCGAGTACTTTTTCAAAGGTGATGTAACAGGAGGTTTGTTTCTTATGCATTTGGGTGATGAGTGGTCAAGACAGTAGCTGCACATCCATCAACCTACTCTCGTAACTCGAGTTGACATAAAGATGTGTGAGGTTTCTATATATTGTAGCAACTCTGCAGTGTTACTAATTTATTAGCAGAGATGAACTTCAGAAAGTTTTCCTTCTTCTCCTATAAAACTTCCCCAAATGGGACTTTAAACTATAAAACACTACAAAATTTACAACAGCATCTCATTTATTCTTATACAGATATATTGCCCCGGTGCTAAAAATGCTACCTTGACCTCTTGATTTAGCTTCTAAATATTAAGAACTGACCTTACAAGTCCTCACTGATAAATATCTAATGTGGGCCGGGCACTGAGCCGTGCACTTTGGCCATCAGTTCATGTGACCAGATCCATGTCCCTGAGAGGTGCACACTGGTATTACCCCATGACCCCTTGTACACAACTGAGAAGAGGCAGACCCGGGTCTCCTGCTGAGCCTGAGGTCTCCTTGACAACTCAGCAGAGAGAGGATGGCGTGGCAAGCATTGGTTGGGGTTGGGGGTCAGGGTAAAAGAAATGGATCTCACTTGCTAAGTTTGGTCCCGCAGAGGAGAGAAGAGTGGAAGGCTGGTGCTCCTCCAGTCCTGCCCAAGACAGGAGAGGAGTCATTATAAGACAGAGATAAGAAAGGGAAAAATATCAGGGATGCTACAAACGGAGACACATTCAGGGCGCAGAATCAAGGATACTGACAGAAAGGGCAATGCAGGGACAAGAGAGGCTCCTGTTCTTCACAGACAAGTGCAAAGATAACGGAGCTGCCGGCATAGGTCAATGCCAAGGGCTCCACTGAGCATATGTGCGGTGTTTTAGTCAGTGCTTAATAAACGTATGATGTGCTGATTACAAGCACAGGGTCTAGAATTAAATACTGGCGGAAATTACAGCTTTACTTCTTCCCCTTGTGTTAACCAGCTTATTGAACCTCTCTGAGCTTTGGTTCCTTTATCGAAAAGTGGAAATGTTAACAGTACATTAGCGGCTTATATATCCATCCGTGGTCAGATGGATAACAAATGGTGATGGATACACACAGCAGAATACTACTCAGTCATAAAAATGATTACATGCTGATACATAATACAACACAGAAGAACCCCGAAAACATCATGCTACGTGAAGGAAGCCAGACACAAAGGGTCACTTATTGTATGACTCCATTTCTATGAAATATCCAGGATATGTAAATCCACAGACACAGGGAGTCAGGGCAGAGAGGAGAAAGGAATGGGGATCACCGGCTTAATGGGTGCAGCATCTCTGCTGGGGGTGAGGAAAATGTTCTGGAACGAAATAGTGGTAGTACAACATTGTGAATGTGTTCAGTGCCACTGATTGGTTCACTCTAAAATGGTTCATTTCATGTTATGTGAATTTTACCTCAATGAGAAAGAGACTTTAAAAAGTAGTCCTTTACAGAACTGTTGTGCGGACCCAGTGAAAAGAAATTCATGTAAGCACTCTATAAAGGTTATCTAGTGATAACATCACCTTTTCATTAGCTTTTAGCTTTTAATTCCCCTGCTGAGATAAATCTGTGTGTATGGTATCTTTGGGAGAAAAATCCTAAGTGAGGGTAGTTCTCAAAGTTCATTTATATTTATATATATTTTGTTTGTTTTTGGGGGGGTAGTTAGGTTTATTTATTTATTATTATTTTGTAATTTAACAGAGGTACTGAGGATTGAATCTAGGACCTTGTGCATGCTAAGTGTGCACTCTATCACTGAGCTATACCCTCCCCCTCAAAATTCATTTCTTTAAAGGATCCAAGTCCAAAAAACACCCTCTTCTTTTCGGTCTTGTTCCCCACTCATTACCACGAGTGTGGGCCTGGTCTCTGGCCAAAAACAGAAATGCAGTAAATACGTGTTGAATGAATGGATGGTCCCAGAATTGGAATCACACGTTGCAGCTCTGTTCTTTCCGCATCCAGCTGAGAAGGTCACCTGGAGAAGTCTGCTTTCCTGGAGGCAAGCGCGAATCTACGGACATAGATGACGTGGCCACAGCCCTCCGGGAGGCCCAAGAGGAAGTGGGACTGTGTCCTCATCAGGTGGAGGTCGTCTGCTGCCTGGCGCCACTGCTGTTTGATGTAAGGCTTGGAAACTGGGTTTCTTAGACTCTCTTGAGCTCGCAGTGGATACACTGGCTTCAGGATTCCATGTTTGGCCAAATATGTCCCCCAAGAGTGCTGTCCACAGAGTGAAGAGACTGACTCACGTGTGGACCTTGCCCCTTGTGAGCTAGGAGGCCTGGGGCAAGCCTCCCTTCCCATCCCTTCCCCACCCAGATATGCAAGGGCTGAACTCCATCAGTGGTTGCCTTTCTTTCTTGCTTGCTGGCTTTCCTTTCTTTCTTTTCGTTATCTTTGTTTCTTTTGTTAATTTTTTGTAGTGGTTTTCAAACTGGGTGCTGTGGAACCCCGTAGATGCCTTAATTCTTTCATGAACACTCTGTTCACGTTTATTTTGTTCCAGTATGCATTTCTTTTGAGAATTCTATTGAAAAAATAACACGTACTTAGGCATGCCACATACCAAATTTTAGCTCCTTAGAGGCCACCAGTATATCACTTTTGCCCTAAAGATACTCATTTTCACACACACTGTGGGACCAAGCTTCTCCACGTCACCATGATTGAGTTGTATCCTGAGATCACTAGGGAAGCTGTTTAAAAAGAAAGACTACCTGTAACTGCATTTCTGTGTGAAGCAGGACTTCCCTGATGGCACATCAAGCAAACAAACATCACCACAAAGTGAATTCTGGGGCTGCTCTAGCCAGATTTTACTTCGCAGGAGCTGACTACAACTACACTGTTGTACTAACTGACTTTAGGAGGAGTAAATATTGTAAATTTGAAGTTGGATAACAGAAGTATTTTATTGGTGTAACATTTTTCATGCAAACTTCTAATTTTAGGATAGTTACAGATTTACAGAAAAGTTGCAGACATACTGCAGAAAGTTCTCACGGACCCGCACTTGGGTTCCCCCGTTGTTAGGTCCATTGGTGATAACTAAGAAGCGAATGTTAGTGCATTACTGTTATCTAAACGTCACATTTTACTGTCTTTTACTAGTTTTTCTGCGAACCTCCTCCTTTCTGTCCTGGATCTGATCCAGGACACCCCATTGTGTTTGGTTGTCAAGTCTCCTTATGCTCTGATCCGTGACATTTTTTAGACTTCCATTATTCTCATGACCTTGATATTCTGAGGTGTGCTGGTCAGGGATTTTGTAGGATGCTCCTCAGTTTGGATTTATCTGATATTTTCTCCTGGTTAAGCTAGGGTTATGGGTTTGAGGGGAGGCTACCACAGAGGTGAAGTTGACTCATCACGTATCAGAGGTAGGTATACATTTTTCTTATATAGTAAATAATGTTAGACTTTCGGGTAAATTTTTACTTCAAAGGAAGAATTCCACTGATGCCTGAAAATTAGGAAACCAGTGGATTAGATCATCCTTTGTGAAGATCAATGATGCTGACATAGGTCTTAATTGGGCCCATTTTAAAAATAGAAAAGTCACCACTCAAAGGAGATTTAGTTTGGAAGAAGCTACTAGCCACTCAATCAGTACATCCTCAGTGAGAAAGAAACCAGGCAGAGAGGAAAGTAACATGGGATTAGGACCAGATGTGTCAATTACTTCCTCTTCAACTGTGTTTCCTAATTGGAGCCCTTTTCAGTTTGATGTCTGCAAATCCCCCGGCACATTTTAGGGATTTATTTAGAACTCTCTTGACAAAACGCATCATGGTTAAAAGTTCCGAGAGTGAGAGGAACTCCATTTCCAAGGTCCCCAGGAGCGACTGAGTCCTGCCCACGATGGGGATAAGATACAGCAGGCTGAGCGTTCACTGAGGGCCAAGCATAGTGATGGGTGCTGCTGGGATGAAGCCCCCGCCTCAGGCAACTCATGACCCAGATTTCTCACCCCGAGGATATCAAAAGTCTATGCTCCCATCCTCTACTCCTGGTCCACAGGTTGACTTTCATCATTAATTAGGTTAATAGTCTGAGCCATCACTGTTCTTAAGCATGATTCAGCTGTCCCTCCTCAGAACTTTCCCCAGGCCTGTGTATCTTCCTGTAGTATCCCAGCCTCACAGTGGATCCTTGGCTTTTCCCCTGGGAGTCCTCCCAGGAAGTCTAGATTCTTCTCACTTTAGGTCATGCAGCTCTTAGCTCCTACAGTAAACCCCAGGCTTCCCCATCACGATTCCCAGCAGAATCTTTCACCTAACAGCACCCTAGATTCATTTGTGAGCAGCAGTGGTTGTAAATAGAAATGCTCCCCCAACCTATGTACATATATGTTATGGAAAATAGTTCATGTATAATTATTTATATAGATATGTATATAATTTCCCGTAAGTGGGAATATGCCACAATGACCATTATGTGACTTTTCTGTTGATGTGATGGTACGTACCTGTGTCTACTGATAAGGAGAGGTGTCCATCACAGTCTTTTTAAGGGCTGCATGGTACCCTCTTATATGGCTATAGTCATCATTGATCCACCACCAACTGAGGAGGGACAACTTTAGAGTTTAGGGCTGCTGGAAATCATGCTCTAGTCTTGTATCTTTCCTCACTGGTAGGAATTTATCATACAGATATACTCAGGCAAATGCGATTGCTAGGTCAAAGGGACCACAGTTTTATGATATTACCAAATCACCATTCCAAAATAAGGTATCAGTTTCCGTTTGCGAAAAGATAGCATTTTCCAAGCACGTTTTTCCTCGTTCCCTACCCACCTTCTGTAACTGACTGCTTTGGCCTGTCGTCTCAGCTTACATAGAAGGGGCACAATTTTAGCATCAGAAACAGCATCTCTTCACTTCTCGATTTGTGGATTTTGTTTTCTGCTTTCAGATCGATACAGTAGTAACGCCGGTTGTAGGATTTATAGACCACAACTTCCAGGCCAAGCCTAATCCTGATGAAGTTAAGAATGTGTTCCTGGTGCCTCTGGAATATTTCCTGCATCCCCGCGTCTACCATCAGAATCACCTGACACGTTTTGGCCGGGATGTGATTATTCATTGCTTTCAGTACACAAACCCTGAAGATGGTGTGACTTATCATATCCGGGGATTAACTGCAAGATGTGCCTTGTTTGTGGCCTTAATTATTTTGGGGAAAAAACCCGCCTTTGAGGTTGAATTTGATCTCAACAATCTGACCTCATCCTCTGAAAAGTCCTTCCTGCAGCTTCATAAATGTGCAACAAGTAAGTTATGATTTATGAGACCAACATCCAAACAACTCTTTAAGAAGTGTTTGTGTGTGCTTAGCCACAGAACAGCAATCATGCCGGCTGGTGGAATTTGACAGGTGCAGAGTATTTTTCCAGCAATAGGAAGGTAAAAACCTTGTCTTTTTCCTAGTTGCCCTGTATTATCTGAAAAAGCAAAAGTCTTTCCAAAGTGGAAAAATGTATTGATCGTGTTGCAGAATGTTACGCAAAATTTGTTAACAATATTTTTCTCATACATGTAAGGAAAAGGAACAGACACAAAGCAGGCACTTAATAAATATTTGTTGACTCTGTGACCTTGTGGCATTTATCTTATCTGTAAGAGGTAATATCTCTTCTGGTCTGTTACCTGTGACAAAATCTTCTGACCAGCCATCAAAGTCTCTCCTCCTTTTCTTTGATGGCAGGAAAGTTGAAACTGAGCCTGGAACCTCCCCAGGTAGAAACAGCATCACCGAAGTTCCCTTACAGTTACATGTAGCCCTGAAACTTAATTTAGGCCAATGGGGTGTGAGTGAAAGCCATCCCTGCAGGTCATCTCCAGTGTAAGAGAGAAACCAGCTTCCCTGGATTCTCTTTCCCTTTCCATGATTTATCTGCAACCCAGCCTAGACTATACAGATGAAGACAATTCCTGCAGGAATAGCAGGACCAAAAGATGATGAGAGCTGGGATCTCCAAGTGACCCTCTGGAGGAAAGCAACCCACGATCCTAGGAATTTCACCTGAGGCTGTTCCATGAAAGCAGAACAAAATTCTGTCATTGCTGCCTCTGTAATTTTTTATTTTTCATTTTTTGCAAGAGGACAGAATCTATTTTACTTAACAGTTTGTCAGTTTGACTTATAACTTTTAAATATTTGGGTAGCTAAAAGGGGAAAGGGGAGAGGGACAAATTAGGAGTTTGGGACTAGCAGATTCAAACTACAGTATACAACATAGATAAAAAACAAGGTTGTCTGGAGTTGAAAAAGAATATATATGTATATGTATAACTGAATCACTTTGCTGTACACCAGAAATTAATGCAACATTGTAAATCAACTATACTAACTATTATATATAAAACAGATAACAAGATCCACTGCACAGCACAGTAAACAATACTCAATACCCTGCAACAGCCCGTAATGAAAAAGAACATGAAAAGGAATACATATATAACTGAATCACTATTGCTGTACGCCAGAAATTGATACAACACTGCAAACCGACTACACTTCAATAAAAACAAACAAACAAAATACACATGATGGATACTGAAAATATCTGGGTAGATAACAAGTGGGCTTCCATTTGTATTCCTGCTCTGTACCCTGCAAACATTAGGAGAGAGTTGATTGGAATTAAGACTGCGCTGAGAAGAGGATTCTCCCCGTACGGGTGAACCAGGCAATACTTGAGCTGACTGCTGCACAGTAAGGAGGGATTATTTAGGGAAGGTGGATGGATGGAGGCTGAGAGGGGAAGGCAGAGCTGCCACTGTAATTTGGGGTTGCTTTTTTAGAGCAGAGCTGTAACCTCGACCATATATCAGAACACTTGAAAATAGACAGATATTCACCCAAATGTGAGAGGTCGCCAGCAGTTAGAATTTAGGATGGTCTGACATTTATCATATAGGTCCTGGGACATGTGCAAGATGACGTTGGGTGTTGGTGGAGTTTGACAGTCATCATCCAGGGTAGCTGAAAGGAAGGAATATGAGAGGCCCATATGCCTACAGTCAGGAGAGAGAATGTTACCTGTCTCAGTACGACAGCAGAAAAACACTGATTTCAAGCATGATCCTCAAATCAAAAGTCAAAGAGACAAACGTTCTGAACCGCACGCCTTGAAATCTACCACTTTTACAAGGGCATCTCCATATATCATGCTTTAGAGTTAGCAGGGATATCTTTTTTAAATCTTTGTAAATAAAGTTGTATTGGCACACAGCCACACCCACTTGTCTACATATTGTCTATGGCTAGCAGGGATTTCTTTGTTTAATTATGGCATTAGCCATCCTGCCCCAGGTCAGGGAGGGTCATGAAGAAAGTCACCTAACCTCAATTGTGTGATGAGTATTATTAGATTCTTAAGAAGCCAGACCATTTTTAATAAGACTGTATTTCATATAGCTGAAAATATGATGCCCACACTAAACCCATCAGCCAGCCACACAACTGTCCATTTCTGCGGAGTTTGTATTTCCTGAGAGTTGGCAGAGGAAAATATTCGATCTGCTGCTTTATACCCATAGATGTTGAAATGGTGCAAATCTGGCACCGACCACGAAAGCAGGTGTTGGGTGAGCTTCCCCACTAACATTCTGTAACTAGCCCTGCGTGAACAGGCCTGAACTGTTTCTGAACAATTATAGAGGCGTTTGCAAATGTGTATTTACAATCTGACAGCGGTGTAACTGCCAGGTAGATTGTTGACCTCTCTGGCAGTGTGGAAAGCTACCTTCCCAAACTTTATTTCTGCGAACTCCCCAGAACTGCCTAGTTTCTAAGAAGTGGTGGCCCAGCTGAAGTCTGCAATCTAAGTGACACCCATGGCCGCCCAATTTAAGAGGCTGAATAGCTAGTGATGGATGTATTGCCTCCACCCTGTTTTTTTGGTGGTGTATTTTAGGTGCATCTGTGTTCGGGGTTCTAGTTAAATATCTTCCGGTTAAAAGGGACAGAAGTCTAGCGTATCTGGGTCGAATGAAAGAAGTTATTGGCAGAATACTGATCTCACAGAATCTGCAAAACCACTGAAAAAAAACAGCCTCAAGAAACATAGCAATGGGGACCGACCCCAGCCAGCTACCTCAAAAGCAAGAGGATGTGAGCCTTCACTTTTGCAACCTGTTATTAGTATGACAATAACCGTCTTATTGAGTTGATTGATACTGACATAGAAAAGCAACAGAAACAAAGTTCTTCCATCCATAATTCCTTAAAGGAAGCTCCATTTGGCCTCACCTGAGTCACCCAGCAGGTTTCCAAAAACCTGCAGACATTTTCAAGGGCAAGGATCAGAGTTGGGGCCACCAATACATGTGTCTCCCTATAACCCCTGGGTGGGAGCCTTTCTGAAGAAAGTGAGCTGGATAAACATCCCCAAATATCGACTGCCTCCAGGCCCTAGAAGTCTGTAAATTCTGTGGATTCTGCCTTCTAGGCAACTCGACTCTGTCCCCTTCTTTGCATCTGCGGCCTTGGTAAGCAGGTGGTTAAGAGCCCTGAGTCTGGAGTCAGGATACCTAGAGGTGAATCCTAGCTCCAGCATCAGCCCATTCAGTGACCTTCAGCAAGTAACTCATTCTCTCTAGGCCTCAGTTACCTCTTCTGTAATGTGGGAGAGATGAACTTTATTTTAGGGCTGTTGATGGAATTAAAGAGCTAGAACACATACCTCTTAAAGCACACCCAAATGCTCAGGACAGTGCCTGGGAAACAGTAAGGGCTAATTACCTGCTAGCTAGTAATCATGGCATTATTACAATGGTCACATCATATTATAACAATAATAATAAGCATTGTTATTTCTCTAGTTCTGAATATCACTATTTTCCCATACCAGAAGTTCCTGAATTATCTTGGTTCACAGTGAGTACCCTTGGCCTCTCAGGAATTTTTTCACAGTACGTCTAGGCCAAAAGAGACACCTAATAATTTTGTTTGTTACGTTGTTACATGCAAACAATGTAGTAAGTATTCATGTCCTACTAACTCGGTAGCCGTTTGAAAATATACAATATACAAGAAAAATACTATTTTCATTTCAATCTTTAAAAAAACCCACAATTGCTTCCTGATGGGATGTGTGCACCCGTTGGGCACCCAAGTAAATGGAAGATTCAAATACAGTCATAGGATAGGAATAAATACACAAACACGGAGCAGAGGGACAAGATTTGGGACTCAGGGAAGCCACCTTGGAGGACGTGCTAGCTGGGCTGAGCCTTGATGGATAAGGAGACGCTACCAGGTGAATAATATCCAGGTGGGGGTGGGGGGGCTGATGTTCATTAAGCTCCTATTATATACCTGGCCCTTCACTTTGATTATTTTATTTAACCCTTCACCAAACCCCTGCAGTAGGTACTATTATTATTCCCATGTTTAGATGAAAAAATTTGAGAGTCAGAGAAATTAAACATTCACCCAGGGTCACACAGTTCACAAACGGCAGAGCCAACATCCAAACCCACACGTATGAACTTCAAAGCCTGTACTCTTCCTGCTACACCCACTGACTCCAAGACGAGGCTCCCTTCCTGGAGGCAGAGGCAACAATGGAAGGTTAAATGTACGTTTCCCTTGAATCACCTCGTGTTTAAGTTTGCCTTCGTCACGTCCTGCAGCTTATTCAGCTGGTGTTGCACACAGTGAGATGAGTAATTAACTATGATGATTTTAATTAACATGGAACATATCAATTAGTAAATGAAAGTGCTGGCATCCTTGTTAATTGAACAACACCCTTCCTGGTGCCAGCTTTCCGGTGAAAGACCTAAGATGGGGCAGCATTCCTCCAGCCCTTAAAGAAGATGATTAAATATAATTCAAGTCTTTTGCCGGTTTCTAGTTGGTTTCTTATCTGAGAGTAGCATGAGGTTTTGATAAGATTGCTGGAGTGATCTTCCCCTGGTCCAGCTGTCTTAGACTGGCGTACTTGGGGTCCCTCCTGGGGTCTGTGAATAGACTCCATTCAGGATTCCTGATTGCCCTCCCATCACCACTCAGCCCACCTCCCTCTGCCTTCTCACTCTTGCCCACTACTCAGATTTAAGAGTCAATGCCTCTATGCCCACTCCTTCAATCACCTCTATTTCATAGCATGAGCATGGCTTCATTGCACCTATTTAATATATGTGTATCTTCGTGCTGATTCCAGCCATGACTCTGGAAGGGACAGATCCACATATGGTAAGAGCCCTCCAGTCTGACTTCCCCTGGCCTCTAGTAAATGGACCAGGGATCAATGGTCAACCCAAATGGAGCATCTAATTTGACGGCCAGTAATCTATGACTTGTGTGTTCTACTTAAATAGCTGAACTAAGTCTATTAGATTTTCCAAGGAGTATGAACCATACCAGAAGGCAATAGATGCTTGAAAACTATTTTGGTGCACAGAACTCCTACACTATTGTAAACATATACAGATCTATCTTAGCCCTCCAGAGTGAATGCTGAGGAGTAAGCTCAAGAAGTAGGATTTTAAAGGTTAGTTGGCCAATAGTTGTTGGAAATGTCTTTGATTTAGGCAGTAGCTGTCATGTCAGAGAATCCACTAGCAACAACTGGAAGAAGAAGAAATATTTCCTAGAGCGACTTACAGATCCTTTTTAATGGTCTCCAGTCCATAAATTTTTATTTTATAGATGTAGCCTTATTTGATACTTCATTGATTTTCCTCATTTTTCATTGTATATCTTCAAGCCTTTATTCCTTCCTTCATCATGACTGTCAATGGTACCTCTGTTTCTATTTTATTCTCTTTTTTCACTTATTACCCATGTAAAACTTGAAGTTTTTCTTCTGGTTATTTGGTTCTACCTTCTTAATTCATTTGTGCTTTATTAGTTTATGAACAGATTCTGCTCTGGGCTCATTTTCATCTCCTTCCACCAACCTGGAGTTTTCCTTCCAAATCTGCTATATCCCACGGAGCCCATAAAGCATTCTGAGAAGTTGCTTACATTTTTTTCCTGACTATTAATCTGTATGGCTTAACATTAGACCAAATGGTTAATTGAAAATAGCCTTCCGAGAACTCCTAAACTGTTGTAAACATATACAGATCTATCTTAGCCCTCCAGAGTGAATTGAATAATGACTACCAAAAGTCTTATATATATCCAAGTCTTATCCCCCAGTACCTATGAAGGTGATATATTTGGAAATAGGGTCTTTGCAGATGTCATTAAGTTAAGGATCTTGAAATGAGATCATCCTGGATTTAGGATAAACCCTAAATCCCATGACTAGTGTCCTTATAAATGAAAGGGGAGAGAGGCATAAGGTAGTGACACAGGGAGGGAGTGTCACGTGAAGATGGAGGCAGAGGTTGGAGTGATGAAGGAACATCAGGAGCCACTACAAGCTGGAAGAGACAAGAGAGGCTTCTTCCCTAGAGACGTGAGGGGAAGTGTGGCCCTGCTGATAACTTGATTTTAGACTTCTGGCCTCCAGAACTGAGAAAGAAGACATTTCTGTTGTTTAAAGCCACCAAGTTTATGATCGTATGTTACACCAGCCCTAGAAAATGAAAACCCACCAATTCTGAAACCACCCACCATTTTTGAGGACTAGCTCTCCTCTCTGTCTCAGGAATAACATGGAAACACTCCACTGCTGATTGTCCTGGATTGGCGCCCACTCCAAACTCAGTTCATCAGATTTATTCCCTCAGTAATTTCCTTGAGATTAGGACCAAGTGGCACCGGAGTCTGTCTGCCTGCTCCCTGGAGAACTGCCTTGGGTGTTCTCACTACCTAGCTCAGTTGCTCAACTATAAAGTCTATGAAGGCTGTACCTGGCGTTCCCAGGATATGGCATGTAACATTTCCTAATGTTTCTTATCTCAACAGTGCAACCCAGAAGTCTGAGTTGCCTCTGACACTCACCCCGGCCCCTACAGCAGACACAGTCCATGTCCCACCCACAACCCCATATCCCCTGGGCCCTCCCATTGCAGTGAGCTTCAGACCACTTCCAACAGTCAGTGTTTACATCTCTGTTCCTGAAGACTTTTTCTAAATCCATGCAAGCAGATTGGAAGAACCCAAAAACTCATGCCCCCACATCAGATCTAAACCAGTAACTGGTGGAATTTCATATGTATCAATAGCTTAGCCTCTCTGCCTCTTGAGTTGTGTAATTCTGAGGCATAATTCTCCCCTGGCTCCCAGAATGAACTAAGCTCTGGTTGTCACTATGGTAACTGGCTTAATACTTCACTTCTTAGTGGCTGCTTTCCCTTCCTTGGTCTCATTTTCCCACTTTCGTACCAATGTGCCCTGTATATTCCAATAAATTACTTGAGTCTTTGGCTCAAAGTTTATTTGGAGGTAAACCCAAACTAAAATACTCCTGAAGAAAACTTTCACCAAACTCTATTGAATTTACCTTCAGAATATCTGTCAAATTCAGTTCTTCCTATCCCTGCTGGCATCAATTCAGTTCAACCCATCATAGATCTGTGCAAAGTATCTAGCTGGTAACCATCTCTCTGCACCATTTTCCTCTACAGTCAGAGTTATCTTTTTTCAACCTTTAAATATGATCATATTTTCCTTGAGACAACTTGATGGCTTCTCATTGTTTTTATGAGAAAGAGGAGTGGAGCTTCTAAGCCCTGTGTTCTGGTTCCCATCTAACTCTCCAGCTGTGTGTTATGCCTCCTCCATGTTCATGCCACTCCTACAACACTGGCCTTGCTTCTGTTCATGGATGCCACAGGACTCTTGCACAAGCTGATCCCTCAGTCTGGAATGAGTTCTCATTTGCCTTTGCCAATTGTTAACTCTTACTCATCCTTCAGATCAGCTTCTCAGGGAAGCTGCCTCTGGCACCTTACCTAGATATGTTCCCCTGGTTATATGTTCTCTTGGTACCATGTACCTCTCCTTCATGACTCTTATCACAGGTACAACACTATATTGCTTTGTCTGATTCTCTGATTGATGCCTCTCTCCTCCTCCAGACTCTGATCTCCATAGCAAGGGATCATGTCTCCGTTATGGTCCATCATTGTACTCCAAGCACTTCCTGCAATGCTTGGCAAAGACCAGATGCTCCATAGATATTCATTAAATGAAAGAATACAACTAAATAAGTGAAGAGGTAGTTATTTCTAACCAAACAGCCAATTCTGTGGGCCAAGGAAAAAAATTCAGTCTCTTCCCAATAGTCTACCTGACAAAGGTTGACCTAAGGTGGCCCAACATTGTCGTTAGTCATCTTCTGTTTACTGCATAAAGTATATAAAGGGTCCTACCAAGAGTGGATGTGAGTAAGAAGCTCCTATCTTTAACCAATTTTTGCCTTGTTCCTTAGTTATTGCCATACTGAGCTGATTTGACATACTTTCCTAAGAGCTACCAGAGGAGAAGAATTAGATCCTCTTCCTCCTTCTATCCCCAATGCCTGGATATGTTCAGGCTCATGCCCCTTCAGATCTAGATAAACTTGACTTTAATCCCCATGGTAATTCCAGGGCAAAGCTCAACTTTCTCCCAAGATTTATTCAAACCCTTAAGGGTTTACATTTCTTCTAATCACCTCTGGTTCATTGCCTAGTGTAAGAAAATCTTAGTTCCGCATCCTAAACCTTGAGGTCTTGCCCCACCTCCATTACCCTGAGTGTCAACCCAAGTCTAGGACGAGGACCCCTTGTGGTTTTCCCAAGACATCCTGTTATATAAAATCTCTGAGTCACCTGAGTTGGAGACACAGGGGTATTAGCCAGGTCAACTGAAACGGCAGAACTTAAATTTGAACGTCATGTTTTCTTGCTCTTAAAGGTCCTGTCCATTTCTGCCAAATCAGGCTCCAGGCTCATTCTGTATTTCTCAGTACACTTGCCCTGGCCTTCGTCTTTCCTCTTCAGTCACACCACCAATGAGGTACTCATGTCTTTCTCAGAAAGGTTGTATCTACCTATTTGATTCTTTGCATCTCATGCTCACAAGGACTCATCTTCCATTTCCAATAAGCTTAGCAGTGGAGTTTCCTAAATAAGAAGAATTTATCTATACATGGTACATTAATTCCAATAACACCTTTTTTTTTTTACTCCACTGGATCTTCCTTTTTTGTTTTAATGAAATGACAGAGTGAAACGAGGACAGTCTTATGGCCACAATCCATGGGCACTGGATTTTTAAAAAAAATCCATTTGTGCAAAACACATTTGATGGGTAACTGCATTGATCTTGTAAGGAGATCGATGAGCCTGAGAAATGGTGATGGGAGTGAATGATAAGGTCAGAAGGACTTGGAGTAAGAAGCTGCCTTTGAGGAAGGGGTGAGGGGAGAACAGGGAGAAGTAATTAGGATCAGTGAATGAGACTGAGTTGCAAAGGATGTAGGTGACAGAGAGTCAGATGTGAAGATTTATACTGAAAGAGTAGTCAGGATGACCTTTAGGAGAGAGATGGTGAGAGGAACAACCTGGAAACAAAGAGGAACACCATTGGGTCACCAGCTAGGGGAAGTGGGCATTGGCCCTAGCACTGCCCATGAACCTGCTGTGGGACCTTGGACACATAAATCAATCTTTCTGAACCTTGGGTTCCTTGTGTATTAAACAATTGAGCTAGTTGGTCTCCAAACAACATCTCCTTCTGAAATCTCCAATTATGGACTCTCTCCAGCTATATTTGAACACATACAGGTAAATTAAGTGGTTTTGCTTAATGTTTTACAAAGGAAAAATCTGACTGAGGGAAAGAAAAGAATGGCTTTTTGTCTACTGTTTGAAGCTAGCAGCATGCAGAGAGTTCATTATGTGAAAATACCGTTTGGGGAGATTAATTAAAAATTCTGACATTCAGAGCAGGATTTGAGTCAGGAATGTACAAATCCAGAACTCTGGGCAGAATTAGGCATCTAAACATTGCACCTTATTAGGTATATAGTTAGGCATTCAGAGGGGGACATTTGGAAGCCAATATTGCAAACCCAAGTGCTGGTTGTTTTATGCACTTTGAATTACTGCATGTTTAAGAGGATTTAGCTAAAGTGCCTCTGCTTAACAATCTGTTTCCTTGGCAATGCAATCCTCAAAGAGGCAGTGGTCATGTGGAACACATGGGTCATTTTGTAGTTTAGTAAGTGAAGTGAAAGGAATAGAATTTAATTTGATATACGTATCTGTATCCCTGCTACACACACAGTAAGGAAAAGAGTGACCAGCACATGGTAGGTCCTTAACAAATGAAATGCACTGTTTATTGCCATGAGAGAAAACATTCACCCTATGTGTGATATTATAATAGATGCCCAAACATGTCATTTTTCGAAAAAAAAACCAAAACATGTTTACCAGATAAAATAACTATTCTCAGTAGTTTCAGTGGCTCTTTTTCCCCCTACACCCCTCACTTGCATTCCATCAGCAAATCTTGTTCATTCTGTGTCCAATTCATATCCCCAGTCCATCCAGTCCTCCCACTTCCCCAGTGGCAGCTGGTCCAGCCATCGTCACCTTCCACCTGGACCTACAACCGTCTCCTAACTGGCTTTCCACTTATACCTACTTTTGTCCTCTGCACTCCATCCTCCATGGGACATCTAGAGTCTCATTTGAAAATATGAGTAACATCATGTCACTTCTTGACTTAAAACTTTCTAGTACCTTCCAATTGTGCTGATAATAAATTTCAACCTTATTTCCTGGCTGATAAAATTGGTGCACCCTCGACCCCTCCCAACCCTCTGGCCCTTCTCATCCTGGGCCACTTTTTCTGCTTCACTAATGACCTAAAATGTCTATGACCTTCCTTGTCTTCCTGAAACATGTCAAGCTCATTCCCACCACAGGGCTTTGGCACTAGCTGTCCCCTCTCCCTGGAACAGCCTTCACCCTGGTCTTTGCACGGCTGGCCCAAGTTTGTCATCAATTCTCATTTTGCTTGTCCTTTCCTGGGAGAGTCCCACCCTGTGTTCCTCTCCATTGCACAATCATATTTTAATTTTCTGCACACCATATTTGTATCGGACATTTTTGTATTTATGTATTTGTTTCCCTCCACCTTCCTCTCTTCCAAACATAAGCTCTGGAAGTGTGGGGCCTTTTTTTAAATTTTATTTTCTGCCAGGAACTCAATAAATAGATCTTGAATGGATAAAATGAATTAATTCTGTTGAAAATGAGATGATAAAGTCATTCTTGCCATAAAGAAGTAGGTCAGCACAATAATAAAATCATCTCAATGATTAGGTAAAAAAATCTTCCCCAGCACTTCAGTTTTTATTTTTAGTATTTTTTAATATTGATCATTTTTTTCAGTCTGGGACGATTTTGTAACCATTTATGCACCTTTAATTATGTTTTGTAATTGTTAATGGTTTTTTTCTTTTAAAAAAATACTTAATTGACTTTACGTAAGTAGCTCAGCTCTATGTATGTATACATTAGGGAAAAAAATGAGGACAATCTAGACATCCAATAATCTATGAACTGTTTAAATAAATTATAAGTTATAGAGAAATATATATAAATCCATTTTTGTCAAATAATTTTACCAATACTTCTCTATTTATAAGGATATTCACCAAGGTGTTTAAAATTCTCTTCTCAGAGAAAGGGTTTGGGGTTATGCTGGTCCTTTAAAGAAAACTTTAAAAAGCTATAAAACATAAGGACTGGTAATGTTGGAGTAGGAGGAGAGAGCTTTTTACTTAAAAAAAAAAAAAAAACTAATCCGTAAGTGAAAAAAAAAAAGACAGGAAGTAAAAATTCAAATCCTGAAACCAAGATTTTTTTTTGCTACTGAATTCTGCTGGGATGCTCAGATAACGGTACTCCTTGGCACATCTTTGCAGGCATTGGTTTAACTGACCACGCAATACCACGATAGAACGTTGATGGCCTTGAGACCACTTCCCTTTCGTTCTCTCTCCTACTCCATTCCTTGCATGCCCCACGACATCATCCCTCTAGACCCCAGTGTGCTATATTCATGTATCAATCAGCATTACAAATTGGTCATGTATAAAACACTCAGAGAAGTTTGAGGTTTTCTATGTGAGGCTGGGACTGCTCCCTCTCTTGGGCATCTCTTTCCATCTACTAATTTACATGGGGTCTGAGCCATGTCCTGGGAAAGTAAATTGAAACTTGACAGAAATGGGGTCCAGCAATGCACAGGCACGTCAGAGCCTGGTGGAACAGATCAAGTTGCCAAGAAACCCCAGGGCCCCTAGGAAAAAATCAACCTGCAGGGAAGAAAGTCTAGAGTAACAGACTGAGACTGTGCAAACCAGAGAGTTCTTCTGAATTCTGGACAAGGGAAATCATGGTACAAGATGGACACTGATGCCTGCTATTTCCCCCGGCCCCTTCGGCAGTGCCCTGGCGCAGACTAAGGGGAGAGAGCACGTGCCTGGCTGGAAGGGCTCTGAGGTTCTTGCAACTCACATGTCTTAAACAATGTAGAGGTATCTCTATTACAAAACCATGCCCTAAAATAGTCCACCAGGATGGGGGAAAAAAAGTTTGTAATCATGCAAAATTTCAAGGACATGTGACGATCACCAGCACCCTGAACTGAGGATGTGAGTTTAAATTATGGCCAATAATAATCTTAAAGGTGTGCATTATTATTTGAGAAAAAAAATTCATATTGTGACTAAAAAAGAGTCAGCCTTCACATGCAGAAGGCACTTGCTTCTCACTCCACAAATTCTTAACATAAAACAGGAGAAAGACAAATATCATATGAAAAAATTATACAAACGAACTTATTTACAAAACAGAAACAGACTCACAGACATAGAAAACAAGTATATGGTTACCAAAGGGGAAGGAGGGGACAGAGGGATAAATTATGAGTTTGGGATTAGCAGATACAAACTACTCCATATAAAACAGGTAAACAACATGGTCCTACTGTATAGCACAGGGAACTATGTTCAATGTCTTGTAATAACTTATAATGAAAAAGAATATATATATATATATATATATATATATATATATATATATATATATATATATATACGTATAACTGAACTATTATGCTGTACACCTGAAACTAACACAACATTGTAAATCAACTATATTTCCATTAAAAAAAATTGCACTAATCAACTGAACATGAAAAAAGTAAAAATAAAACTAAGAGTAGGTCCTTTCAGGGGATCACAGATTTTAAAAGCTTTTATTCCTCTGCCCACATTGATCAGGCAACTCTTTACCCATGGCCTCCTCTTCCATCCACTCCTCTGGGAAGGAGCTGAATCTCAAAGGACTCAAATAACAAATGAAATGAATAAATTATGTGTATGTACAGAACACGTTCATGCTGCTCCTCGTTTAGTCATCCTTACAAATCCTCCGTACCAGGCTGGAATGGGTACCCCTGTTGTACGGCGTGAAGAAGGATATTTGGTGACATTCAATGTTTGTCTAAGAAAACGAGGCTATTTAAATGAGGATCCCTATGACTGAACCTCTACTCTGGCTCTACCTCTAACTGAGTTCTCCTGAAAGACAAAGGGAGAGAAGTCAGGGATATCATATTACCGTAGGGCGTGCTCTGTAATAGCTGTGCTTGTGATCTGCCCAGCAACGTTTTCCTGTCACCCTTGGCCTCAGTCATTAGTGAGCATCTCAGTTACATGTGTCCACAAAATTATTTTTTGCCTCAGCTAGACTGAATCGAGTCTCTGTCTCTTGTAACCAAAGGAGCCCTAACATCAAATGCATGAACTACCAGCAACTTTCTCCAGTCACTCTTTTTGATGTTCCTGTCCTAGATCCTAGTGTGTGTTTGTTTGTTTTTCTGTTTGGGCAGCAAATTTACAGACATTTTAAAGGACATTATGGAGGGAGGGGGGAAATACAATACTATTCAATCTTGCGTCCTGAGAATTCTAGGCAATGGTTAAGTTCAGGCGATCCTTAGAAATAATGTTAAGAAAAAAATGCGAAGCAGAGGACAGTGGAAACTGACTGCCAAAGAAATTTATCCTTTTCTAGCTCTACTTGAGGCAACCTGACAAAACTCATCAATTTTGGCTTCTAGCTAATAACACATCAGGAGATAAGCATACTGATGAACTTTTTCATACTTTTTCATTTGGAACATAAGGCTGTCAATGTTTGGAGGGTGTGCACCACTGAAATAAATGCTTATGCTTTGCTAGTAGGACCAGAAAAGCTGTGTTTCTTGGACTAAACTCATCAAATAAATTCTTTTGGCCTTAAGTACTCAGACCTCAGGGATATCTAAAAGTAAGCAATTAGATTATCTTGGTCTGCTCACATTTTGCAGTAAATTGTTCCATATAAAATTTCCCCTCTCCATTTCTGCAGGTGAATCTTGGCTGTGTTTATGAGAAATGAGCCATTCTGTCTATTATTTATTTCTCAAATTATCCTCAGTCACTCTAAGGTTTGGTCAATAAAAATGAAATCATTAAGGGGCCAACATATTAAAAAAGCAATGCCCAAAACACTTGGCTGATAGGATTCTGTCATCAGATTTAAAGCCCAGAGGAAAGACACCCCACTCTCCCACCAGCACTTCCACAAAAACAATTCCTCCAAAAAGGATACAAATGAAAGGAACCAGCCCCAGTCTTGGAGAACTGGTAGCTGAAAGAATAAGGGTTAGGTGCATATGAGGATGCTCTAACAAATGATACCAAAGAATCAGAATTACTATCACCACCTTTGAAGGCTTACTGGTATTGTTCTAAAGCAGAGAACTACAAACTATGGTCCAAGGGCCGTTTTTGTCAATAAAGTTTTATTAGAGCACAGCCACTCCCATTCATTTGCATGTGTCCTGTGGCTACTTTTGCTTTGCGTTGATAGAGTATTGCCACAGAGACCTACCGCCTAGAAAGCTCCCAAATATTTACTCTCTGACCCTTTATAGAAAAAGTTTGCTGAACCCTGGTCTAAATGCTCTTCCAGCATTTTCCTAAATAACCCTCACAAAGACCAGGAGGCAGGTGGCTGCTATTTCCAATCCCACGTTACAGATGAAGAAACAGACCGAGAGCGGATTAAGTAACTTGCCCAAGTAAAGCCGGGGCTCCTTCCACTTCTAGTTATAAGACTTATATTGTTCACGAATCCACAGTGCTGTCTCCTGAATGCTAACAATACTATTGTCCTCCACTAGTACCCTCTAAAATCCATAAAATCTGCAGCCCCGGCAAGAAAAGTAGCTTTGGGGGTTACGACTAGAGCCTCTAAATGGTAGACTGAGGGAGTGGGTGCAGGAAGAATTAGAGGAAAAGACCTTTTGTATCTTTTATTACATAGATATCAGCCAGCCATCAAAGAAGTCACTGCAAAATTAAAACTCCTCTGCCTGCCCAAATGTACTTTCTCTCTCCTCCTAACGTCAGATGATGTTGAATAACTTGGAGAAAATTCAAGGACTTCCCATATGTTCTGTGCCATTGAGCAACACAAAAACAACACACACACACACATAGATCTTGCTAACACAGGGCTTGGCCATTCAGAACTTGGAGGAACTCTGTGGGGGACTCGTATGTTAGGTCATTCTCTCCCATCTCAGGCTATAAAACCAACAGCACAGAAAGATCAACAGACATCCCGGCTGCTTGAAGGAATCAGTCATTTTTTACAACAGCTTGAGAACGACTGGAGATTTATGTAGGTTTGTTCTGATCGTGACTGTCCCTACAGCATCGGTATAACCATCCCCATACACAGATGAGGAGACCCACCCAAGCCACAGACCTGGAGCGAGTTAAAGGACACAGTCTCCCTCTGTGACCCCTATCTGGTTCCTGATGCCACTGCTGTTCCATTCTAGTCCTGGATCTGTGCTTTCTCCTCCTGTTTTAGCCCTGTTCCCGCTCCTTTGGTTTGCTGAATGCCCGTGGCTTCTCTAATTTCACCCTTGGGGATGGCCCTCTTTAAGGGCCAGCTCATGCTCAGTCGTCCACTTTCTCCTCTATCCACCAAAGGGAAGAGGATGCCAGGTACTTCTCCACCCTTTACCCTGCTGCTCTGCCAGCATTTGGATGCCCTTGACCTAAGAGGATGCCCTGGCAAAAGCTTAGGTTCCTTCTCAGCATGGATCTTGGCAAATTCAATTTCAGTTCCTGTTAACATGAGCCTGTTTCACTGGAGATGGGCTCTGGACTTTGCAGGAAAACAGAAAATCAGTGCTCTCTCTGAAAAGCCCCCTAGCACAGGCATATTATCTATTACAGAGAAACAGTGGTGGAAGAAAGTAGGGGGGGAAAAACCCACTTATTTTGGAGTTAGATGCTTCTGGACCATTGTGTGTCTGTCCATTGTGGGTGTGGCCAAAGTCTTTAATCCTTAGACCTGTAAACGTGCTTATCCATCAAAGCAGCATTAAGGTGCCTAGTCTGCAAGGTTGTTGGAAGTACTAGAGGCAATGAAAGTGAATGGCCTCCAGACTCCCCACCAAGAAGGGCATTAAGTGATAACTGGTACAATCATACACCCACTCCAGGGCCATCACTGCACTAACTCCTGCCCATCAGATTTTTGTCTCTAGAACTCTGTGTCCACAGCTACCTTTCCAAGACTCTTCATTTTGATCAGTTTGTTTGTGTTCACCCAACTGCTCTCTGGTCCATGTGATCAAAGTGTGATCCCTGGACAAGCAACATGGTCTTCACTTGGAAGCTTGTGAGAAATGTAGACTCCCCGACCCTTCCCCAGACTTTGTGAATCAGAATCTGCTTTGTAACGTTCCCGGTGATTCTTGTACATATTAAAATTTGAGAGGCACTGCTCTAATTTACTCTTCCCCTGTAAGTACCATCTATTATTTTTGTCCCATAATACATGTTATCTGATGTATTAGATTCCTATTGCTGCTGTAACAAGTTACCACAAATGCAGTGGCTTAAAATAACACAAATGTATTCTCTTGAACTTTGGGAGGCCGGATGTCCAAAAGCAGTTTCCTGGGCTGAAACCAAAGTGTTGGTGGGGCCGTGCTTCCCTTAGAGTCTCTTGAGGAGAATCTGTTCTGTTGTCTTCTCCAGCTTCTAGATTCCTTGGCTTATGGCCTCTTCTCCTTCTTCAATACCAGCACTGTAGCATCTTGCTTCAGTCTTCACATTGCCTGGTATCTCTTCCTCTGCTGTCTCTTATAAGGACATTTATGATAGCATTTAAAACCCAGCCAGGTAGCTGCTCAGCTGAGCCTGCCCTCTCTCCCCTCCTGAGAGGGTACTGTTGCTTAATACATCGTTGCTTTGCTTAAAAAATAAATAAATAAATAAAATTAAATAAAAATAAATAAAATTTAAAAATACAATAGTAAAATTAAATTAAATGAAAATAAAACTCAGCTGGATAATCCAGGATCTTCTGAATTATAATTTGAAGGTCCCTAACTTAATCATCAATGCAAATTCCTTTTGCCATGTAAGGTAATATTCGTAGGTTGTGGGGATTGGGATGTGGATATTGTGGCGGGGCCGCTACACAGTCTACCGTGCCTGAGTCTCCAGCTTGGCATTCTGCAGGTCTTTAATAAAAGCGGGCAGACATTTTTATTCATTTAGTGGATATCATAATTATTATATGCCTGCCGGGAGATGACTTCCTGGAGATAGACAACTAAATAAATTGACTATAATTTATCATATTTGAGTATTTATGAATATATCCCTCAGGTTCCTGGATTTTCAGTGGAAGAGGTAATTAACCTTGAAGGCTCACCAAAGAGGTGAACTGAGCCCTGAAAAATGAAAAGAATTTCAGCAGGTGACCAAGACAGGGAGACATATTCCAAGCAGGGGGAAAAGCATTTGAACGAGTGTGGAGACATACAACAAACAACATAGCCTATTCAAGGAGCTGTAAGTATTAGGGAAACAAGAGGATAAGCATGAAGCCAGGCCATCAGAAGATGAAATAAGGCAGTAAGTAAGGCGCAGATCTGGAAGGGTTTCGAATGTCTCATTTGGGAAATCGGTGTCCATCCTCTAGAGAAAAGGCAACCATTAAAGGGTTAAAATCAGGAGACTGAAAAGATCAGAGCATCATTGAAGAAAGGTCATTCTGGTGACAGTGGAGAGGCCATTTTGCAAAAGCTCAGCACAATTAAATTAACGTTTCAGTGCACGGTAGATGTCTGAATAAGTATCTGCTCAGTGTCTCATATGCACCATCACGCCCATCACGCTTGGACTGCTGGAGAAAAAGTGACCCAGAATAACAAGATGTTCTGTTCCAAGCAGATGCCACTCTAATCTGAGCTGGGGCACAGCTGTTCAGTGATAATCAACATGCCAGTAGCTGTTTCAATCCTTTTTAACCAAGGAGGGGACACCAGGTATTAACCTGCGAAGGAGCTCTTGGCACAGCATGCCTGGAAGGCATTAATTCCTTCAAGACAAGCCTGGTGCTTCTCAGATTCAGAAGGTTTGTGCCAATCTCCATCATCTGCCTTTTGAATGGGCATCTCCAGGCAGTTCTGATGGCTAACAGGATTAAGGAGCACTGTCCCAGCCACTTGAGCTGTCCTTTGCTAGTTCAAGATCAGCAGACTACATGGTTCAATGTAGACAGACAGCCATAGATTTTCCTGGCTTCTCTGGAGATGGAACGGATGAAGAAGGACAATGATTCCATTACTTACTATGTGCTCAGCACTGAATTTACCTTAACTACCTCTAATCTTGACAACAGTGTTCCAAAAACTTTCAAGTATCACTCACAGTAAGAAATTCATTTCACATTGCAATGCACTATACACATGTATGTGTGGAAACATTCCATCACACCACATACCGCATGTAGTGCACTAGGGCATTTTCTGCTCCATTCTGTTTTATTTTATTTTCTTTTTTAAAAATTGTTGGTCATCACGCATGAAATTGATTTAATGATCTGTAGTTCAAGAACAAAAAGGAGAGTATGGCTGTCTGCATTATCCTAGCAAAACAAGCAAGGGTGAGAGAGATTAAGCAACACACCCAAAGCAACACCATTCCCAGTGAGCTGCTAACTCCACACTCTTCCCATCATGTCATCCTGCATCCCAAGTCACAGAGCCTCTGCCACCGGGACACGTGCCTCGGTGCAGCGGAGAAGTGACAATGACAACCACAGCAGTGACTTAAACAACTGTAGAGCTAACATCTTTTAAGCCCAGATGATGTGGTTGCCATTATGCAAAGTGGAAGAGTACTGTGCGACCTAATTTAAGTGAGGGAGAAATAGCACCACAGAGATGACATCCTGTAATGGCACATGTACTGACCCGAGCACCGGAAGTTCTGCATTTGCTCAATACTCATCCCTGACTCCTACTAACTGATTCCAGCCCAGATGGCTCAACTGTACCCGGGCTCAGTGACTCACTTGATGCCAGCAAACATCTGTCCCTCCTATTAGTTTTGTTAAGGATTAAAAGCGCTAAGTCCCTTTGTAAACTGTGCAAACATTAGGTTTTTACTTATCTGCTATTCTTGAAAGGCCCCCTTTACAAAGAAGATGGGAAAATGCAAAGCCCTTAGCTTTGTCCTTTCATCAAAGAAGGCAAATAGGCAAGTCATGATGTTCCTTGCTTCAAAAAAAGGGACTGACACAACAAGGCATTTTGCCAAAAAAAAAAGAAAAAAAAACCTTATTTCTTTCCAATAAAGGAGATGCAGCTGTCTAGTCACCTAGCTGACAAGGGGCTTGCAAGAAGGAGCTTGTCACCTCCAGGGCCACTGGGGATGTCAGTGATGGGCCCTGGACACCCATCCCACCACCACTCACCCAGGAAGGATGCGAATGTTAGGTACCAAGTGCTCCTGGGCTGGGAAGGTTTGTCTCTCTATTCACGTGACTTCTGCCGGCTCTTAGCACTCCCAGAGAGCACTCTGTCTTGAAAATCAAGAGGACGAAGGGCAGAAGATGTGTGTGGCAGGTGGCTATGTATTGAGAAATATCAGAGTTCGATATTAGAAGGATGATCTCTGCAGAATCCTGAAGAAGGGCCCCAGAGGGACACACACCAGAAACTGCAACAGAGCCAGCCGAGGTCAATGTGCACAGGAAAACAAGACTAAAGAGTCTCGTGCCCCTACGCTGTCCTCTTAGCACCAGCCTTGTCCGTGCTGTACCCTCCCCTGTGATGTCTGCTCCATGCAACCATCTCATCCAAATCCTGGCCATCCCTCAGTGCTGCCTTACCTCTGATTACACTCACATTGGATCTCTCTCTCTCTCTCCTTCTCTCTCTCACTCTGTTTCTCTCTCTCTCTCCCTCATTCTCTCTTTTGTTCCCATAGCACTTTTCTGGTACTTTAACTCAATTCAGCAGAAATACAGTTTCCAAGATTGCAACACACTAAATTCCTTAAGAAATATAATTGTTTTTTTTTTAAAGCATGGATTCAAATCTCTGCCTCCTACAAGCTTGGTAAGCAAATCCCCTAACTGCCATTCCACACAGGTTGTGATGGGAGAAAATCTGAGACGGGGCCATGGTACAGGGTTTTGATCTGACTTTCAGCAAGTAGCAGCACATAGCCTGTGGCACGTGGGGGCAAGACCTCAACCTCCCTCAGCCTCAGCATGCACACCTGTAAGTTGAGGAAATGCTCGTACCTGCTTCCTGGTGTCGTCATGAGGACCAGCCAGTGCACAGGACATGCATGATAACACCATCACTATCTGAGGCTGTCTCAGCATTTCAGGACTGTTTGAAGGTTGAAGGAGAGGCTGGTGGGGGGTCCCTAGGGCTGCCCATTCACTGTGAGTGGTTTATATCTGCTACCCCTGTCCTCGGCTGGGGAAAAGAGAAACCCTCTTTCCTTCTTGTTCATATTGGGGGCTCTCTCTGTGCGCAGTGATTTGCTTTGCACAGAAGGGTCCTGGTTAGTGTTTGTCAGTACCATTCTAGGAGCAGGTTAACCAAGATCAGGCCAGTTCTAGTCTCCTAAGGTGGTTTCAGGAGGGGAGAAGATGCCCCAGGAAGACACCTTACAGCTGGTTGAGGAATGTTCAGGAAATGTAAGGGCAAGGCACTACATCCAGGTTGAGACACACCTGACATTTCTCTAAATTCATTCATTCATTCATTCATTTATTCACTAGTGAATGGGACCACGCCTTTCCTTCCCTGCGTTTACTAAACCCAACGAAAAATGCATCTTCAGCCTCTCCCTCTGAAACATCAACCTGGCCAGACTCAAGGGCCTTCACTGCAGCCTTCCCAAAAAACCAGAGTCATGAGGACTGACCGCTCTCGCCAGACAGACTGCAGAGCGATGAGTAGGCCAGAGCTGACGCAGCATTTCCACAGCACACAATGCAGTTAAGACCGTGGTCCTGTGGAAAAAGCCGGGGCACTAAGCCAGCTTCTGGCCCTCCAGCCCCAGATTCTCTCCCACTTGCTGTGTGCCTGTGGGTGAGTCACTTTACCTCTCTGGGAAACAATGGTATGCATGCTTCTTTATATGTAAACACGACACTGGTAATGAACTGAGCCCCCAGCCTCGGTCCAGTACTTCGCATCCCTGATCTCATTGCATCTTCACAACCACCCTGTGTCACTGGGAATCCAACCAGAGATGGTCAAACCCCAGACGCCAGGCTTTTCAGCTCTGAGTGTTTCTCACGAGCCAGTCAGCTTGCGTACCATCTCTGTGGTTTTTGCCATAGCCGTGTCCCACCTCTACTATTATTTTCAAACGGAGATACACTTATCTTGAGGGGAAAATATATTTCATTACCATGGGAGGAAAATCAATACCACTTGCTGCAAAGAGAAGATAAAGTCAAAATGAGAAACAAAACAACGGTAGAAAATTCCAGCCAGGGAGCAGTGCTTACTGGTCTGAGCCCAGGGCTCATCAGAAAACAGAGGACACCCTTGAATGGGGAAACGGAGGAGAGTTTAATGGAGGAACTATTAACAAAGATGTTGGCAGGGTTAAGGGAAACTAACAAGGGGCTGGCAACAGTTGGGAACAATTACCCACTAGGGTGGGCGTGATGGATTTAGCAAATAGAAATACAAAATGACTAGTTAAATTTGAATTTCAGAAAACAACAAATAACTTTTAAATATAGTTCTGTCTTAGGCAATATTTGGCTCCTACTTGTGCTAAGATGATTGGTTGTTCTCTGAAATTCCAATTTAACTGGACATCCTGTGTCTTCCTGGTGATACTTCCCTAGGACGAAGAGGAGGAGAAGAAGCGGTTATTGGAACACAGGGAGAGCAGTACCTGTGAAAGAAGGGGTGGATGCTTGGAGAGAGTTGTAGCCTTTGTCAGAGAAACAGCCAAGCGGGGCAGGGATGGGGCTCGGGGAGTAAGGTTCTGACCTCTCTCTCTTCCTCCAGCTATACTATCATCTGCTACTATTTCCCACTATTAGAAACTAGTAGTCAAGTAAGCCTGTTGACGCCTTCCAGTGGTTTCCATGAAGATCAGCCTCCTAGGGCACAGAGCCGGCTGGAGAAAGGAGAAGAGTGGACCTGGAGGGTGAATAGAAGATGCTAGCATACCTCCAGGTATTTGAGCCCAAAGTCTAATCTCTTACTGGTAAAAGATTAGCAAGTGTTAGAGAGGTACCAAATACTTGCCAGCAACCAACCTGTTACTTTCTACTTAACTTGGTCAGGTTTGGAAAAGAATGGGAAAAAGGAAAAATCCCTTTCTCATGAAGTGACTAGTGTTATTTAATGTCATGGCCATGTACCACCTAAAATTATCTCTGTGTGTCCCACACCTTGGGAAACCTTGCTGTAGGTAAACCATCACTAGGGTCAAGCCAATGAGGCACTCACCTCCAACGCAGAATTTTAGAGGATGGCAAAAAAGTAAGTCAGGTAAATAATATTCAAATACATGATTTCTAGAAATCAAAATGAATGCAAAAATCCGTGATAACTGAAATATCAATATTTTCATAAACACAAGATCCATCTGTACCTTTGCAAAACTCAACCTCATTTGTCCCACCTGGGATCTGTAGATGGTCTCTGCACTTGGTGGGTGGGGTGGTCCCGGTACTTTTCACATCTCGAAGAGTACTCTAATTCCGAAGACACAATTAGCATCTTATTTGAAGTTCCCAAGCCATCCATGAGAGAGCCAGAAAAGGAAAAGTCGTTTCTGTTTCATAGTCACAGAGTGGTGGTGTTAGAGAGACCTAGGTTCAAGTCTGTATCTGCTGATTCAAAGGGTATAATGTGGGAACATCTGTGAATCTACCTTCCTGGAGCCTCCAGGCCTTCATCTCCCCCTTGCCTCCTGCACGCTTCCCCCCACCGCAGAGCCTGCCTGGCGCCCGCTGGAAGGCGCTTCTAGAACCTAGAAGGAGAAAGTCTCTATTCCAGACTCTTCCATTTCTAAACTTACTCACTGTCATTCACCATAAAAGGCACCTACTGGATGACTTATTTCCTTTCTTATCCAGGAAAGGAGTTGAGGAGGAAAGATACTGAGGGTCAAAACCATCATTGAACAACTTAGGTTCAGAGAAGGGAAAAAAAAGTGGGAGGAAAAAAGCAAATTTTCTGAGAGAAGCAAAGAGAAAACAGGCACACAGCACCAGGGACTGAGAAAAGGGCAATGTGGGTTCCAAACTTCTTTCTTGTCCAGATTCCCCATCTGCCCTCAGTGTCCTTCCAAACACTACCTTGCTTTTCTTTCTTGTTTATTTATTAATGTGGGTATTAGTTATTTTTATGAGAAATGAATGTCCCTTTTGCCTTTTGTAGCCTACCTACTTGTTTCTCTAGCTTTTTTATTTATTTTTATTTTTAATTGAGTTATAGTCAGTTTACAATGTTGTGTCAATTTCTAGTGTAGAGCACAATTTTTCAGTCATACATGAATATATATATATATATATATATTCATTTTCATATTCTTTTTCCCCATGAGCTACCACAAGATATTGTATATATTTCCCTGTGCTATATAGTATAAACTTATTTATCTATTCTATATATACCTGTCAGTATCTGTAAATCTTGAACTCCCAGTCTGTCCCTTCCCACCCATCTCCCCCCTGGCAACCACAAGTTTATATTCTATGTCTGTGAGTCTGTTTTTGTTTCATATTTAAGTTCTTTGGTCTTTTTTTTTTTTCAGATTCCACATAGAAGTGATATCATATGGTATTTTTCTTTCTCTTTCTGGCTTACTTCACTTAGAATGACATTCTCCATAGATATCCATGTTGCTGCCAGTGGCATTGTATTGTCATTTTTATGGCTGAATAGTATTCCATTGTATAAATATACCACAACTTCTTTATCTAGTCATCTGTCGATGAACATTTAAATTGTTTCCATGTCTTGGCTATTGTAAATAGTGCTACTATGAACATTGGGGTGTTGGTGTCTTTTTAAATTACAGTTCCTTCTGGATATATGCCCAGGAGTGGGATTGCTGGGTCATATGTTAAGTCTATTCCTAGTCTTTTGAGGAATCTCCATACTGTTTTCCACCATGGCTGCACCAAACTGCATTCCCACCAGCAGTGTAGGAGGGTTCCCTTTTCTCCACATACTCTCCAGCATTTATCATCTGTGGACTTTTGAATGATGTCCATTCTGATCTCATTGCAGTTTTGATTTGCATTTCTCTGATAATTAGTGATATTGAGCATTTTTTTCATGTACCTATTGGTCATTTGTATGTCTTCATTGGAGAATTGCTGCTTTTTCTTTAAGCTCACTGTTGAAGGCTTTCTTTTGCTTTTAACCAAAGACAAAAGCATGAGAAAGCATGAGAAAGCAAAAACTACTTTTACAGGCAATGTAATTAATTCACCTATTACTCTTCTTGGACTTTTCACTGCTTCTCCTCTTTGGTGGGGCAAATTTTCCCATCTCCCAACCAAGAGACGAAATTGAATCACGCCATTCACAAAATATGCCAAATAAGTCTCCTTCACTACTTCATCTGCTTATTCAGGATCACTCCGGGATATTTACAGATTTACTTGGACAGACCGTCAAGCATATACTTGGACTGCCTGTACTTCCTGAGCCTGTACTTCCTGAGCCTGTACTTCCTGAGCTTTGAAGAGAGCAACGAAACACACCAAAGTGTATCTTTTAACTCTCTGAAAGATTGTGATCATGAACTAACTGGGGGCTCAGTTACTGAGAAGTGTTACTCCTTAGAGAAGATGGCTCGAGAATTGTAAATCAGACATAGGCCACAAATTCCAGTTTTACCACTTATTTGCTGGGTGGTCTTGGGCAAGAACCTTAGTCTCTTCGGATCTTATAAAATTTAAAATTTACAAAGTGGGATTAATATCTTCCTGCCAGGAGTTTTGTAAGAATCAAGTAAGACAGTATATATGAAGCAGGAATAAATTTAGTTCCAACATGTAGGGTGTAAGAAATGTCACATTTGTTTCTCTGAATGAAATTTAAGCTACAAACAGCCTCCTACATCTCAGTTATAAACAAGTAAGTAAATACATAGAGGAAAAGATCTATGCTCATCCTCCATCCTATGAGGATGGCAAAAATAAAATAAGAAGACTCCGTCCAAATTGTGAAGGTCCTAGAGGTCTTCCAAATAGCAGAGCGGTCATTCAGGAGACTCCTGGTCCTTACTCACATGCTGACGAAGAACTTCTCCATTGCTTCCATGCATGGTGTGAGCTCAGGGGCTTTGACGAGGCTGAGGGTCCTCGTATGTGGGGCTTGGCCCCTTATGAGTTTCCTCCCCACAACCACTTTCTTCTGATGTCTGTCACCTCTCTGGTGCACTGTGATGGAGTGGGGTGTGGATCTCCCTCCCTCGTAGAACCTGCAGCCTTCCCTCAGTCTTAGGAAAGGTTCTCAGCACCCATCCAACAGCTGGCTACTTCTACATCCCCAATCTCCCAACCCCAGAGTCCTCTCCTTACCCTGGGGATACTTTTTAACTCTATGCAAGGGCACAGACCAGAGATAATAGATTCACAGTTCACAGATGTGTTCTATTTTGAAATTCGAATTCAGTTGTCAAGATTTAACAACTTGGGAAGAATAAACCTTGGTACTTACACACAATGGATTACTAGGCAGCTGGAAAAAGAAATAAGGAAGGTCCCTATGAACTGATTAGAGAGATTTCTAGAAGAGACGAAGTGAAAAGCAAAAAGGGCAAAAAGGCATATATAGAATGCTACCTTTTGCAAATGTTTCTCAAAAAGAAACACAAAGGATAAGCCACAAAACCATGAACTTGGTTACCTACAAGGAGGAGGTAGGAGGAGCAGGGTGGAAGGGATATGGAAGGGAGAAACACTTCTCTGAGTAAACCGTTTCATGTAGTTTTGATTTTGGAAGCATGCTGACGCTCCACACACTCAAAAAATAAAGTTAAACCAAGTGGTACGATCCAGTGTGAAACACCCTAATGTCAGTCGGTCATTTAGACACTCAGGGCCAATGTGCGACAAGGTGTGACAGGTGCCAACAGTCCTTTCTCAGAGGATTGAGTTAAACCATCCACACATACCAACCCTAGGGCCAGTGGCTTCCCTACCTCATCAGTTTGGTCCAGCAGCTGAGTAGAGATGGGACACTCCATCTAAGCGTTTGAGGTCATGTCTTAGCATGATTTATTTTGCAGGTAGAAGGTTAAAAAACACTTTCCTCCTCTGGAAATTCTCTCTGTTCCTTCCCTCTACTGCCCTTGGTACCTCTAATCTTCCAACTTTCCCCACCCAGGGGTGAATGGGGTCCCACCTCCCATCCACTGATTCACTGTGTTTCTTCTGGGCAGGATCCCTGGGGATGACAATGCAGGGTCTTCTTAGATCCTGCCAGTGAAGCATCTACAAGGCAGGTGGGCTCTACACTGCCATGCACAACCTCTCCTCTGCACTGTTCCAGACAGGCTGCCTCTTTCTTGTGCCCTATTACCAAATCTGTCTATTTTCTTAGACTTGGTATGCCCTCTGTCCCAGGGAGAGTGGCAAGGAGGAAACAATCCCACCCTGAGGGTAAATATTTGTTGGGTATTTAAAATCTGATAGACTAAAATCTTGCCCCTATCCCCGAAAAGGAAACATGACCTCTCAAAGATGATCTGAGGACAGAATTCTGGGAAATGAAAAGAAGGGGTAAGAATCATCAGGAAGATCCTTTGAGACCTGGGTGAAAGCTGGCGTGACAAACATATGTGGGTTTCAGAGCCAGCCAACGTGGCTTGAACACAGCATTTCCACTCTCTAGTGGTGTACACCTCAGTTTCTTGTAAACAGGAGTAAAATGCAGATAAAAGTACTTTCTTCCTCATGGGGTCTTGTGGCAGTTAATGAGATGATGTATATGAAAACATCATGCACCACATAGTCACTTACTTATTAAAAATTCCTTCTCCCATCAATAGTACTGGAAGGGAAGATGTACACTGTAATGCATATTTTTTTCTTAAAATAAGAAAATGTTTCTTATTTAAATGTGTAAGAAATGTTTCTTAAAATAAGATGTTATTTTAAAATGTTTAAGTATAAAAGTAATATATGTTAACTGTAGAAAAATTAGAAAGTACAGATATGCATAAAGAATACAATTTTCAGGATATTCATAAAGTCATGAAGCAGAGATAATCATCTTTAAGACCTTCCTTGATATTTTCACATCTTCTTAATATCAAGTACGTACATGTACACACAGCTATCACTTATCTCAGTGCTTCTGCAACCTGCCTAAAATATTCTTCCATTGATAATAGTTTCAAAGGTCTCACGGTTTCCAATTGTATGGCCATGAGAGACAAATCTCTTATTTTGACTCTTGCTGTAGAAGTTGAGATTTCCAGATTTGCAGTATTGAAATTAATGCCACAGTGAAAATGCTTAGAGCTGAAATATTTGCATACATCTTTGATAATTTTCCTAATATATCTTTCTAAAAAGGGAATTGCTGAGTCAAAAGTTTCCATCTTCTAAACACTTTTGTTTCATATGCACTAATTCCCCTCTCAAATGTTTGTACCACTTACAACTCCAAAAACACTCCAGGTAGATCCTTGGCCCTATACCTGACCAGTTGTAACATTCTTAAATCAATCACTGCCCTGTCCAGATTGTCTGTCTTGGGCATTTTCCATGAATAGGGATGGTCTGCTCCCTTGAGCTATGCTTATGTAAAAATTACTTTCATTTCTGAGCATATGCCTTTCCATGAAATCCCAAGTTAATACCCAGATGCCCAAAAATACAGATGGAAAAATCTTGGGTAGATTATGCAGCCCATCTGTTTCCAGTACTCCTCTTATGGGAATAAATTTATTTCTACATAATTGGAGAAAGTTGTTAAAGTAAATTGACTGGGGACCCTAGAATGTTTTAATAAAAATAACAAAACCTTCATTTCTTCCCCCCTAGAAGTTCAAGTCTGCTAACCGAAGTCATCAAAAGTTACTGCTCAAGGGGTCTTGATTAGTAGATTTCCTTTGAAATTTATTTCCAGGGCAAACACTATGGAAAGCCAAGTTACCACTGAATGTTCCCCTAAGCACTTTTTTCTCTAGAACATTCGGTATTCATTTAAATTCTTTGGTCTCTCTGGGTTTTAACCCATGCTTCTTTCTTCAAACTGAAGCTGAGGTTCCCTAGGCTTCAAAATACCTTTCCTCAGTCTCTTTCCCTGAACCAAGTGGAATTCTTTTCCACTCTGTCCTAAAAATTGCACTTTTCTTTTTGCTCCTGCTTACTTAACGCCCCAATATATTCATGTTTAAGAGCATAAAACCTAATATAAACTGTTTCCTTCCCTCCCTTGCCACCTCCTTTCCCTTTTCATTCAATACCTATTCCAAGCCACAAAGAAATAAATAAGACATAATCGTTGCCTTCCAGGACGAGACGTAGTAACAGATGCAGAGATAAGACTATACTGCCCTCATGTACTGAGCATTTCCCATTTCTCTGTTTTGGGAACTTAAAAAAAAAAAAAATCTGACCACTTTAAGAATCTTTTGGGATACTTTCAATGGACTGTGACCAGCTCACCAAGCTTTTCTTTGGCCTCTGTAATTCTGACACACTAATAGAAAAAGAAAAAGGAAAAACTGTAGTGGACATTAGTCACTTTTTTGGCTACCCAGCATCTGAACTTTCTTCCTATGTTTAGGGAATACCTTCACCTTGAACCCTGTAGGTCGACCAACCCTGAATCCCACTCCAGAACCTGATGACATAAGATGTTTGTTTTTTTAGCTTCCTTTCCAATGAGGGTGCAGGCTCATAGCCCCAGCTCCACTAATCAGATTGACACCCTACCTGGGCTTTGAAACAAGGTAGCAGAGAATGGATTCTGATGATCAATGCCTGGAGCAGAAGCAACAATGTCAAGATTTTAGTGACAACAGGACCATGGAGCAGCAATGGTCCCCAATATCTACTGTTGGTGGTGGTGACGCAAGCAAAGGGGTCTAGTGTCTGCCAGAAATGGTGGGAGCAGTGTCCTCACCAGACAAGATTCTGTGGCCTGATTCTAGCTGGGGTCCTGCCTGCTTCCCAACCCCTACTGTTCCAGTATGTCCCCCTAGCCTGATTCTTCAGTCTTCCCAAGGACCCTGTGAGCTGCCCAGTACCCTCCAGTTAACCTCTGTCCTGCTATGTTAAATCAGCTTCAAGTAATAGCCTTGGCTGATAAAAAGGCAAAGCGAAATCACGCACTTATGTCACATGAAGACCAAAATGGGGGGAGGGGTATAGCTCAGTGATAGGAGTGTGTGCTTACCATGCACGAGGTCCTGGGTTCAATCCCCAGTACCTCCACTAAAAACAAACAAACAAACAAACAAACCTAATTACCCCTTCCCCCAAAAAACAACAAAAAAAATTTTTTTAACTCTGTGTGTTAAAGGGGGCGTGGGTACAGCTCAGTAGTGGAGTGCATGCTTAGCATGCACAAGGTCCTGGACTCAATCCCTAGTACCTCTCCTAAAAAAAAAATAGTAGTAGTAGTAGTAGTAGTAGTAGTAGTAGTAGTAGTAGTAGTAGTAGTAGTAATAATAATAATAATAATAATAATAATAATATAATAATAATAATAATAATAATAATAATAATAATAATAATAATAATGATAAAAGCCTCTTTCTTAAAAAAAAAAAAAAAAAAAGACCAAATGACCTCACAGCTGCAGGGCTGACTTTTTGCCGCAGCTGGAATATAGAAAATTGAAGGAAATCTAGTTATCACAAGATGGAACCGGAATTCTGGCTTCAAAATAACCTGCCCCTTGGTGGTCAGGATCACATTCGCATCACAAAGCCTGATTTTATTTGATCAAACAACACCATCCATCACATTAAGTTACTGTTGTCATTTTGATTTATATCGCTTTTTACTGCTTAAAAATAAAACAGGTAAGCACACTTTGCTTCTTGGGAGTTGTTTATAAGAGCAATAAGCATAAGGATATTACAGCTGGCTTGCATTCATATACACAGTATGGTGATAATAAGAATTTAAATCAATATGCTACAGCAGCTGCCAATTCTGCCCAATGCTGTGCCCTTAACACTGAGCTCTGCACTCTGAAAGCTGCTAGCAGTGAACACCTGCTACTCTAGGCTGGAGGGCTTTTGCTATGGGAGCCTACTTGGCCTGAAAGCAAGGCAGGCCAGCAGTTCTGAAAAGTTAATACTCCTGAAAGCAGCCCTCAACAAATCACAGAAGAGGAATTATCAGCTATGTAAATACCCCAGCTTCACTGATGCCCGTTTGGAATAATGTACAAGCATGTTCTGTGCTGTCTCCTGTAATTCCCCAATGGGGATGTGCTGGGTACCACTTGCTTCCTTTCAATCTCTGACTTTCCCACTCCATTACCAGTGTTTCCTGGGATCCTGTCCCAGATAAACTGCTTGGACTCCAACCCTAGTCTTGGGGTCTGCTTTAGGGGAAACCATAATTAAGAGACGTGCACAGCAGGCACCATCGTACCTGGACCAGCATTTCAAGTAGGGACAGGCAGGGCTTACGTGCATTCACTCATACTCCTACCATGCAATTAGACTGATTTCCCAACTCAATAAGCTAAGGATACAGGACGTTATTGGAAGAGTGACTGCTACCCAGAGAAGGGGCAGATGTAGCACATTAGGTGCAGTTCCTCTGGCCCCCAGAACTCCTACCAGGGGCACAGCTGCGATGGCATCACCCACACAGCGTGGGGTTTGGCTTTGCCACTGCTCTTGTATCCTCAAGCTCGTATCATCATTCCAGAAGAACCTACCCTAACAATCGACATGCTGCTGTTAAAGCAACTGTGGCAAACATGTGGCTCTCCTGATTCCTGAAATTCAGCATCACCAAGGTCACAACCTCCTCTCTAGGGATCTGGGGAATAGGGTCAGGGACCAGGAGTCCCTAAACAGTATCCCTGCTTCTACTTCTCCAGGATCGCAGAAAGCCCTTTCTCCCTAGTAGTTTATCCCAGTTTGATAAAGCAGCCTGTTCAGGAAAGGAGGAATGACGTCACATGAGGGCAGCCTGAGTAGTGCCTGGAGATGGGATCAGGGTTGACATTAGCTGTGATGTGCTGGGTGTATTACTGGAGACTCCAGCCTTAATTACCTTCATATACTCTCTGTCCCACCTCCCCCACCCATCACCAGTCAAACCATCAACCCCCGCTCCATGAACCTCATCCTGCAGCGGGCCTCAATTCCACTGTGGCACGATTGAATTATATCCTTAAGCTAAAACAAAGAACCAAATACCTTTGCTCTTGTTAACCAACTGGATGAGCAGGCTCATGCAATGCCAAAACTCAAAATCAATATCCAAGAGGCCCTCTCTGTTTGGAAAGGCAGTGGTATATTCAATTAAAGCATGTCCTTTGATTTCTCCCTCAATGAAATATGAATGGTTTCTAAAACAAAATTACCTGGGATGATTTAGTAGCCTTCTAACATTGGCTTCAAATTTATTCAAGTGTCTGGAGTGAGACCTGCATGAAGCAGGCTTCTGAACTCATCAAAAGGACAAACAGTGTTCCAGCTTGGAAACAGTCCCCTAGCGCGTGTTATCATTTTAGTAGCTATCACTTCTGATCAGTGTCGTCTCCACAGAGGGAGACTGTGTGCCAGGCCACTGCCAACATTGATGGCGGATGGTGACCTCAGCCCCTGGGCTGGAAAGTCCCTGGAGCATCAATTAGTCCAAGCATCTTCTTTTACCAACTGGAACAAGGACAATTCCAAAGTCACACAGACAGCAAGTCAAAACCACGGGCCTCCTCACTTGCAGGATCTCAGGATCCATGGCTTAGAGCAAGATTTCTTGACTTTGGCACTACTGATACTTGGGGCTGAATGATTCTTTGTTGTGAGGGCCATTCTCTGCCTTGATGTTGAGCAGTCTCCTACCCTCTACCCATCAGATGTCCGTAGCACCACTTGTGACAACCAAAAAGGGTCTCTAGACATTGCCAAATGTTCTGGGGGGGGTGGGGGGCAAATCACCCCCCCAGCTGAGAACTACTAGCTGAGAGCAAAAGCTGCAAATTGGTGCCACACAGGCTAAATTTGGCTCACAGATATGTTTTGTTCGTCTTGTGTAGTATTTGTCAGGATTTGAAAAAGTAGGGAGATGGCACACAAAAATCCAGACTTCTGGCTTCTCTTGAACATTTGGAAGACCTGGCAACCCTGACCACACATTCTCACCTGGCAGTGCAGTGATGGATTGAAGCTGAGTGGATGGCCTTTAGAATGGTCGTCTGCATTCCCATTTGCCACAGTCCCCACCACTCCCTATAGTGTGCCCCACATCTGACCCATTGTATTTGTTCCATAACCTTCCTGGGCCCCAGTTTCATGTTTCAGGGTTCTCAAAATTGTTTGTAGTTTTATTTTCCCTTCAGTAAGCTTCTCAGCTCATGCGGGCAGATCAGGCCATTTTCCCTTTTTGTTTCCTCTGCCCTGCCTCTCCCTGTGCAGAAATCACTCAGAAATCGCTATCCACTGATTTGTCTAGGGCAGCTTTTCCCATAAGATATCCTACAGAAGGCTAGTCTTCAATGGAAAAAGGCTGGAAGTCAAAGAATTTGGAGTGAAGCTGCCTTCTGTATCCCTGTTTAGAGACTCAGAATATTTCCATACATCTCTAAAAAGCCTTGCGTCAAAGAAATCTGCTTAACTGCACGACCTAGAGTGACCTAATGAAACCGGGTCATAGAACTCCCTTTTACCCCAGCATCAACTAATACCCCAAGAAACTATTGTTCTCTTGAATGTACTAAGAAAAGGGTTAGATTGGAATTCTGTACTTTACGAATTGATCACAGTTGTTGAAATATCAAATGCTAAGGCAAAGGCAGCTACAAAGCCCTAACATAGAGTAATTTTTCCAAGCACAGATATGTATTTGGATTACTTCTTTTAAATTTCCCCCATAAGTTTGTAAAATAGGTGTGATCAACACCCTATCTTACATATTAGAAAATAAAGCAACAGAAAGACTAAGGTATTTGCTAATGGTTACACAGGTAGGAAGTGGTCAAGCCAGGACCGGAACACAGCCCATTCAATCCCAGAGCCTATGTACTTATCCTCTATCTGCACTGTCCTGCCTCCCTGGGACACTGTGCCATGTTGCTTACATGTCTGTTACCCTCTCAGGACATGTGCCAGCCTTTACTCATAAAGGAAGCAGAGAGGAGATTATAGTCGACTCATCAAATGCTATGTGTGGGAAACAATACTTGGAAGCATTTGGCACGGTATCTCATGCAGTGCTTTGCAATCATGCCTGAAAACTAGGTCTTCTGACTCTCATTTAATGTGGGCAACTCTCTTAACCTCCTGGAGCCTAGAAGCCAATAGCTAGTAAACAGAAAACTGGGATAAACAAGTCCTGAAACAAGGTATGTGCTCCTTCCACTTTGCTTACTGCTTAGTAAGAATACAGGAAGTGTGTAGATGGGTGGGTGCATGGATGGATACATGGATGGATGATGGATGGATGGTTGATAGATGGATGGATGATGGATGGATGATGGATGGTTGATGGATGGTGGATGGACATTACTTCTTGCCCACTTACTTTGTGTAAAATACTCCACTAGACTTGGTGAAGAGGAGAGGCATCCCAAAAGGAATAGGGTAGGATGCTTCCTCTTGAAGAGCTGCTCCCTATCTCCTGGGGTTCAATCCTTCTAATCTCAGAACAGGAAAGACAAAATGTGCCCTTCTCATATTGAGCATTTTCAGTGTACGTCAAGATCTTGTAGCTTCACAGTCATTACTCTGAGAAAGCCCCAACCAACCTGATATGGGCTTATCAAATAATAAAGAAAACAAAACTCTCAGAGAAATCAGCTCTTAGCCCAAACCAGAGACATCAGGGAAATAAGAGACTGAGTTAGCTGGAGGCTTATTTCATCTTGATTTGTAGTATGATGCTCTCAGCTTGTAAGAAAAGAAATGATGATGGGTTGAGGGAGAGGATACTCCCCCTTTCTGGATTCTCTGGGACTCTGTCTGACAAGTAAATGCTTTGTTTACTTCTGAACCTAAATTTTACATCCCCATCCCATTACCGTTATTCACAATGATCTACAGCTAAGTACTCTGGGGAAAATACAGCTCTCTGCGGCATTTGAAAGGAGAAAGCATCATTGTAGTGATGATTCATGCAAAAAATCCTATGGCCTTACACTAGGGGGAAAACCCTAGATAAAATTTAGGGGAAGAGAAAAAGAAATCACTCAGAAATTATCTTTTAGCATGAACAGGGCTAAAACCATAAACTACTTGATTGAAATTCCTTACTCAGTCCTATGTAGTATATTGTCATTCCACTGACCATGTTTACCAAATGATACTAAATGATTGATGAGATCATGTCTCCATGGATAACAGCTACTTATGGGTAAAAGACTATAAGCAGGTGAAATGTTTCTAATTGTATCTGTACATGATTGGGTTGATAAAGAGCTAAAATGGTTTTCAGTGTCTTATGACTAGCATCTTTTGGTTATGAAAAGAGAGACTTGGGTCTCTCACCACTCCCTTAAAGGAGTTATTGAGAGAGCAGCATTGAGTCACAGGGACTGAGATCCTTGGGTAATACTGCCCTTTCAGAATTCATGAAGACTAGCCTCCATTTTCAATACATTCTATCATTCATTTATTTGAAACCCATCAGTGTCATGTGCTATATACCATGGCTGTGCCTCCCAATATTATCTCTCCTCTCTCCATCAGTTACAGAACCCTGACTTTTACCTCCAGCACTGTCACTTAACTCAGCAGATACTACATTTCCCAGTTTCCTTTGCAGCAGGATATGACCAGGTGACTAGGCTCTGGCCAATAAGAAGTAAGTAGATGCATTTTGGCGGTCTCCTGAAGCTTCTTTAAAAAGAAGGATATGGACCTTTCTCCCCCTCCCGTTTGTCTCCATCCTGCTACCTGGAACATGGATGTGAGGGCTGTATCTTGAATCATGAGAATGAGAGCCAACCCCTTACCTAGGTGAAGTATAGCACTGGAAGAAACACTGATCCTTCATGACTTTGAGGAGACTCCACACCATCCTTATGTGTATACTGTCTTCCTTAAGCCACTTTTTGAGTTTTTTTGTTATTCACAGCTGAATCTACTACTTTACCATCACTTTCATAGTGAAGCCTTCTCTGACCTTCCAGATGGTACCTTCTGTGTCTTCTTTACTGTGCTTATCAAACTAGTAAATGAGTAATTATGTGCCTTTGGGCAGGGGGTTAATAGCTGTAGCACAAATTACTGATGTTGGAACTCACATTTGCCATGCACAATGAGCCAATGGCTTTAAACTGAAACACCTGAAACTCTTATAGGATATCTTGGTCTAGCTGCCATTTCCAAAACAGCCCATGTACAGGGCAGACCAGAATGGGTAGATGGTTGGCACTCCCCACACCCCCCCCCATCAAGAAAAAAACAACTTTTGACAGAGGACTGTCAGGAGTTGATGGATCCTCCCTCTACCTCACCTCTTGATTACGACACCTCTGAGATATGTTCCACACTGTCATCTAGAGTTCTCCGGCAGGATTTAACCTGAGTTAATGACAGTGATAACCTGCTAGATAATGTACCCTGTACTGACTTCTTTCCCTTCCCTATTTCACTTCCACTGACCCCCTACTTCCTAGAATCACCACTCAGTTAAGCCATTTACACTTAAATATTTAAATTAAGAAACATATGCTTCTGGAGAACCCAAGCTAAGCCAAGATATGTCTCCTTGGCTAGAATGCTAGCTCCACTGGGACTGGGAGTATGTTCATCTCACTCACTGTTCTATCTCTAGTATTTAGCAATAGTACAAGGACGGCAATCAAAAGGTGATGAATAAATATCAGTTCACTTTTTCCCCCTCTGATATAGCTAGGGTCAACCACCTATGACTCGTTCTCCGAGATATAAATAGGAAGTTTATTCTACCACCTTCAGAATGGGCTGCACACATATCTGGTACTTCTCTGAAGATGATGCTGTGCTCGTGGCAATCACGCTCCATTATCTTCTGAATTACATCAACACAAACTATAAGACACTATAGCACACATCCTTTAATACAACCTCTTGGATTTTACTAAAATCTTTCAATGGCCACCATCCACTGACCTAACTATGTCTGTTTTCACTCAACCTATTCTATGGCATTTTCAAAACACACAGCAGCTCATAAAACCACAGGCATTATAGCTTAGCGGTTAAGAATGCATATTTTAGACTCAAATGGCTCTCACTTCAAATCCCAACTCTGCCACTGACTAAGTAGGTGACCTTGGGAAAGTTATTCAGTTTCTATTAAATTTCTTCCCATGTAAAATAGGGATAATAGTACCTAAGACACATGATTATTCTGTAGATTAAATAATGTATTATACTAAATGATTCTAGTTGTATTGAGGAAAATACAACAGAAGAAATATTATTAAAGGATATAATTGAAGATACTGACTAGTTGCCCCAGTAACATATTTCTTTGAAAAGTTATTGAACTATTCCAAGTTATTTAGAAAGCCATTCTGAAATCATACTAATACTGTCCCCATACATTCTGGCTCAAAGATCTCACCTCTTTTGTGTGACACTTCTCTGAGACAGCTAATGTCTTGAGGAGTTCCCAACGGTGACTCTCTACACACCTCTCCCAGGTGCACAAACCTGTTCCCTACACTAGTCAATAGCACTGAGCTATAATACTGCATTTCACCAGCAGTGGCCGCTGTATGACATTGCCCAACATAAGTTATTTCACAAGTGAAGCTCTAAATGAGCGAGTGCCCAAGGAATCAATTTTATAAATTAAAAATAGATTTATTGTGTTTATTTGGAGAGATGCCTTGCTGCAAGGCTCTTGTCACATTCCACCAGAGAGGACAACATTTCGGAATACTTAACAATCCAGATGGCAGTATACAGGACTCAAAGGAAGGTATTCCTCCCTAAGCAGCACAGAATGTGGTGTGTCTCCTCTTAGTTGTTGTGACAATTGGCTGCATACCAGTTATAATCCGGGGTTTGTAAACAGCGAGAAGATTCCCTTGGAGGCAGTAATTATATTCCTTTTAACATTCTATAAGGCAAACACTTTCTCTTAAACATGCTGTGTGCTGAGTGCAAAGTAGATTAACTTTACTAATGCTAAAGGAAAACCCTCAGAATCAAAGCAAGGAGTCTTAGCCAGACAGAAATATTAGGAGGACAATCAAGAGCAGAGAATATAAAAATGCCATGGAGTATTATCAATCAGGGGAAGAACTCGTTTGGCCCATCCAAATGAACGTCCATGGTGAGATGTTAAGAGTATCAATTTGGAGTCGGTTGTGTATCAGACCATAATCACTGCATTCCTTGGAGCATGATAATTCACCAGGTTAAGACTCAGTTTCCTCTTCTGTAAAGGGGAAATAATGATGCTTATCTAATAAGGTTATTCTGAGAATCAAATTACAACACATCCCTAAAGTGTCTAGAAGAGTAGACACCCCCAAACAATAACATACCTTGTAGATGTTGTCAGCGTCAAACCTCTATCCCCTTCGAACTCACCATTCCCTGTATAAAATGATGGCTTCCTACTGAGAGCATCCTGCCTGGGAGATCTCTCAGCCCAGGTATATGGAACATGCGAGGGAGTTAACACTTCCAGGAACAGCCCTTAGCCAATTTGCAGAAAACTTTAGTTTTAAATATCCATGTCCTTACTCCTTGAGTGAAGGCAACTCTGAGGATTGTTCCACACTGTCTCTTAAGGGTCTCCTGTGCATTTAAGCCCCATTGGTCCCTGTGGTAATCTGCACATTAACGCACCCATATTGGCATTTATTGAGTTCCCATCTCACTTTCCTGTCTCCTGACAGGAGCATCCTGGGATTACCTCCAAAATAAACCACAGGAACTCAAATTCTTGTTTCAGAATAGAATCCAGCCTAAACACTGTATCTCACAACGTAAACATGCTTAATAATTTAGGCAATTGGGTATACAATCAAATATTCAACTCACCAACCAAACCTTGTCTGTTCAGCTTCCTTTCAATGTCCTCTCCTCCACTCCACAGCCATTGGCTTAGCTGAGGCTCTTATTTAGTATAACTGTCTGTCTGCACTCTAGTCGCTAACAGATCTCCATGCCTCCAATAACTCTATCATCTAATCCATCACCCACTTACTGCCAAAGTGATTGTCCTGAAATGCAGTCCGGTAATGCCATTCCCTTATTTTTGTTTTTTAGGTCTTTAGGGGTACTCATTGCCTCCACGATTATCTCTTACATTTTATAACACGGTCTGTAAAAATCTTCAACCTTTCAGCCGAGTCTCCAGTGATTGCTAAACACAGCCGATGCTCAGCCAGCACAGAACAAGACAGTGTCTTCTCAAGAGTTCTTTCACCTGTCACCTTTCTATGTGTCTGAAGGTGCTGGTGATCTACCTTGTCTGGGGAACTGGGCTCACTTTCAAGGTCTGGCTCAAGTTTCCTCCCCATGAGGTCTTCTCCAATGCCCTGGAGCAAATTAATGGTTCCCTCCCCTGGGTTCCCATGGTAGCATCTGCATTCACAGACTCATTCACTCATTCAACAAGCATTTTTCTGAGCATATTCTGCCATATACCAATCATATGCTAAGCCCCTGCGGGAAACCATTTTGGATAAACACAGAAAGAGCTCCTACTCACATGAAGATCACAGTTGGAAAAGGAAAAGACATTCAGGCAGTCATATAAAAGTCTGTTACAAACTGCCATGAGAGTTTACCATACAGGCTGTCAACACAGCCTGGGGTTTGGGAGCCTCTCACAAGGGATGGACACTTGAGTTGGGAGTGAAGTAGGAGTCAACACCAGATGAAGGCGGTGGGACATAAATTCCAGATCTAGGGACTACAGGTGGTAGGAGGGAACTTAATACTCTTTGAGAAATAGAAGGCCAGGATGTTAAAGCAGAGAGGCCTAGGGAGAAGGGAGGGAGAAGAGGCACCAATACCACTCACTGTGTCCTGTCTATTTGTTGTCTGTGTCCTCCCTGCCTCATGCTCCAAGAATGAGCTCCTCAAAGATCAGGACCATGAGTCACCAAAAGTCATATCTAACCCAACATTTAGCACGACGCAAACATGCAAATTTAATGTACCCATTTTAAGGATGAGGAAGTTGAGGCTTGAAAGACTGAAAGAGTCACCCAAGATCCCAAGGATGGATGCACAGTAATTAGAATATACTCCTATCACTCCTTAACTGCATCTTTCTTTAAACTGTTGTAAGGCAATCTCCCCATCTTTTTTCCTCAAAAATCTAAGGTTTTCTATGAGCTCTTTTTCAAAGGGCTAGACAACGAAAAATGAAAAACCAGTTACTGCTGTGTATGTGTGTCGGGAGGCCTGTGTTGAGGAGGGAGTGCACACTGATCTGATCTTCGGGGGGGGGGGGGGTCAAAACAAGAGCAAGACCCTTTTCTAGTACAGATTTTTTTTTTTTTTTGGAGCCTCTTTACGGCCCAAAATGGTGCGGGTGGTGAGAATTAGCCATCCTATGATACTTCTGGCGATGTCAGGTTAAGAGCATCTGCGCTAACCCTGGGGGTCCCGAGTGCAAAAACCCTGGTCTGGACTCTTCAAGACAGTGAGTGGGATTTCCAGTTCCTGCCTTCCGAACCTCTCTGTCCTCCCAGCCGCCGGTACCGGTGATTTGGGAAACGGCCCCATTTCCCGTCCATCCCACCCGCCCCCGCAGATCAGTGGGAGAGGAGGCAACCTTGGGGCGGGGAGGCATCCTCCAGGCACAGACATTCATCTCTGTCCATTTCAAGGCGCCCAGCCTGCGCCGTATATAACGAAGTACTGCGCCCACAACAGAGGACACAGAGTCCTGTCTGCGTGTTTAATTCACAAGTCTTGCGAAAATCTGGGCTCTGGGTCTTCGATTAAAAGTCTGATTTGAAACTGGTTCAGAAACTGCAGCTGAGGCTTCGCTTGGGCAGGGAAGAGAGGTGGGGAGCGGGGTGGGGTGGGCGTGAGCGCGGCTCTTGGGAGGATTACGGCGGAGGCTGTGGACCTCGTCGCCGCTCGCGGAGGCTGCAGCCATTGCACCGCCGAGCATCCCACATTCAACAGGAGGAACCCGCGGGAGAGGATCCCCGAGACCCCAGCGCCGCAGCCGCCACAGCCCGTGCGCCCCGCGCCATGGCCAAGGAAGGCGTGGAGAAGGCGGAGGAGACGGAGCAAATGATCGAGAAGGAGGCAGGCAAGGAGCCGGCGGAAGGCGGCGGCGGCGGCGGCTCTCACCGCCTGGGGGACGCCCAGGAGATGCGCGCCGTGGTGCTGGCCGGCTTTGGGGGACTCAACAAGCTGCGGGTCACCAGGAAGGCCATGCCCGAGCCACAGGACGGCGAGCTCAAGATCCGCGTCAAAGCCTGGTCCAGTATCCGCGCTTTCCTCGCTTTCTCTCTTTGCGCGTTCGGCGCTCCGGGGGAGCGGGTGGCAGAGCCTCCGCGGGGACGCTGCCGAGGGAAGAGCCTCCGTGGGCGCCCTCCTCCGCGCCGTCACCCGGGTCTCAGAGCCTCCCCGCGGCCCGCGGCCGCTGGTGCTGGGGAGGATGCTGAGAGGTGGCCCTCGCCCTCCCCAGGCCGGATGTAGGGGTGGCCAGAGGAGGCTATGAACTCCTGGGAGGGGAAGGGTGGGTGGCGGCGCCCAGCGCTCAGGGTCTGGAAGACTGCGCTGCGGGCGCTCTCGGTGGGGTAGGATAGCTCAGCTGCTAGGAGAGTGGAGTTGATGACAACATGCCTCAAAAATAATAGTAACCGTCGGCTTACCTGTGTACCAGCCATCGTTTTTTTTAGAGTTTTATGTGTGCGATCTTATTTAATACTTCCAGGGACCCAGTGAGTTAGGTACTTCATTGTCCCCCTTTACCGGTGAGGAAACCAGGACTCGAGAGTGATTTGCCCAAGATCATTCTGCTACCACTAAATGGCATGGCCAGGATGTGCCATTCGATCTTTTAAACCTCAAGGCTGTTGTCCTGGTGGGGCAAGGGACAGGGTGGAGGGCTGGGGAAATACGTCCTTCCTCTTCCTCGCTCCTTTACATTTCCTTCCAGATAAGCGGAGAGGGGCTGCGAAGCAGGGCGTTAGGTACCCAGCAACTAAGCTCTGTGAAGGGTGAGGCCGTGGCTGCTGCTTAACCCTCCCTCTTCCCCACTAGCATCTTCGGTGTTTCTCCCAAGAGGAAAAACAAACCAACCAACCAAACAACTGCTATCTCCGAGCTCCCTCTCCCATCTCAGGACGAGCTCAGCAGTCTGAGCACCATTTTACCCCCGGTGAACTTCAGACCCACGCCCAGCTGGGATTCCTCCTGGAATGTTCAAGCCTCTCTTGTGCTGTCACTTTTTTTTTTTTTTTGCTTTAATCAATTATATTTTTATTTATTTGTTCATTTTTTTTGCTCTTACCCACCACTTTTTTAATTGAGTTATAGTCATTTTATAATGTTGTGTCAAATTCCAGTGTAGAGCACAATTTTTCAGTTATACATGAACATATATATATTCATTGTCACATTTTTTTTTTCGCTGTGAGCTCTTGCGCTGTCACTTTATAATCATTTCGCCAGAGTTCTGGGGAGGAAGGTTTCACCCCCGGGGTTCACTGGACCAGCGCTCTGAGTTGTACATGCTGCAGCGTAGGAAGCTTTTAGGGGGAAATTGCTGGGAGCCCAGTGAGATGGGCCTAGAACTTGCCATCTCTGTTTTCAAAAGCCCTCAACAGACACTGCTCCCTAAAGCAGCAGCGAGCTCACTGGTTCCCAGGTTAGACTCCCAAACCCAGAATCTGGGAACTATCTAGAGGCAATAAAAAATGCAAGGAGCTTCCACCTCCCCTTTGAGAGCAGGCGCGGGTTTCATTCGCCAGACTGGAAGGCAGCTGGAGAGAGGGGGGCGCTGGTCTCTGGCTCGCTCCTCATCTGTGGGGCTGGTCATGTTTGACTCTAAATACTGGGCCTCTCTCTGGGGAATTCAAGGCAGGGGATGAGGCTTTGGGGGATCCTATTCAGTTCTGTTTTGTTAACTCTTGCTGAACCAAGCTGCTAGATCCCAGAAGGCAGAGCTGAAGTCTGCCCCGCTCACCAATAAGTCCCCAACTCCCAGCACAGAGCTTGGCACCCAGTACATCCAGGTTATGGCTTGAATGCACAAGTTATGGTTGAATGAATGGACTGAGGAAAGATGCTTTGAGTCATTATTTTTCTTCACTTGCTGGTGGAAGACCATCTACCCAGTAAGATTAGAACCATGTATAGATAATTCTTGTTCCTCGACCTCTGGTCAAAAATATTATGTGTGTGTGTAATTTATGGCCCTCCATTCAAATAGAGGACTGGGTTCTAGGACTCTTTGTCAGAGTGTATATTCCGAGAGTGAAAATGTTGAAGCTACTTTTGAAAGAAAAGAGCATCATCTGTAGTGCAAATAGGTCTGTCTGCGTTCACCAGCCTTTCCCTTCCTGCATAAATGCTGATGGGAACTAAAGCATTTTGAAACAATAAATGTCAGGAAGAAGGGCAGGAGATTGATTTTCAAAGCCAGACACACAAGCCCGTTCTTCATTGGAGCTGTAGAGTGTGTGTGTGTGTGTGTGTGTGTGTGTGTGTGTGTGTGTGTGTGTGTGGCGGTGGAGTGGGGGTGGACATTTGGAATACAGAATTGCAAAGGGCCCAGATTGATTTTCATTTCCCCAAGCTGGAAGCGGAGTTCATCAGTTTCGCAAGGGGGGATTGAAATAGGTTTGTGAAGATCACCCACTGGGCCCTTCCTCCTCCACTGGGCAAGGATTGGCTGGCCAAAGATGCCCACTGATTGTAAGTTTAGCCTTGAGAGCCAGGATGACTCATTCTATAGTTTTATGAATCAGCTGATGGCCTCCTGCTTGAAGGTTCCCCTTTTATCTGTTCTCTCTCTCTTGCTCTTTTTTTTTTTTTTTGATTCTCCATTTTTAATGGAAAGCTTTTATCATCAAATAGGATATGCTTTTCACTTGATAATAAAGCACAGTCCATCTGAGCCAGTATTATTCAGACCTGGAATGAGGGTCCAAGTTGGTTAATGTATAAATTTTGTGGAAATGGAAGAAAAGAGGCAGGGGAAATAGCTTTTTTATCTCATTTGCCAATCTCATTTATGGTCCAAGGAAAGAAGTATTATGGTACAGCAAATTGAGGCTTGGAGATGTTGAGTAATTTGCTAAAAACATCACACAGGTAGTTAGGATCTGAATCCTGGTTTGTCTCTCTTTAAAGCCTTGCTGTTTTCCTTTTATTCTATTTTGTCTGCCTCTGTGGAAAAGCCACAAGAGATGTGATCTACCTCTTCAGACCTCTGGCGTTCAAGCCTGCTTTCTTTCCTTTCTTCCGTGAATATGGCTCCTTTGATCTGTTTATGTCTGGCTTAAGGAAACATTTTCTGGCTGTTCCCAGAGTAATATGACTTTTCCCCCAAAGTGGAGGCTTGATGGTCAAATGCAGCTCAGAAAGCACCACGTGGGGAATGCGGGTGGGAGGGACAGCCCAGTCTTCTATCTAAATTGTTACAAGAACACCCTTTATGGAACAACTTACACAGCAAGCGATTTAAGTGGCCCAGCGGAAAAAGCATGTTGCATTTTTGGAGAAAGATGGATCTGTGTAACAACCTCAGTGGGTCCATCTCTTAACTTTCCCAAGTTTTTCATGCCTCAACTGCAAAATGGAGATAGTACAGTGAACATCATGGTGCTGAGAGAATCAGATGCATGAAAGAGGTAGGTCCAACATCGGCACTAAGTGAGCAGCAGTTGCTATTGTGACTGCTGTCACATTTATGCCCATATGACATATTTCCTGGTGACTTGGTAACTTGGAGGCCGTCTTTTTAATCATGTATATAATAGAGGCAATGTTATATCACATTTGCTTAGTGATGAAGACTGAGACCTTCCCAGACGTGAGTCCCAGGGCTGCCACTTGCTAACTGGACATCTTAGGTCTCATTCCTTGGAGGCAAGGGATGCTTTTTTAAGTGGTTGATGGAAGGGCTGCTTTTGGGAGATTAGGAGCGAGGGGAGCAGGACAGGGCAGGGGAGGGAGCGAGCAAGGGTTGGGTCTCGGCTAGATCCCACCAGGAGTTGAGTTCTGCAGCATGAGTTGTACCAGAGAGTCAATCTGACCAGGAAGCAATGGGGGCAGCCTTGTGTGGTCCTGCCGGTGGTCATCAGTCAGTTATGGGCTCTGGGCTGCTTCCTGAGTGGGGGCGTGGAGCCTCTCCAGCAGAGGTGGCTTGTCTTTGACTGAGGGCAGTTCCCCATGGAAGCAGAGACAGGGACTGCTCTGAGCTCTGAGCAGCCAGCTCTCCTAGCAGCTGGGGCATGGGTGCACTGGCCAGTGAAAGGGATCTCAGTGAGGTGCAACAGCGCCCTCTCCACTGGTTGACCTTGAACATGCTGCTGACTCTTCTAAACTTCCACTTCCTAGTCTATAAAATAAGGATAATGATGGCCCTTTCTTGACAGTGACGTAAGGGGATTTAAATGAGACACAGAACACAAAGACCTTTATGGCGATGCCTGGCACAAAGCAGGTGGTCAAGGAATGCTAGATATTATTGTTTAAAGTGTTACTCTTGGTTTGCATGGATACGCTCTCTCGTTTACCATTCATACCAGAACTTTTCACTTTTGAGAGTAAAAGGGGCACTGTTAATAATTACTCTGGGACAGCAGGGACGAACTGGAACTGTTCTAGGCAAACCAGGGTTCGTGGATCCTCCCCTTCAAATGAGAAGGTCAGATCTCTGCCTTTGCTGCAGGCGGTCTTGTCACCGCAGCGCTTCTCCTGCGCAGGAGCTGGTAGGACTCGAGGCTGAGGGTCTCCAGATTGGGCTACAGGAATGTACTTAAGTAGCCATTAACAAGCCTGTCTGTTTTGTGGCTCAGATTGGTTTGTGGTGGAAAGGCGCTAATGGATTGGGGACGTTTATTTTCCCAGACTGATTTACAGTGAGAGGCCACAGGAAACTGCTGGAATGAAACCAACTGGATGAAAAATAGCACCAGCAAGTCGTGGCTCCATTGGCTGATCTGAAAATGGGCCGAGGGCAGGCCACACTAGAGGAAAGCCAACAGATTGGCAGGATCTTAATAGATCACAAGGGGAAAGTGCACTGGAGGTGGGGAGGGAGCTAATATCTAGTAAGCAGTTGTTAAGAGCCAGAAACTGAGTTGCCAGCTATATACTCTTTGTTTCATTTTATCCTAATGGCAACTCAACAAGATCAATGTTGCGATCTCCATTTTAAAGATGGGGAAACTGACATTCAGAGACTAGTGAGGATCAGAATGTGCGGAGTGCAAGAGCAGTGTAAAAATCCAAGTCTGCCTTGTTCCTGGACTCTTTACATGTGGGAGGCAGATTATCAGAGAGGCACAGTGACAAAGCACAAAGTGGAGAGAGAGCGGACAGACAATGAAAGACCAAGAGACACAGAGAGGCAGACATACACAAAGACAGGAAACAGGAATACAGAGAAAGAACCATGAATCCACTTGACTGGTTTAAAGTGTAATTGATAAGACTCAAAGGTGCATGGGGCCATCTTGCCCCCCAAAAATGGCCATTGTGTTTTGAACCACATCTACTTTCCCTCCATTTCTGAGGTATGGGATGCTTTAGGGATCCACCTAGGATCACACTGCTATGACTACTGGCCCAGAATACCCATGCTGATTAAACGCAGTCACCACTCTTTGGATCCACTCAAGGCACGTGGGTTCCTTCCTCTGTCTCCTTTGCTTCCATTGGGCTATGCTACATTGGCAACTTGAGTGCAGAATGTCCCCAAACAACACAGCATTAAACTGTCCCTGACAAGGTCAATGCAATGCAAAATATGGCCAATATGATCTTCCCTGTGTTTATTCAAATAAACCAATGGGGTGTACGTGGTTAAGTGGTACAGATGTTTGTAAAACTGAGAAATTGCTTGGAGCATTTCTAATACTCAAGCCAGGAGCTACTCGGGCACAGACACTGGAATAAAGTGTTCTCAAATCACTCTGTGTTGGATGGAGCAATCAGGATTCGACAGGAGAGGATGACTCTGCTGAGTCACACTGAGCCCCATTTGGTGATGAAAAGATGGAGATGCCACTTCAGGGGTCTTTATTATTCACTGAAGTTTGTATTCCTCCATTCGCTGTGCCCTCCCAGGTGGGGGCTCATGATGGTGACAATGTCTGCTCTTCATCCAATAATGGAATGCACTTCTTTTCTCCTCAGCAATTTGAGGAAGAAAGGAAGCCCAAAATCAGTCATTCTTCTATTTCATAGAAAAAGGAACTACAGAATGTCTTACAGAACATCTGACATAGAGCAGTTTCCCATAAACAGCAGCCTGATCTTAATTATACAGAAGCCAATGGCAGGTGGCTCATGATGGGCAAAGGGAGTGATGACTGATACTCAAGTTCATCCTACTTTCCATTGTAGCATCTTTGCAGCCATAAAGCCTACCATCCTCATCATTTTTCATCTGACCCTTAGAACCCATAAGGCTACCATCCTTACTTTCTAAGAGAGGAAAAAGGGACTCAGAGATGAAGGGAAATAGAGAGAAGCTACAACAGATCTGAGTGCAGACCCTAACCCTACTTCACCATGTGATCTTAAGCAAACAGCATTTTCAACTTGCCTGGATCATCACCTCGGTAATAACACTCACTTTTTCATATTGTCATGAAGGCTAGCTGAGAGCCTGTGACAGTTCTGACTGCTCTTTGCACATAGTAGGTGCTCAATAAACATTCATTCCCTCCCTCAGTCACCTGGGCTGCAAAAGACAGAACTGGGACTTGAACCTATCTTCTGGTTCCCTGTCCTGGTTGTCTCCTACCAAACTACATTGGCAGGAGGGAGAAGGGTGCTGGCTTTTGAGTCTGATTCCCAGGGTTGGGGATGGACGTGGACTGATGTACTGCTCCCCTCACACCAGCTCCGTGTGTACCCATCTGTGGCTGGCAGCAGGGATTTCTCCAACAGCTGGGTGTGCAAAACAGCCCAACCTCTGGAGTCTGGTTCACATTCCTTCAAAGGAACCCAAATCCCATGACTGTGGGCAAATCACTGACATCCAACGCTGACAACAAAGCTCATCCAGGCATGGGGAAGAGCACCCCTCCATGACTCCAAGTTCCTGCTACTTCTTACTCTTAATATGGATCTTTTTTGGCACCTTGGCATTTTCACAGAAGAAAAAGTTTAATTAGATACAAGAAGAGACTCTTCATAGGAAAGGGCGGCAGGCATGTAATCTCAAATTAGTTCAATTCCTCTGTGTGCCATCTCACGCAGAACATCAGTTGGAGCCATGGTACTAAAATGAGTACATTTAATATCTGAAGGCCCAAGGGACAAAATAGATGCTTCAGCTACAGGGGCAATTTTATCTTTGAATGTGCTGTTTTCTTGATGTGTACGCAGTGAGATTTGTCCTGCATCTCCTTCTGTCTGTGCAGCCAAGCCTCTTCCCCAGCATCATGCTGGAGGCAGGAATACGCCAACCAGTGCTTTCCCAAACAGAACCCCCTTGGCAGGTTAAAGCATTGTGTCCTTTTACTCCTAACTTCTCCAAACACCTGGAATCCTCAGAGCCCAAAGCAGGATAATTATCTTCTGTGAGAAGAATGATAATGATTCATTTCTTGGGTTGGCACTGACTGAACACCCAAACTGGATGGAAGGCAGGATGCTTTTTGCTTATCAAAGAGTTAATGTTTGAAGGGAAACAGATATGGATTCCAGTGCTGGATCTGATTGTGTTGGTAACCTACATAACCTTGGGGAAATAACTTGGCCTTCTGAAACCTCAATTTTCTTATCTGTAATATGGGTACAATTATAATACCAATGGGATAATTTTGTGTCAGGATAAAAAGAGATATCATGTCTAAAGTATCTAGCAATGATGTTGGCACATTTAATATCTGTTGAGTGAATGAAGTCCTTGTCATATAGTATATGTGTAATATATATAAATGGTAAGGAAGAAATATTTTTTAAAAAAGGACATTAGAAAGTCCCTTCAATTCCTTAAAAAACTAAAAATAAAGTTACCATATGATTCAGCAATCTTAATCCTGGACATAAATCTGGAGGAAACTCCAGTTTGAAAAGATACTTGCATCCCAAAATGCACAGTAGCACTATTTACAATAGTCAAGACATGGAAGCAACCTAAACATCCACTGACAGATGAACTGATAAACAAGATGTGGTATATTTATACAATGGACTACTACTCAGTCATAAAAAAGAATGAAATGATACCACTTGCAGCAACATGAATAAACCTAGAGATTATCATACTAAGTGAAGTAAGTCAGACAGAGAAAGACAAGTATCATATGATATCACTTATATATGGAATCTACAAAAATGATACAAATGAACTTATTTATAAAACAGAAACAGATTCAGACACAGAAAACAAAATTGTGGTTACCAAAGGGGAAAGGGTGGGGGAGGGATAAATTAGGAGTTTGGGATTAGCAGATACAAACTATTATACAACAAGGTCTTACTGTATAGCACAGGAAACTATATTCAAGAACATATAAAACCTATAATGGAAAAGAATCTGAAAAGGAATATACACATATATAATTGAAATTTTACTAATTTGAATCACTATACCTGAAACTAATACAACATTGTAAATCAACTATATTTAAAAAAAAAAAAACCCAAAAACAAGAAAGTCCTTCCATACTTCATAAAGTTTTCTGAATGGAGTCTGGATTCAGAATCCACATGTCTCCCCCAAAGGATACAAGGCCCTAACATCACATATAACCCAGACAGGATTTGCAGATACTAACTACTTCATATAAAATAGATAGACAACAGTGTCCTGCTGTATAGCACAGAGAACTATATTCAGTATCCTGTAATAGTGTATAATGAAAAAGAATATGAAAAGGAATATATATATATATATATAAACTGAACCACTGTGCTGTGCACCAGAAATTAATACATTGTAAACTGACTCTACTTAAATAAAAAAATTAAAATAAAATATTAAAAACAAAAAGTAGCCCAAACTGGACATGCCACCATGGTATGACATAAGAAGAACATCCTGATGAATTCCTGAAGGACAAGGGAGGAAATGGAACCAAAATGTACTGTGCTCCAACTATGTTCCAGAAGCTAGGCCAAGCTTAACGATCTTCAAGAGGAAGACTGGTCACTTCTGCTCTGACTTCTCTTTCCTTTATTTCAGCCATGCTGACCATCACAATGAACTTATCCCTGGACTTCTAGGCTTTCCCCTTTCCTTCTCCTTCCATCTTTTATCTTTTCTCTCCTCGTGGGTTTGCTTCCCAGGTGCTCCTACCGCAATGAGCTGCTTTCTTGAGACCTGGCAAGATGGTGGCCTTTCGCTTCAGCTGCCTTCTGTAAGTTGAGCAAATCCCAGTGCAAAGAGAACTTTCTTCTCCCAATTTTCATGTATCAGGGAAGGAATCTGATTGGCCCTTCATGAATCAATCTCTCTCTCTCTCTCTCTGTCTGGTCCAAGGGGATGAGGTGCTGTGATTGGGCCACATTGGTGCCTCATGCCCTCCTACCCTGAGCCAGAAGAATGGAGCATCATGATTGACGGCTCCATCAGGAACTCATGAAGTATGTGTGTGTGGTGTGTGTATATGTGTATGTGGGCGGGGGGGGGGGGCAGGGTAGATACTCTCAATGAAACGGAGGGCAGTTATCAGACAACTCACAGGTAAGAAGCACAGTGGATGGATCAAGATTGCAGCCAGCATGGGGGTTAGGAGACTCTTCACCCAGAAAAAGTGACAACTCAGAGAGGGGACTGGAGAAGGCAGCTCCATTCCCTCTCTGGGGACCTTACATTTCTTAGCACAAAGTTATTGAATCATTAATAAATAACATACACAATATTTTCAACTTTGAGGCCCATCAGCTTTTAAATCTCTGGTCATCTTGGATATTCCAGAACTTCTATTATCATTTAACTGGTGAACACCCAGCCTGGTGCTTGGTTAACAGTAGGCAGCCAATAAATGTTTGGGGGAATGAGTGAGTATGTTACCGACTTTCCCCCAAATGTTAGGTGTGCATGTGTGCAGAAGTGGCCATGTCCCTTGTAAATAGGACCTTCCTCACACAAACAGTGGCCCATCCAAGCCAGTGTGCCTTCAGGCTCCCTCTGTCACCTCAGCTGTCTCTGACCAGAGCACCACCTCTCTCCAGCATGCAGGTCTTAGAGGAGGACTTGAAAGAGCACCAAAGGAGCTATGATTTTGGAGAATTGTACCTAACACATTCTGTTCTCCTGAAACCAGAAGTTCACTTTTTGCACTAATAACTACTTTCCTAAGGCTGAGAAATGTGGGTCTCTGACTTCCCAAGATGCTCTGTAATTTCCTCCTTATTGACATCTGGCTTCATCGGGTGCTGGAGGCCAGGGCTCTTGGAGAGAAGCCAGCATGCTGCTTCTGATGACAGTTATTCCAAGAGCACTTACTCGAGTGTTCCTGCAATGCTTGTACACCTAGGGACCCCAGGCCCCACCAGCTTGGATGTTACAATATTTAACTAAGCAACATATTGCAGTAATCATGGTGCAATAAATACATACATCAAATTATTATGTTGCACACCTTAAACTAATTCAATGTCAATTATAGCTCCATAAAACTGGAAAATAAATGAGTAAATATTTAAAACTACTGGGGGTGAAAAAAGAATAACCTTTTAAAACAAATAGTATGTCCATGACTCTGTTCCTCTCCTCTGTCATATGTATCAGGACCCCCACCTTCAACACCTCCCAGATAGCTGCAAGGGTTTCTTAGGGGGTGTTGTCTGGGTCCTCAGAAACACAGCTCTGGTTCCCCCATTGATTCTGGCCCTCTTCTGTTGCCCTGTCCTGGTCCTAACATACACTGAATCCATGCAGCATGTTTCCTCATCTTTCTCTGCATCTCAATTGAAGGAGCCTGGCCCTCTGCTTAGGCCGTAGTCCCCTTTCCACTCAAGACAGGTTAGAAATAGCATATGCCGCCACCTTATGTATTAATGTTCCTGTTGTTTGGAGCTAATAATAATGACCCTTTGGTCATTCATTATTTATCATCAGTATTACCATAATGACCTTTATTGAGTGCTTTTTGTGTGCCACGGGCACCGTGCTAAGTGTTCTACAGAAATTCCTATGATACCAAACATTTTCCAGATGAAGGAATGAGATCAAGGAGGTAAGGGAACTAAAATTACACAACTAATACGACAAAGAGAACTGGGATTTGAGTCACAGTTTACCTCTCTCCAAGGCCTTAACTCCATGCATGTTGCATCCACTCTTTCCAGTTCCATCCTAGACACAAGCCCCTGAAGTTGAAGGGCAATCTGAGGAGCAGCACCGACCACATTCAGAGGCAATCTGTCTTCTAGTGCCACAGGCTTCTTCATCCAGGCTTGTGTCCTCCGACTCCCTTTTCCTAGGGTGACTATTCCTCTTTTCCCTAGAAGGCTTATCTGCCCTTCCTGCAAATAGATACAGAGTGAGGCAGCCTCACTGGCTCAGAATCTAAATTCTATAGTAAACTCTGATGAGGCTTTCAAACTGCACTCTACAGAGCCCCTCCCCTTCCTCCCTATTCAGACACACTTGCTTCTTTAAATAGACTATCTCTCAAGTTACAGACTTTCTTTAAGAAAAAAAAAATTCTGGCCTAAGATCAGAAAGAACTGCATTTTATTTATCTATGCAACACCTAGTTCAATCAGCTAATGGGGAGCTATTAAACCCACCGTTCCTATGATTGGTCTCAATGATTCCATAATTGGATTCTTTTAATCCTCCAGCTAAACTCACTAAAACTGTTCCGACTGGGGACCTTGTAATGAACTCTGACTCAGTGTTTTGCAGCCCAAACTGGGGATGCATAATGCAGCTAAAACCACACCTACCCTCCCTAAACAGTCCTTTCAGGTTTATCTACCTGCTTTCAGATCCTGTGGAACCTTTCTGTCTGACCACAGAGGAGACAGTCCATGCCTCTGGGACTGCTACTTCGTAGGAAGTAAATAGCAAAGGCAATTTGCGCCCTCCCACCTACTTGGGAGTCCACATTTCTGCCCTCATCCAGCAGCACTTGTGGGAGATTTTTTCATTTTGCTCTTTTAACATTTTTCTTTCCTTTTCCTATTCTTTTTTTTTTTTTTTTTTTTTGCCCCTTTCCTATCCTGGATTTAGCTGGGCCCTTTTGCTCTTGAAGAGAAGCCCGATTTCCAACATAATTGAGAAGCACTGTCAAATTCTCTTGAGTCCTTTAGAAAACACCAAAGCTGGATACACCTGTGCTATGGAGAAAAACTTCTCAAAAAAATCCCTCTTTCCATTTACATGCCCTCAGTGCCTCCTGCTCCCTCCAGACACTCTCCCTGAGCTCTTCAAACTCTCCCAGACTCCAACCCGGCCCTTGCGATCTCCTGTCTTTTGCATCTCTCTTTGCTCACCTTTCCACACCAATTCTTTTATCTTCCAGAATAAATATTTGCTCTTCCCAAAGCACATCAATCAAGCAGGTCTTTGATCTTCTCATTTCCCCCCTTACTACACAAGGCTGCAAACCAGTAATTCCCCTGAGCAGGAAGACGGAAGGAAGGAGGTTGAATCACCCGTAGGTATCTTCCTACTTACAGCTTCAGTGGAGGAATCGTTGGTGAGGCTAGAATATGCCCTGTGCTAATGAACACTAAAAGATGGATTTTCAGACAAACTCTCCGCCTTGGAGTTGTTCACAGTCTATGGGGAAGACAGAAAGGTAGTGATTCTGCTACTGCTTCCTTCTTAGGCTAACTAAATTTCAATAGTAATGAACTAAAATTAAAAGTTCAGTTCCTTAACCATCCTAGCCATGTTTCAAGGGTCCAGTAACCACACATGGTGGCTGTCTCATTGGACAGCACAGATATAGGCCATTTCCATCCCTGCAGAATGTTCTACTGGACAATGCTGGTCTGGTCTTCATCCCACATTCCCTACTGAAACAACTGTTTTACTAAACATTGTTTTTATCAACAGCAATAACTTAGGAGGTAACTGTCATGTTATAGCTGAAATGGACTATTTATGGAACCCTGCCTGACGGGGGCTCCAGTGAGAAGTCAAGTAGGAACCACTTGGCCCTATCGGATAACAATGAGGCTGGAGAGGTAGAGAGAAGGGGAGCAGAGGGCACAGCCTTTCCTAAGTGACACTTTCCTGTGGAAGCTTCCATGACTTGCAAAGTCAGTTAACAACTGCCCTCCCTGTGCTAGCTGTGACCCTGGTCCCACCTCCTGTTGGGGACTTGTCCTATTGTGAAGCCATTTATTTTGTTGCTCTCTGAACTCTTGGGAAGCAGAGATGTCACTGTCACTGTTGTAACCTTAGTGCCCCGAGCTCCAAACCATGGAGGGTCTGTTGAATTTAAATTAAATGAGATTGAATGTTCTACATAACCAATTAGCGCCGGGCACCTGTTGGAAGTCAATGACTCCGTGAACATCTAACACGGAGATTTTAACCTTTTCCGGAACCTTCTTAGGAATAAATACCTGCTGTGTCCCCAGGAGTAGCTGAGAATAAATAAATAACCCCAGGTCCAGAAATCAAGGGGTTAGTCCTGGCATCAAGTGCAGCTTGGTTTGGACCCATTCGTATCGTGCTTTCTGTTTCTGTTGAAAATGGCTCCTGAGATGTAGATTCTCAGTATATCTCCTTGGCCATTTTGTTCCATTTGAACTACTACTGAGGTGTGTTCTGAATCCTTATTTGGACACAGGATCTGAGTATATTTCTTTTCTCAGAGGCACAACACACTTGGACAAGGATAGCTCAGGCTGTGTTGCCCTCATCCTCTGTCCACAGGTGATGGATAAACGATCTAGACGGGCAACAACAGCATTATTTACTTAGAAAGTAAAGTGGTAGATAACGAAAAACATCAGACGTGTCTGAGAACTTGATGTTTCACGTCTGAAAAGAATGATTAGATAAGGTGAGCAGGATCACGCGGAGCCAGACATGGAGGGGACGGGGGTCAGGAGCCGCAGCCACTAACGGGAAGAAGGGAATCAGAGCATCCTGTATGCACTCTTTTTATTTGTTTAAATCTTATTTATATTTTATTTTCTCTGGGAACAGAAGGAAAACAGTGTACTTGTAACCAGAAAGCTTTTTTGGGTTTTTTTGGGGGGTTGGTTTGTTTTAAGTGGGGAAGTCATATTTTAAACCAGGAAGTTTCCTTTAGACTACAGGCTCCTGAAGCAACATGGATGGACATAAAGATGATCACATTAAGTGAAGTAAGTCAGACAGAGAAAGACAAATATCATATGATAGTGCTTACATGTGGAATCTTTTAAAACAAGGATCCAAAAGAACTTATTTACAACTTAAAAATAGTCACAGGCACAGAAAACAAACTATGGTTATCAAAGGGGATATGGGTGGTGGGGAGGGATAAACTGGGAGTTTGGGATTAACATATAAGCACTACTATATACAAAAAAGATAAACGACAAGGACCTACTGTAAAACACAAGGAATTCTATTCAATAGCTTGTAATAACCTATAGTGGAAAAGAATCTGAAAAAGAATATATATGTATAACTGAATCACTTTGCTGTACACCTGAAATGAACATTGTAAATCAACTATACTTCAATAAAGTCTTTTTAAATTAAGAAACAATTTTTTTAAAGAATTCAGTCTCAACACTATCCCATGCTATGTTTTAGCATCAGACATGACAGTCTGTTAGAAAATATGGTGGAGATGAAAAGTTTTGAGTTGAAAATTTCTCTCCTGTCTCTTTTGCTTACATATCATTTCAAATTATTTAATCAGTTCTAACATCAGTTTTTAGTTATTTATTCTTGGCTGAAGGACTTGAAGAGTAGCGTGCATGCTGGCTGATGAAGATCTTAGCAGAAGCAAAATAATTCATTCAGGGTTTATCTCCTCTTTCCTATAATTTTTTTTTGCCGTATTTGCATTCTTTTTGTTTTAAATTGAAGTATAGTCAATGTACAATATTATGTAAGTTTCAGGTGTACAACACAGTGACTCACAATTTTAAAAAGTTATACTCCATGTATAGGTATTATAAACTGTTGGCTATATTCCCTGTTCTGTACAATCCATCCTTGCAGCTTAATTATTTTATACATAGTAGTTTGTACCTCTCAACTTCCCACCCCTTCCTGCCTCTCCCCCGATCCTCTCCCCACTGGTAACTACTAGTTTCTTCTCTTCATCTGTCATGACACAGTCTTTCCAACCTCTGACAGAGCACAGGTGGCTTCTGTCTCCTGAGGTTCATCCAGGACCATTCTGGCTGTTCTCAAAGGGGAGATGCCACTTGAGTTGCGCATAAAAGGTATCCTTGTTTTAGACGAAGAGTGCTTTCTCCTTCCATAGCAGATCTGTATTAGTCTATTTTCATAGTCTTGAGGTAACAAACCAAGTACTTAAAGCCAAGAAGAAAAAAAAAAAAAGGAAAAAAAAAAAGAATTGGGAGCAAGACTTTCTGAGATCAATGCCTATTGTCCTAGACATTTTCAAGCTAACAGCTGTGATGAAGAAACAAAAAACAAGAACTTCAGTTCTGGGAAAATGAGGGAAAGACTCAAACATGCGCTTCTTTGGCCCCACTTGGATATGGAGTTAAATGGTTTAATAAACACAGCAGCAGCAAGAGCAGAATGAAGGCAAAAGGGCACAGCTTTGGGCGCTGCTTCTGCTCGAAGCCTCACATTAGGAGCCTTTCGCTCTTACTAGAGCCAGCAGAGGCTGCCGCGGATCCTGAGTCCTGATGCTCACCCAGGCAGGGGATTCCAGACTTCCCATCTGAAATGTGACAATGTTCCCCCTGACGTCCAGTTTCCTCCAGCATCCGGTGATCTCTGACTCCCCTCAGACATAGAAGGCCCTGAGCTACTCTTTTTTGTGGATTTCCCCATGCAATTTACCATCCCTGCATGTATATTTCTCACAGCTGAAACCTGTCTATAAAATCCTGTAAGAGACTCTTCTGTTCTTTTCTCCAGCATGACTGATAGAGCCAACACATAACACTGTGTCAGCTTAAAGTGTACAAAGTGTTGATTTGATACATTTATAAATTGCAAAATGATTACCACCAAAGTATTAGCTGCCACCTCCATCCCATCACATAGTTACCGTTTCTTTTTTGTATTGAGAGCATTTAAGATCAACTCTTGCCTGTGTTTTGACAGTTCATCTGGTCCTTGATGCTTTGATCTCTTCAAATCTTCCATTTCCCTTTCCTCTCAATCTTTCAGGTCCAAATTTAAAGACCTCATTCTCTTTTCTGCCTTCTCAGCATTGGTTATAAGAACCCCTAGACCTTTCCTCCTCAGGGACTACCATGCAAACGACACCTCTGTAAATACCATCAGTGACAACTGCTCTGTACCCACGAGGGGAAAAAAAAAACCTAAAAAGGAAGATTACAACACCCCTCATGTAGTGGACACTGGGGTCCACCCCAACCCCCAGGCGCTCATTCCCCCAGCAACCAGGAGGGATGGCTGCTGAGGGCTCATAGCTGCATCCCTCCTGAGGGATTTCCCTCAGCTGAAGGGAGCATCCTTGCCCCAGACTGGAAGCCCTCCCTGGAGGCAGCTCTCATCCAATGACCAGTTGATGCAAGGCTAAAAAGATTCAGTCCCCTTGCTTTGATTCACAGTGACTCAAGGGGCTGTCCTAGCTCTTGAATGTTCCATGGATAAATTGAGTCGTCTTACTATCACATCAGTGTTCAACTTCTCCCTCTACCCGGTCCAGCTTCTCTCACACCCACACAGGCGCTATTCCCTGGAATACTCCCTTATCAACCCTCTGGCACGCAAATCTCAGACTCTGGGGCTGCTTCCCAGGGAGCCTGACATGGGACACCTTCTTTGTGTGATGATGATGGTGGTGATGATGGCAGTGATGATGACAGTAGCTCACACCTACTGAGTACTTCTGGTGTGCGAGACACTCTATTTTATGTGTACTGTCACATGCAATCCACAACAATACCTGAGAGGGTGAGGGTATTACTGACCCACTTTTGAGATGAAAAAACTAAGTTTCAAGGAGAAGCAGCATCCCACTTGAGGAGGAGTCAGAAAGTGAAAGCTCACGATTTAAAAATATTGCAAAGACCCCCTAGAACAATTCTTTGGGAAAACCTTTCGGGGGGCAGGGGGTCAATGTTTTGACTTCATGGTTATCTGGTCTGTTAGCACATCTCCTGGTGACTGTGTGAGCCCTCTGCCTACACTTCTGTAAAACCACTCATTACACCATACTGTGATCAGCTTTTATGATTCTGTTTCCCCATGAGAAGCTGAGCCCCCTGTTAACTTTGGATATCCAATACTAGGTGCCTGCTTGGTATATAATGTGACAGATGAGTCGGGAAGTCCCCACTTTGTAACTGGGAAAATTAAGCGATGGTCTCTCAAAAGGAAAGCAAAGTACAGTAGCCTCTGTAGACATCATTTGCCTTCACCCCTTGACTTTGTAAACCTCCATGTGTCTCGATTTTGTTCTCTGTAAAATGCGGGTAATGCCATTTATCTCTTAGCATTGGTTTGGTTGTTGTAAAAATTAAAGATCACACTTAAAAAACACAACACCATACTTGATGCCTAGTATGCACACCATAAATGTTATCTGTTACAATTACTAGCCACAAATAATTCCTTTTCTCCCCATGCCCCATCACCTGAGAAATGAGAATGGAGGTGTCCAGACATCTGCTAGCTTCTTGGGGGCCACTCCAACCATCACAAAGCCCTACATGAGAACCCGTCTCAGAAAGGGTCCATCTCTTCTTGGACAGTCTTCTTGGTGGGAACAGATGATTTGGGGCTACTAGAGCAGTTTTCCTCAGTGCTAATGGCACATGAGAATATGTGTCAGGGTGAAAAAGACTCACAAAGCTGGGGCCAGGATGTGCATATTTAGAAAAAATATATATGTATATGTAAAACATCACGATGATCCTGACATGCATCCACAAAATGACTGGACTGGAGGCTCAGTCAGTCTGCATGCTGTGGTCAGCAATTACTGCTATCAGGGGAAGGCACTGACTACTGTTGCCCACAAAGAGTGAGGCTCATAGTCTTGAGTACTTATTACACACAAATTCAAAGTATCTTGGAGATATTTCAGAGAATCATAAGAGCTCATGATATAAAGAAATGGAAAACATATTCACTAGTCCTATGTCTTGAATTCCCTCCATGACATCTTTTGTGATCTTAGTAACCAGGAATATGACAGCCTGTCCAGTATTATCAGCAATTTGGACATAAAAGTCAATGGTGTGGTAACTGAATTTTCAGAGGACAGAAATCCAAGAGGAAGAGCCAATTTTGGGGTTAAAAGAATTAGGATCCAAGGAAGAGCCAGACAAATTGGAATGATGAACCTAATCTAATAAGACCACATTTAACAAGAGTAAATATAATGCTCTGGACTAGGATCAAAAAATTCAACTGCCCTGGAAGACAATGAGGGAGCTTTTCATTTTCTTATCTATTTAATCATCACCTATTAATTTTTACCTGGTCTCATTCTGAAAACAACTTGAACTCACTTAAAAAGAAATGATGCAGCAGTGATTCTCTAAGTGTGCTCCCCAGATCAGCAGCAGCAGTGCCTGGAAACTTGTCAGAAATGCAAATTCTTGGACCTCCCCTACAAACCTACTTAGTCAGGAACTCAGGGATGAGGCCCAGCAATCTGTGTTTTAACAGGTACTCCTGGAAATTCTGATGCACAATAAGTTTAAGTTTAAACAGAGTTTAAGATTTTTTTAAAGGGAAACTCCAAAGCATTGAGAAGGTTAAGATGATGTTGAGTGTTAGGATACATAGAGAATGAATGCTATAAAGCCCTGCAGTCTGGGGGGAGGGTGGTACAAATTTGGCTCAGAGCTTCCTAATAGCCAATGCAAAGAAAGAAATATAATCAGTTTCTATATTGCATACTGTATGGGATCTGTAAGATCCATACAACCAATATTTGTGCTGAGATTTGAGAAACTTTTTCCTGTTTTATAGAAAACAACTTATGGTTACCAAAGGGGGAAAGAGGGCAGGAGGGATAAATTAGAAGTTTGGGATTAACAGATACATACTACTATATATAAAAGAGATAAAAAACAAGGACCTACTGTATAGGACGGGAAACTATATTCAATGTCTTGTAATAACCTATAATGGAAAAGAATATATATATGTATATGTATGTGTGTATATATATATTTCTGAATCACTTTGCTGTATACCTGAAACTAACACATTATAAATCAACTATACTTCAATTTAAAATTTTTTCCTGTTCTTATAAATTAGTGAATGTGTATTGTAACAAATAATATGCTCAACAATATCCCTTCAGTAAATAAAACAGTAGGTTTCTGAAGGTTATTTCTTTAGCCACGTATCTCTTAATTGAACCAATGATGAGGCAAGAATTGGGATTCCTACTGAGTGTGAGACCAAAACAGATGACGGGGTTCTACTGAACTGCATGAATCAAGGAGTCTTCTGGAAAAGGAGGGTTTTCATCATAGTATTCTTTGTGTAATAGTCTGAGTGTTTGGATTCCTATAGTCAATGCCGAGGATACTGATGACCAGAGGGAGGAAAAAGATGACAAGAGAGTGAAAATCCTTTCCCATGAGCAACCCTTGCCCTCCTTCCACCTGGAAAATAAAAGGGGACTTTCTCCATATCCACTTGTCTCTTTGCTAAACTCCTTCTCTGGGCCAATTTTATCTCAAATTGGAAAATTAATAAACTATAGCTGGGCTGATTCTTCTGTCATCCACTTAGTAGTGTCCTTTTAGAAGTAATTTGACTTCTTTGATATTATTGGCATATCCAAGGGAAATTAAAAGATCCAAAACCAGAGCTTTGGGGAAAAGAGTACACAGCAGCCTACCATGATTTATAGATCATAGAATGACAGCCTAATGATCAAAAACTCAGGCTTTAAAGTCACATGAAAAGGGCTTGTACTCCAGTTCTGGTACCTAAAATGCGACCTTGGACAAGGTACTTTATCTTCTCTAGGTTTAACCTTCCTCTTTCACAAAATGGAGATTAAAATGCTCCATACCTTAATACCTAACCTGTAGCATCATCATCAAGGGGGCAACATTGTTGAGTCTATTAGAACATAAAATGAAGACAGCTAAACACCTCTCATGAGACTTCACAGGGTTGACATCCATCACTTTATAGGTAATAGAAAATAAAGTATAGAAGCCAAGGCTAGCTTGCCTTCCTTCATCTTCGAGATAGAATCTGATCATCCCAAGTCAGTGTCTTTGACAAAGACCACCAAGCATCTCTTCCTCTCTACCTCAGCTTTGATTTTGATAATATTTTAAGCACTGCCCACAGGATAACGGACCATCAAAACTAACAAAGCATGAGATCTGGAGCAGAGGCTGATGGGAGGAGTGAGTTTCAAAGACCCAGTCCAAGTCCCACAGCTCACTGATAGCAGTGCAGGAACTGGAATCCGTGCACCCTACAGATGTATCCACCAGTCTTCTTACCTCTGAATCTTGAAATTATTGATCTTAGTAACTTTGTATTTACGTTTACTCAGCTTTCATGGTGTCATAGGCTATGCAACAATCAAGGAGTTTGAAGACCCTGATTCAAGACTCAGCTCTGCCATGTTAATAATTGTGTTGTCTTTGACAAGTCAGTTTTCTTATCTGAGTCCCAGTGTTCACGTCTATTTAATGGGAATAATAATAATAGCTGCACCCCTTGCCTTTCTGGGGTTGTTATAAGGTTCAATGAGATTTGTATAAAAGCACGTTAAAAACTGCACTATGCTATGCAAATGAAAGAGATTTTTTAAAGAGACTGTCTTCAAATTTCCCTGTATCTTCTGTCACCTCCCTCATTCTGTGTTGTGAGTTTTTCAGGTCTCTTTCTCAAACTTCTGCCTTCATTCCTTCAGGATGCTAACTCTCAGTAGTAAGCCTTTAAGGCTAGGCTTTGATTAATAATTTAGTATAGGAGAAAATAAAAACCAGCCTTATTTGTTATAATTATACCAGACTTTGAGAAATATAGGGTTACTTAGCAGACCATTACGTCAAGGATTTTGCAGCATTATTATTATTATTTTTGCAATGTTCTCAAAGGTTAAGAGCCATATAAAAATTAGGTAAGAGAGATGTCTGAGATTACCCCTGATGTGGGCCTGAGCCATCAGGCACAGTCATTGCCACCTCCCACAAATTTCCAGGTGAAAATCAAATTATCGTAGTGAATACTGGAAACTATAATTATGACAATGCATGGCTTGAGATGCCCCTGTATTTTCCTGTGGCAGTCGAAAAATAAAAGTGTGTGACACACCCAAGTTGAAGGCCATGGGCTCACCATTCACTGTCTTTGTGGCCTGGGGCAAAGAACTTATTATCTCTAAACAACATTCTACTGGTTTTGTTTGAAGAAAAAAAATGAGGTCAGTAGCGTCTGTCCAGTGGGTGATTTAGGGATATTGATTATGGTATTTGTTTTAATTTTTATTTTGGTTCCATGAGACAGAGCCCACACATGTAACCCAAACAAAGAGCTCTATTATAAAGATGCATGTGAAGAAACAAAGGAACTCTTGGATATCAGTGGGCAGGGGCACGTGGGGCTGGGCCTCACCACCTGTAGAGACTGGACCGTCCCCTCCTCAGAAATTCAGCACTGAGGTCTGTACACCTCACCCTGTGCAGGCTGTTGGGTGGGCTCTGTGATCTAGCTCAGTTCTACCTTTCGACATCCTTTCTGATACTGAGTTGTTCTTTTGATACATGTTTCCCAATTTATAGTTTTTGAGAGAACATTCAGTTCTTAGACCAGCTCATATATTTTATACTGAATGAATTCTTGCTTAGACTATGAATGGCCACTCCTTCAGCACTGGGCCCACCACTGGTGCAATCAGCTGTCCAAGAGATAAGTTATAAACATGGCCCCAGGGATGTGGGTGGGTGAAGTTCCTGTAAAGCAGTATTAGAGTGTCATCTGGGAGGGCTCGGGTTCTAGACTTTGCTTGCATTTGAATCCTGACATTGACTGTTTCTAAAGATGTGACCTTATGCAAGTAACTTCATCTTGTTGAATCTAAGTTTCCTAACCTAAAAAATGGGCATGATAGCGCATGCCTCGTAGGAGTATTATTGAGTCTTAAGTAACAAAAAATAAAGGGTTTAGCACAGTTCCTGCCACAAATTGAACCCTCAGTCAATGCTACCTGTATCCCTAGCAGGAGAAGGTGTGTGGGCAGGCACCATGAAACAGATCTGGTATAGCACATAAAGGTTCAACTCCTTGCTGTGTTGAGATAAACAACACTGAACTGTCCCCCATCCCCTGGGATATACTTTCTTCACATTTCCCTTCCAAAGAAGGGTGGTATTGTCCATGGTCCTGACGGAATCATGGCATGTCTCATTGAGAAAATGGGATTCTACAGGCTTTTACCAGTCAGCCTTAGCTCTTCTCACTGGAATAGAGTAGCTGGCTCTCTGTTTACAATCACCGGGCCCAATTCATGCTGGAATGGAGACTGAAGGCAGCCCTACTGAGCACAGTAACAAGCATCTAGGATGAAGGCTTCTCCAGAGGGCTGGCACATTTACAGAACTGTCAAGTAATTCCTTCTGCATTTCTCCATCAGGGTCTTGGGAAATCATAAGTTTCCATACAGAAGCTAACATGGTGAGCTAAAATATGCATGAAATGAGACAGAGTGTTTGATATGAGACGTAGAAATTCCTTTTATTGTTATACAGTGATGCTTCATTTATCTGGTTATGTCGGAAAATGGGCTATTTCACAGAAGTGAAGCTCACAGATAGCTGAAGTTCTCCCATTTCAGCTCTGAAATGATTTTTAACACTTGTTCAGTGGGAATATTCCTAAAATGTATCTCATCTTCCTGATTTCTTGCAGAAAAGGCAGATGTTATTACTGAATACTTACTGTGTACCTGGCATTGGGCTTAAGTGCTAAACTCTCATTGATTTTCCTGACAACTCTATGAGATGGGTACCAGAAGAATCTCCATTTCACAGATAAGGAAACTGAAGCTTAGAGAGGTTGAATAACTGATCCAAAGTTACACAGGGCAAAGTGGAACTGGGATTTGTGCCCAGACCTCCCGAAGCTCTTAAGAAACTGGCCATGTCATTGGACAACATTTTGGTTAATAAATTACCCTAAGAACCATTAACCATTAAAGTAGGACTTTGGGAAGTCTACACATACATTTCAGAGATGTGTCCATTACTCTGAGCATCCCTTGGCTGCTTTTTAAAAGGAATTAGAACTCAAACTGGTAACACGTATTTTTGAATATTCACGGATATTCCTTCTTTCAGTGAATGTTACTTGAGTACCTCTTGTGTCGCTATGGGCATGATGCATGCCAGGTAATCTGGAAGCAAAGAAATATGAGGCACACAGCTGCCTTCAGAAGGGCATATGTTAGAGACACTTCAGTGGGGTGATACGTGAATCTTGCCTCATTTTGTGGCCAGAAAAATGTTGAGAAGGGGGTGACTCTTAACCCACCTTTCAAGGAAGTCATCCTCCTTGCTGTTATCCATTCTTTATGAATAAGACTGATGAGAACAAGGGATGGAGGTAGAGTTAGATGCTTCCTTGCCTCCAAACAGGCCACGGAAGAAATGGGCCAGCTGTGCTTAAGAAACAGTTGAAGCCTCTTGCTTGGAAAAGAAACTATGGCCAGATATTAATGAACCTTGGGCCAGACTGAGGACTTTGGTTTCTGTAACTCAAGTCTTTCTTAGATAGCAGCTCCGAAAACAGGAAGTATATTAGAACCACATCTAGTGGGAAAAAAATACACGTTCAGTGGGATATATTTTTCTCAGTTGATTAGTAAATGGGTGTTAAATGCAATTCCCAATTGTAGCTTTTAAAAAAAAACAACAGTTCAGCATATTGGTAGCATCACTAGCATCAAGTATATAGTTTTCCAAGGCAATGACTTTGAAATATTTTAATGATAACTTTCTTACTTCAAAAGTAATATATATATAGGAAATACCTAATAACTTCGCTCATTCATAGATAACTAAGACTTTTAAAACCAATCCACCAGTCTTTCCCTACCCACTGGTCCATTCCTTTGACCTCTCTTTTTCTGCATCACCCTCCTGCAGCTGGACCTACTGTAGTCTCTTTCTGGCTCACAGTCAGCATTATGGGTGCTGTTTAGGGCACAGCGCTGGTGTAGGCTGATGTGATAACTGAGGTGTGACAGCTGTTTTGAGACCTTTTAAGTCAGGTCTTTTTTCTCTGTCTTTCTCATAGATTGGCTGACAGCCACTGTGTCTGGCTGCTTTCCATGTGTCTTCTTATAACCGCTTCCTAGTATGTTTTTTCACCCTCGACTAAGTGCTAGAACGGTTAATGACCAGGCTAGTCGATACATATTTTTAAACTAAGAGTAAGTAGGCTCTCAGAGGGGACAGAGGGGCTTTCTTTCAAATCAGAGTATGAACTCTGCCACTGCTATTTCAACAGCCAGGAAAACATTACTTGTCTAGTGCGATCATTGTTTTGTTATATTGGTGACATCTATCTAAGTGATGTGACTATTAGGCACATTTTGTCAGAAAATAAAAAAGAAGGGAGAGAGAAATGAAGAGAGGGAAAGGAGGGGATGGGACTGGAAAAAAAAAAAAAAAGGAAAGTCAGGCCGGTCGGCACCTTCTTTCGGATCTCATTTTGAATTTCTCTCTTTCCACATTTGCTGTTCACAGTGGTTTAAACTTCATTGACTTGATGGTGCGACAAGGGAATATTGACAATCCTCCTAAGGCTCCCCTGGTGCCAGGATTTGAGTGTTCCGGGATTGTTGAAGCCCTGGGGGACGGCGTGAAAGGATTCGAGGTAACGTTTTGACTTCTGGTTGAAAGAGCAGTATTTGTCTGGCACCCACTGACGTAACAGAAGGTTATGCAAAAAAAGTGTGCAATAATCTATGCATGTATTATTATGATTGTCTTACTACTTGATTTTATTAACAGCATTTATAAATGATAGGACAAATGTCTCATGCCTTTCTCATGTACCATCTTGGTCGCTCCTGGCAACAGTCTGGTGAAGTGGTCGGGGGAAACCTCGTCATTCCCTTTATTCATATTATACTGTTATTAATAAGATTAAAATTAATACAGCTATTAATCTGGCCTTGGATTAACTAAGTGTGCATCCCTCCTCCCCCTACCCACAGCGCCTACTTTCCCATCACGTTAGGCTCAAAATTCAATTATAAAATGCAAAAGTTGGGGAGAAATAGCCTATATATTTTACAACTTGGTTCCCTTAAATATCTACTTAACTGATGCATATAAGTGATTTTTTATAAATCATTACTTCATACATTGGGAAGGTGGCATTTTTGGACAACACTTCTAAAGCCAAAGGTAGAGGTACTTGACAAGGAGACAGAATTGGCTGTGGGTTGGTGGCTTGGGGAGTAGGGCAATGGATAAAAGCAGTGATTATATTATTCTGACTACTTTTGTACATATTGAAAAATTCCCCATAACAGCCATCTCTGGGAATCCTGTCTGCTTTCCAGGTAGTGAGCATTAAGCTAAAATACCTTTGATTAGCTCACAGGAAACATCCTGACCAGGCCCACCTGTAAATGACTGCTGGAAGGAAAAAACTAACACATCCTCTCCAAGATGCTGACCGGAACCAGGAAATGTTTGACTTGACTCCCTCCCCTTTCAGTATAACGGAAGCCTGAATTCCCACTCAGGCAAAATGGTTCTTCGGGACACTAGTCTACTACCATCTTCTTGGTTTGCTGGCTTTCCAAGTAAAGTCATTATTCCTTGCCTCACCTCCAAAAAAAAAAAAAAATCCCCATAATAAAAATGTATTTTAATCACTGAAAAGATATATGACCCTTCCTACCATTATCATGCAAATCAAGTAAGATTTGTATGTAAAAACTGAAAAACTGAAAAACTGTGGGCAAATCGGTCACACAAGATTGTGGTAGTTTGCAGTGAGAAAAACCAGTGGTAATCAGGCACGAGAGCTCTCCCTCGACTCAAGTGCTTTCCTGGGGAGAAATGAAGGGTACTCACACTCAAAAATCTACCATACCCAGAAGCACAGGCAAGTGAGTTTCTCAGCCTTGCCAGAGCCCTGCGAGATAAAGATTGTTATTATCCCCTTAGAGATGAAGTTCAGAAGGGGTCAGTAATTTTCCGTGAGGTCAGAAGGCAGGAAGCAGTAGTCGAACCCAGATTCAAGTCACCAGACACTTTTCGCTCTTCCTACAATCCAGTGATCTTTACCCCTGCTCCTCACCTGCAGATGTTGCGACACTAAATACAGGAAGAAAAATCCTATAAAAGACAGTGCCAAAACACCCTTGGGATTGATTTGGAACCTACTGCTTAGTCTCAGTGCACTGGAGCCTCAATATACTTTGAAAATATCAATATGCGCCAAATTCATGATGCTGAACGTCTGGAAATCTCATCCCACTCATCTGTCTTTTTGATGGTGGTTTCCAGATAACACAGCAGAAAAACGTGGAGGGAGAAATAAATGCGCCTTTTCTTTCCTTCCCTACGACTTCACATTTTCTGTCCCCAGGTAAGCAATATAACCAGAGGCAGCAGCATCTCTCTCTCTGAAAGTGCTGCGTTTAAAAAAGATGATCTGCTCTTCGCTCCTCCACGAGGCCCCAAAGGAAAAGACTGTACTGTTTGCTCTATTAACCCTAAGCATTGGATAAATAACCCATTATTTTAGGATATAACAGTAGATAGGGATGTTGTTGGCCTTGGTTGAGAGGGAGGAATCACTGTGCTTGATTATATATATTTTCCTCTGTATACGATCTTTCTTCTGCTAAGTGGCCCCAGCTTGCTTATTGTTAAACATTTTCACCACCCCCCATTCCCCTCCAATGACTTTCAGTTGCACAAACAAATAAAAGAAGCCACCTACAGGCTTCCAGTCAGGGTGTGATTTAGGAGAAAACCAATACTAATACGCACTCTATAATTCTGACTGAAGATTTTCAATCATGTTGGAGATGGAATTCCACGCGGCAGCGCACTGAATAACTCCCTGGGTTTGATCGATTGCAAGGGAGGCTTGAACAGTTGTTGCCAGAGGCACAGCAGTAAAGGAATAATTTGGGCTTAGTCGCCCAGGACTAATTTCTTTTGCTTAACGGAATCAAATTATGAGGTGAACTAAATATTAAAAAAGTTTCCCACCTCTGGACTCTAAGACTAGGGCTCCTTTGACAGCTGATCCTCTTTCTGCCATTTTGATAATGAAATGAAAGGCCTGGAGCAGCCAGCCCTGATGAGATGGCATGACCACCACTGTCAAGGTGGTCTGGGCTGCCAGGCTGGTCTGGGGTGGCATGACCATCACTGTCAAGGTGGTTGAAATACTCTTTTTCACACACTTTCTTGACCCTGGAGGCCGTCAGCTACTCTGTGGTGTTACGTAACTTTGGGTTTGCATGATTCTGTGCAAAAGAAGATGCCCACGTTAGACCTTAGTGATCTTCAGGTCTGAGCCATGGCATTTGAGATGATATTCTTGACATCATCATTTAGTTTTCAACCCTTCCAGGGACTGGGACACTCACTGCCAATGAGACAGTCTCTCCTGTACGTCAGTTTCTTCATTAAATAGCTATTTCTCTGCTTCATAAAATACAGTGGGTCTATCTTTAGCTTTTGATCATTCAACTGTGAATTCCATGAGGTCAGGAGCCAATCTGTTCTTTTTAAGAGTTAGCAATGATTGTTCTTTCCTCGTTTTACATGCACCATGCCAAGTGCACTGCATGCATGTTATGTCACTTCATCTTCATAAAGACCTTTTCCTAATACTATACTCATGTAAAAGCTGAGGAAACTGAGACCTAAAGAATTAGACTAATATTCCCAGGCTTGGTAGGTTCCCCTGTCGTACACTCTTATATAACTCCATGTCTTCTCTGTAGAACTTATCTCGTGTGTAATGAATGAATCATTTGTACCTGGACTCAGCCTCCCTAGATTCACATCCTGGCCCAGCTACTCTCTGGCTATATGACTCTGGGCATATGCTTTGCTCTCTCTTCACCTCAGTTTAAATGTCTGTAAAATCTATGATCATTTATCTGTAACATGGGGCTCTTATGGAACCCATCTCATAGGAGGCTTTGGCTGCTATTTGTTGAGTGTGGGTAAAAGAGAAATGCTAAACTAGAAAGAAAATAAAACAGTAGAATCAATTATAAAAGTATACATAAACCAACACATACATAGATGAAAGCCATTAATGTATTGAGAATTCACTGTGATCACAGCAATTTGAATATTGCTCTTGAAAGTCACAGTACAAGCAGCTAACATCAAATAGCAGAGTGGTTCAATTTAACTAGCACTTGGCAGCTCATGTAAGCTATTAACATTAGTTTAGTTTGTATTTCCTTTGAATAATGATATGCTATGAAAAAACTTAGCATATGATTATAACCACTTTAAAGGGAAGACTGCTCTTTTTCTTTTTTTTTTTTTTTTTTTTGCATGGTGTCTGGCTACGTAAACCACTGATAAAAAGAACACAGTATTCAGCCATGCCTCATCTAATCAGGAGGTAAAATATGTGACGCCCTTAGGACAATGCCTCCATATAATATGTGTGCAGTAAATGTTAGCTGCTGTTCCTCATGCCTGGTGGCATTCTCCTATTTCACTCTAAGCCTCGCTGCTCTTGTTCAGTCCCCTGCACTTAGATTTACATGGCTTCTCTGGTGAACCACGTTTCACAACCAATGCAATTGGTAATCCAGTGTTAACCTTTGAGGCAAATACCACAGTGAACTAGTGTGGCAGGGAATTTATATGAGGAGGTACAAAACAAAGGAGGTAGATTTTACTCCTAGCCCTGTCCCTTTGACCTTCCAAGTTCCAAAACAGGGACATTCAATGAAAGGTTGAATCAGTAATATGACCTTCCGACAATAACATTCCACAGTGTGTGAAGTGATGCATGTTGTGTATTTATGCTCAAGAAGAGGAGGAGAGAACCTGGCTTCCATGGCTGCTGGGAAGTTTGCACTGATGGGCTTCAGAGCATCCACAGATGCCTTGAAATTGGGAGGCAGGGGATGGTGTGCATATTTGAGGATTTTGTGGGAATTTTTATCCCCTGGGAAGGAATCTATTATTTTTATCAGATCCTTAAGAGTATTTGAGAAATGTCTCAAAGAAGATTAAGAAAACTCCAGTAACCACGTGCTTCCCTATGTCCAGATTGGGGACCGTGTCATGGCATTTGTCAACTACAATGCCTGGGCCGAGGTGGTCTGCACACCAGTGGAATTTGTCTACAAGATCCCAGATGACATGAGCTTCTCCGAGGCTGCTGCATTCCCCATGAACTTCGTCACGGCCTACATGATGCTCTTTGAAGTCGCCAACCTCCGAGAAGGGATGTCTGTGCTCGTACATTCGGCTGGCGGTGGTGTGGTAAGTGGGCTGCTTGGAAGTCCTCCTCCCCAAGGTCAGCATGGGGGAAAGTGGAATGACACCCAGGTGATAGTGAGATTCCTGTATGAACTATGTCCATGAGGGTTGATCTCTACGGTTCTGGTGAAGCTCACACAGATGGCAGAGTTCATACAGATGATTGCGTTGGGGGTACGGTGATGGAGTCTCTGGAGTTTGGAAAGGTCTCCAAGATGGCATGTTAGGACTGTGTGTGTCTCAGAGATGGTTTCTGTAGAGAAGCATTCTCAGTCTTGGTGTCACAATGAACTGTTATGTCAATCATTGAGATGTCTCATAAGGCGTGTACTCCTATTACCCAAAATACCAAAATGGTGGATGATTTATTTTTCAATAAGTTGTCACGAATTCATGATAGTTCCCATAGTAATGACACCCTTATTCGTGTTCTGATATATTTTTCTTGAGTGGGACAGAGGTAGATGGAGATTGTACTAGCACAGTGGGAACTACACTTTAACCGAAGTACACTCATGAGAGCGGTTGCATATGCGAGTGTCATCTGTAAGGTGTTTCTTTGACAAGGGGGAAATAATAGAAATTAAAATTGCTGCTCTAGAGTTCAGGGACAGCAGAGATTTCTTCGGTGACTTGGATGAGTCTCGGCACCAGTCACTCATACAAATTGCACACCTGTCCCATGGCAAGCACTCCATCCCCATCATGGTCCACTGGGGCTGGAGTAGAACTCTAATCTTTGAGAGTGAGAGATATTACTTATTAATTCAACAGTTATATATCGAATATATACTACGTCTCAGACTCTACGGGGATAGAGAGTAAAAAGAGAAGGTCCAGATACACCAGCTAGTAGGGCGTGAGAGGTTCTTGGCGTTGGTGATTCTGTGGTCTGATGAACTCAGAGGTGAGCTCTGAGGTTGGGTATTTCTTGAAGATGTTTTCCCTGGAGGGTCTGCTCACACTGAGTTTTTTGTTTTTTTTTTTTTTCCCGTCTTGGCTTTCTACAGTGATCACCTCCCTATGTAGCATAAAGCACATTTCTGGTTTTCCTTTCCAAGAAGACAAACTCCAATAGACAAATGTGAAGGCAAAAACACGAAACTTAAGTGATGCCTTAAGAGGAGTATCTTCAATCACTTTAGCAAATTTGCCAATGTCCTTTGACCATGAGTAAAGATATAATAAAAGCTAAACACCCCTTAGAAAAGAAACGGATTTCAGTGCCAGTGAATCTACTGACAGCAAGCAGGCCATTAAGAATGCTGGCATTTATGAGCTTGGTGTGCTTCGCATACAAAGCATTAGAGACTTGTTTCATATTATCAACATAAGCGCCAGACTTTACAGCGGTACTTAACTCAGTTCTGCCGAGAGTCTGTGTTTAAACATTGGCACTGACGACATTTCATTTCATGTTTTGATTTTTTTTTTTTCATTTGAGTTTGTTCTTGGAACAAAGAGAAATGTATCAGGGACCTGTGTCTCACAAGAAGGAAAAAAGTCTTGGGAAATAGCAAAAGTTCTTACCACGCCTTATTCTGGGCTTACAGACAATACGACAATAGTAACTAAAATGTGAAACAGACAAAGGAACTGGGGAAAAGGGACAATAAGGGTAGTTAAAGATGTTGGTGCATATAATGCAGGCTGTGATGTCCTAAAGCTTCACTCAAGAATCTTGCTTCCTAAGAGTGAGTTGTGCAAAGAGAGAAAAACAATCAGCCACGTGAGCTTGTGTTCATTTGATGGAAATAAACCAGTTACTAGGGAAACCATGACTAGTACTGGGTTTTCAGACCAGAGGAATATTTCTCTGTGGTTTCACATAAGAAATGTATACTGACATGCAATGAAAATCCATCAACAAAATGGTTATAATAAATGTAACTACTTCTGTGATGCTTTTTCTTACGGTATGCTCCTCATGTAGTCTAGTAGCACCAAAGAAAACCAAAATTTAGTGACAGCAAATATTCTGGGGCCAAAGGATGTGGTCTGGCTTAATCCATGAACAGTTTAAGGTGCGGTTAGACTGCCCAGCTCTCAGGGGAGTGGGTCCCCTTCAATAGCGTTTTTCCCAACCAAGATTTGATAGGTAGTGATGTCCAGCACTGAGTTCAAGGTTACTGTTAGAGGAAAGAATTGTGGCCAAGTGCATATCCATGTGTGTGAACACTCAACCAAGCTGGAGTGGAGTTGACACTGTCTTACAAAAACCAAGAAGTTCTAAGGAGAGCACAGACCATCTCACCACCCCACAGTGGGAAGACCAGCAAGTCACCCCCAGGGAGGACAAAGAACTAGATTCTTCCCAAGAAGACAAGTCACCACTGCGCTCATGGAGGGAGCTCCCCGGGGAGTATTGTTTTTATGCATTATCTGTGACACCCTGGAGAGGAACGGAGGTGCTTCCCATCCCTGTTGGACAGAGCTGGTCAGTGCAGCCACTGACTGCATGGCTGCTGCCACAGGCAGGACAGTGCCCCCCACCCCCGCCCAAACATCCATGTCCTATTCTCTTACACGGCAAATGGAATTGGGGCAGATGTGATTCAGGAAAGGACCTTGAGATGGAGGGACCCTCCAGGCTTATCTGGGTGGGTTCAGTGTACTCACAAGGGTCCTGAAAGACGGAAGAGGTAGAAGGGGATTTAAAGATGAGACACTGCTGGCTTTGACAATGGAGGAAGAGACCCTGAGCTGAGGGATATGGGAAGTCTCTAGATGCTGAAAGAGACAAGGAAATGGATTCTCCCCTAGAGCTTCCAGAAGGAATGCAGTCCTGCTAAAACCCAGATTTTGGCCTAGTGAAACCCATTTCGGCCTTCTGATCTCCAGCCCTGTAATCTAATCAGTTGTTATTGGTTTGGTTTGTTTGTTTTTAGCCACTGACTTGGTGGTAATTTATCACAGCACAACAGGGAATGAATACAGCCTCTTTCTCTGGGCTGCCTCCCTTGTCACTGTGGAGAGACCACAGAGACTTGAAGAAAACCCAAGCAGCAAGTAGTGGAACTAGGACTCCTACCCTAATCTGGCTGATTCTAATCCTGTTCTGTTTCCACTTGACAACCCAGAATATTGAGAGGACCCAAATCCTTCCTTCTTTCATTTATTCATTCAGTTAACAAATACTTGTTCAACTTCTACCCAGTGCTAACTATAGATATTTCAAAGAGCCAGAAGACTGGGCCTGGGGACATGTTTCCTAATTTGATGATACTGAGATGATAGAGAAAGTTTAACCTAATTAGGATAAAGTTTCCTAAAGTGAGTTGATATAAAATGTGCAGTTCTAACAGCACTAAGACTTCTGTCTGATTTTTATCAAAGGCTGTGATGGGGAGTTTGCTGACAGAAAGTGAGACATGCTAGCCTACACTGTAATTTGGAAGGACACTTTAATACAGTGTAGGAAAATAATTCGATCCAGAGCAAGTCACTTTGTCATTAGAGTGGCCCAAGTATCTACACTGTTCTGTCGCATCTTTGAAGGTGTTGATTTCCTCCAAAACCAGATGGTCTAAGAAGATAACGCCCCTAATCAAATCTTTAGAACCTGGTTGAAAATGGGCTTACAATACCTCAAAGGAAAAGTAACAAAATAAGCCACCAAGTGGGGTTCATGTTAGGAACTTCAAGAGAGAGTTTTGCTGCCAATCCCATACACAAGCTGCCATGACTTTGAGCATCTCAGTTGAGGATGTGCTCAACTTCAGGACAGTAACTCAACTGTTACTGTCTGCTTATTTTCTTCTACCTCTGCCATTTGATGCTTTCTGGTTTTTAAAGTCCTTTTACCTTTTTCATCATCTCATCGGAAAAGATTGAAGAGCAGCCTGAGACGGGCCACAGATCTTGGAAAGGAAAGCAGAACTTAGCTTTCAGACAGTTAAATTCGTAGAAATTCTGTTGATTCTGGATGGGGAATTGCCCAGTGTCATTCAAATCACTTCAAAGGAGAAAGCACAGAAGGGCGGGCCAGAAAATATAGGCGAGGCATTATGAGCTCCCCACCTGTATATGAGGGCTCATGTGCTGGGGGTCCTCCCTGAAAGACCGATCAGCCGTACATCATTCTAACATGAGACTGTGAGAGCACAGGGGGAGTAGGAATCCCCAGTGTGGTGGAGGGTTTGGACATACTGGATAGTCATTCCATTTCAGCAGAAAAGACATGACCATCTGCAAAATCACTATAGAATATTTTGTTGAAAACAAAACCACTGTTGATCACGAAAGGCACCAACATCTACCCAGCAATCCCCAAATCGTGGTTAACTCTTCTTCAACATGCCACAAGTTTGAAATCCTGTGATGCGTTCCTGCCACATAATAAGCTCAGTAAACGTCTGAGCATCGAAAAGCCATCGCCAGCCATTTTCCTATGTTCTAGGAAAGTTATTTCCTGAGCTAAGGAGGACCCTGTCATTTTGTTAATCTCAGGGAAAAAAAAAAAAACAAAACACCATGCCTAGTGATCTTGTAAATTTCCATCTAGTAAGCAATCTTTGGCACTCTAGCTCACCCCATCCCTCATTCTGAATATTGTTCCCAGATTTTTCTGTCTGCATCCGGCATGCATTATTAATTGAACGAGGCCCCCTTTTCGAGACCATGTGTCTGCCTCACCTGTCCCCAACTCCATCATCCCACAGTCCAGCTATGCTCAGTCCATATCCTTCAGCACCCCAACCAGCAGGACCATGTGTGAGATCTCAGAACGGGAAGAAAACAGACACCAACTTGTACTGCACACTATCACACTGGCTGTGTACTGGACTCTGAACACTTAGTTCATCTAGCCCTCAGAACCACCCTCCCCACTGGGTAGTACGTGGCAGTAGAGGGTTCAGATGGTGAGCCCTAGAGCCAGACTCCCTGGGCAATCCCAGCTCTGCCTTCCCAACCTCTCTAAGACTCCCTTTGTACAGTGATACTAGGGCCAGCCTCAGGTGGCACTTTGAACTTGAGCAGTGCTTGCACATGATCAACACCCAGTGAAATGCAGCTATTATAATTTCCCAGACTCAGAGTTTCTTTGTTGTTTCCAAAGCTGCAAAATAAATTAGTCAGAAGGATCAAATCTGAACTCCAAATCTGGGACCAGGAACTCTCAATCCAGTGCTCTTGGCACTGCCCCACTGCAGTGGCCTCAGGAACGTCTGCCCCTCCCCTCCAGTCTTCTGCCTGCCCCACCCTGTGCCCTGGATAAGCGGGTCTTCACTGTGGCAAGACCGCCTGGCCCCCAGGGGCTTACAACAATAGGAAGCAGAACCTCTGAAAATTTAAAGAGAACAAAGTGCCCCTGTCATATCCTTCATGAATAATCAAAGGGATGAGGATTAACTGCAGCTTGGCATCAGCAGGATGGACTGTGGCCTGGGGACCCACTGGAATGATTCACACCCTCATTCTGTAACTGCTGACCCTGAGAATCAGGTCCTCACCCTCCTAAATGTCAAAGATGCTGCAGAGACGGGTCATGGAGCAAAGTCCCACCTCCCTGCTTCCAGAAGCCAGTGATGCTGGCAGCCAGTGCCTGGGCTCCTCACAAGTTAGCAGTAGGCCATAGGTTAAGAAAAGATGTATCAAAAAACATTTCTTCCAAGCTAGGTCATGTCTGCAAAAGCCTCACTTGATCTTTACTCTAGTTGCTTTTAACTCCTTTACAGTAAATCATGATTGATCCAAAGAAACTATCTGTATTATAAATATTATAAAGGTTAAATCTGGCCTCTGAGACAGGATTCATCCATTCAATATTAGTTGACTATATATATATATGTATCAGTTCATGAGGGAATACTGGAGATTGAGTCCAGTAATTTCCATATACTATCTGTGAGGTAGATACTATTACATCTCTATTTTAACAGAGGAAGCTGAGACACAGAGAGGGAAAGTAACTTGCTTCAAGACACACAGCTATGAAGAAGAAGAGCTGGCCTGTCAACTTGGATCTCTTTGAACATAGCACCCATGATTTTAAGAACTGGGAGGCTGTGCTGAGAGAAGATTTTCTTCTGCTTAGAATGAGCTGGAATGGATTCCACTTCAAGGGTTGGCTGGTGGACTTCCTTCCCCAGGAGCTGAGGACAACCCAGGGTTGCCCAGGAGAGCTGAGGTATCTTCAGGAGGAGGGGAGCATCTTCCATTGACATGACCAACCTTTCAAAGAGTCAGGCAGATTTAGTGCTGGAGCGTCCCTTGACGTTAACTATCCAGCTGGAAATAAGCCCCAGGCTGCCACGTCTGTGAAGGCAGGGATGGTGCAATCTTGACATCCCTGTATTCTTAACACGGAGCCCAGTGCCCAGCATATGGGGTTGCTTGATAAGTATTTATAGAGGGAATGAAGGTAGGGGCCAAAGGCAGTATTTAAGTTCTTTTCGGATACTATATGGAACTTAAGGGCCCAGATTCCAAAGTCTGAGCTGGTTCTCGTCCTAGCTTCTCTGGCTTCCAGGTAAGACACCTTGAACAAGTACTTTAACTTCCTTGGACCTTGTTTCTTCATCTGTAAAAATGGGTATCATACCTGTCTCATAGTTTCTGTATGGCACTTTAAAAGAGGACTATGTAATGGGCTTAGCATGCTGGCTGGCATATAGAAAACTCAAGTGTCAGCTGCTATTATTACTATTCCTGTTATCACCATGTTATTATTATCACCATGTTATTATTATCACTATCTGGCTAGAAAAATATTACTCAGTGCTACTCTGGCACTTACAGTCAGAAGGAAGAGAGCAGCAAATGGGACAGTCAACTGGCAGCTGGTTGCTGAAACTTGGAGCAAGGAGCAGATAAAGCCTATCTCAGCATCCTTTGTTTATCTTCCCTGACAGGTGGCTGCACAGTGGTCTCATGAATTAGTGGGGTTGTCACACAAGCCCCTTGTCAAACATCACTTTACTCTAACACGTAAGACATAATTAGACTTTAAGAAAAATTTATCCATCGTTCTAGCCCTTGGACACACGCCAAGAACTCCACTCTGACTAGTCTTCGCCAAGTTTATATAACCCCAGGGACCCATCCACTTCCCCAGCGACAAACTTGAAAAGCCACAGTTGCTTTTCAGAATATTATTGACCATATTAAGATGAAAAATTAGTTCATCTAGGGAAGAGTGAGATGTGTAGCAAGAAGCAGCCTCGTCTGTTCTCATGGATGCCCACCAGGCTGTCAGCCGTGGTCCTGGCTACTCCACCCCCAAGGCTGGTCATTGGTCACTCTGATCATGACCATCCTGCAGCTCACTCCCTGAGAAACTCAACAGGATCCCTCATCCATCCCGTTGGAAATGCGCTCAGGCTTCTCAACTGTATGCCTGGATACAGCGATGAAATTTGAACCCCACCTTTCCTCACACAAGCTGGAGTCCTTCTCCCACCCCACCCCTCATTCTTCCCACCAGCTCCCACCAAACTTAGTCATAAATTCCCTCCCTCCCCACCCCAGCCTATCTGTGTCTCATCTCTCTTTTCCTGGCTCTCTTTCTATCTCTTTGTCTATCTGTTTGTTTCTCTGTGTGTATCTCTATTTCTTGCTTCTTTCTTTCTCTTTCTCTTTGTTTCTGTCCCTTTTCTTCCTTCTCTCTTTCGTTCTTTCCTTCCTTCCTTTTCTTTTTTCTCTTTCCTTCCTTCCTTCCTTCTTCCTTCCTTCCTTTCTCTTTTTCTCCCTCTCCCTCCCTGTTCCTTCATCTGGTATAAGCCCTGGGGATAGATAACTGTGTTACTCTGGGTATTTCAGAGTGAGCAACTTAGGCCTGAGCCCACCATCCTGAAGCCTGCAGTCTCGTGGATATAATACACATTTCCCAGAGACACATGAACCATCCATGGCAGTGGTGATAGGTACTACGGGGAGGAACAAAAGGTCTGTGACTGTTGAACACGGGACCTAAGCACCTGGTCTAGGGGATCAGAGAAGACTGTGCTTAGGAACTAAACTGGTTTTTAAGGATGAGGACGAGATGCAGAGGTGAAAAGAGTACAGGGAGGAGGGATAGGAGTTTATAAGGGGCAAAAATGTTGGAATCTGGGTATGTCCAAGAAACTGACCAGAGTGTGGCAAGAGAGGAGAACAGAGAAAGAAGGGACAGGGAGTGACTGGCAGATAAATGATCACATGGCAGCCGTGTTGACAGTTTTATCCTTACCCTTATCCTAAAAGCCATGGGACTCATAAGAGTGTTTTGAGCAGAGATTGAACTCATGGTTGACATTTTTAAAAGATCCTGTGTTGCTGGAGGGTGAAAGGTTGGAGTGGGTCATTGTGGAAGGCAGGTGATTGAGAGGTGGCTGCTTTCCAGACTGTCCTTCAACTTCTCTCATTAGAGGAATTAGAGGAAGGGCTGTACCCAGAGATTCAGGCTTCCAGGACTCTATCCTTCAGTCTGACAGCATCACCGTGTAACCCTGGACAAGCCCTTTCCCATCTTGTGCCTCCTGTTTTTCTGTAAAGTGGGTAGATCCAATTTTGCATCTGTGAAATAAGGTAGACCAGATGTTTCTCATGTAAAATGAGCTAGACTCAGTCATTCTTCAGTAAAATGAAATAGACCACATGGTTTCTAAGGCCCTGTCCACCTTCACTGGCAATCCTGTCTTTTCCTGTGATGCTGCCAGTCTTCACCTCTCAGATGAAAACTTCCTCGCCTATCACCCTCCTCACCAGCACCAACTCCCGTAACTCCTCGCTCCCACCATGATCCCCTTCTTTAAATTCTTAGAGTCAGAGAAACAGTTAACTGTTGTTAGGCACTCAGTCTTTGGAAGAGACTTCCTGAGTTTGAATACCGATTTCCATGACTCATTACTCAGCTGTGCTTTAGTTTCCTCATGTATAGGGCAGTCATCATACTTACCTCGTGGTATTTGGGAGGCCTGAATGAACCGATGTGTGTAAAACATTTAAACAATGCCTCAACCTAGTAAGTACTTTAAAATGTTACCTAATAAAACTGTAGTGGATGCTGGGATCTGCCAGCTAGAATACCCTTTAGGACTGAGGTACTCATTTCCCCTAGCTGCCAGGAGCATTGGCTACTGATGACTCCTGCCTGTATCCCTCTCCAGTCACTGCCCTCACGGCAAGGGAGCTGCCTCACTCAAGGTTGCTGCCCCTTGCTGGGGAGGCCCACATCTAATTACTGTTGGGTGCAGGAACCCAAGAAGCCCAGTCCCCTTGCCTCCATGGAAATGACTCTGAAGCCCAGCTTTGGAACTCCTTGTAGGACTGGTTAAAACATCGCTTCCAGCTGCACCCCAGCTCAGTTTTTCAGTCTGCCCAATCCTGCTTCCCTCCCTCCTTTGCAGGTGCTGTTTCCAAGAGTCCTACCTATTAAACACCCTGCATGCAGGTCTCCACTCAGAGTCCTTTTCCAGAGAATCTGGCCTACAACAATTATTGTGATGTCCATTATGATTGTTGGTGTCCTGTCTGTAGCCCATGGAAACCTGCTTGCCTGCCTGGCCCATTGGGTGAATTCCCAATGACAGCCTTCATTTAGACCTTGTTTCGCAGCCCTGTGCCCACTGAGCTCAGGAAGCTTATCTTCTTCTTTCTGAGAATCCTTCCTGTTGTCTAGAACCCCAAAGAAGCTAATAAATGCTAGTGGGTTGAATAAGTGGGTAGACAAGGGAGCTGGTGAACACTTGTTTCTTCCTAAACCATTTGGGCTCCTCTTGATATTAATAAGCCCAAGATACATGCCAGCCAAAACATCACAATAACTTCACAATATGGCCCTGAGCTGGGTCAAATGGGCCCTGGGCTTTTAGTCTCCTGTGGTGGGATTTGCTGGCAGTATCAAGAAGAGAGAAGTAAAGTTATTCTGGGCTCAGCTTAAAGAAGAGAAGCTCAAATAAAAGATGAAAGGTTTATTTCTCTTTATTTGGGCCAGCTAGTTAACCTCTCGGGATCATGGTTTCTTCATCTTCATAATGAGGATGAAAATGTTGAGAGGAGTATTCAGTGAGTTAATTCATAGAAAGCAGTGATTTCCAAAGTGTGGACCACTAGCATCACCTGAGAACTGTTAGAAATGCAAGTTTTTGGCTCCCACCCTAGACCTACTTTGAAATTAGAAATTCTCAGATGGGGGTCAGGAGTCTGTGTTTTAACAAGTCCACCGGGAGGCTCAAATCCATGGTTAAGTTTGCGATGCAGTGATACAGAGAACATATACTCAGAAGAAGTTCACTAGGAATTAGATAGCACTGTCATTGCATGATTGTGCTTTGGAATGGGTAATACACGTGAAATCTAACACATTGAGGACTGTATTAGTATTCATTTCAATCCATGGTATTAGGATATGCTAGTTTATGTTCATTACGGCACAGAGGTCTAGAGTCGTTGAAGTCCGACCAACCTGTATATGCATCCCAGCTTCAACTTACTGGATGATCTCAATCTCTCTAAGTCTCAATTTCCTTGTGTGTAAAACTGGCCTAATAGCACCACCCTCCTAAGATGGTTGTGCAGTTAACAAGCTAACAGAATCCTTAGTATAATGCCAGCTCCAAGTGAGAGTGCAGTAAATGGTACCTGTGATTATGTCCAAATCATGCCCTACCTCAGAGAGAAGAGGTAATGGAATAATTACCTTGTACACATGTTAGTGTTTACTGATAAAAGCAGACATGCAACCCAGCTTATTGTGTGGGGAGGAAGGTGAGCAGGAAAGTCCTCATAAAGTGGTACCCATCTGTGTCACACTGGATAGAACGATCTTCAAAATCTCACATCCGCAGACTCTTCCATTTTTGAGCTTTTCTGATGCCCAGCCTCTCTGGTTGCTTGCCCAGCTGGCTGGTGGAAGGGCTGACTAACTGATGGAGGAGGAAGTTCACAGTGAGAGAATGTCAGTAACACACTTCCGTGTACAATGACAAGAAAAACCAAAGCAGAAGGAACAGGTGGACAGTGAGGATGCTTTTGGTGCTCCTCGCTTTGATTTCTTATTCTGTGTCCATAAAATCTGTCTGTCATTTATGTCCTGTTTCTCAGCCCGAAGCAGGCATTCAGTTTTGCGTGCCAGCAGAAAATGCATGGACAGGAAGTTCTGACCAGATGCACAGCCACTTAGGAAAGAATACATTTACTCGGGTGGGAGTAGAGGGCAGAGGTTAGGGCTCTGGTCTTGGCAGACATGGGTTCAAATCCTGGCCCTGTTATGTGCGGATTGTGTGACCTGAGGCACGTTTCTTAACTTCTCCAAGTCTCATTTTTCTTCTTTGTTAAATGAGAAAACTCATTTGATAGAGACAAGGTGTCAATACAGCACATGGTACCCACTTCGCTATTTTTAATTGTACTATTGGAAAGGATGTTAGACTGTCCAGCATGGATTTGAGGAGGAAGTTATTCAGATTACATAAGCATACTTGTTCTTGCACTTTTTTCTGCCCTGTCCACCCTCAGGTTAAATTGGGGTTACAAGAACTCCAGTTTCAAACCTGGAGCGAGGTATATGGATCTGAAAGTTAATGCCCTTGTGCACAACAATGACCCATTTCCTCCAGCATTTCTAAATGCTCATCTGTAGCTCTGACACCAGTTGGAGCATCCCTTTGTGTTCCCTCCTTGATGATCGATTGCACATGACACCAATGGTGGTCTTGGGGCAGTGGAGGGACACACTGCTGCCTCCAGTTCTCTCTTATGAACGTCTAGACCACAGTCAAGCTGTGTCAGGGGTCCACAGATGCCCTGGATGTCAGAGAGCTGACAGCAAGTTCTATCAGGCTGTCAGCCTGTCTTCCGAACACCTTGGTTTTTAGAGCTGGGGCTTCATTGTTTCTGACAAGAGGAGGAAGGCGGAAGACTTCTTTGGAGACTGGAGAGCCTGGAGGCTACCTCCTAGGGAGGTGACAGTCCTGGGCTCAGCATGATGTTGGGATGCACTGTCAAAATAAGAGTCCCAACTTATGCAAGGACAAGTCTGCATATTTTCAGAAAGCCGTAGTGGTACCCAAGACCATCCATCAGGGGAAGCTACCAAGGGCTTTCAAAATCAGGCTGGTTGCTCTTTCCCAATAGGAAACTTTGAAAACTCTTTCCAGGGCTGAATGAACCCGAGGGACCACTGAAATAGAGCCATGTATACAGGTGCCCACTCAGTCCTTGGCCTTGGACAGCGCATGGATTAGGCAGTCTTTGCCTTGCAAGGACTCCTTGTTCTCTGGAGGAGATGGATAAGCACCTAGACATGGGAACTAGAGTATGGAGCCTGCGCTCATAGAAGCAATGGAAGGAATTTGGGAGAAAGAGCGGTTAACTCTTCATGGAAAAGGGATGATATGGGAGCAGAATTCTTAAGGATAAAGAGGAGTTTCCCAGGCTGCCAGGAAAGATGGCACAAAAGCCCAAGGAAAGTATGCAGCTGCGAGTACTGGGTAGGTGGCGACCAGCGAGAATGGTAGGCAGGGCTCTGCACGAGGGCCCTGATCTGTCTGTGATGTTGGCTTCACAAGAGTCTTCCCCTCTCTCCTCTCAGCACTACTATTTGAATTTTATTCATAACTCTTTGAATGGATAAACTGATGAGTGGATGAGAGCCAAGATAATATCTAGTAGCAGTTTTTTTAAATTGTAAAATTGCAATTTTTCAAATTTTGTGAATTTTAAATACATACTTATTATTTATATGTGTGTGTATTTCAGCACAGGAATGTATGTTTTGATTTTTTTAAAAACATGCTGCCGAGGACCTTGCACTCATTATTTTGTATTTATAGCAACTCTATACAGTCTAGACCATCATTATCAGCCCATTATGAGATTTAGGACATCAAGGTTTATGGAAGTGAAGTCTGTTATCCAAAACCACGCGGTTGACCAAGATGGAGACGGAATTCACACTCAGATGGATCCTTCTCAAAGCCTGTGTTGTAAGCCACTAAGGCAGGTCAGAAACGAGGAAGGAGACAGCAGGTACAGGTCTCCCCATCTGCTCCTAGTTTCTGCCTACTCACCTATTTTTGGACAAGTGAGGCAACCTTGCTACAAGCTGTCTTTTTCGACAGTACCTGGGGTCAGTCTGGCCTCTGAGAAGCCAGGTGGGCCGTGGGAAGGCAGGGCGAGGGGGCAGTATGCTCCCCGCCAGCTTAGAGGGGTGGGCACGTCACTTCTCCTCTCTGGAGCCCCAACAGAAGGTCAGTCGCAATAGAGTTGCTAGATTTGGCAAAATACAGACTTTATCTGGCAAACCTTACTTCCCAGGGGCCCCCGAGTTCTCCCACAAGAGTTCTAAACCTTCCAGGGCATTAATTACACCAATGAGGCTGAAATCCTGGATTTGAGGTGATTAAGAGTAGCGTCCAGACAGGAATGCGTTAAGGAGGGCAAATATTTTAAGCCCTAAGAAAGGCGGCTGAAAGGCGCCCTGTACTCTAGAGTCCATCCCCGTGATGAGAAAGTGGCCACGTGCTCAATGCCAGGACCCGGACCCCCCTCCCCAGGGCCAAGCAGACGCCAGTCTGACTCCCTGCTGCTCAGAGCTCTTCCCCAGCCCCCTAGCATGGACATATAATGGGACCCTGAAGCCTGGGCTATGGAGTGGGACAACAGAGGAGGCGAGACCTCCTCTGGCGGAAAGCACATGAGGCAGATGGGGGACCCTATTCATTCACCTAACAGACCCTTAGTGAGCACTTACCATGTGCCAAGCAGCATGCTAGGTGTCTAGAATGCAATGGCAAATAAGGAGGTAGGCACATTGCCAAAGATCAAACAAATATCTATCCCTATTTTATGTATTTACAGACATGCATATATATCTGTATATGTATATATATCATATATAATAAATATATGGAAAGGATCAAGATGCCATCGCAGAGAATAGACAGGAAGACACATGGCAGACTGAATCATCAAAGATGACCTCGCTGAGTGGGTGACATTTAAGCAGAGACAAGGTGGCAATTACATGAAAAGCAAGAAAGAAGCACGTTGCAGGCCTTAGGAATCAGCACACACCCCAAGGAGGAACTGCTGATGGTATTAAGTCATTGGAATAGGATTATTCCCTTGTCTAATCACAGGGTTGGCTTGCCGAGATCTAGCCTGTTACCCACCAGGCTTTGTGGCAGACACCTTGGCTGCCCAGCCATGCACCCCCATCCCTAAGATCAGTGCACGGTCCCAGTTCACAGCCGGTAGATCCCTGTGGCTCTCCACCTGAGGTCACTTTCTGGTTGGCAACTTGGCCTTGCTTGGGGCAGGCTGAAAGTGTCTGGGAGTTCATGCCCCTTAGAGTATCCTCAACAAGTGAGGGACAGAGGTTGAGGGATAAATACCAGCGCTTCCCCCATCCTTAATGGGAGAATTATGAGGTGTGTTCTACATGGTCTCTCAGAAGGTCCTCGCTAGAGATGAGCTACAGGAGGTCACTGGGGTAAACCACTTCATAGACTTCCCTCCCCACCACCCCACCACCAACTGCACCACCAGCCACCATCATACTTCATCTTACTTCCTGGAATCAATTTCCAAATAAATCACGTGCACAGATATTTTCATCTTGGGGTCTTCGTTTGGAGAAACCCTCTGAACAAGGCATTCATGATCAGCCAAAGATTAACTCAAGCACCCCTCCCCACCAGCTCCTGCCCACCAACCTCTTCATCTCCAGCCATGCTCGTCTGTCCCTCTTCCCCTGTCAACCACGCACATTTCAACCTGACAGTATGCTCGCTGCCCTTATTTCTCCGCCTGGCAAATTCCTATTCATCATTTAAACATCACTTTCCTTTGGAAGCCTTCCTTGTTCTTCCAGCTCTACGCCCTCAACAGTGTATTACAGATAACACCTTCACCAGAGTGCATCCATCCATCCATCCAACAGATATGTATCACTGACCTCCATATGCTGGGCACTAGCATGCTGCAGTTGTCCACGGGTCTTCCTGTCTAGATTTGAGCTCAGAGTGGGTTTTAGGCACCTCTCTGCTTCCAAAGCATAGAGCAGGGTCCAGGTGGAGTGGATGCTTGACAATTGTTTGATCAAATTAAACTGATGAACCTCATCTGTTCCAGGCAGACAGCATCTGCTTAATGAAAATGAGGTTCTTAATTACACAGAGAAGGATAAATTTATGAAGCACAAGGAATTATAAATGAGTATGTTCTCAGCATGCGAACTACATGTAGACACAGTTTCATTACTTAAAAGAGTTTGTAAGCTACTGAGCCAGGGACCACGTTTGATTTCCCAACACCAAAATGTATTCTTCAAAGCAGAAACAGTCCTCAGTTATCACTCTGGACCAGAGTCTGGAATTCCTGCTGTGCCTCCCAGATCTTCTCTATAGAACTATACAAAGCTGTCTGATCTTATAATTTTATACTAGCAGGGGTGCCATATAAAATACAGGGTGTAACCTATCTATTGGCAATGTCTCCTAAGGATTAAAATAATCAAGGAGTTAGCCAAACAGTCGGCCAGTCTGTATTCAAACACTGAGCATCTACAGTTTGTCCAACAACGTGCTAGACACAAAATATGCAGTAGCAGATAAAACAGACTTCGACTCTGCCATCTGAAACTTACAGCCAAAGATCTACGTACAAAGATGTTCACTGAAACATGGCTTATAATAATACAGCATTATAATTTCCTATGGGATAGAGGTTGGTTGAAAGGAATTACAGTATATCACACAACAGACTATCCCTCAACCATTCAAAATAATGATGTGCAGGGATTTTTCGTGGCCCATGCACATGCTCTTCATATAAGCTTAGAAAGAAAAACAGTAATAATTAGGGTACGCAGTGGTCTTCAGTGTGATTACAATTCTTCAGACAACCAAATATTGATCAATACAAGTTGGAAAACTACTGGAACAAAATGAGCCAAATTATGTGGAGTATTTACCTCTGAGATATGGCATGATGACTGACATTTTTATCATTTTCTGTGTTTTCCAAATTTCATTCTTTACAAGGACATCAACATGTGTTGCTTGCATAATAATACTTTATTAAAAAGAGCTTAGTAGAAATCAGAGTAGATCCTTCAACTGTGAAGCGTGGTATTTCATCCTCTTGTGTATCTGGAGAGCTTACTAGCATGTTTAGTTTGTGCTAGGCTTGGGGAAAGAATAGCTTCAATTTTGCCAAAAGCTTTCTGGGAATGAGGGAGCAGACAGGAAAGCCCGGAGCTGCAAGTGGTTTATCTTGATGAGCTCTTTTGTTGACTGCAACCTATAACTATTTAGTGGCCAAAAGCAGGGTGTGGGGGAGACAAAAGCCAAACTAGCCCTTGGTCTCTCTGTTCCCCATGCTTCTCACAGGCAAACCTGCAGTCTTTGAATCAGGCTGCCCTGATGCTTTGCCAGCAACACACCTCCAACCTTGGCAGTGATGGACCCCTGTGTACACTTGAATTTTGCCCCAACTGAGGATACATATCCTTCCTGGCCATCAGAGTGTGGGCCCGAGAGCTCTAAAATGCATCACAGCATGCAGTACAAGTTGCAGGGAGGGAAAGGAGCAGTTTACATTGAAGCTGTTGCCCACAGAAGACTACCTATTTATTGAGCCACGCAGGAAATTTGTCTTATGCATACCAGTAAAAAGAGCCTGTTAATCCCCAACCCCTAATTAACAGACACACATTACTATCTCTAAAATCGATATACAACAAGGACCTACTTTACAGCACAGTAGGTCAATTTCTTGTAATAACCTATAAGGGAAAAGAATCTGAAAAGAAAGAAAGATATATATATGTATGTATATGCATAAATGAATCACTTTGCTGTACACCTGAAACTAACATTGTAAATCAACTACACTTCAATAAAATTAATCAATTAATTATTTTTTTTAAAAAGAGCCTGATCAGAGCACTAAGGGGTTGTGAAATCAAGTGGAAAAACCAAGGAGACAGCAGAATGACTGTCTTCACTTTCAGAGATACTGAACAATATGAGATGTGGCTATACTGTGGTTGTGAAGACCTCTGCAATTCTCTCGACGTTTTTAGGGTTATCTTGGTCTTTTTGATCCACTCAAGTGTGCCACTCGAAATTCTGTGACATCAAAGTAGGCTGCGAACACAGAAATATCTAGAACCACCTGCGCTCAAGTGGAGGCAGGTGGTCCCACAGTGCCACCTTTAAGAGGACCTTCATCCTTCAGGCCATTGTCCACTGGACCATCACCCCATCTGCCAAAGGGAAGAGTTGAAGGGACTGAGCATGATGAGGCTGGAAAAAAGGAGATTCAGGATGCCAGAGCCACATAACAACAAGGAGTATGAGACACATGAGTCTGTTTTTTCGTGTGCCATGCCTTCTAGGAGCAAAATCTACAGGGGGTGACCCACCACACAATAGAAACAAGACCTTTAGGACCATTAGAGCTACCCCCAAATAGAAGCTGGAAGGTAATTGTTCTCCATGTCTAGCTCACAAGTTTTCACCCTGGAAGTATACAGGAGTGGCTGGATCAGGCTTCCTACACTAGGTAGGAGGTTAAAATAGATGATTGGAGCAGATTTTTAGGTCTTAGGAATCTCCAAGGCTATGCTTTCAAAGCTCCTCCGGCGGCCCTCTTCTTGTCCCACCATTTGTCATCGCCTGGTCAGAGATCTGGCTGCAGGAACAGGAGTCAAAATCCTTAACTATCCTACTAGCTGGTGCCAGGCAGGATGCTCAGCCCTTTATAGGGTCACCTCCTTCACTCCTCACCCCCACCTCGAGGAGGGCACTGTTACCACACACGCATGTGAGATGAAGGTTCTGAGTGCTCACAGGACCTGCCCAATTCCAGGTGGCTAGTCAGTGTAGTCAGGGGTGGCCCACAGGCCATCTGTGTCCAGGACCTGCCACTTAGGATTTCTAGAACCTGGCAGAGTGTGTGGCACAAAGTGTGCATGGAGCACACTGATTCATGTGCACGGCATTGATTTATGTCCACTGCACACCCATTTTCACTGAACAGAACAATAAATAAGTATGTAAAATAAATGAGACAGTGAAAAGGATACCATGAATGGAACATGGCATTCCCTTACTGAGATGTGTCAAAGAAGGAAAAAAAAAGTGAAGAGATTTTCATTCATTCATTCATTCCCACATTTCATGAACACCTGCATGCCTGTTGCTATGCAGGGGCTCCAGATGAAGAGGTGATTCAAGGCACAGTGTTGGACCTGGTGGTGTCAGTGTTTAAGTAAGGGAGGTGGCTGATAAAGAAGATTAAGAGTGAAATAACTTTCCACTTGATGCATTTATGAAGAAGTCAGTTAATTGGAAGGTTTGTTGTTAATATGAAATGGCAGGACAGAGCTCTGGGAAGTGAGTTGCTCTTTCGAGAGGGCAAGTCTGAAAGGTAGAAAAGGTCCAGCAGACAGGGCTCGACATCCCCATGGGAATTCCTGTCTGGAGATACTGCACTTTCGTTCCCTGAAGGACTGAATCTTAAAGGTCCTCTCACCCAGAAGCATCCAATGCCACCTTCCAGTGGTGATGGGCCCTGCACCGCCGCCCCATTCAGAACCTCGGCCGAGGGAGTTGAAGGTGCAGAAAGAGTCCGGAGGTCTGATCCCTGAGGGCTGGCAGGGGACAGCAGGGACTTCACGCCCAGGGCAGGGGCTTTCCTATGAAGGTGTTGCTCGTATCAGAAGGGGCTGAAACCAGGGTCAGCGCTTGGTCCTGTCAAGAGGCCTGGTTAATGAGGCGCCGTCAGGGGACAAGGACACTCAGAAAAAGGCACGAAGGCAGATGGCTGAGTTGTGAAAACCATCATCCCAAGCAAGGGCACTTACTTCCGGCCAGGCTCTGTTACACATGGGTTTCACAAATCTTTGTGGTTAGAATGCAGAGAAGATGGATGGAAGTAGAGGAAGTGAGCTTTGACTGCCTAACCCCACTTTATGCTTGATCCTGTGCACAGCTTTCTCTGTCTATTTAGCACATACACATGGGTATCTTTATCCCCACTTTAGAGATCAGGCTGTCAGCTCAGAATAATTGGACCACGGTCCCTCAGGTGATGAGTGGTAGATCAAGGGTCAAAATCCAAGTCTCACAGATACCTACACCTTTGCCCTCCTCTCCCAATGCCCACCCCCCTTTCCTTGACTTGCTATTAGGGTGGCCACACAATAACAGGTAAGGGGACCCAATGTGCCTCGGGCACTATTTTATGCCCTTTGAAGGGGCAAAGTTAATAACAGCATCCCCCCTCACTCTCAGAGTCTTCCAATATAGATGATAAATTACATGATCACCCTACCTAACAAGTTTTCTGTTGAAATAGAACACATTTATTAAAACCACAGCTCCAAACTGTGGGTACAAATTATAATTTGGCTGGAAATGTGAATCCGGCATCCCACGATGCAAATGTAATCATCCAGGAAATGTATCCAGATGCACTCCATGGAAGGCAGCCAGCTTGGAAGTGGCTCTGACCCACCATGATTTAGAGCCCCACGAAGGGGACTTGTCCATCTGGTAGCCTGGACTGGCTCCCTGGCCAGGATTCCAGCCACTTGGTTCCTGGAGTCCAATTCTCAGGCAATGTGGGAGTCTCTGGGTGATGGGTTGTCCTGTGGCCACACGTGGTCTCTTTTGGAAAACAGTCCTGATGAGAGACACAGACTGAGGATGATCCCCACAAGGGCTGGTTAGAAGAGTTGTCATGCACAGTTGGGCAGGCTGTCTACTGCACAAAAATACTCAACCCCTGGGGCAAGCGAGGGATGCTGTTCTGTCTTATTTTATGAGATGGTCAGTGAGATGTGGCCACAAGAGGAGACAGAGGAAGGCTCCAGAAAACAAAATTTATTATACTCTCTAGTCCTAGAGACAGGAGGCACACTGCATAGGGAAAGACATCAGGGTGGTTAGGAGACAGAAAACAGGAGTGGAGGAAGGGGGAGACTTTATTGGGGTTTCTGTGGGAAAAGCAAGGCAGGGCAGAGTGGTCAGTGTAGGACTGGCTATTTTCAATAATTTCAGTGGGGGTTCAGATGGTCTTCACTTGCCTGGTATCTGGCACTGGGATGATCAGGCAGATGAGTACTGTCTGGGGGTATGTGTGGACCAGAGAGAGGAGGGAGGGCTCCAGACTGGTTAGTGTGCACATCCAAGACTGTACTGCTCCCAGTGGAGTGCTTGGTCATTGAATTGGTGAGCCCAGAAAGGGGCTGTCTTTCCCCAGCCAGAAAGATTTTTTAAGATGTCAAAACACCATATAATAGACAGAAAGCTTTAAATATTTACCATACAGATGCACACATTCTGGTTGCCAAGGCTCACAGCTGTGCCTGCTCAGTGGAGGCAGGGGAGTGGGGAGTGGTGGCCCCAAATCAAAGCCTTCCCACTCAGCTACCTGCCCCACAGTTGACAATCCTAAGTCCCAGCGCACCTGAGAAAAAGCTACTTCACCTGGAACCAGGAGGCAGAAGATAATAATGCAGTAAGTACATTCTTGAGCATAAGAAGAGCTAAAGAGCCCTGAACGTACTGAGCACTTGCTCTCTGCCTGGCACTGTACTGGCTCCTCCAGTCTGTGTCTGATCCAAAAACCAACACTCCATTTTATAGATGAGACCAGGGAGGCACAGAGAGATGAAGTATCTTTCCAAAGTCACACAGCCCATCAGTCTGGGAGCAAGGTTTCCAGTTCGGGTCTGCCTGACCCAAAAGGTGCTCAACATCACTAATCATCAGGGAAATGCCCATCAAAAGCCCGATGAGATGTCACCTACGCCTGCTGGATGGCTATTATCAAAAAGACAAGAAACAGTAAGTGTTGGCGAGGATGTAGAGAAAAGGGAACCTGCGTACACTGTCAGTGGGAATGTGAATTGGTACATCCACTAGCGAAAAAGGTATGGAGGTTCCTCAAAAGATGAAACACTGAACTACCATGTGACCCAGCAACCCCACTCCTGGGTAGACATAAAAGAACTGAAAGCAGGATCTTGAGGAGATACCTGTGTTCAATGCAGCATTATTCACAATAGCCAAGACATGGGAACAACCTAAATGTCCATCGACAGATGAACAGCTGAACAAAATGTGGTACAGATGATGAAATATCATTCTGCCTTAAAAAAAAAAAAGGAAATTCTGTCCTTGGTACAACATGAATGAACTTGGATGACATTATACTAAGTGAAACAAGCGAAACACAGAAGAACAGACGCTGCCTGATGCCACTTATGTCGGGAATCTAAAATAGTCAAACTCACAGAAGCAGAGAGTAGGATGGAGGTTACAAGAGGCCGGGGGAGGGGGGGTCCAGGAGGTGTCTGTCAAAGGGGGCACAGCTTTGTTATACAGGATAAAGTCCTGTAGATCTGCTGTACAGCACAGTACCTACAATCAATACTTACACTTTTGTGAAGAGGGTAGATCTTCTGTTACATTTTGTCACCAAAAAAAAAAAAAAAAGAGGGAAGAAAGAAATTTTACAGGTGATGGTTAAGTTTATGGCATTGTTCAGGCGATGTTTTCATCGGTACAGACTTATCTGCAAACTCGTCAAGATGTATATGTTCAATATGCACAGCCTTTTTCTGTATAAGTGACACCTCAATTTTTATAAAAAGTCCGAACTCTCCTTTCCCCACCTGAAGAGCTGATGTGGTAGGGAGAGGATCAGGACTTGGTTTTTTACTCCCGTGTGTTTAAGGCTCTCTTCAGAGCCAGCCTGCTTTGGGTCGTGTTCTGAAAAAAGGGCCTCGCTACAGTCTGCTTCCCTCAGGCCCCACCTCAGTGTCCCTCCCATTCTGACTTAGAGCTGCCTCTTCAACAAAAATATGGCAAGCTGTCGGACCCTCTAACATACCATGAAGTAAAACTGGACTGGCCACCCTCCCAGTCAGAGCAGAAGGCGGAGCTGTCACCAGTGCATCATCCCAGGAGGTCCCAGGGCTCCCTGGACCAAGCCCTAGGAGACGCTTTGGGAAAGCGAGAGTCACCTCTCTCCTGCCCTCTGTCCCAAAGCTGTCTGGGTGACGACCGGGGCTTAGGAAACCCAGCTGTGCTGAGACTAGGTGTTTCAGGCACCATGAGGGGAGCTGGGCTCATGCTGGTCAGTGGGAGTCATTCTGGCCAAACCCCTTCAAAAACACATCCCTCTGTCCCCACAGGGGACCAGACCGGATGCTGGGAAGGTGGCCTCTGTGGGCAGGAGTCCACGTGTGGGAGGGCCAAAACAGGGCAGGCATCCACCCAGCTCAGGAGCATCCACAAATGGCCTTAGGAGGAACCAGTGTCACCATTTAACCGTGATACAGCTCTGGGGGCTCTTTGAGAAATGTATTTCTATGCCCAAACCTATTTTATCCAACGTTCTTCCTATATTCCTCCCCCTGTTATGACCCACCTCCTACCCTTCTCCCCACTCCATGTGTATTGTTAAAAGAAAAACAAGCAAATATTTACTCTTGGCCAGCCCATAAATTTCCCCCCATCACTGATGTTAAGTTGTAACTGCCAAAGGGATGTGGGGCAGACCTTGTCCGCATCCAAGAAAAGGATAAAGCAAAGAAGATGGCTGAGCCACAGCCAACACCTGCCTCCCAAGCCCCCCGCCTTTTCTAGAAAGGGCACACATGCCAGTCCCAGCCCTCAGCCACCCCCTGACCCCGTGGGTCTTCTCTGACCACCTCGCTCTTTGCTCACCAAACGTGTCTCTCCAGTTACTTCATCCATTCAACACACAGCAACTGAGACCTACACCCAGGGACACACCGCAGTGGATAAAGGCAAATACGATGTGGTCCTCCCTTTAAGGAGTTAACAGGCTAGTAGGAGACACAAAAGAGATTTTGAAAAAGGAAAAGTGAGAGACAGAGGAGGAAGAAGAGGGAGGCAGAGAGAAGAATCAGCACAGAATGAAAGACGGTGGAGGAGTGATGTGTGTGAGTTTCAGGGCAAAGCAGGAGATATTAACTCTGCTGGGGACCTCCAGGAAGGCTTCCTGGAAGAGGTGGCTTTGGAAGCCTACTTATCGAGCACCAGCTCCAAGTCATCCCTGATGAATCACATCACACATGCCTCCTCCTTGGACCCACACCTGACCTTGGGGTCGACATGGAGACGTGGAGTAGACATGATCATCTCTGACTTAAAGAAGAGAAATGGGAAGCTTAACCAACTTAGGTAACAGCTCTGGAACGGAAGCAGGGATGGGGTCTGGGAGCTCTAGCTTGTTCTGCAGCCTCAGCTGTGTCTCAGTTCTGTTTTGTTGCATTTGTCAGGAACAGAGAAGCTGGGCTTAGTGACAAGGAGGCTGGGGTTTAAATCTCATCCCTTCCTGTTGCTAGTACTTAGCCTTTCTGAGCCTCAGTGTCCAGTTTCTGGCAAATAACCTCGATCTTTCTGAGCCTCCATTTCTGAGCCTGTCTTCCTGATGGGTATATGATGTTGGGAGGGGGAAACGCAGCATGCGTAAGGTGCCTGGCACAGTCCTTGACAAAGAGTAATGGGCCATTAAGAGACGGTTCCCCTTCCTTCTCTCCTTTTATCCTCCAAACTCACTACTATCCTGCAGCTCGGGACACTGTTTAAGATGATAGATGCTGGAACCAGGCCATGCAGGGTTCAAATCTAGTCTCTGCCCTTCCTGTGTGACTTTGGGCAGTTACATAACTTCTTTGTGCCTCAGTTCGTTCTTCTGGAAAATGAGGATAAAACAGTACCCTCCTGGTGAAGGCCGGGGTGCAGATCAAATGAGCTGTTGTTCGGAGAGCACAGAGAACCCTGCTGGCACACAGGAAGTTCTGTGCAGATGAGGTTGGACAAATCAACCTATACTCTCCCTGACTTTGCCCGGCTGCTTCTCCCCAAGTGCCCCTGCAGTGAGCTCCGCACAGCCTGAGCAGAGGAAAGGTTTAAATGTTCACCTTGCCGTCAACCAATGGGCCAAGCTGTGAGTGGCTGGGAAACCTGGGTGTTCAGCAGCTTAAATGAAACCACGGAGCAGGGAGGCTGAACTTCTCCAAGCATCCAGAGCTTTAGGACCTGCTAATGGGGACGGTGAGGTCGGGGGTGATGGTTATTATCTCTCCTTGCATCTCTGACTCACAGGAGACTGTTAGTCATGCCCTGATCTACAGGATCCCTACAGGATCCCACGTACTAAACCCACAGGTTCTGACGTCAACCTCAACTAGGAAGGGAGGAAATGGATTACGGTCAATGCCGTAACTCAGATGAAGGAAACTTTACAGAGTGCTGGATCTCAGCATGGGCTGTGCATTCGAATTACCCAGAGAACTTATGAAGTACATGCTAATAACCAGGCCCTACCCTGGTTTGAAATAAAACATCTGATATGAAGATATTCCGAGCATCCTGGGGGCCTTAGCATCTGAACCATGTGGAGTGGAGCGGTGCAGTTAAGGATAAGCTACATCAGTGGTTCTCCACTTCAGCTGCATTGGAATCTCCTGGAAGGCTTGTTAAAACTCAGCGTGCCAGGCCTCACCCCCCAGAGTTTCTGATTCTGCAGGTCTGGGGTGGGGCCTGAGAACTTACATTTCTAACAACTTGATGTAATGCTGGTGCTGGCACCGTATCCTGAGAAGCACTGCCCTATATACAAGATAAAAATAAACAGATAAAAGATGTTCTCTACCAAATCTTCCTAAAGACAGTGTCGACTGTCTTTGGGGATTTAAAAAAAAAAAAACTTCCATATTTATACCTTCAGCAGTTGAAAACTGCCTGTCCTGATCTCCACTTTTCCCCTCCGTTGTCCCCCTCCTCCCTTGGCCACGTGCCCCTGAAGCATCTCATTGCTGAAATGCTCGGCACATGCATATTAATGGGGAGTGTCATGTGTAGTTCAAGAGTTTCGCAGTGACAAACAAGATAAAGAAAAAGAGAAACTGACTGATTCTTGGAGCAGACCAGGTGAGAACACAGAATGTTCTTTGCTGCCTTGGATGGCGGGTCACATGGAACAGCCCACACAGTGGGAGGTGAATTTCCTCTCCTTACAACTGAGTCAACTGAATAGTTGAGCTAGCAATTGACAGCTTTGATCTGGGGGGAAAAAAAGTTTCTCAACCTGTGTCTGAATTCCAGCGTGGGAGGTCGTATTGTCATATGAAAAGCGTAAGGAGGGCTCAAGGATCCAGTGTGCGAGATTTTGCGATAACATTCGTTTACCTTTCCTTATCCAAGCACCTCTCTGAATCGATGAAGATGAAAAGGTCAACTGACTGTTCTTTGGAAGAAAACAATCTCACCGCAGCATTTCCTCCCTGTGTTTTCTCGGTCCACCCCAAGCTCACTCTTTCCCATTCTTGGACCACATGAATGGTCTGTGGTTTCCAGGAGCTGTTTAAAAGCGAAAACCACTTTTGGAAGAGATAAACCTAATTCTCCCTCATAAGCGATCTCGGAAATGGTCAAGTTAGCGATAGAAAATTCCATTTTTCACCGCATTTAGGGTAATGAGTAAACTTTCATTCTCTTTGGGAGGTGTCTTCAAACAGATTTTCTTCAGACCAGCTAAGAGCAAGTCAGTGTGACCTAGAAATCATGGAACTGGAGAGACCACAGGGATCGTCAAGTCCAAGTTCCCATTTCATCTAGTCTGTCCCCCCATGTGTCCACACACACTTGAGTGCACGCCTCTCATTTTCCGTACGTTTGCAAGACTGCAGTGCACCAACGTGGTCTTATCCCAGTGGTTCAGTGGTTGGAACTGGCGTTTTCACCCTATTGGTTTAAGCGTATAACTATACTTTCATTGGTAAATTATTTGATTAATATTTGTTGCCTTTAGGGGAATGCAAACTCCAAGATGACAGGGACTATTTATAACTTGTTCATCTTTATCTTTCCAGCATCTCTCACAGTGTCTAATCTATTAGAAGCACTCATGAGGTAGTCCTATCATGATGAAACAAATGCCAATGAAGTGACAGAGAGGCTGAGATTAAAAGGATGACTGGCAGTCAACCAGGAGAAAAGACAGGGGAAAGGATGGCAGGCCATGGAAACTGTGTGTGCAAAGGTCCTGTGGTGAGAGAAGGGCAGCCCTTAGGAAGGACACAGCATTTTACCATACTGTCAAAGCTAGGGTTCTGGTATATAAGAAACAAGGCTGAGGAAGTTGGTAGTATCTGCATCACAGAGGCCCTTTTAAGCTGCTCATTCTTTGTCTCAGACTTACTTGGGTCTCTGAGGCTGAATCCTGAATCTCAGTGCTTGGACAGGAGCATCTATCCTACATTCCCATTTAATGGGTAACCAGAATTTTGACCAGACTCAGTCCAAATTCCAGGGCAGTTAGAGTTAAAAACTGCCGTTCAATGAGCACTGAGACAGTGTACTAAGCCTTTTACGAGATACATCTTCTCTAATCGTCTGTCTACTATGCCCAGGTTTTCTGGAATAGAATCATACTTTGAATTGCCAGTCTGTGGAGATGAAGATTTCAAGGATGTCCAAACAGCTCCCTTGTAACTACTGGCCCTTGACTTCCCACTGTCTATGCTCTGTCTGAGGGGACCCCAGCAGCCCTGAAACTGGGGCTGAGCTGGCTGAAGTCTGTTCACCCATATAAACCTGAGACAAAGCTGTCCAGAGTGGATCAATGAAGGCTGCCAGAAAGATGTCAAAGACCCACAGTTTTCTGTAAGATTTCCATGTCAGCAACTAGGGTGCTTAGCTGGATGGATACGATGACTCATAGCAGAGTGGCCGTGAAGTCAGGGCCACCCGAATAACTTATAAGCTGTGTAACCTTGGACAAGTTCCTTTCCCTCTCTGAATCCCCATTTTCTGGTATAAAAAAGAAACCAAAAAATGTCCTTTAAAAATGGTTGAAGGGTTTCACAAAGCACTTCAGCACGGACTTGTCTGGCACACAGCGAGAGGAAAGGACATACAGGGGCTGTTACGGCTGAAATATCAGCCACAGAGAAGAGAGGCAGAGGCTCTTACATTCTAAAAAGGGAAGGGAAAAATCAATTGAAAACAAGTGCGTGCAAATCTCCATTTACTGCTGTTGCTGGGAGACCGACTGTCTTGTTCATCTTACATTCTGGGACCTACGGGTAAACTGCAGAATCCTTTTCACTGAAAATTCGCTCCATCTTCCACAAATGTTTATTGAGTCCGTGCTATTTGCCAGGCATGTGGGAGAAACGAGGGTAAATGAGGTGCTGATCTCTCATTCAGTTGGAGGAGGGAGGATACCAGTTTTCTGTAAATGGGAGGGAGAGCGCTTTTCTGCTTAAATACAGAATCCTGAGCATTATGTACTCTAGAAAATCACTGAGGATCTTGCAAGGGCTTCTCACTGTGTGAGTGAATTAATAGAGCTAAAAGAGCGGGTGGGAGTCCTTAGAATGGATGTGCCCTGAACTTGTGTTTACCACTGACCATTATTCATAAATAATATAAATTATGATAAATCACATATACTACTCATGTATTATGTTAATTATTTGTGCACATATATATGCACATATAATAACCATATTATTTTATTATTATACTAATTATATATTATAAATGGAATATTATGTACTAGACATTATTAATTCTAGATGTATATCTAATACTAATTATACACATATACCTATAATGCTAATTATAGATTGTTCTAATTATATATACAGTCATCCCTCAGTATTCACAGGGGATTGGGTCCAGGACTGCCTCCCTCCCCCAGCAGTTACCAAAATCCAAGGATGTTCAAGTCTCGTATAAAATGGTCTCATGTTTGCATATAAGCTATGCATATCCTCCCGTACACCTTAAATCATCTCAAGATTACTTGTAATAACTAATACAATGTAAATTCTATGTAAATAGTTGCCAACCTGCAGCAAATTCTAGTTTTGCTTTATGGAACTTTCTGGAATGTTTTCCTGAATGTTTTAGAATGGCAGTTGGCTGAATCCATGGATGCAGAATCCACGGATATGGAGGGCCAACTGTAATTATATTCTATACTATATTTATGTATTACATACTACATACATTGCTCATATACTACATATATTATGTAAGAACATACATGTATAAGCTACTTATATCACTTCATTTTACTACCACATGTATCTTTCTCTTTAAAATGAAAATGATAAAGTTCTGCTTGGGGCAGAGACTAGATATGCTAATTAAATCTATGTTTTATTCCCACTCTGCAAAGCTCAAGAACAGAAATCTGGAAAATGATGGGGGTGGGGTGCTTCCCCATGACATCAGCCCCCTCTAGTTCCTCATGCATCCATTCAACAAACACTTGTGCTGTGCCAGGCTCTGCCCTGGGCACTGGGGGATGGAGCCAAAAGAGGAGCCATCCCTGACCCCATAAAGCTCACACATGGGTCAAGGAGCAGCCACAGAAGGCCATGGTGACCACTATCCTGGAGGAAGGTCAACAGTGGCCCAAAAATAGGCAAGTGACTCTGCCTGGGCCACTGGGAAGGATTTCTAGATCAAGGGTTGGAGGTGCCTCAGGGGGAGTGGATGGGATCTGAAGAAGAGAGTGGAAGGCCAGGCATGAGAGGTAGGGGAAAGCATGTGGGAAAATCAGCACAGATGTGAAATAGCATGATACGTTCAGGGGAGTGGAGAACGGATATGCTCCCACTGCTGATATAATGATAAAAATACCAAGAAAAATAGTGATAGGAATCACAGTAGTCACGAGAGCAAATATTCACTGACCATTCACTACTCTAAGCCCTTGGACGTGTTAATGTCATATAATCCCACAGCAATCTTCGAGTTTATGTAGTATTATACACAAGGCATATTAAGACACGTGACCAGAGGAATTGATTTGTTACTCAAGGTTGCTCAGCTGCTAAGTAGACCAAGTTCTGCCACATCGCACCCTAGTGGCCGTGGACCAGGCATCTAACCGCCGTAAACCTCAGCTCCTTCGTGGGGAAAAGAAGGCTCATTCTGAGAACACCATGGGATGAGGGTCACAGCGAGTATCAGTGACGACTTGTCTGTTGTGTAGTTGTGGGGGGCTGTTGGGAAAGTGAAGGGAACTCACATTAGTGAGGTAGACTGGGTCAAATCCCAGAGGGCTGGCCTTGTGTGATAAAGGACTTATGTTTCATTCTGAAGGCCACCATAGGCCTTGGGAAGCTTTGAAACACGCAGTCAAATGCTCATTGTTGTGTTGGAGAAAAATCACTCTGCCCACAGTGTGATGTACACATGGAAACAGCCAGGCTGGTTAGAAGAATGCTGTCATAACCCAGGGGAAGAAGTGACAGTCATAAGAGATGCTGAATGGAAACAGCATACTTGCTGACCAATCGGATGGGAGGGAGAGGGGTCCAGGCTGACCCCCAGATTCTTGGCTTTAGTGATGGGTGAACAGTGCGATTCCATACACTGAGGTAGGAAACGTAGTCAGAGGAGTGATATGGATTGAATCGTGTTCCCCGACCCTTGTCCAATTCCTGTGTTGAAGTCCTTCACCCCTGGATCTCAGAATGTACCCTTATCTGGAGGCAGGGTCTTCACAGAAGTCATCAAGTTAAAATGAGGTCATGAGGGTGAGCCCTAATCCAGTATGACTGCTGTCCTTCTAAGAAGGGGACATTTGGGCAGAGATTGGCATAGAGGGAAGGCCAGGGAGAAGACCACTGTCTAAAAGCCAAGGAGAGAAGCCTGCATCAGATCCCGCCCTCACAGACATCAGGGGGAGCCCACCCTGCCGTGCCCTGGATTTCAGACCTCTAGCTTCCAGAACTGTGAAACAATAAATTTCTGTTGTGTGAGCCACCCAGTCCATGGTCCTTTGTTACAACAGCTTTAGTAAATGAATGTAAGGAGTGACTCGTTTGGAGATAGCCATGAGTTATGTTTTGGATCAGTTGAATTTGATGGGTTGTTTCTAGATAGCCAGGTAAAGACAGACACCAAAATGGTAGTTTGATACACAAGTCTGGAACTTGGTGGGACTAGAGATAAGAGATTAAGATGTATCAATCATTTCTAACACTCCAGCATTTATAGCACAGTGTGACTAGCTAGCACATAGTAGGAATACGAAAAAGAGTTGAGTGGATAAATGTCACATTTGCTTAAGGATCGAGGGAGAAAGGGACTATTGGAAATAGTCCTAAGCTCCCGCCCCAGCACAGGCAAGGCTAGCTCAAGCCCTGTTGAATTTCAGAGGATCGTGGCACACTGGCTACTGATATTTACACTCACCAGGAAGGATAGTTCCTTTTTGATTCTCTAAAATCAGGAGCTAAAAAAATTAACCAAATACTCAAGCAATTCTTAGAATAGAAAACCACAGCCTGTCTGAAGTCTCAGGTTCACGCCCATGTTCTGAAATGTTGACCTCCAAGTGAGCATGTCAGTGATGTGTCTATTTTAGGCAGCAACTTAAATGTCTGCTTGGCTTGAAATGTCAAAATAAGCAGACAGCATGGCAGAACAGAACATGGCAGCAGCTGAAAGTCCTTGCTTCGAATCTCAGGTCTGCCTCTGAAGAACTGGGTCACCTTAACCTTTCAGAGTTCCCTCTTCCAGATTCATCTACAAAACAATGGTCAGGAGTGGGTAACTGGATGATCTTCCATCAACTCTGACATTCTCTGATTCTCTCAATGTTGTCTTTAATTGCAAATGTCGGGAAGAATCACATTTCCACAAATGACCTGCCAACCTGATTTAGTCCACCCACAGAAAGACACATAAATAAAGTGAGAGGCAATAATTAATATCACAGATGCCTTGGGTAGAAAAATTTCCCTCCCTAATAATTTCTGCCTCCTGAAGGTGGTAGAGAGAACACTGGAAAGAGACAGTGCTTGGTTTTAGAATGCAGCTGAATTACCAGCAAAGTGGGTTTTCCTGGAAGGTTTCTGAATATACATGGTCACGGTATTTTGTCCAAGGACTTAAGTTTCCGACTATATTGAAAAAGAACATGGGAAAATTCCCCATTCATAATTATGCTTGTGATTTCTCTTAGATCATTTAATATTTCAACCTCATGCACTGGCTTTTTCTTTATATGCCTGCTCATCTCAGCTCTGGATATAACAAGCCAGTAAGGGGTACAGATGATTAAGAGTATTAAGTGTCGTGTTTTGTGCCAGATGCTGGGCCTGTGTTACATCATGCCTCATTTAACATACCCTGTAGTGGATGTTGTCAGTCACACCTTACCTTGTCTGCACACAACTCAATATGATTACTTAGGGCTTCTGATTAGCTGTGGGAGCACACCTGGCCCCTAAGGACCAGCCAGGTGTGCACAAGACTTACTGCTGCAGAAACAACCCTCAACCCGTATCAGATGGAAACTGGGTGGATAAATACTCCAGCTCCCTCACCACTCAGGATGACTCTGAGGTGTATTCTACACTTGTTTGTGGAGTTCCTTGGGGGGTTTGAGTCCTAGTCACCATGGTGGATACTGACTTGAGAATACACCCTTTGTTGGCTGCCTTCTGTTTCTGTCTTGATACCCCTGTAGTCCCCGTGATCATATAGAGGACTTAACTCTCAAATCCCTGCCTCAGGGCCTGCTTCTGGGGAATCCAAACTGACATCCTCCAAGATCCCTAGGGAGTAAGTACTATTAGTGCTAATTTATAAATGAGGAACTGAGGCTCTTTGTGGTTAAATAACAGTTGTTATGTCTTCACGCTGGGGTTTTGCTGGATCGCTTTCCTCTACACCAATGGTTCTCAACCTACAGGGATTGTGTTCCCCAGGGGACATTTTGAAATGTCTGGAGGTATTTTCGGTGATCACAGCTGCGGGTATGCTGCTGGTACGTAGTGGGTGGAGGCCAGCAGTGCTGCTAAACATCTTTCAACACACAGTTCAGCGCCCTGCAACGAACCTAATCCAGCCACGAAAGGTCAATAGTGACAAGGCTGAGAGCTCCTGCTCTACACCCAGCCAGACTGGTTGTCGGATGGTTGCTCTCCTGTGTGACTTGTCTATTATATTTCACTTCCAGGGCCAGGCTGTGGCTCAGCTGTGTTCCACCATCCCCAATGTGACTGTCTTTGGGACGGCTTCTACCTTCAAACATGAAGCCATCAAAGACTCCGTGACCCACCTCTTTGACAGAAATGCAGACTATGTGCAGGAAGTGAAAAGGTAAGGTGTTCGCTCTAAGAAGCCTCTGTCCCACTAATCCTTCCTCTTCTCTAGGAGAACAGGAGCATCCTTCTAGAGGAGGGTTAATAAGAGTCATAGTAGCAAACATGTGCTGGAGGCTTAGGATTACTAGCTCTGGGCTGACTACTTCACCTGTGTTCACTCATCTAATCCTCTCAACAACCTTACTGTTATCCCCATCCTGGAGAGGATAAACCTGAGGAACAGAGCAGTTAAGTAACTTGCAGAGCTAAATTGTGAGAACTGCTGTAACACTCCCCTAACACAAAGATGCTGATTTCTCACTCATTCACCTAACAGCCCAGGGAAATGTGGACTCCAAACTGGGTGTGACCAAGAGCCACCAAAGGACCAAAGTGGTGACACAATGACATGATCAGCTCTGGGCTGTCAACAGTCACTGGTGGTGTGGAGAGAATGAATGGGAGGTGTGAGGCTGGAGACAAGGACAGCAGTCTGCTGGCACTGGAGTCACCTGGGGAGATAGTGGCTTATAACCTGATCCGTATTCCACCTGGGATGCTAAAGCCATTGATCGTGGCCATATATATGTGTACGTCAACCCAGGACAACAGATGGAACACCCAGCTGCCACCACACTTTCAGATGACTTGTGTGTCTCACCCCACTGCTGATTCTCAGAGTTCAAGGCTGATTTCCAGGCTCTGCTGCACTCAGCCCCTGGGAGGATTCAGGGATGTCCCAGAGCCATTACTTCTGTATTTTCATTCTCCAACACAAAACTGTAAGGTACAAAGGAATCCAGCTAGCATCTTAAGAAGGAAATAATTTTTTTCAAATTGCAGATTAAGATTAAAAAATCAAAGGGCTGAAGGATGGGAGATCTGGTTGTTTGAGTTGATAAATTTAGACCAGATTAGGTGAAACGTGGGAAGTCTCTTGGAAAGGAGTGTCTTGTGATGGTCTGAATTTGCAGATGTTTTTAAATTTTGAATGTGGACATTTGCATATAATTTAAGGTTGCCCCAGTATTTCCTGTGGGATGTGAACAGAGAGTTTTAAAGCTAGATATAAGAAAATCACCACCTGTTTCTCAGCTGTCCAGAGACTGCAGGCACATTAAAGACTTCCAGACTGCCTACTTTTATAACCCTCAGGTATTCTTCCTTCTTTTAACTCTCATCTCTCAAGCTTCAGTCTGAAAAATGAACCACCACTGTCCCTTTGGCAATCTTTGCTTTATCCTTTTAAGTGATATTTTTGCAAGCATCCTTTCTTCTATCCCTGATCTGACCCACTTCATAAATACTGAGTGTCTGTGATGGGCCAGGTATTCTGTGAGAGCAGGAGCTCCAGCAAAAACCACCTTGAGAGTCACTGTCTTCATTGAGCTTGGAGTCTTGTTGGGGAATAAGGGATAGAAAAATATTTTTAAAATTCCCTGACTTACACTTTTGATATCTGCTCTGGTGGAGAAACACAAAATGCTAGTGAACACAGGAGATGGAGAAATCAGGCGTCATCCATCAAAGAGTGAGATTTGGGCTGAGAACTGAGGGATGAGAATTTGGCCAAAGGAAGAGCATTTTTGGCCAAAGGAAGAAAATTTCAGACCAAGGAGAATGGCAGGTGCTAAGGTCTGGGGTCAGGAAAGACTTGGTCAATTCAAGAATCTGAAAGGAGACCAGTGTAGCTGGAGGATGTGGTCTCAAGCTGTGGGAAGTAGTGGGACCAGAAGGTGGCAGCTCTTTTGAAAAACTGACCTTCCATAACCAGGGAGCCTCTTTCCCCATTTCCCGCGTGGCTGCACTGTCCCTTGTCCTGATTGTCCTTGACCCACTGCCTTTAGCCCCAGAATCAGTGACGTCTGCTGATGTCAGAAGAGCAGATGATCACAGCATCTGAGACCCACCTCCCCATCACCTTCTTGCAAGTATGACCTCCACTGGTCCCTTCTGTTTCTAAATACAGATCCTGGGATTCGCCTGAAAATGACAGGAAGCTGCAAGTATGTTTATACTCTGTCCCACTAATCCTACCCTCAGGAAAGCATCCAAGAGATGATAAAAGCAACAGGTCCACATTGCCTGTTGTAGAGCCAAGCACTGCTTCTGCTTCATTGTCGGCGCTCAGCATATGCCGCCAGGGTGAATTACAGCATTGTCCGTAATAGCGAAAATTCAGAACCAGCCCCCTTTATCAACAGAAGGGAGACCGTTTGGTAGATTATGCTCCACCCACGCACTTGAGTATTATGCAGCCCCTAAAAAAAATGATAATTACGAAGACTCTGGCGGAAAATGAAAAAATACCCATGGTAACATATTGAGTGAAAAAAGCAGAATGTCGAATTCCAGCCACATTGCGATCACAGCTTTGTATAAATTCTTGGCGCGTCAGGACATAAAATGAAAGGAACAAGGAAAAAACCCGCCCACTAACAGGCAACAGGAGTGGAATGCAGAGTGATTTTTCTTTCCTTTTTTTGATCACAGTATTTTGAACACAGTATTTTGTGTCATGAACTAAAAAAAATAACAAATTTCTTGAGATGAAAATTCTCTTAAAAACCAGTCAGTAAGCTTCTTTTGAACATGCATGCAGCCAAGAGCCAGACGTTACAAAAGGAAGAGGGAAAAAATATTTATGATACAGCCCTAAACTTTATGTCACCTACCCCATCTCTGCTTGGGAGGAGAGAGAAGAGTATGCTTGATACCAAGAAGGGTCAGAAGCCTTGAATTGTGTGGATCTGACTGCAAGGGCTTTAAAAAATAAAGAGGGGGAAGACCAGAGAAGGTGCCAAGGTGGACAGTCCCAAAGTGGGTGCTTGAAGAGTGGGAACGATTTCAGTCAACAGAGAAGAGTAGGGAGTGAGTCCTGGGCAAGGTGAGCAGGCACAGGGCAAGGTGGTAACAGCACCAGGCTTTGTTGGTCTCCTCTTGCTCTGATGAGCATTTTCACTAGACTGTTGTGTGTACATCCGGCAAGACAAAAATGCCTCATCTTACAGATAAAAAAAAAAACCCAAACTGAGACCTAGTAGAAATTAATGAGGGTTCCATCACCAGGACAGAACAGAGAGAAAGTGATCAAGAAAGGATCGGGAGGTGGCATTGCTAAGAGCATGTGGAGCCATCCATGGTCAGCTTTTACTAAGAAGGCCACTGTACCCCAGGCTCCCTGAAATCACCTCTCCCTCCGACACGAGCTTGGAGGTGATGGTTAAAGCAGCGGTCCAGACAAGTTCTCAGAATGAGAAGTGCGCGGACAGCCAAGGATCCAACTGGCAATGAAAGTTCCAATAAAGGGGAGATAAGTTCTCAACAAGGTCAAAGGGTTTCCCAATAAGTAATGGCTCTGTTTGGACCTATCACCACTCAAAAGAAATTCTTCACCGATCCATGTGGGCAGGAAGCAAGGAGGCAGCATTCTCCATACGGGAACAAGGAACTGGGAGACTGAGGAAGGACAGACACTAAAATCTCCAGTCAGCAGTTCCTAAATATCTTGCTGCCCAGTTTGGCCCAAAGAATCTATCTCTGAGCTGGGGCTGTTTGTATTTGCTTTTTAAGTCTGCAGAGATATGACAGCAGGAGACAGCAAAATCAGACCTGTTGCCTTTAACCCTCTGCCCTCACCCTCTCTGCTTTCATGTAATGATGATTATACACACGCAGGCAAGGCAGACACCCCCAGAAATTGGGGGGAGGCGCTATGGGCTCCCTAGCTTTGTGATTTTCACGATTATACTATTAAAAGATGCTGCAAAGGTGTTTTTCAATGTGAGCAGGACTGAGGGACGACCTTCCCCAAGGGTCCTTGTGGGGCCTGCAGCATTTTAAATAGACAAAGTTTTCAGTTCAGTCTAGTCCATTGATTGGGCTTATAATGACTGAATGGGAGGTGGGATGGAGAGCTTTTCAGTTTTACAACTTCTATCTGAAGGGACGTTGCTAGCCACAAAAGGGATAATGTTTGCTTAAAGGTTTCACTTCTACAGCTGAAGTGTCCTCACCCTGGCTGGACATTAAGGGCCAATGTTTGGACCTTGAACTTGGGGCCTCTCCTGTGATCTAGGATGGGAAAAACAGCTTGAAAACAGAAAGCTCTTGGCCTGTTTGGAAGAACCTGGCCTTCCTCTGGATACATGGATAGTTATTTTGAAAGACAAAATTTAAGCCTGAATTCTTTGAAGATGAAATTACACTGAGTGCTTTCCAGAGCTGCTTGCTCAACCAGGGTTTCCATCATTATACTGGTTAGGACATTTATTAAGTCTTAAATTCAAAGTGGTTAAAAAGGCTTTGGCATTATGCCAGATTGAGGTTTGAAGTCTGGCTGTACTAGTTTCCTAAATCAGCTTGGGCAAGGAACTGCATCTGTGAGCCTCCACTTCTTTATCCAAAAAGTGGAGCTGTAACATCTGCCTTATGGGTTCCTGGTGAAGGTTAACTATTAAATGCCTGGAATATAGTAGAACTTAGAAAATGTGAGTTTCTTTTGAAGGAAGCACACATATAAGGATGTGGGATACCGGTCTCAGAATGCTTTCTTCATTCTCTTTCATTCATTCACTTATTCATTCCTTTAATCATTCATTCATACAACTGATCAATATCTGTTGAAGTCAATGCTATGTCATGCATGATGAGAAGAGCTGAGGGTACAAAAATAAGCAGCACAAACATGATCACATAATCCCTGTCTCATGGGACTTATCTTTGGGTAGAAGAGACAGTGACAAAGTAAATAGGTATGATAATTATAGCCCATGATAGATACTAAAAAGAAATCCTGTTTCTCTTATATAGACACTAAAGCATAAAATGAGCTAAAATAGAGATAATTTAGGGACGGGGCTGCCATTTTTCAGGTGACAAGGTTAGTTACAGCTTCTCTGAGGTGGTCCCACGGGAGTGAGACCTGAAGCTGAGGAGGAGCCAGCTCTACAGAGGCCTAAGGAAAAGCTGTTCAGGAAGCAATCACAGCAGGTGCAAAGGCCCTGAGGTACGACAGCTTTAGGAATAGCTAGAAGGTCAGACTGTCTGGAATGCTAAGTGGGAGGTGAGGATGGGGAAGTGGGCAGAGCTTACAGTCACCTGCTGCTGTGGACTGGCCCAGAATTTCTGCAGAACCAGAGTCTAGAGGATAGAGCAACAGGCCAAGGCCAGCAGCTCATGCAAGGAGATGTGATTGGCAGCTTGCAGGAGAGAATGTGGACCCAGAAGCAGACTGTGGATACGAGGAGCATCAGGCAGGAAGTGAGGAGTAGGACTGGGCCATCGGGGGTGTCCTGGAAGGTGTGCACAGCCTCGCATTAGGGAGGCTGTCCCTGAGCACAGGAGGCATTCTGCAGGCAAGGGGAGGGATCATGGGGAAATGAAGTTCACAGGGAAGACCTCACGGTCCAGGAGGGCTGGTTAGTAGAAGCACTTCCACAGAAGAGAACAAACTTGGCAGAAAACAGATCTTTCAGCGAGGCAGCTGGAACTGACTGCGAGGTTCCATGCTGGCTCTCCCATCTCGGGCTGCTTCCTGTTATCAGCCACCAGCCAGATTCTTAGCTGCACCACCAGCTTTGTGAAATTCTTAGAGTTGGACTCAGGGGGAGACATCGACCTCCCTGGCTTCTGGCCTATTTATTGTGACTCCCAGAGCTCTCTTTGATCCCGATTCTGGGAGTAAACAATAAGACACAAGAAGGGGAAGGAACTGACAGTTTGGTCCCTGACAAGTTACAGTATTTTATTTTATCTTCTCACCATTTAGAATCTCTGCTGAAGGAGTGGACATTGTTTTGGATTGCCTCTGTGGGGACAACACTGGAAAAGGTCTCAGCCTTCTCAAACCACTGGGAACCTACATTTTATATGGTGAGTGACAAACAGAAGTGGAGGATATTGATCAGTGACAGAGAGCTTACAAAGGCTCTGAAAAATGAGATGTGTTGATATGTTGGATAAGAGATAAGGGTTATTTTCAATGTTTCCTATAATGTTGCTATTGTCATTGTTTTCAGTTTTAAAAGTAACACACGTGCCTACTGCCCTAGACTCCCATGAGCATGTCTCATCCTAAAAATAAAAAAAATCAAGCAAGGCCAAGCCAATATAATGATGGGACAGGACTTGACCCACAGAAGGTGCACAGGTGGGATATACTAATAGTGTCAAAGGAAGTTCCAAAAATGAAGGAATGAAGGCCCCACAGGAGGATGGAGGGGAGTGGCTAGGGTGCCAGGGTTTTAACAGGGAGGCTCTTCACTCTGGGAGATGAAGTTGCAAGGTGCACATTTTCTGTCTTGTAAACTACTCCTGTATGTCCCAACCAAGACAGAAGCCCTGGGCGGAGGAGCCCCTGTCTGCTTCCACGTCCACTTTGATGCTCTTGGGTTTGGAGGGGCTTATGACAGACATCAGGAGCAGATTTTCTCAGCAGGATGAGACCCCAGAGCCTCCTCACTTTCTTCTTCTGCCTGTCATAGGAATGCAAACCAATCTAAACATGAGTCTCCACAAAGTCCAAGAAGCATATCTGAAGCCAGATGTCACGTTCCAACGCCAAACGATATTGGGGTTATTCGACATTTGAGATTTCTGGCATCTCTGTCACACGAAAGGAAAACAAACTTGAGCCTTAATTCTGTACAACTCAGAAAAAACTGATTTCCCTGCTGTTAGCTTAGAAGCTTATAAAAGGGTTATTTGAGAGGTATATATAAATATTCAAGCATCTTTTTGTTGTCATCAGATCCTTATGACAGAAAGAGAAGCAATAAGCTTTCATTGTTGGAGTATTCAGGCAGTGTCACTAGTGGCCACATATTTGAAAGTCTTTGGGGGCAGGTGCATAATTTTAAAATTATTACCACTGATAAGAGAAGTTACAAACGTCAAGAGACAACACAGGGATACTGGATATGACTAACAAAGGAGTCAAATGCAGATGAACATTTTATTCCCTCTTTCTTACTTACTGGTTCTATTTTAGCCCCAGATCCACGATGTCGTTTTGACATAATACAGCTCAGTCTTATCACAAGTATCTAATTCATTACACTGATTACTTGATTGCTAAGTAATCAAAGCCTAGTACCGTGGTGCCTAGTGGTAGTCGCCCTATAAAGGTAGGAGCAATGATTAACTGGCTACTAGTGTACCCAGGCCAAATAATTAAGTTTAAAATAGCCATTGCTTTTTCCATTAAATAACAGTTCTCTGAGGGGAAGTTGCTCCCAAATCTTTGGGGACAAGGCAGAAAAGTCGTTGGAAAGGCACCATATGGTATAGCACCTCTCACCGTGCCCTAACCCAGGAGCCCAGAAAGGGGTCTTTTCTCTCTGTAAGAGCATCTTAGACATCTTTCCCACTTCCACCTCCCTCTAGATACTGCTTGTTCTGATTAGCAAAGCTCAGTCTCTTGTATCGCTGGTCTCAAGTGGTTTCCACCCTCTTGTGCAGACCTCTTTGGAGCCAACACAAGGGCATACCATTTCCATGGCATCTGAACATCTTTTCCTCCTCTTCTGCTCCTCTGTACCCCATTTTTTCCATCCATCTAAATGCTAGCTTAGCCCCACCTCTCCACGACTTAAATGCCCAGCCAAGGTCAGAGTTCCAAGCCCCTCACTTGCCGAGGAATCAAATTCAAACAATAAAACAAGCTCACGTACGAATCCCTTCTCCAGCTCAAAGAACAGAACCAATGAGACATTTGAGCAACTCATTATTTTATTAGAATGTTGGCTTAAATCACATTTTTGCCACATGACCAACTTTCCAAAGTGATGAAATGGTCACCTTGAGAAATGTTACTTCCTCTCTGAGCCAGTGGCACTTAGTTAACTTTAAGTCAACTTGACACCAACCACCCCCTCCATTGCCCTCCTTTTTCCAGGGCTGAATTAAATTTCTTTTCAAGCTCCTGACAGTTCTGGGCCAAACAACTGCCAATCTTCCATGTGTACCAAGAGAAGGTGATTTTCACTAGCAATAGCTTGATTTGGGAATCTTCCATTTGCAGGTTCATCCAACATGGTGACCGGAGAGACCAAGAGCTTCTTTAGCTTTGCAAAATCAGTAAGTATCTGTGCACGTCTAATGTTCTCTGATGGTGCAGTGTTTGGCATGTTGCAAGTTCTTCCATCTAAGCCTGTGGATCTGATAACCTGAGACTTGTTCATCCTTCACCTGCCTCATTTATCTTCCAGAAAACCTGCATCCCCACTACATCTGCATAAGACTGTGACATAGGCTGCTTCTCTCTAAATGAAGTGGAGGTGGGAGTGCCAGAGAAACTCCAGAAAGCTTTATTTTGGTTTCAGCAGAGATTGCTTAAGTGTTGGTGCTTCTAATCATTGGTCAGAAATAAATTTAGCATTAATGCATTTTATTTGGTCCATGGAGAGACCATCTTTTCAGTCTGGCCACTTTCTGACCAAGCCTCTAGGGCTGCTTAAGATTTCTCTGTATCCCCATCCTACCGAATTAGAGACACAAATGGCCAGCTCGCGGGGTGATCTGTAGACATGGGCAAGTCTGTGAAGCCACAGACACTCAGATACTCATGCTCTGCATACAGTAGTTATTTTGTCTGCAATTGAGAAGTCGCATCTCTACTCATTCACCCCACCACAAACCTACTCCGGCCACATTCCCACCTAGGGCCACGCTTGCTAGAATTAAACTCATCTGGGCTTGAACTTCCATTTTGACCCCTCTCCCCACAATAGGGGGTCACTGCGTCTCATCAGAGCTAGCCTTTGTCCTCTCTCTTCAGCCTCCTAAGCAGCCAGTGAGGCACTGATGGATTCAGTACCTTTGCAAGCATCTCTGAGCACTATCTGTGGCATCATGCCAGACACCAGGGTACCACAGCGAATGAGACTGGCGTATGTGAGGGGCCTGAGACATTTACATTCTAACAAGGGAGACGAACTGAAATTAGTAACACATATTAAGATGATTATAAATCGTCATAAAATCTCTGAAAAGCAGGATGGAGTGGAGGCATTGTGAATAGGGTGCTTGGGGAAGCCATGGAAAGGGGTATTCATATGCCCCCAAAGTGCCAACACTGCGGCCAGAGGCTTCATCTCCAAACACTCCCTGATTCTGGAATGATTAGTACTACCCTGCCTGTGAGATTAGAATGAAAGTGCTTTTGTTTGCGCTGGAACTTTAAAGTTCAGGTCAAGGATCATCACAGCTATGGGATAAACGGGACCAAGAATGGAGTCCAATGAAGGATGCTGCCTGGAGCGTGTCCCCTGAAGACAGGCTTTGTGTCCCTCACAGCTGTTTTGTTGCTGGGGATGTAATTAATGTGATGCTGACAGCCTGCTGTGGGGAAACAGATTGGTCTCAAATTACATACAATTGTAAGAAGTGTTTTCCCTTTCTCCTCTAAATGCACACTCACAACACACAGCGTTAACGAAATAAGTGCAGTGCACCCAGGTCAAACGAAGGCACTCTTAAAAACAGCCAGGATGGTGGGTGGTGGTGGGTAAGATTCTCTTGCCCAAAGCAAGGGTGCCAATTACCAGGGTGCTTTATAGTTGGAGGTCAAGAATGAAGATTGCTTCCTTTCAGATGCCGGGTGCAATATTAGTTGGTCAGTTAGAAGCAAATTGAAGGCAGGGCCTGCTGAGGAGTGGAATGATGACTTTATTCTGGAAGGTTCTAGAAAGGGATTTTCTTCTATACATTGGAGAGAGGCTTAGAGATTAAAGGCATATTTGGAATCATAACAGGAATTACTCACTCAGCCATTTTAATGATGTTCCCACGAAAACCCCTGCGTTCACATGCCATTTGCTTTTAGATCATGACGATGATGATATTAACAGATGAAGTCAACATTTAGAGAGCAAATTCAGAGCTCTTCTTACTCATTAAATCCAGAACATCCCTTCCAACTTAAGGTGATCAAAGTATTTTGTATTGATAGAGCTAAGCACTTTGTACGAATTTACACATTTATTCCTCATGACGACCCCATGGGGTACAGTAGGGAAACTGAACACAGAAAGTTTAAGTGATTTGCCTAAAGGTACACAGCTTGTAAGTGGTAGAACTGGGATTCAAAACCAGGTGTTCAGCTCTAGAACTCAGCCACAACTAGGCAGCAACTGTAGATTCAGCAAGCATTCATTTCACAAACACTTGGGGAAGCACTGCAAGTACACTCTGAATCAAGTTATTAATCATTTCTCTCCCTTAGCTTTTGTGAAACAGCTCATGGCCAAATCCATCTCTCCTATCGCCGGCCCCCCGACCCTTGGGGAACGTATTTTGGTAAAAAAAAAAAAATATATATATATATATATATAGTGCATGGAATGTATCCCTGTTTTCAACCTTTCTCACACTTATTTTCCAACAATATGGTTTCCCCACTTAAAAAAAAATCAAGACATTTTACTTTTCTGAGCTCCCTCAATCCTGGAAGGAGGCCAGATATAAAGGAAACACACTGATAACATAAATATGATAAATGTTTCTAAGTAGCCAGCACATTCCTCTTTGCCTTCTACATTAAACTATCAACCATTTTAATCTCTTAGAACCCTCTAGAGACAGGAACTCTGAATTTCCAAATTCTAACCAGCACCAAAGCAAACACAATGAACTCAGAAGAAAGCAGGTGCATAACCATTTCTGGAGTTGGTTAATGGACTAGCTACTTATATGCATGTCTGGAGCGGGAGACGAGAGACGGGAAGTCGGGCAGCCATATCTGCCAGGTGTATGTATCACACTCAGGACTTGAGTGCTAGTGACACTTCAAGCTGGGGAATTCTGTTTCGAGGGCCTCTCCTGTGCACTGCAGGATTTTAGTGGCATCTCTGGCTTCTTCCCACTAGATGCCAGCTGATTCTCCCTCTTCAGTGATCACAACACAGAGCATCCCCAAACACGACCAAGTGTCCTGTGAGTGGGGGAAGAACCCACAGTTGAGAACCACAGACTTAGTACCAGCACTGCGGCTTCACTGCTCCATCATGCTGTTCGTTCTTCCTATATTACGCTTCCTCACTCTTTCTCATCTGATGCATTCCCACCCACCTCTCCAGTCGTGCCGCTCCTCCCCCAGGAAAGCCACGCCTGCAGTCAGAGTCATCACTCCCACTGCATCCCTGTCCCTTGGTAAATTTCTCTACCCCTCTGCTGCCTTCACCAGCCCCATTATCACCACAACTCTTCGCCAAGCCGAGTGCTTGACACTAAACTCTCCCAGGAAACCCTGGACGCAATGTCCTACTACTGTATGTCTCCAAGAGTAATGAAGCACAGAGAATAATAGGGAACAAACCGTAGAGCCAGGATTCAACTCCCGGTCTCATGATCATAACCTTATGCCTTCACGTTCCAATCACACATGGCTTAGCAGTCGTTTTAGTAAAGGGCTCTCCCCCACCTGGACCCTGAGCTCTTCTTAGAAGCATCACTGTGCACTCCTAGCAACACTCAGCCAAACAGACGCTTAGGAAAATACACCAAAAGGAGCTGCCAGCTGGCAATCTGGCATCCACCCAACTGTAGCCCCGTTCTCTCCCTGCAATGCTGCAAACGTGGCCCTGCACTGATTCCTTGTAACCTGCACCTTCTCTCCTTCCAGTGGTGGCAGGTCGAGAAAGTGAACCCCATCAAGCTCTATGAAGAGAACAAAGTCATCGCTGGGTTTTCCCTTTTAAATCTGCTCTTCAAGCAGGGCCGTGCTGGCCTCATTCAACGAGTGGTGGACAAACTCATTGGGCTTTACACCCAGAAGAAGATCAAGCCCGTGGTGGACTCCCTGTGGGCCCTGGAGGAGGTAAGGACGGTGTATGCCGCCAGCAAACAATCTCTTCTTTTTAGTCCTGGCAGGTTGAGCAGCCAGTTCCAATCTTTTATTCGGTGGTTATTCTCCAGGCTTATTTGTTTTCAATGAGGGTCCTAAAAGTCATTGTCCTATAGTATACAGCACTTTGGCCGTAAGAAATGCTTTAAGTTGCATGGTGGTTCTCAAATCATGTGCCTCACCGTGCCATTTGTGCCAGGAACCCTTCCCAGGTAGGTCACCAAATTTTGATGGGTTGCCTTGGTTACCTTGGTTACAAGAGCGCGCGGACACTGCGGCAGCATCAGTGATATCCTCACCCTGTGGGCATGTGAGATCAAGGTCTCAAATGGCTCAAATGGCTCAGAGTAGAAGTGATTTGTGTGCAAAGCCCAGATGCTTGGGGCCTCTTTCAGGCGTGAGCAGTCATGATGCGCACTGTAATTATTAACAAATTGTTGGATCTAGTGTTTGACGGAGTCTTTTCAGTAACGAATCTGTCCCAAAGTTCTAGTATTTGAAAGCATTCCTTGATCAGACACAATTAAGAACCCCTTGGGTCCTCTTTAAGGATACTGGCTGTAGTGGTTCAAGTGAGATGTGCTAGGAGGAGGCAGGGTCTAGAAAGTCCTTCAGGACAAGGGAAGTTTGGGACATTTGGGAAGCCTGTCATTGGAGCTTCCTGTTAGGAGAAAGTGAAGACATGTGGTCTAGGTTTCAAAAGGCATTTCACTTAGAAACCTTCCTAGGTCAGGATGTCGTGACCTGGACATCCCCTGGGAAATACGGTAAAAGATGTGGGAGTGTGACTTTTGCTGTTTGGTCTTTGCATTTTGCATGGGTAAGCGCCTTACAGTTCAAGTATGTTTTGGTACTTTTGGGAGTCATGGACACCTTTGAAAAATCGAACAAATATAAACTTCTGTGGAACAGATGGCAGCTCTCATCCTGGCAAGAAAGCCAGCACTCTTTGCCTAATGAATTACGTTGGCCACAATCCAGTGGATTTCCTAAGCACAGAAATCCCCCATAAAGCTCTGTGGGGGTCACCATGTAATCGAATAGGACGAGTCCTGGATCCACGGTTCAGGCCTGTATATGTATCATGTACGACGAATGAGCTTTCTAAAACCCAACCACCAAAACCCCTTGTTTCTTATGGTAAAAGAGAGACACGCTTATTATAGGAAATTAACCAAAAACATAAGGAGAAAATAAACTGCAAGTCGACATTCCAGAGATGGATAACGTTGTTAGCACTTTGGTGTGCTTCCTTCCGGTCTTTTTTCTACCACAGATGCTCACAGTAATTCAGTTTTTTGCTAAATCAAATCCAGTAACATGCATTCCTTCTGCTGTGTAATTTCCAAGATGGCGAGCCTACTGTAATCCTTTTCTTGAAAGTGTTTTGAATTTAATGAGTCAGACATCCATATGGTATTCATTGTATCTTAGTGGAATAGGGAAGGGCTCTGGACTGCAAGGTGACCAGTTCTCAGAGTTTAGGGAGGAGAGAAAACCAGGGACAGTCAAGACCAGGGCAAAGAGATTAATTTGACCATAGAGCAAAGGGGACTTAAACTCAGTGCCCACAAGGACCCAACACATCTGGTAGACCAAAGTGAGAGCTGAAATGAAAGAGGGGTCCCCAAGTGGTCCCTCGTTCTAGTACTTTAACTGGTTCCTTGGTCACAGTGCAATTGAATCACCAAAAAGGGACTGAGTAACTACTGTGCCCAATACTGTGCAGGTCCTGGGGATACAGTGCCAAACAGATGGCCAAGATCCCTGGGTTTTAAAGAGCTTACATTCAAAGGGGTGAGAAGAAGCAGAAAATACCGACGTGAACAAAAATAAGCAGGGTGTTCTCCCACTGCAGTAAGTTCTTGGAAGGAGTTAAATTAGGGTCTATACTGGCAAATCTGTGGAGCGGGGAGGCAGTTTCTACAGAGCAGTGTTACTCAACCTTATTTCATGACTGCCCCCTAAGGAGCCTTTTTAGACTTTTTTTTTTTCCCTTAATCAACTTTCTCTTCAATTTTAGTAACATAGATAGACCATCTGCCTACTTACCTACCTATCATCTATCTGTTTGTTCTGTATGTATATTTGCATTTCATATACATTAAAAGAGTGAGATTTTTTAAAAATCCTCCAAGAACAATTTTTTCTACCCTTTGGAGGTGGTCTTGCTCCCACTGAGAATGCATGCTGCAGAGTGACTTGAGAGAAGGCAGGCTAGGTGCTGTTTGAGCTGGGACAGGAAAGGAGTGAGGCACCAGAAGAAGAGCATTGCAAGGCAGAGAGACCCTCAAAAGCAAAGGGATGAAGAAAGACGATCTTGGTGAATTCAAGGGACAGAATTAGGAAGCTCAATAAACATGCATCACATGAGTGAATTAATGAATTCACCAACACACAGACGTATGACTACTTGGATGCTTTCTAAGTTTACCAATAAATATTTGCTGAATGAATGAATAAATGAACTAACAAGCTATACTAAAACACTGTAAGATGACTTGATCACGATGGACATTTTGATTGACTAATCCTTTGTTGAGGGCATGAGTGGGGCTGCCCCACGCATGGTAGGATGTTTAGCAGCATGTTAAGCAGAGCCTCTGGTCTCTATCCACTAAATGCTAGTAGCATCCCCTACCGTCAGCTATGACAATAAAAAATACCTCCAGACATCATCAAATGTCCCTGGGTGGGCTGGCGGGAGGGGCAAAATCTTCCCTAGTTGAGAACCACTGCTTTAAAAGAATCCGTGTCTGGTAAGACAGCCGCCAGGAAAACAAAGGAATTACAGGTCCTAGCAGCACGGAGGGGAGACAGACGGCTGCTATCCTGTTTGCCAACAGAAGCATCCACAGCCACTCGTCAGGAACACCCACCAACTTTCTGATGGTTCTTCTCTGCAGTATTTACTGACATCTCTTTGGAGCTGCGGTTGGGCCAAACTCGGCTATTTATCAATCCCACACAGCTCTTCTGGGCTCGAAGAGAAGAGAGCATGCTTATTACTTGCAAACCTCTGAAGGGCGACTGTAATGATTCTCCCCTCTTCCCTCTGGTAAATGATTTCACAAAATTGCTTCTCAGGCCAGCTTTATAACTTCATCTGTGGAATATAAAGCCTACAGGGATTAAAAGAAAATTTTCATGGGCTCTCTGAGAACTCAAACCAGAAGATTTAATAATATCAGAGGCGATTAGGGTTTTTTTTTAAGCCATCTATCTTTGACTTTGTTGTAAATTTAATACACAGAGTGGATGATACCCTGCCGCCTCAGGTTTGGCTCCAGATAGTAAATGTGCAGCTGTACATTAAGTTGGAAAATCAGTTCAGATGTGGGGAAGGGACAAAAAATACTTAGACCTGTCAACAAAGCAGCAGTGATTTTACTGAGCACCTACTATGTACTTGTACTATGTTACGATGTCAAACTTACAGAAAGGATAGATCACGTGTTCCCTGAGCCTTGCTTTTTTTTTTTCTGTCCGTTGTCTTTATTTTACTTTATTTTTTATTGAAGTACAATCAATTACAATGTGTCAGTTTCTGGTGTACAGCACAATGTCCCAGTCATGCATATCCTGAGCCTTGCTTTTATAATTTTCTTACTGAGACAACACTAAGACCTATGAAACGAGGAAATAAATATTCGATCACGTGGTGTTGGTTTCAAGTCCTACTGGATTTGGAAACAAGACAGAATGATGTTAAGGAAGAATCAATGTTCAGAGATGGTTTTGAGAATGAGGCGAGTCTTTTTTGGATATAAATTCTCTGGATGTGCCAGGCTTTGTTCTCCCTGTCTGCACGCATGAACTTGTTTCAGCTCTCTAACAACCCTCAGACCCAGCTACTATTATCTCCATCTGACAGGTCACAAAAAAGAGGCTTTGGGGAAGTTATACTTGCCCCAAGTCCCCGCTTATGACTGAATGGAATCTGAACCCCAGGGAAGTCTGATGTCTAGAAGTTATTGAAGAAATAGCTATGAATAAACTCATAGAACAAAATAATAAACAAAATAATCATATTAGGAAACACTTAGCATAGCATGTTTCTCTGCACCCAGTGGGTCTCCAAGTACTTTCCACTAATTAACTCATTCAATTTCCGTAATAACCCCAAGTGATGGGTACTGTTACAATTCCTGTGATGCAAATAAGGAAATGGACTTGCAAAGAGATGAAATAAGGGGCTTGAGCTCTCCCAGCTGGTGTGTGGTGAAGCTGGCGTTCAGACCATGGGCACTGACTTCTCTACTGCAGAAGGTAGAGGGTCAGGCAGAACCCACTATCCCCCAACCCCTCCCCGTCAGGCGAAAGAAAAGGCACTGATGGACAGGGCAGCCATAAAGGGAGCACTATGACCATCTGACCATCTGACAGGTCATTCATGTCAACTGCTGCTGACAAATCAGGATGGACCTGGAAGGCAAGCCTTTGAATTTGGCCCTGGGGTGATCATCGACCTTTCAGAGAGGCTTTCAGGAGAATGATGAGGGCAGAAGTCTGAATGCAGAGGGTCAGGAAGAGAATGCGTGGGGAGGACAGGCTGACAGCCAGCATAAGCCTCCTATTTGGCATTGAGCAGAATAAAGATCTCGAAAATAGCCAGGAGGGGCAGGGTCCAGAGAAGGGCTATTTAGAAAGTAGGTGAGTGGTTGCCTAGGGCCTGGGGTGGGGCAGCATTTCTATTTAGAGATAAAAAATGTCCTACAATGAATGACCATGATGGTGGTACAACTCTGTGAATACACTAAAAACCAATGGACTGTACACTTTAAATGAGTGAGTTGTATGCTATGCAAATTGTACCTCAGTAAATTATACACACCTGCACACATATACCGAAAGAGGGAGAGAGAGAGAAAAATCACTGTTTAAGTTTGGGATAATGGGACTTGGGAGACGGGGAGGAGCTACAGCTTGGGAACTCAGATCCCTGGCCTCAGTCCTTATTCCCTGCTGCTTGGCCTTGTAAAACCACACATTCAGGCTGGTCCGTTCTCCCAGTTTTTCAGATGGGGAAACTGAGGCTTCCAAAATGACCACTATGTTTGCTTTATGTCCTCAGCCTTCATTCTTTTTCACTGTATGTCCCCTTGTTTTTCAAGTGGAGTCCTAGATTTTTCAGTTCAACATAATCACCAACCCTCTACACACATTCCCAATTTCCATGCACATTCTCCCAGCATGCCTTGGCCACGTGAGTTTCCTGCAGCGTCAGAACATCGTGCCCCCAAGCCCTGCCCTGCCCTGCCCTCACCTGCTCCAGCTACCTGACAGATCAAGCAAACTTAGTCACAGCTTTGGGTCAACAGATTCATCTGTCATGGACTAGATATGGCTCCCTCAAGATGTTCACACCCTCATCCCTGAAGTCTCCAAATTCGTTACCTTATACGGCAAAAGGGATCTTGCAAATATGATGAAACTAAGGATTTGAAGATGAGATTACCCAGGGCTATTCGGGTGGGACTGATGTAATCACAAGCATCCTTATCAGGGAGTCAGGAGAGCTAGACTCAGAGGAAGAGATGTGACCAAGGAAGCAGAAGCAGAAAGGGTGATGTGATGTGAGGCCATGAACCAAGGAATGCATGTGGTCCCCAGAAGTTGGAAAGGGCAAGGAAGCAGAAGCTTCTAGAAGGAACCAGTCCTGGAGACACCTTGATTTTAACCCAGATAGACCCATTTCAAGTTTCTGACCTGCAGAATTGTAGAAAAGGAAATGTGTGTTGTGTTAAGCTACCAAGTTTGTTATAGCAGCTATTAGAAACTAATACATCATCCATTCAACAAATACTTAACAGAGGCTGGGCTTTAAAAAGTGAGAAGAGCTGGGACTGTTCTCAAAGAACAGCTAGACAGTTACACAAGCGGGAAGTGAACCCTGGAGGAGGACAGCTGGGTGCAGGTGTGACCCCACTGTGCACCATATCCCAGGCAAAGGCTGGGGACCTGGAGAGACACAAGAGGTTGGTACATCCAAGCCTAGGGGGGAGAAAAAGGTGCATAGGCTGAACACAGAATGATGGGGAGGCCAGGAAGGCAGGCCTTGGCATGAGGTAGAGTCATTAGAAACCCCTACCAACTGCCAACTATACCCATCACTCCAGCCTCACTGGACCCACTGTGGTTCTTCAAAACCCTAAGTCTGTTGCTTCCGTGCCTTTATCCGTGCTGTTATCTCCACCTATCGTGCCCTTCCCTTGTCCTTGTAGGCCTGCAAAGTTCCTACTCACCTGCCAAGACTCAGGGACAGCATTGGCTCCTCTAAAGCATCCCTGACACCCCCTCTCTTGCCATGACCCTACCCCCAGTTGGGAACTCCTGCTTTCAGGTCCCATGGGTTTGCTGCCCTCACTGACATGTTCATGGACAGTTACCCCTGAAAATGGTGAAAATGATGGTACCTTCCATCAGCTCCTAATTGGAGGAACTAAATGACCTAATGTACAAAGGTGTTGAACCTAATGCTGGACCAACAGTCAGAGCTGGCTAGCTGTTCTTACAGCGTGTTGCAATGTGTCCCCTATGGAATTGAGGTCTTTGGAGTCAGGGACTCTTGGGCAAGATACCAAATAAGGGAACACAGGGTACTCCGGGCAGAAGGTTCTCCGGGCCTCAGGGCAGGCGCTTCAACCAGCCTGGAGCAGCACCGGCCATATGGGCCCTGCCCAGACAAACCCATCTCCCCAGAGACCATGGCAGTTGCAGGAAGAGCACCATTCCCAGCTCAGGGCTCCCTGTTATACGTCCAGGAGCTCAGCTCTGAAGACATCTCTGTTGTGAAGAAAATGATCGCCCTCACCTTTACACCTGTCATTTGGCTGAAAACTCATCACAAAACTGGATTTCCTGGTGAGCCAGGGACAGAGTCAGCACAGGCTGCTCTTGGCTGTGTTTTTAAAAGACCCAGACAAGATTCTGCTGCTTCCAAAGGCTGGAAGTGGAAATGTCTATTTGCTTCCGTTTGCCTTCCTAGGCGATGGAGAAATCCCTTTATACGTCTTATTTACACGGTGGCATCAGAAGGACTGTTGTCAAATATTTTCCGAAGCCTCTGGGCTGATGAGTTCATCACAGGTTCTGGCCTATTCACTAGACCAGATAAGAGGGATAAATGACGGTTCTGCAGACCGAGATCTTGTGAACAGTAGAACAGACACTCAGATCAGAGAATGCGTGAACAAAGGTCACATCCTAGCAGGTAAACATGCTGTGGATGTTGGCTTCGCTTCTACCTTCTGGAATCCACCCTCCTCCCTCAGTGTCCCTTTCATCCATTGATAATGGGGCTACTCCTACGTTCCCTGTTAGCGCAAAGTATTTTATGGTGATTGGGCCGTATGTGTTCAGCCCTTGTAAACTGTAAACCACTCTGCCAATAAGAGGCATATTACAACGTGCAGGAGCGGCTCCAGTCAGATGGGACAAGCACTGAACAGGAGACCAATGCACTGGGTTTCTGAACCTTCCTCCCCTTCTTGGCCGTTTGGCCTCTCACACTTCATTTCTCAGAGCCTCCTTTTCCTCACCTACAAAATAGGAACAAATAACCCAGGTTCCCAGAGCAGTTGTGTATTTGTACCCAGGGCTGCCATAACAACACACCCCAAACTGAGTGGTTGTAAACAAGAGACATTTATTGGCTCCCAGTTCTGGAGGCCAGAAGTCGGAAATTAAGGTGTCAACAGGGTTAGCTCCTCCTGAGGGCTGTTCTAGGCCCCGCCCTCGGCTTCTGGTGGTTTGCTGGGTATCTTTGGTGACCCTTGGTTTATGGAAGCAGCACCCTCTCCCTCTACCCTCATTTTCACATGGTGTTCTCTGTGTGTATGCGTTATCTCCAAATCTCCCCTTCTTATAGGGACATCAGTCATCTAGGGCGAAGGCCCTACTCCACTGTGAACTCAATCAACTTCATCTCCAACGACCCTATTTCCAAAGAAGGTCACATTCTGAAGTTCGGGGGCTTAGGACTTCAACATATGAATTCACAGGGAGGGAGGAGGAGAGGAGGGGACACAGTTTAATCCATGGCAGATGAGTCAGATAAAATCACAAGAGAAAATATTCTTTGAACCATGAAGGGCTGAAGGGACAAAATTTAGCATAAGGCTTAGAAGAGCAGGTTCCAGAAAAAGTTCAAGTCCTCCAGTTACAGCTGCAAGTCCTTGGGAAAGTTATTTCCCTTCTTAAGGCCGTGCTTTCTCCGTCTGTGAGATGGGGTAACAGCAGTGCCTCCTCTAAGGGGTCAATCATTGTGAAAATGTCAGGGGGCTGAGCGGGGTGTGTGGCCTGGCCCACAGAAAAAGTCGGCCTCTGTCATCATCTCTGAGGGGTGGAATGCTGGGGCCCAGTCTTTCTGTTCTCTGGCAGGTGAACCCCCCCAGGGTCAATTTCCTCCCTGACTTGCCATTTTGGGATGCTGACAGGCTAACGGACGCCCTTGCCTGATGCTTCTCCTTACACACTGAGATCTTAGTGGGAGCTGCTTCCAGGAACAGAAGCTCAGAGCAGCACAAATGATCAACATGTGCTGGTGTCTGGATCCTCCAAGTCTCCACCCACTAAGTCTCAGATTACTAAACTGTCAGCTTGTTTGGGGAAATGTTGCCAGGAAAGTGCCATCTCTGATTAGTTATTTAATAAACTCTAAATGAGCTGCTGGGAGTCCTGGACAAATGACAAAGTAACAGCAGTGGTTAAAGTTTGCTGTTGACACTGAACCAGGGGCTGTGCTGAACAGTTACTGAGCACTGGCTTGTCTAGACTCAAGCAATCTGTTAAGGAACTATTGTTTCTCCATTTTACAGATGTGGAGACTGAGGCTCAGAGTGAGGGTTGAATGGCCTAGATGAGGTCACACACCAAGAAGTGGGGGAGCCTAACCTGGACTCTAAGGCTGACTCTCTCCTAGAGCTGAGCTCATAACCAAAACCTCAGCCCCTCCAGGAACGGGGTTGGGGAGTGTCCCCCACCCTACCCCCTGCTTGCCCCATTTCCCTGACTGGAGGCATCCTGGGTCAAGGAGACTGGTTTCCAAACACAGGTCCATCTGTCCCTAACTTCTGAGTGCAGACAGGTGATTCTAAATCTCAAGCCTTAGTTTTCTGTCTCTGTAAAATGGGGCTAATGACCCTCTGCTCTTCCTGCCCGTGTTAAAGTCGGCCGTAGCTGTGTGTGAGCTGTAAACCGTGCACTGGGTACAAAGCCTTACAGTGAGTGCTTAACACAACTTGAGTCTGTGTCCTCCTATCCGAGTCTTTTCCCAAACGGGTATCATTTTCACTGCTCCCTGGCACACTCCCACGCGTTGTCCTGCAGCATTTGGGTGAGGATGGGGCTGTGGTGACTCAGCTGACAGCCCTGGGATGCTCACCTCAGCTCTCAGGGATAGCTGTAGCAACGCCCACAGTTCAGATGAGAAGACTCAGGTGAGGAGAGTCGAGCCTCTTCCAAAACACGGGGTTCAAAAGGCAGCACAAGTTCTCTGACCCCCCAGGCCAGTACTTGAGCCCCTCCACCCTCCGCCCTGCTTTAACCCAGTGGCTACAAATCATGAGCTAGCTGGGTTAATTTCACTGCACTTTTCCTCCTGGCAACTGGACATGTTTCAGATGTTCATCTGTCCCAACCAAGTCACTGCATCCAAGGCTGTGGTGGGACATGCAGAGGTGACAATTCCCAGAGGCTGCACCCACCAGGCCCCTTCTTTCTGCATGGAGTTTTACTCGTCTTGTGAGAACTGAGTTGCACGGTAAGAGCACAGGGACAGGCAGGTGAGGGGCAGTGCTCATTACGCAGATTTTTAAAAGGAGGGACTAAGAAGGTGATTTGTATAAGGTGGTAGAACCAGGAGTCCAAGTGAGGTTTTTACTCTGGAGCTTGTGTGTGTGTGTGTAAATATTTGTGTGTTTGTATGTGTGTCATGTGTGTACTTCGCTTATGTGTTTGTTCTGCCTTTTTCCTCAGCATAATTTTTTCTCACAAGTAAAAGAATAAATGACATAAATAGAACCACATTTTTAAGAGACAACATTTAGAAAACAGAAAAAAAAAAAAGAAAAAGGTCACCCATAATTGCACCACCTGAAACAACAGTTTTAATGTACCCTACTCCAGGTTTTATTCCTGTACACCCCACCTCCCCCCAACAGTGGTTAAGTGCACAGATCACTTGTGAGCCCGCGTGAGCACATTAGCAGTGGGTCATGCTTGTTTAAGAAGGGACATGGGACCACAACAAATGGAGGAAGTGTTGGTTTTGGACCACTGTGGGGTTAGGACTTCAACCTATGAATTTTCTGGGAACACAAACATTCAGTTCCTAAATTCCCTAGAGAGACTTAGCTCAATCATTTTCTTTTCTTTCTAGCTAATGTCAGAACTTGGGAGTAAAGAAGTGTGTTTTCAGTGCTGTTTGGGACTCCTTCCTTGATCTATTTTTTTATTTAAGTTTTTTTTTCAACATGCATGTGGTTGCACGTCATAGTTTTTCATTCATTTGTAAACAGACTTTATTTACTGAGCACCTACTACTGACCAAGCCCAGAGGGTGGCCTTGGAGAGACAGAGCAGCAGAGTGCCCTCAAGGAGAACACCAGCTGGTGGGAGACATGGAGACAGACGATTAAAATAGCGTGTTGCAAGCTCCATTACAGAAGTGTCCGTGAGAAATACTGACGGCCAGTGACAGGAATTCAGCTCTGCTTGACCGGTCCTGTGGTGGGGAGAGACCCTCATAAACTGCACCCTCCCTGGCAGGATTCAGGGCTTGACTTCTCCGCCTCTGGTTGGCAACTTGTAAGACAGTTGAATGTTCAGGTGCTCTAAATCTTGAAATGTTTTTCCTCTGATGAAAAACAGAAAGGGAGCATTAAATTTGTCTTTCACTGTCTCTAAAGAAGGAAAGAGGTGAGGGAGAATCAGGGCAGAGGGAATTGCTAAAATGAGACGCTTGAAATTACTCTCACTGTCCAAGACTCTCTTTTTCGTGTTGAAAAATCTGACCAGGTTTCTTCAGATTGTCCTTGGAGAAAGCTTCTGAGAGTGAGTAGGGAGCATGCCCCTATTCCCCGCTACCACCATTCTTCTGCTCGAATCCATTTCTATATTGTTTTCTGGTTCCTGGTTTCCATTTGGTGGCCATTTTTCAGTGTCCTCAGCTGCTTATTATTCACCCACAGGTTGACTTTCTTCTCTCTTCTAGGCTGGCAGGCTTCCCCAAATCATTAGTCTCTGTTTATATCATTAGCTGCAATTGAGGTTTGTTGTGCTACGGGCTCCTCCTCAAGGCACTACAAACATGACTCACTTGCCGGAACTCTCCACACCCATGCTGAGGCTGCCCCCGACGTGCTCCTAAGCTTATTGCTGCAGTGTTGAGAAACATGCCTTTTAAAAAACAGTCATAAAAATTAGTCAAAAGCAGTGGCTACTGGGTCTCTTACTGATATTCCAAGCATTTTTACTGGATCTAGGAAGTTCAGGCTCCTATTCACTTACTTACTACAGGTTTAATTTTTCACTTGTCCTGGCCTATTGTTTACGTTTCTTCTCACCATCGCTCCATGATTTCTGGATGGCCTAGGCTCACATCATGAATTCCTTTCCCCAGTCTTCCACCAACAAGAAGTGTTGAATGAATGACTCTTTCCAGGTGTGCTCAACAGTAAACTTTAAAAACAAAATGCTTTCTGCATTCACTCTTCAAAAAGTTTCTTGTTACCTACTCTGTTGCTGGGGGATGTCATGAGAGGAAGAAAATAATGTCCCAATGTATCATTTTCCAGAGTCTGGAGGGAGAGAGGTGTGATAAGCAAATCCATCAATTCCAGTATGACGCAGTTCCCTTGGGAGCAAAGTGAGACTGGGGCTGGGGGAACCAGGGCAAGGCTTCAAAGAGGAGGCTGGCCGCACTTGACCTGGTCCTCCATTACCAGGTTACTTCCTGCTCATCGCTGTGGTTATGATGACAGGAGAGTCACGTGAGTGATGGAAAGACTTTAGCAGACACAGTGAGATGATGTGTTAGGCTGAGATCCCTTCAAAGCAGAGGCTGGGATACAGGCTCAGGGGCAAGAACTTCCATGAGAAGTGATCCGAGGGAGGAAAAGTTAGAGAGATGGAGAGCATTTAGGACACGAAGAAAGAACTGTTATCAAAGGCAGCTATTACTATGGTAAGTGGTTTCCAGCTGTATAATTCCAAGAGCCTGAGTCGCATCCAGAGGAGCCACTCCTAGAAGGGAGGGGAGGGTGAGCTGGCAGGACTGGGTTGACAGGCAGGGGCAATATGCAGCATGGGAAGATGCACTGTCCCTGTGATGTGGGTTCAAATCTCGTCTCCTCCACCAACAAAATACATGATCTTAGACAAGTCACTGACTCTCTGAGCCTTCATCTCCTTACCTGCCGAAGTCAGGCTGACTGTCGATGGACTGTATGAGAAAACACAGGTAGAGAGCTCAATTCTTGGGGAGACTCAGGAAATGCATGTTAGAAGTGTCTTCCTGGGAAACCAAAGAGGGAAGCACTGGCACTGTCATTCCCCATCAGTCCACATGCCCCGCATCCCCGGCATCAACCCCCAGTACTTTGAGCTGTGCACGTATGTGAATGGGCTCCCCCGCTTCCACATCAGGGACACTACAGGGTATAGGCAGGGCCCAAGGCACTGTCAGGTGTACCCTAGTACACTGGTCTGTGTGCGTGGTCCAGGTGCCTGCAGCAGTAGCTAGAGACTGAGGGCGATCCAGATTTCAAGTGCTGGGTAAGAGGTGTCCAACCCAATGGATATGAAGTTCCTTTGGACAAATAAGATAGAGAACCTGGCAAGTGGTACATCCTGCAAGAGGCAGCATGGAAAGCTCCCAGATGGAGGTGCCCACAGTGGCATGCTGGGAAATGTTTCACTGGCCTCGGAAAAGAATGCCCTGATATGTAGCATCTGCCCATTTCTGAGTTTTAAACGCCCTCTGTGAAGACCAACGTCAAGTAACTGACATGCACACACAGGTGGGAAGAGACGCATACAACCAGCTGTCAGAGCTCACTCCCTTGGGACACATCCCCTGGTGCCAAGTTCCAGGGGTTGGATGATGAGAGGATAAGATCGCTTGGGGGTGGATTAACTTAGGGACCCGCTGACCGAAAAAAATGCATAACCTACAAGTTGAGAGTTATGTTTTATTCAGTGGACTTTCTGAGGACTTCAAGCCCGGGAGGTAGCCTCTCAGATCGCTCTGAGGGACTGCTCTGAAGAGGGAGGGGAGGAGCCAGGATATATAGGAGTTTTTGCAACAAAAGCCAGGTAGTTGGGACATCAAAAGATGACTGTAAATTAAAGAAAATCCCAAGTTAAGGAACGTAGCGCTTTTCTCTGTACAGGAAGATGCAAGAGTCTGGGCTCATGGAAATTACGGAAATCCTTTGATGTGCACCTTAGCTCTCTATGGTCAGTGCCCCATCCTGAATCCCCTCTGGGGCACCTTTGGGGGTGGCTGCAGAGGCTGTGGGCTTGGCAGCAGGCAGCCCACATGTCTCCATCCTGAGTTCCCTCAGGGATCATCCTAGGGGGCAACTATTGTGGCTTTTTTTTTTTTTAGGGTTTTTTTTGTTTTTTTTTACTGACACCTACAGGGATCCTTCTTATGACATGTTGGATTCTGTTTTGGTTTTTTTTTTAAAGACAAGCGTATCTTCACAGTGACCCCTGCCATTTCTTACTTTGTTGTTGGCATACTGTGCAGAGAGCATCCTATGATTAGTGGTGATTGCACTTTTGCTGACATTAGTCATTCTCACAGTCACAGTCATGGAAGAGCGAGCTCTAACGGATGCTGCTTTGATAAAAAATCATTTCTGTGTATTACTTCAGTGAATCAAAGTTTATTATTCATCCACCAGCACTTGAAGGATTTAGCTAAGAGACGTTCTTGAGTAATTCATCTCCTTGGCCTTAATGGAGCCTCTGAAAAATCACCTGAGTCTCAGAGTCGCCTTGGAAACCTCACTTCACTAATGGAGGGCTGACGAGAGGGAAATAAAGGAACGGGGTTAGAGGAAACCTAGGCTCATCTTCTAGTATTAAGACAGAAGATGGGAGGTGGAATCAAAAGGGGAGAAAAATTGAATTAAGATGAAAAAGGGAGGGTATAGCCATGTTGAAGCCTAAGATGCAGCTATTATGGGGAACGGCGTATCTGTGCTTTGTAATTTCAATGATATTACCTTTTATTAAAGTACTTCCTTGAACCCCATCACCTTTAATATTGGATAATAAAAATTGTAAAGGGACTTAGGTGGGCCCCACTGCAGCTTTAACAGAGCTAATGAAATTCATCCCAATGCAGTCCCAAAGACCCCTGTCTGACTTGAAATCATCACAATGAAGAAGGCACTTTTCCATCCAGCTCAGAGATGTAACCCCATTTTCTTTTTGTTTTGTTTTATTTGCAGCTTCCATTAATAGGCAGTTCCCAAGGGTAGAGATAAGAAAACTGAGGCTCAAAAAGCTGGCTCTAGGGTGGAGGGAGATTGCAATCCTTTCTGTCTCATCAAAGAGTCTTTCCACCATGCTGTCTTGCTTTTTTGGCTCCAATGAATTTCCTGGACTGTAGGAGGCATTATTATAGAAGTACACTAAGAAGTCATGAGGAGGGTATATGATTTGCTCTGCCTTTGAGTGGGAGACGCATGGGTGGGAAGGAGTCTGAATTCCCAGACGCCCCATCTTCACACTTGGAAGAGCCCCGGGAATGGAAATCAACTAAAGCTGGACACTGAAGTTCTCAATCTATAAGACCCTGGAGATCTAGGCAGCCCCTTCCCATCATCCTAGGAAACAATCAATTATTTGCCACCCAACCAGTCAGGGAAATAAAGAGCAGACGTAAGCCTTAATCTCTTCTACCAAAAAGTCCTATCTTGAAGAATTTCATGGCCCAGCAAGCATGTAACTGGGGAGTTATGGGATGCAAAGTGGAAGCATTAAGGAATTTGCTAATTGGCTAAAGAAATGGGAAGGTTCTTTCACTGACCCCACGCCAGCTGGCCCAGCAAACTGTTTATCCTGTGTTGTCTCCGAGGCCAGGAAAAGGTGATACAGTGACTCTATGAAGCTTGCTCCTGGTTCAGACCTTTGGAAATGCTTTTCTCATGATATACCAGTTAAGGGTGCTACCGTCCACACAAGTGGCCCTGGTAGAAATCTCTCCTCCACAGAGGCATATTCAAACACATATTTGGTCCATTCTTCCTGCTAAATTTCTCTTAGAATCTGGTACTTTCTCTTCACAGCCACTGCTGTAATCCCACCTGCCATTACCCCTCAATTAGACTACTTCACTGGCCACATGTCTCCCCGCCTCTGTCCCTTTGACCTCTGGTCCCCTTGTGGCCAACACAAGAATGTCTGGTCCAGATGCCGGCTGGGAGTTTAGGAGCTACCGCTGGTGCACCTGGTTGACCTGAGCTGTGGGGAGGATGGAAAATCTCCTCTTCCAATTGTTTCTCAACATCCAGCTCCATCCCAAAAATATGGGCTTAGAATGGGGAGGAAGTGTGTCAGCCCTCCCAAGCTGGTCACAAACATGCATCTCACAGCATGGCGGACACATTTCCTTAAACTTCTAGTCCATAAATGGTCCCCTTGGTATGAGCGTCCAGGGGTTCCTTGTCTTCCATCAACTGCACAGTCTCCTTGGTCACTCCCCTCTCCTGACACCCTCCAGGACCCTGGCTCCGTCCTGGAGTAGCACCCCTACGTATCACCCCCAGCTCCATCCTGCTGTGTTGTCAAAGAGGCATATAGCCTTGCCCACTCTACAAACAGGGCATCCACAAGCTAAACACACTTACTGACAAACAAACTTACTGACACGGACACCCTCCCCAGAATACAACTTCAATCTATTACCATTCAAATAAGGTGCCTGTTTCTTTCTACTCTCTAACCCAGAGGCAACCCCCCTCCAACACACACACACACCTTGGATGAGGAGGGGTAGGGAAAAAGGGCACAAGAAGAGAAAGAAAATCCTGTTCTCCAACCAAACATCACCTCTTTCAGAGAGCCTTCCTTGTTTTCTCCCCAACAAGAGCCAACCATCCTACCACCATGTTCCCAGGACCCGTTTCCTCTGTCTTCACCTCTTACCATGCTACATAACTCCGACTTTGCTTGTCTTTATCCTCCATCCAACTCTGGGCTCCTTGGGGGCAGGAACCTTCCTTTATTCACCTCTGGGTTCAGAATGTATAGCACAGTATCTGACCCAGGATAGGCTAAATGTTTGCTCAGTGGAATAAGTGCTCTCTCTCTCCCGTCTAACATGGCTATTAGTTAAAATTGAAGTTGCTTGGGAAATAAGTGTCATCCATCACTCCTGCCTATCTGGCTCCTTGTTTATGTAAGAGATCCCTGGCTGGATAAACAATGCTGAGGCATCCGTTTCCTTTCACAGTAGAGGCTGTGCCAACAGGGAACAGAAAGAGCGCTGAAAGCAACCAACCAGCCGCAAATTAAAGGCCAAAAGTCTCTCAGAGCTTCTAGAGGTGTGCGCGCGCGCGCGCGCGTGTGTGTGTGTGTGTGTGTGTGTGTGTGTGTGTGTGCGCGCGCGCAGGCGCGCACTTTGCCTACAACCTGGGTATCCAGAGGAAAACAGAAAGCCGCTTGTTTCCCGATTTGCAAGCCCAATCAGGCCCTCTGCTGATGGGTGTTGTGCCTAGACCAGAATGCTGTTTTGATTGTAAAGGATGCTGGGCTGATGAGTTGAAACAAAACATTCTCTAATTAACAGAACTAGAGTCTGGAGCTGGGAAGAGGAGTGTTCGGCAACAGCGTTGCCAGGCAGCCTGTTTAAAATCAGTTAGAGGTGTGGATGTGTGGCACCCCATAATACCCCACTTCCCTGCTTCACAGGGCTGGGATGCAGTAAACAGATGTGGGGCTGCGTGAGTGTTCTCAGGTGAGTTTGAGCTGCTTTCTCGGATCCCAGTGCTTCCAATGATGGCTCTGATGTATCAGGAGCTGAAGTGAGCCCCTATGTGAAAAAGAGGAAAGGCCACTGTGATGGAGAGAAAGATATTATGAAATATCCCTAAATAGCTAAGTCTCCTTGGCTCTTGGAAGCGCAGAGCAAGAGTGCAGAAAGCAAGAAATATGTGGAACTATTAAGTCAGGCTCAGTACTCAGTATTCACTGTTTACCTAAAAAGTAAACCGTATCCCGGATACAGCCATAAGTCCAGAAGGAAGGACAAAGTGATCCCTGTTGGGACCACACAGAGGTGTCCAAAGCATACGCCCTAGTCAGGCAAGACCTGGTTCAGCTCCTGCGGACTTCAACTTTTCATGCAGTTTTAACCACTGCACATCTTGGCTGCTTCTCATCTGGTCTGCTGTGGGATGTGAAGTTTCAAAAGGTGGAGGAACCTGACAGAGGTGGGTCCACGTAACTGCCAGAGTGATAGCCTGTTCCAAGCAATGGGGGAGGAAAAAGCAGAGCAGACCCCCCCAAAAGCTGCCCAAAGTTCTCCCCAATACAGAGACATCACTTATAGTAAGTAACTCCATGGACCTCATTAGTGCTTGAAAATCCCCCCTGACTTACAGTTAAAGTTTACCTGACAATCATAATGATGATCTTGTATCTTCTAAGACTGAATACAGTATCTAAATGTATGTATTAGAGCCTCAGAAGACTGAGTATCTAAATATATGAGTGTATACATGTCTGTATGTATTCTATGTATATAATGTGTGTATGTATATGAATGTGTGCATGTATATATAGTGTGTATACACACACACACACACATACACAGTGAATCCATCAGAAGTTAACTCAAATATCCATCCTTCTACATCAGCAGTGGCAAATCAATTTTATTTCATCTATCAATTTCAGTGAGTTGCCAGTAGCTACCTGAAAACCTGTGTTAGGAAGGATTCTGAGCCCAAATCTTATCTTAGGAGAAAGAAAGGCTGTACTTATAGGTGATACGTGTATCACTGGACTTGGGAGGGAAGCCAGGGGTGACAGGTTTCCTATTCTTTTTCAGTTGGAGCAAGTCAGAGCTGGAGAACACTGTAAATCCAGACTCTCTTGCCCAAGTCTTCATTGAATTGCTTCTACTGAATTGTGCTGACATTTCCCTATCTTGCACCAGGAGATGTTACAATAAGATACTCTACTGTGTCTCTCACAGGGGTATTAAAAGATCTTTATCCATTCCACAGATTCCCCTCTATGAGGACACCTGGGAGAAATATATCCAAGTGGGAAACAGAACTCTGTTTTTCTTAAGACGGCTCTGATCTTTCCGGGACCACAAATCCTATGAAATCCTATAATGACTCACTTGCCTCTCTTGCAGTGGCTGCGGGAGCCAGATGTGGGCTCTCCCACAAACCTGTACAGGGCCTTTTGTATGTATTTTACCTGCTCATCTTACCCCCAACTTAATTTTATAACTCCATTAATATTTTCACTTTGTCCTAATTTGATCACTTTGAGACTTTAAGGCATGCATTTTTCTAACTTCCCCCAAATCCTAACTGAATAAATAACAATGAGGGAATCACGCAGATTTTAGAAAAACTTTTTTTTTAGGATTAGTTCCTATTGAGACAAGTCGTGACTACCTAGAAAATTCAAGCAGGTGGAAGACTGTATTTGATAAAAAGAAAAAGTGTTGCGGGGGTGGGGGGTTGTCTGCATGTGGCTGTGTGTGTGCGAAATACACATGGCTCTAATCATGTCTTGGAATTAAAAGGCACAGTCTTCAAGATGAGCTACTCAGAGCCACGGAATTATAGTAATTACCAAGGCCAGTTCTATCAAGGCAGCCGAGCTAGACATGTTTCAACTGAACAAAGAGTCTGGGCCGTTGTTAGAAATGCACTGCTTATTAATGGCTGCAAGGGAACATTTCTTATCCCTTGGTCTCAGAATGAAAGGAAATTAATTCCTTAGGATGAAAAGACAGGCAGCTGCTGGTGGCTTGTCGCAGCTGGGAGTGCGTGGAGGAGAGTGGTGATTTGGCCTGGGATGCGGGGATGAGCCTTAGGTAGGGGAGACGGAGAAAGGGATTCAGCCTCTCAAATAGGGGCCAAGATGGAGAAGAGCATTCGTGGTCAGGAAGTGCCTATCCTGTGCCAGGCACTGTGCTGGGCACTTTTTCCACAATTCTCATTACACTCCCACATCTCGAAACACTTCCCGTGTGATGGGTGAGGAAGCTTACACACAGTCAGCACCCTTTTCTCATTTGGTAGGATCAACTCTTTTAATAAATTTGGGGAAGTTGGATATAGCTCAAAGGTAGTGCGCATGCTTAGCATGCACGAGGTCCTGGGTTCAATCCCCAGTACCTCCATAAAAAAATTAAATAAACAAATTTTGGATTTCTAATTGGATCAAAAAGAAGAACAAGGAAGGGGGAGAGAGGAAGACCAAGGAGAAGGAGGAGCTGAATGAATGAATGAATGATAGTCATTGATCATCAAAGAACCAAATAAAGCATCTAGTCAATTTCATGGTCAAGGACTTTCGAAGTCAGAGGCAGAGCCCAACCTAGCTTTACCTGGCTTCCCAGCCCATCCAGTTTGCACTGTACCCACACCCTTCAAAGCATGGTCTGAGAACTACCTGAGCTGAAATTCCTAGGAGCTTTGTGATGCCGATTCTGGGGCCCCAGACCAGATCCATCAATTACACATCTTGGTTGATTTCTACCTGCATTACATCTTGAGAACCACTGCACCAGACCTGGTGGTTGCTCAGAGCTAGCACTGTCTTGTCAGAGAGAGGCTTTGGAAAGTTCCCCCAGCTCATGACGCCCTCCTCCAGCAGCAGGCCGTGCAGTCTCAAGACTCTCAGGACCTCAGCTTCTGGAGAGCAGTTCCCTGGTTAAGGGGCAGCTGTGAGTTTCTCAGCTGACAGTAGGGAGCCAGAGAAAGGGGACTGGCTAGGGGACCAACAGCATGCGTTAAAAGGAGCAGCCTCAGGGGCCCAGAATCAGGGCTTCAAATCCCTGTCCCTGGGAGGATCAATTTACCAAAATCAAGCAGACTTCCTCACTTGTCCAGCTTTTTCTGTTGGGCTTCTATAGAATCCCTTTGGCATCCTCCCAGGCCCCACCTGGTCTGGGCCTTGACCTCCCAACCAGTAAAATGAGGGCAATGGGCAGGGACATCCTCCAAGTCTCCTTCTCACTCAAAGATTCTACCCAACCTCGCAGATGCAGCTTCTGAAAACACACTGACTTCACTGAAAAACAAAAAACAAATGACCGCCAAGAAAACCATCTGGAGCAGATACTATGATCTTAGTGGCCACAGCTAGCCTGTACTGGGCTTGTTTGTCAGGCTGGCCGTCTCACCTCCAGCCCTGCTGTCTCCCTCCTGGTTTGGGTCCCGCCCTCCCCCCTTCCCTTTCCCCAGCACACAAGAGGACGTCCGTTCATGTAGCTATAAACAAGACACACCAGAGGCTGGATCCTACCCTTTGACCAGCTGTGTGATATCGAGCACTTGCCTCAACCTCTCTGAACTTCATTATCTCCATTTGTACATTTGACGGATGCCCACTGAGGCCCCCTTTCCCCTTCAGGAGCCATATTGACTCAGACCCTCCAACCAACCCAGTGGTTAGCTAACATCTGAAACTCTTCAATATTGGCTATTTCCTGGAGCTTTTGACCCGGTAGTCTTCTTCATGACTGTGGGCAGGGTCTCTGTTTCACTAGGGACCACGCAGGCATCAACTCCGCACTGTCACTGAGTTCCACAATACACCCACCATTCCCCCTACTGCCCCACCACACACACACATTCAGCATTTTGAACTGTGGCAAATTTGATTGCGATTCAGGGGCACTTGAGGGTGGGGGTATGGATCACCTCCTTGTTATAAAACTGGGCTCCAACCCCTTAATGTAAAGGGTTGTGGAGGGGATTATTGGTGTCCATATGAGCAGAGTGCTTGACTCAGTAAATGCTGCTGTTCCCTGCCCAGAGTGAATATAAGAAAAAGGGACCGTTTCAGCTTCCCAGGTTCCAGTGTTTGCTCTGCTTCGTTTAATAAAATGAACTCAGCAGGAGATGAGACTAACCCATACCATTTTTCAGTTTCCCTTCCTAAAATCAATTTTGCTTTTCCCCCAGCACTGCGAATGATGTAAAGTCTAGAGGAGAGACTAAAGGAAATTGAAAAGGTGAAATAAAATAGATCGTGGACTTAAGGAGTCATTGCTGGATCACAAGACGGTGCCCTTTGAGAAATCTTTAAGACAACACTAAAAAGCCGGAAGCATCATCTTTCTTGAATTCCCTCCCCCACCTCTTGCTCTGAAAGTCCTTGACCATGAAACTGACTAGATGCTTTATTTGGTCCTTTGATGATCAATGGTACACATTCATTTGATCCTTTCCTGCCAATGATTCATCATTTAAAAATAATGGGAGAAAAAGTAGAACACTCAAAGATGTGCTGGTTGATTAAGCACACGGAAATGCAGCCAGGTTTCTTCTTTCAAAAAGTGTCTCAGAATAAAAAATAAAGTTGGCTTCACAGCCTTCCTCATCCCCTCCTCCCGCCACGCCCAACGGCTTTTCTGACTGTGCAATTTCCAACCTACAGCCCTGGCTGAGCCTTTGTTTTCAGCCCCAAGACACAGCCCTGCCTCAGTCTCCGTGCAGTCTCCCTTGCGGGGGTACATCTCACTCCACGTGACCTGGAACGGGACTCTGTCTCCTTAGGCCATGCCAAGCTGGCTGCCCCTGAAGTTCTAAATCAACCAATCACATCTTCCAGACTTTCGAGGACCTTTACACATTTACATGTTCTACCTGTCTGCTTAGGAATGTGCAATACAATGTAACGGGCATGAGCTATTTATTGAGAACTTGACACCCATCACACAGCTTGGTGGGCTTTGCATATAGTGAGTATTGTTATCATCCCCATTTTACAGATGGAGAAACTGAGGCTCGGCAAGTTTCAGTAACTTGACGGTTGAACAGTGAGTAAGAGGTGGAACCAGGATCGAAATCAATGAGTCCATCTCTGGAGTTTGCACTCTCAGCCACAAATATGTGCCATCTCCCTGTGGTTGCCCTAGGTATGGCCATGAATTCCCATTAGGCCATCTGTCTTAATTTGCAGTTCAGAAAATAAAATTGCCACAGCCCACTAGTTTTCAAAATTCTTTTCAAATTCTTAGCATTTCTGATATATGGTTCTGACTCCTCTCTTTTCACGAAAATCAAAAGTCCTTTGACCTCTAGCTCAATCCTTCCCTTTACAATGAGATGCTTCCTCTTTGCACGATCAGAGTAATAAAGCCACTTTGTATTGCTGGGTTCTGTTTCACTCAAGAGGAACATTTTCCTGTCAGTACTTAATGACAAGGTCATTTTAATGTTAGGTTCAAAAATCCCAGAGCTGGCCTCCCTTTGTGAAGGCTTGAGGATAGCGAGACCTGGCTCTGGACTATTTGTTACCCATGAGGCACTGGGGAAGCCATCATCTCCCCAGGCACCAGCCTCCTTTCTGACAAATGAGTGTCAGATCATTCTAACTGAGGAAAACTATATCATCACATAGCACAGTGCCCAGCACTTATGAAAACTCACTGTCCACTCATCCCACTGTTGTAACTGCTAACATTTCTCCCTTACTATTATTCCAGCAGGGACGGGAGAGGACTCAGGGATGGAGGGAGGTTGTCTCTCAGCTTGTAAAAGCTTACGCGTCAAGTGTTGAGACTTCTGATAACACCGTATTACATGTGAGACAAAAGTCACATCCAAGTGTTCCCTTACTGACCTCTCGGAAACCTGGAAAATCTTAGGTTCTTACATCCAACTTTTTCCCCTTAAAGCATTTGTACCTCACTCTCCCCACCATATTAACAAGTAAAGAAACAGTTACGATCAAGGGAATAAGATCTGAAAGCAAGACCCTCTTCAATGATTCGTTTCATATTACTCACCAAAGTCAGTTATAAAACCAAATGTGGTGCAAAACATCTTATGTGGATTGATAGACAAGTCAGGAAAGCAAGAAATTTACTTTTAAACGAGTGTTTGGAACTTTGCAGGTTGCTGCGCTAGGGTGCTCTGTTATTTTTATGCTGCGTGTACTGACGTACTTTGAATGCTTTGTATTTGAGCTCTCAATTCTCTAGATGGATAGAATATGACGTTCTTCTTTGTCTCCAGAGATCATCCCCTCTCCTTCCATTATTAGTTGCTTGGCTCAGGGCCACCTCAACATCTTCCAGACGACGATCATTAGTGAGGAAAGGATCAGCAACATTTTTTTCTACTTTGGTAGAAGCAAGAGTTCTACCACCTCTTTGTGCATGTGTTTTTAAGAACATCTATTTGCGTTTTTCCCTAAGGAGTTTCCAGACATGCTGGATTTCTTTCAGTGTTTAATACTTCATGAATAAAGCCTTAGTAGCAAGTCTCAGCTCTAGCAAACCGCAGATGGGTTCCAGAAAACATTTAAAATCTAAAAGGAAATTTCAAATGGAGGAAAAGAGCTCCATTTTCCCAAGGAGTTAATATATCTCAACCCCTTGACATTTTCAGAATGCAGACAGCGGTAGGTAGGGAATCAGAAGGGAACGCTTTGGTGGATGAAGACCCCTTACAGAATGAAGCGAAGGCCACCCTCACCCCCACTAAGTGACATGACGTAGGACTGTAATCATACTCATTTTTTAGTTAAGGAATTAGAGGTTATTCACATTGTCTGAGAAGACCCAGCTGGCAAGCGATAGAACTGGGATTTCAAGCCAGCAGAATGAGTTCAAAATCTGCCCTCCAAGCCACCATCCTCTCCAGCACAATGCACTCTCCTTCCCGCATGCCTTTCCAGAAAAAGCACCATATTTCCAAACGACCCTCCAACCCACACCCAAAGCCCATACCCTCTCTCCTTTTTGGAAGGGACCACCAACACAGCCCCTCCTCCCACCCACAGCCCTTATCCTTCTTGGCATGAGCCACCAACACCTCCCCTCCCAAGTCCAAATTCCTTCTCTTCCTTGGAATCAATCACTGATACCAATACCCGCAGCTCACATTCCTTTCACTTTCTTCCTGCGATGAATCACTAACCCATCCTCAGGCCCATTTTCCTGGTCATTCTTGGAATGAACCACTTAATTCTGCCCCCAGCCTATAGTCTTTCTGCTTCCCAGAAGTGTACAGCCTCAGTGGTAGCCATCAGATTTCCCTCACTGTTACCACTACCGGGGTTCTTTGGAGTGCCCTGCTCAGTCGTTTCCCACACAGTGGCCACTTCCCCTTACCCAATCCATGGGTCATGTCTCTCACCACAGGGAGGAGGGCCAGCAGGAGTTTAGTCTGACCTTGTCCTTTGAATGCCTTTCTGCCCTGGCAGGTGAGACAGGTTCTGGGGTGGAGGTGGAAGGAGTTGGAGTATCATGTAGCTGCCAACTTGCTCAGTCATATCCAGTGACTCATGCCTAATTCTGACCAAGTATTCTAGACGAGTCCAGGGCTCTGGCCTCACTTGCATCTCAGGGTGAGTTCCCTGACACCAATAAAATCCTGTATAAGGCACGGGTCACTCTTTGGTCCTTGGATGATATATGACTCTCAGGGCATCAAAAGCCTTGACTGTTAAGAAAACCTTTCACTCTTGCTCCCAGGAGAAGCACACCTCCTCCTGCCCCCCGATACTGCAGAGTTGCCCAAGGCAACATGCAGGTGCGTGCTCTTCTCTCTCCTCCCCAGTGTGTGTGTCCTTTTAGAAAGAGCAGGTCGAGAAAGGTGGGCTGGTCTCTGGACACATTCTGTCTGGCTTACGCTGACCCAATGTAAGACATAATCTTCAACGTAATTTACGGAGCGTTTGTCATGTGCCAGGCCCTGGACTAAGTATCTTAAACTCGATCTCACTTGAACCTCACAGTTCTGGAGGTGGATAATGACATTGCCTGTTTTACAGATGAGGCTAAAAAATCAGTCACTTGCTCAGAAACACACAGCCTGTGCAAATCAAACTGAGGTCATTGTACCCCAGAGACCAACAGCTTAATCCTCTTATTAGATTGCCTCCCAGATCAGAATTATTGCCTCATAAGAACATTCTTCTATTGGAGGGGGTGAGTAGGCGTTAAGTAGCTTAGCTTCATTCAAAATGACATCAGCACACACAGAATGACAGGATGCTGGAAGCAAAAAGTTCTAAGCTTTAATTATTTCAATAGCTCTTTTTTATGGAGGAGGAAACTGAGGCTGAGAGAGAGGAAGTAACTTGGCCAAGACCACACATTTTATGCCTGGGAAACAAACAGCAGCCTACATGGAATAAACTTATACATGAGATTTTCCACCACGTGGTCCATCCAGGAGTAAGACTGGGGAGATGTGAAAAGGTGGATCAGGGAAGAGGGAGAGAAGGGTTCTGGGGTCTAATATCATATTTGCTGGTGTGCAGAATTCACGGGTTATATGAGACCTAGCCAGTGTCATAAATTTTGTGCAAAATAGTACTTTTCACCACTTTTTAGAAAGTGACTTCATAGAGGGAATAAATGTATACATGCAAATGCAGAATGTCATATAATGGAATCCTGGTGGAAATCGTGAAGTCTGGATATGCAGTAATACCTTACAAGCCCCTGCAGGGATACGGAAATCATGCAGCTGTGTGAACGCTGACTCGTGGCAGGCGTAGTAGTCATACATTTAAGTTCAAAATGTTAGGGGGAAAAAGCCAACTTCTACACCTACGCAGCTATGTGGACTTTAACTTGCTATTTTTTGATAAGAAAACTTCCGATCTAATGTGAAAAACAAATGTCCACACCTGGGCATTTAATGCAAGGCAATTTTTGGATTCTTGTTCCTTTGCTGCAAGGCAGGGCGAAGAAATCAGGAAATGCATCCTCTATGTTTGAAACAGAGTAAGAGTAAGTAATGCTGGGTGAAACAAAGTTCAACAGGTTTCTCTCCTGCAGGACTCCTTGTTGATAAGGAGACTGCACTGTCCTTATTGGACTAGGGAAACATTTTTCTTTGTAGCTCACTTAATACCATCACTTAATACAATTTCTTGAAGCACCCATGTTCCATGGAACACAGTCTGAGAAACTAACTTCTTTGCAAACATAGAGGTGCATCTCATCATCAGATTGGCAAATCCTCACGATGCTATAGTTCAAACTGGGGGGAAGAATAGGACAGTGCTTCATCATTTAGACCCCCCAGTAGAAACAGGGTGTCCGGGGTAAAGAATGCTGCCTCCTACCAATGAAACAATCCCTGAGATCGCATGGTTTACTCTTTGTGCAGCCACAGCCCCAGGCTTCTCTTTCTCTCTGCTCTGCCCACAAACCTGCATTCCTGTTTGCTTCCATGAATTCACAGAAATCCAAAGGGAAAACACAAAGGGGGTCTGTCTTACCCAGGAGTGCTGAGTTAGCATATAGGAGAATGACTGTTAGGACGGAATCATGCTAGGACTCCACACAGACAGACAACGTGGTGGGACCCCAAGGACTTGGGGGTGTTCTCCCACACAAATCTCACTGGCTAAAACTGGTCACATGGTCCCACCTAACAGCACAGAGGCCAGGAAATGTTTTCCTGAGTGTCCAGCAAAGAGAGGAGAACTGGATGTGGGGAGCACACGTGTCCCTACCTCAAGCCCCTAAGTTCCCAAAAACTTTAGGGGCCAACAGAAAAAAAGGAAATGAATGTGAAGGAATATTTCAGGTATCACATCCTGCTGTGTCATTACTTTATCTCCTTTGAGCTGATAAGAAACTTGCAATATATCTTAATTCCTATTTTCAATTGGGAAGCTCCAGCTCAGCATGGTTGAGTAACTTGCCCAAGGTCCTTCAGCACCTAAATGACAAAGTTAGAATCAAACCCGTATGTGCCTGACTCTAAAAGCTGTATCTTACAGGGCTGTTGCGAGGACTGTTTAAATTATAAACCCACTCATTCATTCACATATTGATTAAACACCTATCTGAGGAAGAGAGAAGGCAATCTTAAGCAGAGCTGGAGGAAAAAGAAACAGCAAGTGCAAAGGCCCTGAGGTGGGAAGCAGAAGGGAACCTTTTTTTTTTTTTAAGCACCAATAAGACAAATACAGCTGGTGTAGCAGATTAAGTCAGGGAGTACTGTGGTCTGAATGTTTGTGTCCCCCTCAAAATTCAGATGTTGAAACCTAACTCCCAATGTGATAGCCTTAGGAGGTGGGCATTTAGGAGGTGCTTAGGGCACGAGGGCAGAGCCTTCATTAAGTGAGATCAATGCCCTTAGGAAAGAAGCCTTGAAACCTCCCTTGCTCCTTCCACCACATGAAGACACATCAAAAAGCATCCATGAACCAGGGAGTGGGCCCCCACCAGACACCGATCTGCCAGCACCATGATCTTGGACTTTCAGCCTCCAGAACCGTGAGAAGTGAAGTTCTGGATGTTTAGCAGCCACCCAGTCTACAGTATTTTTGTCATCACAACCCATAAGGACTAAGACAGGGGAGGAACAGCAGAGGATCTCAGAGAAGCAGGCAGAGGGTGTGTAGTCTGGGTGGGAGGCACAGTAGGAAGCTGGGAGTCTCCTAGCTCTGATGGGAAGGAAACCAGTAGAGTCCTGCAGGCAGGGGAATGACGCAGTCTGATTTTTTTATTTTGAAAGGTCCTTCGTGTAGAATAGACGGTCAAGAAGAGGAGAGCAAGAGTAGATATGGGCAGGGTGATGGGGAGGCTCCGGAAGTCTTTCAGACAGAAGATGATGGTAGCAAGGATGACAGTGGTCAAAAAGGGGAGGTGGAAATGGTCAGATGAGGTCTGGCTATTGAGTCAACCAGACATAATAGCAGATTGGATGTAAAGACTGAGGGGAAGAAGAGAATAATAATTAAAAAAAACTCCTAGATGTTTGGCCTGAAAAACAGATGAAGAGGGCTTGTGATGGGTAGAATCCTGGCCCTCAAACACGTCCATGTCCTAATCCTTGGAACCTGTGAATATGTTACTTTCTGTGACAGAAGGGACTTTGCAGATGTGACTACATTAAAGATCTTAAGATGGGTAGATTTTTCTGGATCATCCAGGTGGGCCCAGTGTAATCATAAAGGTCTTTATAAGAGGGAACAGGAGGGTCAGAGTCAGATAAATTTGAAGATGCTGCTGGCTTTGTAGATGGAGGAAGAGGCCACAAGCCAAGGAAGGCAGGTGGAATCCAAAGAAACACATTCTCCCTGGAGCCCCCAGAAGGAATACAGCCCTGCTGACACCCTGATTTGAGCCTAGTGAAAGCCACTTTGGACTTCTGACCTCCAGAATTGCACAATAATAAATCTGTGTTGGGTGTAGCCACTAAGTTTGGGGTTACTGGTCACAGCAGAAAGAGGAAACTAATGTAGTGGTGTGTGGAACAGTCCTTTGAAACCTGTAAGACACTAAACATTAACCACCATGAAAAACCAGGAATGACAGCAGAGGGGACTGTCAAATGGAAGCGTACTTAATTGTGTGGGATTTAGAGCTTCGAAGCCAGGCAGAAGGTACCAATTTACAGCAGGTCCTGCATCAGACGATGGAGGTATAGGGTTGAGCAACAGGCAGGGCCAGGTCTCATGGAGAAACTCACAAGCTGGGGAACAATTTCATGGCAGCTTAATGAACCCACCTCTCACGTCACCTCTAAAGGGACTCTGATCTAGCTTTCATTTTTGAGTGATAGAAAAATGCATCAAGGTGCTCTGTTTCCTTATGGCCACAAAACATTTCTTTAGGCCCAACTTTTTTTCTCTCTTACCTCTGCCCCAACAAAGGTTATTGTTTCACTCGGTTCTGACTCTCATTCAAAACCAACCAAATGATTCACAGAGTGTATGGCATCTCTGAAAAAAATGATAAAAGTTTCATTTCAAGAGTGAAATTTCTTCTCAGTGGTATGAGATGTCTCTTCGTCTAATCCGGTAGAATTCTCAAGTGATAACCGAGATTTTTATGGAGTGCAATTAAGAAGTGTCATTACTGCTTATTACAGATAATGAAGTAAATTGGCAGGTAACAGAAATGATGTTCTACAGAATGACATCTCTTTGGGAAGTCGGGGGTAAGCAACATCTTCCAGGCACCAGGAGTTTTTTTTTTTAAACACTTTCTAATCAGAAGGACCCTGGAACCCTGTCCTTCCTCCACTGGTCATTCAATAATGTTTATAAGAAAACCTTACCCTTATCCCAAATCTCAGAGAGACATGGAGAGGGGAAGCGGGGGAGAGAGAGAGAATAAGGCTCAGAAAGGAAAGTGGGAAGCATGGGTAACAGGTTCAGATTTACTGAGTTGTGTCTACAGTCATCACTGCTGGGGACAGAACCGCTCAGTGAAATCAGTACTGGCTGTGAAATCAAGCCGACCAGAAACTGAAGCTTCAGTGTTTCAATCCATCTCTAACAATACCTGTTTGCAGGGCTGTTGAGAATTTTGATCTAATGCTGTGTCTAAAGTGCCCGGCACTGTCTAAAGTATCAAAGATGCCTAATGAATATTCAGGTCACTCTCCAGAGCATTCTGCCTCTCCCACTTTTTCTTGACCCCTCCTGATTTCCTCCTCCAAGGGTCAGTGACATGGGGCTGGGTGAGGGGAAGGCAGGTAAGAAGAAAGTAGGAAGTGTGGTAAGGATGTAGGGAGATCGCAGCACTGATGACTTTTCTTGTTAAGTCCCTGGACTGATGGGGGAAAGACGTCATGGGTAGGGTGGGAGCTTCCAAACCCTGGATATTCCCGGTTACTGGGATATCCTGAGACTTAAGGTTATAAAACACTTGTACTTCTGTAGCCATACTTTCTCCACATTAAAATCTTCCAGAACAATACATATCCCATGTTAGAGATGAAGAAACCGAGGCTCAGAGTGGCTTCCTGACTTGCCCAGAATGACAAAGTTCAGTAAAAGGAGTCAATCTTCCCAAATTAGGATGCAAGCAGCTCTTTCTGCCATACAGAACCTACCTCCCACCTTCAGGTAAAAGCCAAAAGAGAAGAAGCGAAGTTCTGAGACCAGGAGAAAAACCTCTTGGACAGGGTAAGTTGGGTCTCTAGATTCACACGAATCGAGGAGACACACCGAAGCCCCTACCAGGTGAGGATTCAAAAGAGGCTGTTAAGACAAAGGTTAAGGAGAGTTGACACTTACCTAAGGAAATCAGCCCAAACACAGGAGACAAAACTATAATCTCTTGAAGGAAGATATTAAGTCATTGAAAGTTTAGGAACTGGGAAAGTGTGCAAAAATAAAAAGCAAAGCTCTGAACAGGAGGGATGTTTACCTATTTCATGACCCAGTCAGGCACTGGAAAAGCCGCTGATACTTGAAGTGAACCTGAACCCACCCAGCGAGAAGACCACAGCTTGGCTCACACCTCCCTGCCCCAGCACTAGCCGGCAGGTCCACCCAACTTCGTGCCAACACCTGGGAAAGGTGACTGTAAGAGCAGGAAGGGCAGAAGCCTTCCTCCTATGAGCAGGAGCCACGACTGCTCCCTCTAGAACACGGAGGCTGGGTTTCTCAAGGTGTGGACCCACCCCCGGGGCCAATTCCTGAGCCCTGCCTCCAAGCCAGCACATCACAGGTGATGGGAGAAGGGTCTGGGGTCTTCCACGTGATCTGCTCCCTGGCGACCTTCATACCCACTGCAAGGTGGGAACCTCTGCTCTAATTTCTATCTTCTGACTCTCTCTTGCCTACCAGATCCACATTCAGTTGACATTTATTGAGTTCCAATTATTTGCCAGGCTGTTTTAGGCATTTGAGCTACACACGTCAAAACACTGACCAAAAAAACAAAAACAAAAACTCCAGTGCTTACATTCTACTGTGTGGGGTGGATGAGTCAGGGAGGAAAATAATAAGCAATAAACCTAAATAAACTGGTTTTTCCACTTTATATTAAAAGGTGATAGATGCTTTAAAAAAAAAGAGAGACGAGGAAAGTGGGAACAGGAGTGGCAGATGGGGGCAGAGGGGTGAGTGGGTTCAGGTGTGTCCCTGGGTGCTGAGGCTTCAGACCTCTGCCCCCTCTCCACCCAGGGCTGCTCAGACCTGCCTCCTACTTCTAGAGGCTGCCTGGCCTGAGGCACCGCTGCCCCTCTAGGTCCCTAGGGTTCTGCCCACCGAGGACAGGGGAGTAACCCTTCCTTTGCTGGCTGGAATTTGTCACCACCTCTCCTAGCTTCTAACTGGCAAAGTGCCTGTTGGGAAAATAAGTAAAGCAAACCTCGTTTTAAATGTAGTCAGGAAGACGCGAAAGAGCTCTTTCCCAACACGTACCACTCAACCGGCCTCACCAGCAGGGAGAAGGAAGATGAGAATTACTTCGACCAGGGACGACAGTTTTCACCTGGGAATTTTCGCTCCTGCTTTGAAAAGCAGCAAGCTGCCCCCAACAACCTCTAACCCCGGCTTACAGCCAATGAGAAGCGCTCACAACGTCAAATTCTTCTACAATGAACTTTTAAATCAGACCAACAGCTTTGAAAAGAGGAAAACAGAGGCCGCCCCCACCCCCGGTCCTGGCAGCGGCGTTGGCCACAGGTTCTGAGCCCGCAACCCGAGTGTCCAGTCAACTTTTCTTCAAAACAACCCTCCCCAATTCCCTCCTAAAAAGGAGGAACGGTCTCTTCAGACTTGCCTGTGTTTCACCTCAGCCCGCCTGATCCCCTCAAATTGCAATTCTCAGCTCTTCCTGAATAAACCCATTTTGCTGGTAAAATAACCGGCTGTTTTGTTTCCGAGGTGGACACTGTCTGCACCTCTCTCTGGGACTGAGCACTTACCAGGTCTGCGGACTGCCGAAAGGACTGCAGCTTTATCGGAGCCGCTCTCGGCCTGGTGTGCGGCGCAGCCCGCGGGCACCCGCGCCCTCCGGAGCGCCCAGCGTTACGCAAGCGCGTCCGGCCCTGCGTCCGTCCTTACGTACGTACGTGTTTGCCTGGTAGATTAGAATCAGCTGTCGTGGGAGTCCTTCCACCAAGAAATCAGCAAGTTGTCCAATCAGGGCTCCCCCTCCCCTCCATTCCCGAGATTCGTTACAAATGTTTACCATCACACCAACGGTAACACAAGCCAGGCGCGCCACAGAGAAGGTTAATTATGAAGCCCCCACCTTTTCCCCAGCCCCTGGTGACCTGGGTGTGGTCCCCCTCTTGTTTCCTGCAACAAGTGCAAACCAAAGGACTTGAGGTTCTGGACCAAAAAGAGACACGGAAAGGCTTGGAATAATACAGACAGTGGTGACATACAGGGATTACATAGGGTGAAACATTGCTGCACTCAATTTACTGTCTTGTATCTTGGGGGCGGGGAGGGGGGTGTTGTTTTTTCCTAATAGTCATCACTCTCTTAGAAATCGGTGAGTTTCTAGGGCATTATAAATTCCAAGTATTTAGCAGAGCCAGCACTAAAATAGCTCATTAAAGAGCGTGGGTTGGAAAGAAGGATCACCAGTGTACTCAGCAGTGGTTTCTATCCCTCTTCTTTAAGATGCAGTCATGGAAATGAGATCATCAGAATTAAGGACGTTGCTCAGTGCATCTCAAGTTTTTCCACACGACTTCTCCACGGCAGGAGACAGGGAATGAACATTCTCAGCAGTCTAAGGCTGTAGTCTGAAGAGGTTTAAACAAGTTCAAAATGGCATGGAAAGCATTAATTAGTGACATACTTATGAACGTTTTAACAGTCAGATCTTGGGAGGGTTGAAAGCTCTGATTTGTAGCATTTGCTAATCTCCGGTGTAAAAGCTCCCCCCACCACCCCCTGGCCGTGAAGAACCTGCTGTCAACTGATTAGCTAAATTCTTGAAAATTTAACCAAGAATTCTCAAGAACTGGTATAAGAGATGTTCAACATGACGTTAGCTTTAAAATTAATATGCATTTTGCGTTCAGCGCAATGATACATCCATTCTTGATTAGAAAAAATATAATAGTTTTCTTTCTGCCTTCAAATGTTCTAGCATCATCTAGTACAGTATTTCCCAAGAGAGCTCTATTCTCACGTGTGATGACGTGGGGCAGGGCTTGAATATGGGATCACTTCACATTGAGTCACACAATGAGAAACGTATTTCCTTTGCATTCCTCTCTCATCCTGTGATTAGGTCAAGAGTAAAGTCAGCGGCTGCTAATACCCATTAACACCTCTCGATCACTCGCCCCCTCCCTTTTTAACAAAAGAGCAGACCTCAGGTTCAGGTGGTCAGGCAGGCAATGGCATCAAGCTGGTATGTAATAAGATTTTTTCCTTTTATGTTACTTACTATGTTTAGCTTTTAATGGCAAATAATACTGATCCCGCCCCCTCTACTTATGGAAGTTGTGCAGAGTTTTCTTTTAAACGTGTTACGAAATATGCCCTTTATACTAGGAGGAGGTACCTGGATGAAGCCAAAGTCACTTGCAATTAAGCATCTTCAGAAGATGAGACCCAGCCTCTCGGGTAGGCTTGTAGGGCCTTCTGGGGGCAGAAAGGCCCAGAGGCAACATTAGCAGTTAACTCCCTTCCTGTGGGAGCTCCCACTCCCATGCTGCTAAAGCAAACAGATTTAAATTCAAGCAGTATGTGCCATCACCCGCTGATTTGTAGCAGTTGCCAATGTCCATGCTGTAAATATTCCCACCATGGCCAATTTCAAGCAACCAAGCAGACATCACTGAGCCGAGACTGCGGCAGAAATGCACACAGTCAGCTTTCATGGACCAGCAAGGACTGGCTCTGTTACCAGGTCCTTTCCAGATTCTCGGACAGCAATACCATAGAAATGAATATATCTTTTTCACAAGACTTTTAGGCAAGCAAAGATTTTTTTTTAATTTTTTTATTGAAGTATAGTTGATTTACAATGCTGTGTTAGTTTCTGGTGTACAGCAGAGTTATTCTGTTATACACATATTCTTTTTCATATTTTTTATGATAGGTTATTATAAGTTAGTGACTATCTTTCCCTGTGCTCTACAGTAGGACCTTGTTGTTTATCTATTTTGTGTATAGTAATTTGTATCTGCTGATCCCAAACTTCCAACTTATCCCCCGCTCTTAAAGCTTTTTATTAAAAGATAGCTTCTGCACAGGGGAGAAGGCTGAAAAAAGGGCCACCTCCCCAAGTAGAAAGGGTGAGTTGCTTTAAAACAAAAGGAAGGATTTGTCTCATCATCACTGGTCATGGATTAAAAAAAAAAAAGACGTAAAAAAATCTATTTTTCCATCACCTGACCATAATGCTTGTGGATATTTTGTTGTTTTTTTTCTCCCAATATTTTCTTTCTGGGCATTTGGGGGTTTGTTTTTATTTTCTTTTGTTTGAGGGTTTGACATTTTGTAGAAATTATAATCAGACTGTAAAAAATTTTGCAAGCTGCTCTTTTTCCCTGTTTTATAGACCCTTTCAGCATTTTAAATTTCATGGCCATGTATTCTTCCAACAAATGAGTATGTCAGGGTTTACTCAACTGTTCCCCTGGAATCCAGGGGTTTTTTTAATTTTTATTGTGATAGCTGCAATAAATATTCTGGATATGAAGCTTTTTTTCCCATTAGTATTCCAGATGTAGGATTATTTCTTTAGGCTATATTCTCAAAAGTGGAGTTATTAGGTCAGAGAATTTTCAAGACTTTGCAAGGTGTTTTAAAGACCTCATAAAGACTCTGCAAACATTTCCTACACTACTTGGTGTGGCTATGACTTCAGATTTTTATTAATGTTGGTGAACTGCCTCCCCAACTTCTACCAAACTCTGTCTGCTTGGGGACCTTCCCAGGTCTACCCTCCGCCATGACTCCAGAGTTGTCCAAGAGGGGCCCCTCCAGGATCAGTCCAGTAGGACCACCCTGTGAGCCCGTTTGGAACAAGAGTGGCCCAGCCACTCCATCCCCAACACGTGGCCCTGACGGCTCAGGCAGAGGGGTCCTGAGCAGGAAACTGGCTGGAAGAAAAAACCTCCCTCATCCACTGACTTTTTTTTTCCCTTCTGTGTTGAGCCTGTTTTTGTCTCGTTGCCATGGCAACATAACCTCAAGGCTAATAGATACTCCTTGGTGCTTAGAGGAAAAAACTCAGCTGACAGACAGCGAGGAAGATGCAGGAAAGAAAAGGTTAGCCTCCGAAGCCCCTCCGCGCCGCTGTAAACCCGCAGAGATAATTAAAAATTCGACTTTAGAGTCACACAGACGCTGACAGAAGGAAGGTTCCAGGGCAGGCAAAGTCACCAGTTTCCAATGCTAATTAAAATGGACGAAGATAAATCAAATTATCTCAGCTCTTATCTCTGCTGGATGGAGAATCTTGCAAAACATAGGTCTTTTTAGAGGCGCTTTCTACCCTTTGGGGAATTATATAGCTTCCAAACAGCCTGAAATGATCTCAGAAGCCAGTGGGATTGACAGCCTCTCTCGGTATCTCATCATCAAAGCTTGTCAGTTCCCCCTCCACAGTCCCCCTAAATCCCAGTTCTCCATGGTCTCCCTGTTTCTCCCTGTCCCCTGCCCACCTGCAGGCATCCATCTCCAGGCCTTCCTCTCAAGACACGCCTCTGATTACATCCAAGTGAAGACATCTCCTAGCCCCAACCCCGCCGAAGAGAGCCCAGCCAGCCCACAGCGTTCCTGCGCACAATGCGCCCCACACCAATGCTCACTCCCCTTCATGAGCCGCCCTTCCCCTTTCAGGACCCTGTACTGCATTTTCTCTTCCTGGAAAGCGCTTCCCACCCTTAAAAGCCCTGGGCAAATGCCGTTTTTCTCTAAAATGAGTCATTTCCTCCCCTGGGTTTGCCTGCCTCTCCATTCACACCTAGAATATAGCTCTTCCCACGCTCTCCCTCCTGGATGGAGGTGTCTTCCCACCTTGACAGCCTGGGGGTCTGTCTGGGGAAGGGGCTGAGTGCATTCACCTCCCTGAATGCTGCCTGGTCCATGCTAGGTGTCCAGTACTGGAAGTTATGGCCCTCGCAAAGCTGGGTTATTTGCTGAAACAGGTACATTATTCCATCTGGGAAGATGGAATAACACCTTGGCCTCCAGCACCAAACTCCTAAGGAACCCAAACCTCTCATTGATACCATTAGCATCAAACATATACAGTTGAGCATTTGGGGGCTGAAATTGTTGTTACAGTTGTTGCTTGGGGAATAACGCTCAAAGTTCTTATTTTATAACCTTTTTGGAGAATTCCAAACATATTCAAAAGTAGCAATAGTAGAATGCTGACACCCCCCGCCCCCGCCACGTACCCATCCTACGCAGCCTCTCTAATGATGAACATTTGGCCAATTTGTTTCCTTTGTTGACTCCCCTCCCCCACTATTTTTCTGGCATATTTTAAGGCAAATTCCAGACATGATATCATGTCTTCTGTCAATATTTCAATATCAGTCTAGTTGAAAATCCTAGCTCACTTCCCTACTATGTCTGTAATCTTAGGCAGGTTAATTAACCTCCCTGATCCTTGCATTCTCTATGTAAAATGAGAATAATTATAGCACATCCATCACAGGGTTCTAAAGAGGTGAAAACGGACGGTTTTACAGAAAACTTGACACTTGGCATGTGCCCAGCTTGTGTGCTAAGTGGTCAGTGGTAGCCACTAAGATCACTATTATTACTGAATCTATAACACAGTCCCAAGCATTTGGGACATGAAAGACATAGAAGTAAATCCATCAGTCACCATAGCTCTGGCAGTAGAAAGAGAGCAGACTGGCGTTTGAATAAACTGGAGCCCCAGAGAAACAGGAGGCTGGAAAAATCACTCTGGAGGGAGGTGATGTCTTGAGCTAGACAGTAATGGAGAGTGGAGATAGCAAAGACCTCCTCTGACTGACTAGCTGTAGCGGGGCAGGTGTTTTCTACAATTAAAGATTGAGTTTAGATTTTGGTGGCCTGAAGAGAGGAAGTTAATGGAGGGGAGGAGGTGTGAGATAATTAGTTTCCTCTTAGAGACATTGTCTTTACAGTACTGACAGGACGTCCTCTGATGGGGCATCCTCTGATGGGCCGTACTCTGGTGGGACGTCCTCTGACGGGATGTCCTCTGATGGACTGTCCTTGATGGGACTCTCTCTGATGAGGAATCTTCTGATGAGGCATCCTCTGATGGGGCATCCGAGGAAAGACACCTGGCTGCTGGTCGACAGCACAGGGCTTCTCTTGTATAGCTGGTGGTTCGCTTTACTTTAAAGTCACAACCCTGGGAAAGGCTCCAGTCCCCAGCCCCCCACGAGCTTCCTCCTGTCCCTGCTCTGTGACCTTCCTTCCCTATTGTGACGATCAAAGTGGAGTTGGTGCTTTAACCGCCATCAGTGTTAAAGCTTGCTCTGCATGAACACATGCTCAGTCTGGACATTTTTGAAAACACAGAGAAATATGGTCTCACTTCTATGTGGAATCTAAACTGTCAAACTCACCGAAGTAGAGAGTGGAATGGTGGTTGCCAGGGGCTGGGGGGAGGGGACGAGGGAGGGGATGGTCACAGGGAGCAAAGTTTTATACAAGGTAAGTAAGTTCTGCAGATCTGTTATACAGCATAGTGGCCATAGCTAGCAATACTGTATCGTACTCTTAACATTTGCTAAGAGGGCAGAGCTTATGTGAAGTGTTCTTACCTCAATATAATAACTAAAATAAAGGAGGGGGGAGAGAAAACTTTGGGAGGTGATGGATCCATTTGTGGCCTTGCTGGTGATGGTGCTTATCTCCAAACTCACTGAGTTTTAAACGTTAATTAGGTACAGCTTTTCACATGACAGTTATACCTTAATAAAGTGGTTTTCAAAATAAATAAAATAAACAATAGACTAAAGTGTAATGGAGAAAACAAAAACTAGCCATAACGCTACCACAGATATACTCCCCCACTGAGAATTAGCTGACCCAAAAGTCCACGCTTCCTAGGTGGAGCGACTCTTCAAGAGAGAATGGAATAAGTGTTATAACCAAGGAACAGTCATGGTGTGTGGAGGTACAGAGGAAATCACACATTCTGAGTTCTACAAAGCAGTACGCAGGACCCCATACCTCCCTACCTCTCCACCTCCCGCACCCTCCCTGGCTCCATGCTTGGCAACTGTGCACGAAGCCCTGGAGTTCCACTGAGATCAGTTTGCAGCCTGGATTCTCCAAATCCTACTGTTTAACCTTGGGCAAATCACTTAACCTTGCTAAACCTCAGTTTCATCTCCACTGTTCTCCACGAGCAACAGGGACTCAGGAAGAAAGGGTAGAATATTTTGAAGCGGCCCTGATTGACAGTCTGACAAACTCCCACTGACCTCACAGGGTTGATGTAATGAAATGAGATCATACAGAGGAGGTGCTTGGCTCGGTGCCGGCACTTGCTAAGCCTGCGTCACATGTTAGCTGCTGCGATGATAATGAGCAATGGCCCCCACCACCCCCTGGAGGTACCACTTCTGCCTCTTCCTTTAAATGTACCTGATTTTTAGATTCGGCTCTCTCCTTGAGACACTTCCCTTCTTCTAATAGAACCTACAGGCAGGTGGTGACTCTCAAATCACTACGGTCCTAGGTCCGGAGCCTCTCGCCCTCCCCTTCCTTCCTGTCTAAGTGGGAGGATCCACAGGAAACCCCCCTTCAGTCAAAGTGATGGAGAACCAGCATTCTGTAGGAGCACTTTGCAAATGTCTCTTAAACAAACACAACCACTCTGTTATTTCCACTCCTTACTTAAGAGCATCCCACAGTCCCCAGACATCTTGTCCCAGGCAGATCTTCTTCTGTTGGCCACCTCTGATTTTGCACCGAAGGCACCCTAACCCTTGTCTAAATTACAGCTATGTCTACATGACACAGTCAATGTTATCTCAGTTCTCTTAGGCACTAAAAAATACCCTCAAACACCTGCAAACAAGCTCTTTCTCTCGAAGCCTAAGGAAAGGTCACCTCTGCCTTCTTAACCGTACTTTCAAAATTGTCAGCAGGTCTGGCTGTCATCCCTTCGAAAAGATGAGAACTTTCAACACTTTGAAAGTCTTTGACCTCCTTACCGTTCTAAGCATTTTGCATAGCTCTCATGTTTGACAGTTCCAGGTGAAAACCTTCAGGCATCGTGGAATTGAATCGTTATCAGTCTGGGAACGAATAAAACCAGTATTGTCTGGAAGCAGGGGAGTTACATCATTAGGAAGGAACTGGAGTCCTCCAAGCAAAAATAAGAGTTTCTCTCCCTGGTTGGAGGGTTTTGCTAAAGGACTGAAGGCAAGAATCAGCCGAAAACTATATTCTGTAAGTTCCACCATTGTCACCTGGCAGGAGCTCATGTTAGGATGTAACCCATCTCCAGTGGACCTGAGGCTCTTCAGCAATTCAAGAGGATTTTCAAAGCGTAATGACCATCATCACTCTCTGTGCTCTTGTGGCATCGATGACTCATTCTCTGAGTAGAGCAATATTTCCTCAGATTATGTCTACGTCCTTCTCTACTGCTGAGTGACTAACTTCTACTAGAGCTTCAAGCCTCCATGTCAAAGTTACTTCCTGCTGGTAGTTTTCCCTGGTTTTCATCCTTCTCCCAACCCCAGCTGCTTCTTTCTGTGTCCATCACACTTCAGACATCTCTCTTAAAGACTGTACCGTATGCATTTTTCTGCAGGGAACGGACACCCTCTCACGCGTTTTCTAATCCTCCCCCTCAGAACTCACACTTTGGAATAAGCATCCACAGAGTGTTCACTTCAATTCTACTCTATCATGCAAATTCAATACTGGGGACTATTGTTAAATAAAGTAAAACACACACTGGAGGCAATTCACTAGATTTTTTTTTTTCATCTTTTGCTTCAGTTCGAAATACAATTGGACAAGAATATATAGTTTGGCTTAAATGTGGACTGTAGATTTCTGCTGAACATTCTGGCTTTTGGTTCAGTGCTTAGTTCATTTGAACTCATCATGACCGTGATACATATTTAATCAACAAAGTCAGCGTCATCCAAGTACCCAGAGGAAAAGGACCAGTTACTTCATCCAGATTCTATTGCCTTGATTTTCTGCCTTCCCTCTTCCTCACTCTCCGATTGTTCTTTGTTCTCCTAAGCCAGCGCTCCTACCCCTTGCCCCTAAAAAAATCCCCATTGGCCGTACTGTGGCCACGCAGATACTTCTCTTAAAATAGCAATTTACTGTTTCATTCCTTTAAAAGTATCAGCTATCCATGCAGGGCCAGAACTAGAATGGGTCAAGAGAGGTGACTTGGGTACAAAATTTATGGAGACGCTCACTCTCAGGGGCTGAACCACCACTGGAATGACCCTGAGATTGATCGCCTCTTTAAATGCCCCACTCTCGTCCACACTGTACAGGATTGCAAAGACCCATAGGCAACTAATCTCAAAAGAAGTTGTGTCTACCTTCTCAGTGGGTCAATCCATGGTCCCTGACATTTTACTTTTTCCATCATTCTTCCACGTAGATCAAAATCTCGGGGCTCTCTCACTCTAGACTCCTGCAGCTACTTAGTGCACAGAAGTTCCAGATTTCACATCTACCTGCAATGAGTGTGTTACTTTTCAACACTCACCTTGGATTTTAAGCAATCATCAATCCCTCCCAAAGATGGACATCGTTAATATGATTCATCTTCCAGAGACGACTTGGGTAGAGGAGCTTCTTTATTAGAGTATTACTCATTTCTTCTTTTTCAAAGCTTTTAATTTATCATCTAATAGGTACAGTGATCCGTGAAATAATTCGTCTTTATTTTTTTTTTCCTATTCTAGGTGGCTAGGCTTATTACTATTCAGAGCACAAGCCAAATGCTTTGGTTATTAAGTGGTAGCATTTGTACCCTAATGAATTTGTGCCTTTCACACCATTCAAAAGGAAATTGAGTATGGTGAAATGTTAAATGAGACCCCCCCAAACAAAGGCTGAGCACTGTTAACCCTCATTACTCAAGTGTGAAGTAACTGACCACTCAGTTACAAGGTGACTGGAGAGTCTAGATTTGTCTGATCTGCTATCGGCAACTGCATCCTTGCAAACTCTTTGGAGTGTAGAAGCAATGGCTCCAACCAACCTTCCCAGCATCTTGCCCCACATTCACTTTCGTTCATTTTCCTCACGCCCACTAGCCTTTTTGCAGTATGCCCTTTCATATTCTGCTCCCTCTGCTTGGAATGGTCCTCTCTCCCCTCTTGTCTGAGCTACATCCTACTCATCCTTTAAATGCCAGCCCAGTGATCACTTCTTCAGAGAAGTGTTTCTGGATCTTCCCAGCCAGGTCAAGTCCCCTATTCATGTCCTCATAACACCATCAACACCATCTTAGAATTCTCAAACGGCAATCTTACATTTACTTGAGTCATTCCTTGATGATTCAAGTCTGAGTCTCCTGGAAAACCTGGGAGGATCTCATAGGTGTTGGCTCGCCATCGTCTTCCTGGTCTTCTAGAAACCCACCTCTCCGAGTTCCACTACAGACAAAAATAAGAAAAATAAGAATGACCACCACTACTGCTCCTCTGTGAACTCGTGCAGCTGGTGGCAACTATATTAGGCAATGCTAGGTCTGCTAGACTTGTCTCTCTTTTTTTTTTATAATTTAAGTATAGTTAATCTATAATATTATGTTAGTTTCAGGTGTACAGCAAAGTGATTCAGATATATACATATATATATTCTTTTTCAAACTCTTTTCCATTATAGAGTATTACAAGATATTAACTGTAGTTCCCTGTGCTATACAGTAGGTCCTTGTTGTTTATCTATTTTATATAGACTATTGCACATCTATTAATCCCAAACTCCTAATTTATCTCTCCCTCCTCTTTCCCCTTGGGTAACCATAAGCTTGTTTTCTATGTCTGTGAGTCTATTTCTGTTTTGTGAATAAGTTCATTTGTATTTTTTTTTAGATTCCTCATACAAGTGATATCATATAATATTTGTCTTTCTCTGTCTGATTTACTTCACTTCATATGATAATCTCTAGGTCCAGCCATGTTGCTGCAAATGGCATTATTTCATTCTTTTTTTGGACTGAGTAGTATTCCATTGTATAAATATACCACATCTTCTTTATCCTGTCATCTTGATGGACATTAGGTTGCTTTCATGTCTTGGCTATTGTAAATAGTGCTTCTATGAGCATTGGGGTGCATGTATCTTTTCGAATTAGAGTTTTCTCCAGATATATGCCCAGGAGTGGGATTGCTGGATCATATGGTAATTCTATTTGTAGTTTCTTAAGGAACTTCCATACTGTTGTGGGTATGTAAAATTGGTGCAGCCGATACCGACTTTTCTCTTGAATGCGATGGGAAAAAGTTCCAAGCAGAAAAGTGCCTTAGAAAAATCTCTCTGGTAGCCACAAGGGAGACAACTAGTTTTCTGGAGGCTGTCACCCCCCTTCTGCTGGGTGCTGTCATCGACCCAGGCACCTGAGTTTATAAACTGGTAACTTGGGAGCAAATCTCTCTTTGCAGACTGGACCCTTTGATGATGTTATCGGAGGGGAGTTTGGGGGTACAGACAGCAGAGCCCCATTCTGGGTTTTTCCAGAGTCCTGAAAGGGGCAAACTGCTCTCGTGATTCCCACAGGGTTCCCACACTGTCCTGACTGCAACCTGTGACAGACCCATTCGATTTTTCATCTTTGGATTTCTCATCTGTTGAAACTGTGATGCCTATGCTCACCTGAGAGGTTTGAGGTGCAGATAAAATGAAGCAACACATGTAAAACACCTCATGCTGTGCCTCATAAAGAATTGATCACAATATGGTAGTCTCTTTCCTTCTAAGACTTGTCATAAAAGACTCTCACATCTCCAAGAGCAGCCCAAGAGGATATAAACTCAAACAGCATAACTGGGGATCAGACTCCTAACCCTTTCTCCACCCCTCACGTAAGGAACTTCAAGGAGTCAGCTCATTTCAGAAAGAAATGTCTAAAAAATATGCAGATCAGAGCCAGCCCTGCAGGGGATTATTTTCCAGCATCACAATAAGCTTTAACTGGTAAGAAAACAGCTTTTCTGTTACCCTGGGCTCTACCTTATTGGAGAAGCAGCTTAAAAACTGTTCCTAATCTCCAGGGAGTTACCAGGTGCTTAATAACTTGCCAGGGTTATAAACAACTGAATTCTGAGAAAGTGTTATGTGAGAACCAAAGGAAGCAGCACAGTCTGGGCAGAACTGGGAAAAAGCATCGGTTTTTCAAGACAACCCTGAGTTTGAACTACAATTCTGTTGCCAAGAGCCATGTAAGCTTTGGACAAATTGTTTATATCTTTGAGCCTCAAAGTCCTTATCTGTAAAATGGGTACAATATATATCTTGCAGGGTAAGAACAATATATTCAGGGTAAGAACACATTAGTTATCTATTGCTGCATAACAAATTATCCCTAAAACTTATTGGCTTGAAGTAACATTTATGATCTCAGTTTCTGGGCAGGGCTTAGCTGGGTGTTTTGGCTCAGGGTCTTTCCCAAAGTTTCAGTCAAGGTGTCATACAATGCTGTGGTCTCATTTCAAGGCTGGACTAGGGCAGAACCTGCCTCCAAGTGCTCTCGTTGGCTGTTGGCAGGATCCAGTGCCTCTTGGGCTTTTGAACTGAGGATGCTGGTTCCCTACTGGCTGTTGGCTGGAGTTCTCCCTCCATTCTTTGCCATGCGTCCTCTCCTTGGTCTGCTGATAACATGGCAACTTGTGTCATCAGATTAAGAAGGTAAGAAGAGTCAGAGCAAGAGCGAGACTGCAAGATAGAAGTCACACTTTTATATAATCTAATCCTGGCAGTGACAACCCGTCACTTTGGTTGTATCCAGTTGGTTAGAAACAGGTCGCTGTGTTCAGCTCACATTCAAGGGGAGGGGACTACACGTGGGTGTGAGTATCAGGAGGTAGTTGGGAGCCGTTTTAGAAGCTGTCTGCCATGATATTTAAAGATTCTCAGTCAATAGAAGCTATTGTTATGACCAAATACAAAAGCACTTGGAAAGTGACATTCAGCACAGAAACTGAAGAAATCTCCTGGATTATGCATCAGGGTCAGGAAATTTAACAATCATATGACACTATCACTCTATAAGGAGGTTCATTCTAACCAGTGCCAGATTGTCTGAAGACTGCGTTTAAAGATACTTTTAATTTATATCAAATACTGGTTTGATAACATGTTACCAAATAACAATGTTTGGACCTTAGAGTGAAAAGGCATCCATTTCCCCTACATAATGTTTCTTCACATCTCTCAATGTTTTTCTAGTTATTTTAGGATGTCCATGTTTTTATGAGGATGTAAATAGGAATATGAAACTCCATTTTCTCATTTAACAATATAATAAAGGCATTTAATCCTGCTGTACATTCTTTATAATTAGCACTTTAACAACTACATAACATTTCCACTCAGTAGATAAATGTAAGAGCTGTGGTTTACCTAACCATTCCTTTCTTCAGTGACATACAAGATGCATCAATGTTTTGTCACTGAAAGCAACGCTGCGACTGAGTATCTTTTGTCAGATTAGTTTTTTGCCCCATAACTTGAATTATGTCTTTAGGATAAAGTCCCAGAAAAGCACTTTGAGTATGCACATTTTAATGGCTCTGTCAAGTTTTTATTCAAATGAGAAGATGGCTTTGTTTTTTATATAAGCAAACACTGATCCATCAGCCCCAGATTGAGTTCCTCAATGCACACCTTAGCTTATTTAAAAATTTTTTTTTTAAATTTAAACCATGGCATCTAGCCTATAAGCAACACTTAGTGAATATTTTTGGACTGAATGAATGCGTAAACAAAAATATTTAAAACTCTGAGACTTTGGGAAAAATATTTCTACTAGATCTATTATTACTTTTTTTTTTAAGCAAGGGATGTTGTATTTCCAGGTAGATTTCACGAAGAGATGTGGAGGACTTACCCATGCCAAGCACTGGCATTCTGCTGCCCTTTCCTTATCTCATTTAATCCTCATAGCACCCCCTACAGTTCATTCTCCACACAGCAACAGAATGAAATGTTCAAAGCATAAATTAGATTACATTACACACTTGCTTTTTTTTATTTTAAAGTCCCAGGAGGCGTCTATGTACTGGTCTGACAGACTCCCATCATTCAAAAGGAAGCGGAAGGTCCTCTTCACTGGGGAGAATGCTATTTCTGGGGAAATCTCTACTTAGATGGAAAAACAGAATTCCACCCAACAACCAGGAACCACGGGAATTTTCCTGAATGTAGTTCAGCTGGGGTAATGGGTCATTTCAGCCAAACCATGAATCAGAGTTATATAACATTTAGGTAAGCTGAGGACAAATGACCCTCGAAAAATAATTTTATTGTTCAAAACTTACGCTGGCTAATGTGTCCTGCCTCTCAGCAGCATGTAACTCCTGGAACGCCGCAGGACCCTCCTCTCCCAGATATTTTTTTAAAAGAAATGTTCATCTTTTATTTCTGCAGCTGTCACTCTCATTTTTTAGACCCAGGGAACCAAGTTGCTTGCATAAGATCAGAGAGTGTGAGTGACAACCAGAATTTATTTGCACCCGCTGTTGGAAAGCACCGCCAGCTTAGTTGCTAAACTTGAACCGCAGCGCCCCCTGGTGGGCAGCAGGTGGTTTGACTTTTCCAGGCCCTATTTTCACCTGGGCGACATCTCCCCTAACCGGTGCTACTGTTTTTCTCTCCCTGTCTCTCAGGTGAAGGAGGCCATGCAGCGGATTCACGACCGAGGAAACATCGGCAAGTTAATTCTGGACGTGGAAAAGACCCCGACTCCACTGGTGAGTGAAAAGCAGAGGGATCCGTTCATTTCAACACCAGAGGGTCCATCAGGTGGCACAGAGAGAAATACAGGCATGTCTCTGCTGGACCAGGGCTGCTAGAGGAGACCAGCGGTAATCAAACCACTGTGCAACGAGGGGTTAGTCACAAAGGGGATGAACACTAAGAAGGAAAGGAAAATGCTTCAGTGAGAAGGTTTCAAGAACAATCCGGGGGCAGTCGGGAGAGAACAGAAACAATGACTATTAGACACGCTCTCTCGGCTGCCACGAGTGGGAGCGATTCCTGGTGAAATTTAATAAATCCATATTTAGGTACCTAACAGAATGATGCCAACTGCCTCTGAGATGCCTCCTGCTTTTGTCTTACCAGGATAACAGCCTTACATGCAGGGACCCACACCAGGAGTGAGGAATGTAGCACTCATATCCCAGACACTCTTGCAAAGGTCCCGTGAGGGGGCTCTGCAGTGTGGCGGTCAATACACAGACTGCATGAGTCCAGAGCCCACCTCCGAGCCCTTGTGTGTGACCTGGGCAATTCCTTTGCCACTCTGGCTTCAGTCCCCTGTCTATAAATTGGAGATGGATACATTCTCATAAATCACTTAGAATGACATGCACAAAACATTGTCTCCTACTTACTAAGTTCTAGGAAAGATTTAACCAAGAAAATACCTAGGAAGTGTTTTTTGGTTTGTTTTCTCACAAGTTTAGTCTTAGAGCTGAATCAGTGGTTGATAAAAAAGGAAGAACTATAATCTTGGCCTGTTTTAGGCCAACGTGTGTAATTTTTCAAAAGTGTCCCTTAGCTTTTGTAACCAGAATATGGTTTGGGTATTATGGCCACGTTACGCAATGAAGGACGATTTAATGAAAGGATGTTTTACAAAGTGTAAGTAAGGTAACAATATGGATACATTTTGTAATGCCTGCTAGGCTCCAGGACTGGGCCAGCAAATGTGTGAAGGCAGATGAGGGGTCGAGGTTAGGGAGGAGAAGGGGGCTGGGATCCTGGATCTTCTGTGCACCTGCATTCTGTTCTTGTGACCAAGTCTCTTTCAGCCCCATCAGTAGACAGGGTCTTGAGCCATCTTGTACAGCTTATTGCTTCCAAACAAAATAGTTGGTACTGGCTTCCTGCTTGTCCGCTACACATGAGGTCCTGCTGACCTGAGGGCTGGTAGGAAGTCCTTTTTGACCACACAGGGATTCTCAACAGAGCAGGAGCTGAAAAGCCCACCTTTCAGGGTGAGAGTCTAGACCCTGCCTTGGCATATGTCACTTTCCTTGTTCCTGGATCTCAGGAAGGCTTTGACCCCTGGTACTTAATGATGATGGAAAATGGCCCAAATCAGATCTGTGATATTTGGAGCATTTCTTGGTGGTAGGGACCCTATCCCATCTGGTTGGAAGACTAGGCTCAAAGGAGAGGGAGCAGGTAGTCAGATCATTTCTAGGGTGAGCAGCAAATGGGCAAGGGTCAAGGCACAAGGTCAAGGCTCTGCAGGAACATGTCATTCCCCACTGAGCAGATGTGGGCACAGGAGGCAGCGAGGGGCTCCCAGAGGCATTTTCTCCCATTGGAATGACCACTTTCAGAGCTCAGGCTGAGTCAAGGGCCCTGAACCTGCAAAACTGAACATGCCGCAGGGCACACACCCGCCTCTAGAAACTCTCTGGGCTGTGAGGCGTGGGGGCAGCATAAGGGGAAGGGGAAGGTAATTGCTGCTGACGGCTCTGGAAGTGGATTTGCCAGGAGGCACCCGAGCATCTCTTCAGCCTGGGGCTTTCTCTGGATGAGGCTGGGCCAGAGCAGAGCTGGGCTCTTCTTATAACATGCATGGAGTCAGAGCCGAGAAGAGGCTGCTTCCTCTCAACCCCACTGTATCAGAGGGCAGCCCTGCCCCGGTCCCGGCCATCTGACCAGTGCCTGGGAGAACGATGGTGACCTTCTCCGCAGGCTGCTGACCTCTGCTGCCCCACAGCTTCTTCGGTTACAGCACCTGAGTCTCCCTCTGCACTGCTGTGAAATAGAACAAACAGCAGTAGTGGTTACTGTTGCTACTATGTCCTAAGTGTTGAGAACAAGGAGGGATGGGCGTGACCCACCCTGCACATTGGTGAATGTGGAATACATGCTAATAAGGGAGAGCTCTTATGACTATGTATTCATGATTCTAAAAGTATGCATTGCATACTTACTGTGGTCAGGCACTGTGCTAGTTGCAGGGTTAAAACTGGAGGAAAACAGGAGACCAGGTCATCTCCCATGGGGTACCATTCCCACAGGGGGGCAGGTGGACATCAGTCATCAAACCAGACAGATAAATGGGGCACTGCAGCTATGGATTCGTGCCACAAAGAAGGGCTCACAGTAGGGGATTGTTCCCACTAGGGAAGTCTGGGAGGGCTTCCCCGAGGAAGTGGGCTGAGTGCTAAAGGACAAGCAGGCATTCAGTAGGCAGGAAGATAAAGAGATGGTGCCTAAGGAAGAAGGCACAGTGTGTGCAGTGGCCAAGAGGGGAGGTCCAGCTCCAGGTCAGACACGTGGTTGGTGGTGGGTGGGTGGGTGGGGAGGATGGGAGGTGGGACTAAGGTTCAGGGGCTGATTCCTGTTGGTAAGAATAAGTTGTGAGAGCAGGAAGGGACCCAGGTTTGGGAGGTCTGGGGGTCAAGGTAAATTACCTAGATCAGGACCCAGGAACAGAAAAGAAATCTGAGGCACCGTTCATAGAGGGGGCTGTAAATGGTTAGGACCAGGATGTTTCAAGCATCTGTCAGATGCTTCAGATACATCATTTACCTGTTTCACTTGGTTCTCAAGACAACTTTACAAGGTGGGTTTATCCCCATTGTAACAGTGGAGGAAATGGAGCTGTGCCAGGTACTGGTGAGGACAGGTAGGTAGGTAGATGGATGGATAGTTGGATGGATGGACGGATGGATGAATAGATAGATAGACAGGACCAGAAAGAGTCCCACAATTTCACAGAAAGGATGTACCAGTGGGGAAATATAGACAGCAAAGGAGATACACATTTATTAACATTGTTCTATTGCTCTTCCGGATTGTAGCAAGTGACAGTATCATGATTTAAACCCTGGACGGTCTGTTCAGTGGATGCTGTCAGTACCCCCCATGCCCCTCAGCACTCACAATTCCCCTGCACACTGGCGGTATGCTACTCCTGGCCCCTGGCCCTCTCTGCCTGAGAGCCTCCTCTGGCCACAGGAGATGCTTGGGTTATGCACAGAACTGGCCAGAATGCCAGGGAGATAATCCACCTTCAGCCCTCCCTGGCTCCTTCCTGGCTCATGTGGGGCAACCGAGAGGCATGTCCCTCACTGCCCCCTAGTGGTCCCCCGGAGGACTGAGCCCAGTTGCCTGTGGCAGGAGCTATGTATTAACACATCCTGTACTGGCTTCCTTGCCGTTTCTGTCTCCTTTCCTTACTCCTGACCAGTGCTCCCTGGGGTCATCTCCCAAGTCCTGGAATCATCTCCCTAATTCTAAATACTTGCACTCAAATGCTATCTCAGAGTTTGCTTCTGGGGGTGCGCAACATAAGTCAGCTAGTACCACACTGCCTTCCTGGGGAAGCAGGCGACCCTAGGCTTAGTCCTCAGAGAAGTCCTACCCAAAGGGCTTCATCAGATGCTTGAAGAAGGTAGGAGACAGACTGCAGAGCCCTCTCAAGCATCCTCTGTTGAATTACAGATGGCCAATGACAGCACGGAGACCAGCGAGGCCGGAGAAGAGGAGGAGGACCATGAGGGTGACAGCGAGAACAAGGAAAGGATGCCCTTCATCCAGTAACCCAGGACCTCGGCAGGAGGACATGCAGGGTGGTTTGGAGGAAGAGGAGCTGGCTGAGAAAGCTCTCCTGTGCCCCAGTGAACAAATGTTGTAGTCCAGTGAGTGTTGTGTTTGTCTGCAGTCAGCTGAGCTAAAAAGCTGTTGATTACCGTTGTTTCTGAAATTAAGTGCCAATCCCATTCCATGCAGTATTATGTCCCTCCCTGATCTGTGTGTGACACTACCTGCTCCCCTGTTTCAAAACCGTCCATCTTTGGGTCCTTCTCGACAGTTCCAGAACAGCCTTGCAAATTAATATGAGCCCACAGGTCCAGTGCTTAAGAGGCCAGACCCGGGCAGAGACAAGTTTGGAAGGAGAGGTGTTATCACAGAGCACTGTCCAGATCCTCGAGTTCTTCAGGCCAATGACACTTTCTGCCACCAGCCACCCATGCTTTGGACAAGAGCACTTGCCAATTTGGCTGGCAGGAAGAGGGTAGGCCGGGAGATGTTTCCACGAGCCCTTAAGTTTAGGATCTCTCCAAGCAGTATTTCCTTTCTTCCCACTTAACAGGCAACCTCCCTACAGTCCTTCAGTTGCTTCATGGTCAAAAGGTTGAAGCATCCTCCTCTCAACCTCTGATTCTGAATCCCTTCACTGGTTCTTAGCCAAAAACATTGGGGAAAGAGATGTGGAATTTTCAAGGATAGAAGATGGGTCAACTACCCACATGTGAGGACCAGCCCCAGAGATTCCTCCTCTGAAACCATGTCTCATGAGCAAAGTCCCCCTTCTGCCATATATAGTCTATTTTCATTTTAAGAAAACTCACCCGGTGTGGGACTATTTCAGAAGTCATTACTCAAGACACGCCTATGTTTGCTTGCTTGCCATTGGCATGACCAATTTTGTTCTTTTCATTTCTTGGTACTGAATAGTCACCTTTACCTTGGCTCCCCCTTTGTAGACCATATTTGAGGGGGGAAAAATCAATGAGTATCTCTTTTTCTTGCCAAAGCAGGTTCCAACATGTAACAAACTCTCATGATACAGAAGGTCGATGTTTAGTGTCTGATGCCCAATGTGCAGTTCCTTTCCTCTGAAATATAAAATTATGGTGCAGACTCTTTGCAAGGCCCTGCTTTTTGGAAATCAGGGACCAGATTACTTGATTGTACACCCTTGATTAATTTTCCAGCTCCTCAACCCTTATAAGAATCCCACCCCCAACTCCCACCCTACTTGACGTGGCTTGAGGTGAACAGTTCCTCTGGAGGAAGAGAAAGAGGCCCAGTGTCTCCATGGAGGTTTCCCCCAGTCCTACTGGCCCAGAGGGTGGACTCCATCACTCATAAGGCAAGCTGGAGACACAAGGAGCACGCATGGTTAGCACCCTAACTCACTTGCGTTCTAGAAGACATCGGAGGGTTCCTACAGTTCCTGCATTGCCCGATCTCTCCACCAATGAGCCTCAGGGTACACCTCACTCTTCCCCCAAGTGATGGCAAGGAATGCATTTCAGTAGTGACCTCTTTTAGTCCCTAAGTCTGTTTATAACAATGTCACCTCATTAATCATGGTCTTTTTTTCCCTATCCTAAGCTTGTGATGATGACTTATTTATGCCAAATATTTATCTGAAGGAAGTGTCCTCATTGTGAATGTACCTGTAAGCTGTGAAGGTAAGGAAGCCACCTGATGAGCAAAGGGATGAGAGTATCTCAAAAGATGACACCAACATCCATGTGTCTTCCTACCCCGGGACTTGCCGATATTCCAGTTCAGGGCCATTTAGGAAGATAATGTGGAGGTTGTAGGCCCCCCAACACTTTTGCTAAACGCTGCATTATTGGTCATGTTTTGCCCATAACCAAGATGACAGTGAGGTCTTAAGAAGAACCACTACCCAAGTGACATTCCTGGTAAGCTGGACAGAAATGGCATTTTCTAGGGCTGAGGGAGCAAAGACCCACTGGCCATATCAGGGCCTTCCTCTTCCAGGGGGAGCCCTCCATTCAGAATCCAAGTGGCCTTTGTTATGTCCAGAGGAGGAGCATGGAAAAGCATTCTTCCCCAAATCCACTTTCCAGCTATAACTTTAAGACAGTAATCACAAATTATGCCAGTTAGGTAAAGGAAACCCTTTTGTTTCCTCAGGATACAGAATGAGAGGTGAAAACTAGAGTTTGACCAGTGAGATCAATTTATGCCATGAAGACTAGGAAAAAAAGTAAAATCTCAAAATTAACCATTTCGCACACTCTCGTTTGAAGCATCTCCTTTGCTGTCATGTGATTGTTTTTCCGAGGGAAGGGTAGAGATTGTCTCAGTTTGCCTTAAAGGAACTGTGAAGGCTTCTCTGTAATTTAAGCTGGATTGGAGTGAACTGAAACATTGTCTAATGTATTCGTGGCTTTAGAGCTTTTGTTATATTGTGCCTACAAAGCAAATTATGTTTACATAAAAAATATAAATAAAGTATTCAGCATAGCATAACCTCGCTTGGCATCAGTTACTCCACATAAATAGTTGTTGGAAAAGTGGCCCCACTATTAAAATGCAAGAAATGGGTGATTAGAAAGAGAAATGAAAAATGTGTCATAGAAGAATCTGCCAATGAGAAACTAAAGGCTACATAGAGAAAACGGGAGTCGAGAAGAGACAAGTCTTTAAGAAGACATATGGCTTCCCTCATGCAAGAAAGGGAAATCACTAAATGAAAGAACTGTTAAAGACATCATGTAACAATAATAATAACAATAATTAAAATGGCATTTATGATATACCTATGATATGCTATTAAATGGAATGTACAGACTCTCTTACCCTCCCAACAGCCCCGAGAAGTGGGGTTTATCATTACACCCATTTTATAGGTGACAGCATTGAAGACTGAGGTTTCACACTAAGATCACACAACTAGTAAGTGATGGAGCCAAGATCTGGAGCCAAGCTAAAATTCATGCTCTTAACCATCCCACCATGCTTCTTGGCTTAAATAAGTGTAAAATACAGTGCATTTTACATTACCATCCCTTGCTCACTAGAAATTGTTCAGGGATCCTCTTTCCTCTGATTTCAAGGATGTTTGTAAATTGGCTTTGTAGCAAATAATATGCATATGAAGAAGTTTTTTTTTTTTTTAAATATGGCAATCCATTCAAATGTTCAGTGAAGTACTGATTTTAAAACTCACATATCTCAGCCATTTTCATATTCACGATCCAATATCCTCAAGGTTATCAAAGAGATGCACAAAAGTGAATCTCCAAAGGTGAAGATTTCACGAAGGAGGAATTCACATTAGTGGGGAGATTACAACTGGCTGAAGACTCAGGTGGTGTTTAGCATTTTTTAGCACTATTTTTAAATTAAGGTAGATACTTTTTTTTAGACATAGCACTATTGTGCACTCGACTGACTACAGTATAGTGTAAATATAACTTTTATATGCACTGGGAAAGCAAAAAATTCATGTGACTTGCTTTATTGTGATACTTGCTCTGTTGAGGTGGTCCGGAACCAAACCCACAATATCTCTGAGATCTGCCTGTAAGACACAGACCTTTCCTCAAGAAACTCACAGTCTAAAACTGTGCTATTGATAAAAATATAAATATGAGCCACATACAAAGTTACATCTTCTACTAATCACATAAAAAAGTAAAAAGAAATTTTATTTTAGTAATATTTCATTTAACCCCATATATATATATAGAATGTTATCATTTCAACATAGAGTCAACATAAAGATGATGAATGAGATATTTTACATTCTAGTCTCCATACCAAGACTTTGAAATAATATGTATTTGACACCTAGAGTCTATCTCAATTTGGACTAGACATATTTCAGATGCGCAGGAGCACTGCTCACTAGTGCTTCCATCTTGGACAGGCAGGTCTAGAGGAAGGGCACAAATGGACACCAAGATACGCAGCATGGATACAAAGAGGCAATGTTAGGGGTGGACTGGGGTACAGAGTAGGGAGGAGCCAACTCTGGGATGGAAGACGATGTTGAGGAAAGCGTACATGGAGAAGCAACTTTCTTTAGGCACATTAGTGGGAAAGTGCAGGGTAGGTTCATGAAATGGTCCATTTAGCCATTGCATCAAGAGAGGAGATGAAAGATGAGTACTGGATTATAGAAATCCATGAATATCCCTTCAGAAGTTCTGAATTTTGTACTAGAAGCAGAGGGATTAATCACGTAATTGCTGGAGAATGTTCTCAAGTAAGAGAAGACCAGGGGAAATCTTCCCAAAATGAACATCACCATTTCACTTGGTCCAGGCTTGGGAGGCAGGACAGATGGCTTTCCTTCCTTCCTTAGCTCCTTCTCCCTACACCCTCATGCCTGCTTGAGATCAATTTCCAAATAAACTACCTGCACCCACATCCTCATCTGAGGGGCCACTTGGGGGGAACCCAAAAGAAGATAGCATTTTGCATGTATTAACCCGCCAGATGCTCATAACACCCCTATAAAGTAAGTGATACTATCCCCACTTTGCTGAGGATAAAATGAAGCTCAGAAAAGCTAAATAATGCCCCTACACTACACAGAGCAACTGAGCTTCCAGAATCTGGGCTAAACTCTCTCTAATGCCCACGTCACTGAAAAAATGCGTAATGCCACTTAAGAAGTTGGAAAGAATTATCCAAAATCTAAGCTAGTGTCAGTTAAAATGACTGCTGGGGCCAGCCCTTCTCAGTTTTTCAAAAGCCTGCCCTGAGAGTGAGCAGGGATGACTGCTGTCTTCCTGAGCCTGGCACCTTCTACCCAAGGCCAGCAGGAATGGGCCCAGTGGCCCTGATGCGTCAAAGGGCTGTGCTGTGAAACAAGTGAGAGACCAACACACACCATCTCAGTGCAGCCGATCTCTTCATACTTTGCAAAAAAAGCATAAATGCCTATTTACTGAGCCCAGGCCCACACTCAGTCGACTGCTGATGTTAAGAGTGGGTTTGTTTATTATCTTTGGGGGCAGAAGTCTAGATACCCCGATGATACTTTGAGGTTAACCAACTAGCAGGGCAGGAAGTCAGTGCACCATCAAATCGAGTATTTAATTATTAATTAGATGGATTAAGAGTATATCAAAATCTCCCATTTTCACTAGGGATTTTTCTTTCTATCTATCTACCATCTATCTATCTATCTATCTATCTATCTATCTATCTATCTATCTATGCTACCTACCTATCTGTGCTAAGGTAAGTGTTATTAAAGTGACTCAGTTCAATTCTACAGATATTTACCAGGCCTTTGCCTATTTGTATGGCCCTGTTGTACATGTTGTGAAGGATTCAGAGATAAACACAGCCTGGCCACTGCTGGCAAAGTGAGACAGGGACACCAGTGACCAGGACAAGGCTAGCAGCCTAAACAGGAGAGAGGCAATGTGCTCTAGGATGCAAAACTGGGAGAGAGGTGAGACTGAGGGAAGGGATAAGACAGCCTCTATGGAATGCACTGAAGGGACACGCTAGGTCTGGCCTGCCGAGAATTGACTGCACCCTACTTAACAGCATGGTGGTCAAAAGCGGGGATTCTCAAGTCAGATGTCCTGAGTTTGAATCCTGACTCTTACAGTCATCAGCCGCCTGACCTCGAATAAAGCGTTTGCATCAATATCATGTCGTCTGGTTTTGATCATTGCGTTGTGTCTACGCAAGAGAATGTCCTGGTTCTTAGGAAACACACATTTAAAGCCCTAGGTATAAAGAGGAATGATGCCTCCAAAATTCTCTTGAACGATCAAAAGAAAAGTACTCAGAGAGAGAGAAAGAAAAGTATAACATACAGGGACCAAAGTGTAACAAGTAGGTAAATCTGGGTAATGGGTATAAAGGAATTGCTTACACTATTTTTGCAACTTTTCTCTAAGTTGGAAATTATATCAAAACAAAAAGGTACCAAAAGAAAAATACAAAATTAATATAATGGAACATTATTAGTAGAGTCCAGTTAAAAACTTTTGTCTATGAATGTCTCCGAGCTTGAGGCCAGCTTCTTGTTAACAAAAAAGAGATTAGTGAGTGTTAGAAAGATTTTACAAGACGTATCAACATGAAATTAAAACTGTCTCCTGGACACCACCATCAAGATTTAAAGGGAGTTGGAAAGCTTTCTCACTGTGTCACTCAACCTTCTTTAATGCACGTGCTCCAGTGCTATGAATATGAAACTTTAGGGAAGCCTGCTCTCAGCAAACAAGGTTTGGAGAAGCTTTGATCTCTTGGGCAGCTGGAAGCCAGGGAGAGGCGGGGTGGGAGGTGGGAGGCCAGGGCAGTCTGATTTTCCTGCAAGCACTTGGCTGAGAAGACACACCAGTGCCTGTTACTTAACACCTCGGTTTCGCCTATGAGAAATCCGCTTTGCTCACAAGGGTTTTGAAACTGATCTTGCTTCTGGGTGGTGACAATATTTTCTACAGCCAGCTGTTTCTATTTAAATACTGGCTAAAGCCAACTTCAACAATGAATCATCAACAGAAGTTTTGCTTCCTCCAAATCCAGGAAACTCAGATGGAAAGAGAAACCATCTGGCAGCCACTCCTACAGCCCATTTGTAGCTGTCAAGCACCTGCAGTCCCCAAATTGAGGTAGAACCCCCTAAATGGCCACCCAAGATGGCCCCAGTACCCTGAAAGTGCTAAATTCTAGTGGGACCAAAGGGTGTTGGAAAGGAAACCACAGCAGTCCCCATCGAGTGTTTAACTGTGGAGCTGGGAAGGGTTTTAGGGGTTCCCACCATCAACCCCAATAATACTTATTTATCATTTTCCACAGGGCAGATGCCACTAAGCACTCTGCATGGATTATTTCATTTAATCCTCTCACTGTTCACTCTCATTTTACAGATGAAGAAACTGAGGCTAAAAGAAGTTAAGTGACTCACCCTGGTTCCATGACCAGCTATGTGTTACCAGGATTCAGACCTAAGTCAAGTTGCCTTCCAGAGTGCTTTGCTCAACCACCATCAACTAATAAGCCAATGGAATGCTACTCAGCCACAAAAAATTATAAAATAATGCCATTTGGAGCAACATGAATGGACATGGAGATTATCATTCTAAGAGAAGTAAGCCAAAAAGAGAAAGAAAAATACCATATGATATCACTTATACGTGGAATCTTAAAAAAAAAAATACAAACTTATTTACAAAACAGAAACAGACTCACAGGCATAGAAAACAAACTTATGTTACCAGGGGAGAAAGGGAGTGGGAAGGGATAAATTGGGAGTCTGAGATTTACAGATACTAACTACTATATATAAAATAGATAAACAAGTTTATACTGTAGAGCACAGGGAACTATATTCACTATCTTTAATAACCTACAATGAAAAAGAATATGAAAAGGAATGCATGTATGTACATGTATGCCTGAAGCATTATGCTGTACACCAGAAATTGACGCAACATTGTAAACTGACTATGCTTCAAGAAAAAAAGAAAATAAATAAAACCAAAATGAATTACAGATGTAAATATTGAAAAAAAAAAAAAAGAGAGTCCTCACTCTCAAGATGTTTACTTTCGGACAGTCCAGGTAAACTACCAGTTGGCACAGAAACATCCTATAGAGCTGTGAGCTTAATGCTGGTCTCCAAGTACCATTAGCGATATTTACCTCTGTCTATAACTATTCTCAGAAGAACTGTCACATGTGAACCATTCAACATAGGCAGGCCTATAATGGACAGGAACTATGTTCATGTCAAAGATGAGGAAGTTGGGACTCAAAAAGGTGAAGTGTCTGCCTGAGGTCAGAGAGTTTCTAAACAGTGCAGCCAAGATAAAAGACAATTAATCTCAAAAAAAAACCTCACCCCAAATCATACCCCGTTCCATGGTTAGCGGCCCAGGGAAAGAGCCCAGAGACAGGATCCTGGACTTCTACAACCTACATACTTGTCCCATCTACAACATGGAGTTGTGTCAGTCAGAATTCTTTCTGCTGCCAAGAACTCAAGTTAGCTTAAGAGCAAAAAACCAAACAAAACAGAACTGGTGGATAGGGAACATTTCGTTGCCTCACATAATTAACAAACTCCAAGCTTAGAAGGATGAAAGCTCCGAGAAGGCAGAAAGTCTTTTTTTCCTCTTTGCACTTTGGTGTTCCCCTGTGTGATGCACTGTGCCTGGTATGCAAAGTAGGAACTTGCAGCAGACACACTCATTAGTGATCCCCAATGAGTCAAACCCTTGTATCACTCCTTCCCCTTGAGCGGCACCTGTTTCTAACCAATGGAATGTGACAAATCTGATGGCATCACTCCCAAGATTAGGTTGTATGGTATAAGACGCCTTCTTAGCAAACTACAGCAAGAGATTTCCCCCTCGCTGGCTTAGGAGAAGTAAGGTACCATGCTGAGCGGGGGTCTGTGAGTGGGCCACCTGGCTAGGAGCTTTGCGTGGCCTCTGGAAGCTGAGAATGGCCTCTGGCTCACAGTCAGCACTAAAATGGGGCCTTGGTCCTACAGCTCCAAGGAAGTGAATTCTGCTGACAATCTGAATGAGCTTGGAAGAAGGTTCAGCACATAGCCTAGCTGATACCTTGATTTCAGCCTTGTGAGACCCTGAGCAGAGGGCTAACTAAGCCCAGCCTCCTGACCCACAGAAACTGAGGTAATAAACTTAATGTTTGTAATAAATAAGCCTAGCCTCTAAGTTTAGGGTAATTTGTCCCACAGCTGTAGGAAACTAAAACAGTCTTCAGTAAATATTTACTGAAAACTGGAGAGATGAGAGAGAGGAGGAGAAAGGAAAGGAAATGAGAGACAAAAACAATAATTAGGCAGGTCAGCCTGGAAGATATTTGACTTTAGCACAACTGAATACAGAACCTCAAAGGATGGCGGTAAGACTGCTTCACTCTTGTGGGGTGCAGTCGGGGCGGGGGGAGGGGGAGGGGAGGGGGAATAGCACAGAAATCTTTGTCTGCCACTGACTATCCCTTTAGTAATCTCAACAGGGAGAAATCAAGCCTTGCCAATAATTTTGGTGGTTAAGCCGCAGCGAAGACTCTAGCCTGGCCTAGAGATAAGATTTTCTGGTTGGTGGTACCTGGTTAACTTGTCTAATTCTGGAATACGAGAATGGGAGCATTCATCTCCACTCAAACCAAAAAGAATTTGTTTCTTGCCACAGAGGTTTTGTAACTAAGAGAATAAAAGCATGCCAGGCAGGAAAAAAAAATCTGTGTATGTCCATCATGGGGGATAACAAATTGTATCTCACAGGTAATTGTGAGCATTAACTGAGAATACATGTAACAGTTCTCAAAAGAGTAGGCATCAGGAAGCAGTAGAATTTAAGTTCTCTGCAGACAGAGCTTTTGTCTGTGTGGTTTACTGTTTATATTTTTGCCCCTAGAATACCTCCTGACACACAGCAGGCCCAACCTGTACGTAACAGATGGATAAATCTGAAAGAGGTGTGCAGACAGGTGCCATATTCCAGTCAGGACTAATCAGTGGTCTTTCCCATCCACGGTCCAGCAAACCAGGTCCGACACGTGTCACCTCCCCACCCCTCTCCATCTATTCTTGACTTGACAAGCCTTGGGGCATTGTTGGCATTATAATTTCCGAGGACGCAGTGAGGAGCATGAATCCCACGTTATGAAGATGAGCCTCAATTATATCACTAAACTCAGGCCCCTTTTCCAGGAGAGTCTGGTTAATATTTAATCAAGCCCTGTCAGACAGTTAAATAAAGTAAAGGAGAAAGCCAATTCCCCTGTCATGGGACTTCTCCTTCGTAGCAGAACATTCCATTTGCTAAATGTCCAACATCTTGCTTCATTAAACAGTTATGCCCAACAAGTCAATTGAACGTCCCTGGGACAGATTTATAAGTAAAAGTCAGTGCAAAACTGGAAAAAAATCTGACTTCTCACAGTGATTTCTATGGATCATAAATAGCAGAAACGAGCAAGAAGGCAGAGTCAGGGAAGAGAATGAACCTTTTGGGGTCACATGTGCCAGACCCTGCAACCTTGGGCATGAATCATGAGATGTGGGGTCTAACAAGAGATATGTGCATTATTAAGTAACAAACTACCCAAATGACAGTGATTTGTGTTCAGAGAGAAAGAACCCCATGCAATTGTGGAAGTTGGTTACACCGTCTCTGTAAGTAAGGCTGTCGTCTCCAAGTTCAAGGCTGGAGCTTGAGGTCCCCAGGGCTGGCCGTAGGGAAGAGAAGATGGAGGTAAAACGGGAGTGAAGGAGGATAAGGTAGACCCCAGGATGACGACCCAGAACCCCTATCAATATCTCACTGCCACCTACTTTGGCAATGGGGGTGTCTTGCAGGGAAAGCCGGTGCCCTATCACATCCCAAAACACTCAGGGAGGGAATTTAGGGAAACACAGCTGAGCCGGGCTAAGCTGACATCTTCCAAAGCCACTGCGGTGGTCACCCCTTTAAGGAAGAGTGACTAGGACTGAGCACAAAGGAGCATTTGGGCTGCTGGGAATGTCCCGTTAGTTTTGTCTGTGTACTAGCAGCACAGCCACATTTAAATTTTATGAAGAATCAGAAAGCTGTATGCTCACAATTTGGGCAGGTTTCTGTATGTGTATTACACGTCAATAAAATGTTTACATTTCAAATATTGATATATATTTTATGCAGAAGACTTAGGAAACAAGAGGGAAAAAAAAATCGCAACACCCACAAGTAACCACGATTGCTATTTTGACCTGTTCCTAATCCATACAGATAATGTACACACATCCCTCTACCTGTTTCTCCCCGCCCCTTAAGCTCCGTTTTATAACTTCTTTTTCCCCTTTGGAATCATACTATGGGAATTTTCCATGTCAGTCAATATTCTCTTACAGCAGAACTTTAATGATGGCTTAGAATTCTAACAGATTAATCCCCTTTGAGTAATCCTCTTTCAATTTTTGGTTATTAGAAATGATTCTTTTGCTTACTCTTAAACTACTGTCAGGAGACCCAAGTCAGAGACTCTGCTCCTCTTTTCCCAATAAGGGGTAGTCAAAGCAAGCACTGGGTTTTCCAACAACAATCCCAGCTATCTGGTATATATTTTGGAGGATGGCCTAGTCACCTTGGGGAGAAATAACTTAGAGGAGGAAGCAGGTGTGGTAAATGTGGGTCTTTCAAAGACATCGGCCTGTCTCCCGGACTTGCTGTCCCAGCCAGGCTCTGGGAAGATTTCCTGTCTGGTTTCCACTGGAAGGAACTGTTCCGCAAGAAACAGCATCCAGTGCAAATTGGATGGCCCTTCTGTTCATCAGGGAAAAGCAGAAGCTAAAAAAGACTCCTGAGATGAAAACTAGACACTCATAAAACACAGACTCGTCTGCTGTTTACCAGACGTTCAGAACGGATGTGCTAGTGGTTTCATGAAAGGAAAGAAAAGCTGGTTCATATTCTAAGTCCCTGAAGACTTTGGCCACTGAGAAAAAGATCAGTATTTTCTAGACACCAACAGGACTCTCCATCAAGCCTGCCGTCTTGCTCTCTAACCTGAAGGACCTCTTCAGACCTCTAAAAAATACATAAAATGGAAATCTGCCTCTTAACATATTTTCTCCTAGCGGGAAAATGGGCACATCCCTTTAAAGTAGGATTATGCTCGATGATGGCATTGGGCTTTATTGGATGATATTGTGGCACAGAAATACTGGAATCCTGCCTTGGCCCACCCAGCCCTACTCCCTGTGCATGAGGGACAATGGTGAATGGACAAGAACCAACCTGGTTAGTATAGTGTTTTTGTCTCAGATTCCACTACAGAGGACTCCACAGTGTTCTTGGCTGAAACACAGAAACTTGCACCAAACTTAGGAGCCTTTTTATCTTCCTTAGCCCAGACTCAGATCTCAGGACTTTACCACCATCTATCTAGCTGCAAATTACAGAGGAGCAAAGAGATGAGAAGGGATGCTCACGGGAAGAGGCAAAAAGAAAGAGCTGGCTATTTCCATGTGGAACCTTTTTAAGAATCAGTGACCCTATGTGCTGATCCACTTGGCCCAATCTGTGTTCTAAAACGGACCCAGTCCAACCACTATTCCTTCCTCCTGGGAAGGAGACAAGCTGAGACCTTCTCCTCTTTCCCATTGAAGATAATTAGCAACATGTATCAAGAACCTTAAAATATTCATCCCCTTTGGTCCAGTAATAATAATTATTACTTATTATTGCTCACTATGGGCTAAACATCGTTCTAAGCAAGTGCTTTACAAGTATTAACTTATTTAAGCCTCACAATAACCCTGTATGTTCAGTACTACTGTTGTCTCTTATTTTAAAGATGGGGAAACCAAAGGGTGGAAAGGTTCTTGAGCTGGTGGCAGAGCCTAGATGTGATCCCAGGCAATCAGACTCCAGTCTGTGCTGTTAAACATTAGACTCTGCTGCCTTTCAGGAAATGCACTTATGCAACTGTGTGTCCTAAGACAATAACTGAGTTTAGGGGGGGAAAAAGATTTACACACAAGGATGTTCATCTTATCATAAAGGAAAAATTGGAAACTAAAACAATTGGAGAAGGTTTAGGAAAGCAAAGTACAGGAAATCTTGTGTATCCATTAAAACAACGTGTAATAACTTGGCTTGTCAGCAGGCTAACAGGTGCAAACCTGCAGCTATTGCAGACCTACCTGAGGCTTCTACAGGATACAGAGAGCAGGATTTCTCCAAGCCACCAGCCAGCCTCCTACTGCCCCTATAATATTAGGCGAGAACCAGGGGGCCAGGTTCCCAGCAGACGCTCTGAGACAACTCACTAAGTGGACAATTAGCCTCACAGACAAAAACTTCAACTCAGGGTTGGAACCACCCAATATCCCCGTCTATTTAATAAGCATTGCTAGCACTTGCCATTAGACAGGCACTGTTCTAAGCATTTTCTGCGTCTTCACTGATTCAGTCTCTCCCTAAGAGGTAGGTTCTCTGGTTACATCTTCTCATGCAGCAATGACACAAAGCTGAAAAGTCAATGTCAGGGTTCATATCAAGGTCATCTGGTTCCAGTCTTTGGCCTTAACCACCTAACCCCTCCCTCCAGCACAGAGCCTGTGATGGGAGCCACCTCTGCTCACCAGCCTGTGGGTGTGGATGTAGATGTGGATGTGTGTGGCCCTGTGGCCAGCACATTCCTGCATCGAGAGTGAGGATGTACAAGATTGTGGGGCTGGAGCTGGGTGGCCCAGGGGCTAGGGGAGTAGCAGGGACTAGAGCAGGAGACTGTGGAGGGAAGGACAGATCCCCCACCCTCTTGCACATAAATACCTCCTACCCATCTGCCCCCAACATCCATCCCAGCAGAGAACAATGTGTACAGGGTATATGGGAAATCTCTGTACCTTTTGCTCAGTTTTGCTGTGAACCTAAAACTACACTTAAAAAAAAAAGCCTATTAAAAATTAACCCTTTTTAAAAATTTATTTTTTAATTTTTAATTTTATTTTAAAAAAATTTTAGAGGGGAAATAATTAGGTTTATTTATTTATTTGCTTAATGGAGGTACTGGGGATTGAACCCAGGACCTCATGCATGCTAAGCATGTGTTCTACCACTGAGCTATACCCTCACCTGCTAAAAAATTAACTTTTAAAATCTCTACTTACTGCAAACTGGCTTCCATGTCTAATGCATTACAGAAATTGCTTAAAGCCATTTTCTAACTCTCAGGCTCAATGCTTATTTCAGCCTTTTTCCTATTTTACTTCTTTTGACATATTTGCCAGTTCAGTCTTCTCTTTCTTCCCTAAGAATCTCTGTCTTAGGTGCAAAAAAAAAAAAAAAAAAAAAAAGTTTGTTGACCCAGTAAAGGGAAATTCAGTCTTTCTCTGGCTTTTCTGACCACTAAAGCTGTTTCCTGTCTCTACCCACCCCTTAAATACCCAGGACCTCCCCTTCATGGATTTGTCTCTGATCCCTGTCTTCTCACCATCTGAAGTATCCAGGCTTCATCCTCATCATCAGTTTCCCACTATTAATATGTCATTGATTCTCTATTAACAAATGATTGATTTGCTGATGGAACTCTCTTACCCAACTAATTCAAGTATCCAACCATAATTTCCAGTCGTCAACTAGGCAAACACAGCTGAGTGTCCCATGAGAACCAACTTGTCCAACGTCAGACTTGCTTCAACCCCTCCATCCTCCCCATTCGCTGCTTCTCTTCCTCTTTCTCATTATTAATCAGAGTCAAGAGAAATATCAGGAATGCATCTCACATCTAATTCATGTAACTGTTTGTTTCCTTTTTCCAGTCTTTCTGAGAAACAGATACTGTGGACATTTCCTTGGTCTACCCATTAACGGCATTTTCCTCATTTCCCCATTTAGGGACACAGCCCCAGGAAGCACTTGCTAGAAAGGTGACCAAAAGGCCATCCTTTTGATGCCATCTGGACCAAAAGGAAAAACTTGGCTGTTTACTTGAGCCCACTCAAGGGGAACACAAGATGACTGGAGATCTGCCACTAAATTTCCACCAGGGAGATGGTCATGGACTTAAAGTTGGGACATGAGTTAATACCCAGAAAGGCAGACCTTCTCAACGGTTCACTCTGCGACCTGCAGTGATCCTGCTGGGGGCACAGGCAGAGTCACAAGCATCTGAATTCTGAGGAAGAACAAGGACCTCACTGTTGTCACCAGAAGGTTGAAAACTCTTTCCACCAGGTCCAAACTTGGGAGGCCCACAGAGAGTAATTTTCCGCTGTGGACTGACCTTGTTCTCAGTGGATGGGAGGTGAATACTGACTTATTTGTATTCTCGAACTCTCCTGGCAGCAGGGCCAGGCACAACTCACAATAAATTTGAAACATCGGTACACCTAGGAAAAACAGCCCAACAGAATGTTTGCCTTCCTTGAAAAATGCAGTTCTCTGGAGTGAGTGCTGGGAGGATGGGGCAGCAGGGGTAACCAGAGGGGGGCAGGTCGGGTGGCTGGATAGGAGTGACCTCAGGGTGAAGTCCTTAAGGGCTGGGACCGTATTATAATGACGATGGCAATAATGACGAATAGTTTATTCATAGTAAGTCCACAGAGGAAGTATCTTTTCTGTATCAACCACTCTATTGATTTTTTTAGGGCATCTTTTTAATCTTCCCAATGTTGTTGGCAAATAGTTACTATGATCCTCAATTTATAGAAAGGTGAGGGTCAGAGAGGTTCATGAGCTTACACAAACCCCAGAGCTGGCAATTGAGAGAGCCCTGGTTCAGCCCCAGGTCTGTACAATACCGTCTGTGCACTTTCCACTACTGCATGTCGCCGTGGGAAGCAAGGACATAAGTGAGGTGTCTGAGTGTTCAGTGGCCAAGGATGCAGTGGCCTCAGCCACTGTCCAAGAGGCCCCGCCAGAAGGCAGGGTGGGATGGAGCCAGAAGAACACTTGGTCCTAGAAGAGGGGAGGGAGCTAGTTCAGGATGAGATCACACACCAGACACTGGCTCAGAGGAGTCATTACTGCAGGCCTGGAGCAGAGCAGAGGCACTCAGGCAGAGGCCACAGCCGTACTTGGAACGATGGAGGAATCATAGAAACAGGGCAAGTCGGACACAGCAACGTTGAGGGTGGGGAGGCTTCATGAATTAAACTGGAGCTGGAATCGTTCCTGACAGACTGCCAAGAAAGAAAGCTAGTCACAACAGGATGGGAAAAGACATGGAGGAGAAGGAGGGATGGACAGCAGAACTTTCTAGCAGCAGAAATGGCTACTTTGCTGGGTAGTGAACGCTCCATCATGAGAAGTGTGTAAAGCAGATTTGATAGGGAAATGGCATCAGAGATGTAAGGATCACGTTCAAATGGAAGACAGAATGTCTCTCCTAAGCTTGAGATTCCACAGAAATGTTCACACTGGCCTCCTAGGTAAGCCCACGAAGCCCCACATCCCCCTTCGGTACCAGGCGGGCCTCATCCCTAAGCTGAGCTCTGAGTGGGGGATCGAAGTTCAACCAACACTTAGGAGTCGAAGATTCTAAGAAAAATCACTCACTCTCTTAAGGCTAAATCTCATCTTCTGTCAAACAGGATAACAAAGCCTTCCTTACTAGACTTAGATGAAAAACCTCAGCACAGTAGTTTGAATAAGATTAATTGAATCTAAGTCAGCTAAACTCTTCACTCCAGATCTTCTTGATTTGAGCTGCTCCATAGAATACACATTTATAAATGTCTACTAAGCATTAACCATTTCTTAGGCATCAAAATTGTGCTATCCAATATGGCAGCCGCTAGCCACAAGGGGCTATTGAACACTTCCATCAGACAGAGCTGGTCTAGGAAGTCAGAAGAGAATAGGACAAGATCCCTGCCCAAGATAATAAATGCGAGGGAGACAAACACAAGTATGAAGTGTGTAGAAATTCTACGGCAGAAGTACGTTCAGTGTGGGTACAAATGGGACCCAGTCTGTGGGGCTGGGTTCAGGGCAGGGATGAGGCTGAGGACCGTGTGTGGGTAGGATGCCTCATGCATCTGCATCATGGTAGTGAGGAAAGCCTTTTGATCAATCACCTATTGTGACAAGATATGGTTTGCATGTTTTACACACATGCTGGTTTTCTTAATCATCCCGCAAGACAGATGAAGAAACCAAGGTTCTGAGAGTGGGCAAGTCTGACCACTGTCACACTGATAAGTGACAGATCTGAAGTTTTAACTCCAAAACTATCAGAGTCCTTCTTCTTTCCCTCTATTCAATGCTGCCTCATCTTAGAAGAAACTCTGCCATCCCCCAAACATGTCCCCAGCCTTCTCTTCAAATTCCCAGACACTTCCACCATTCACAGCTACAGGTAACAGCCCTAAGTAGAGAGACAGTAACTTGCACATGTATCATAAGCAGTCTTCCCTTGAAACATTTCAACCTCTCATGTGATGTCTCCAAGGTCAGTCCCATCGCTTCCCCTGAATGCGGCTGCAGAACCTCTGAGAACAGCCTTCAAATGTGTTCAGCCCTGAGTATTAATAGACAAGCAGCAACGAGGCCAGGTGGACGTGTTTGTTTGACTCTGACATTCTGGAAAACAGCCGGGAGCAACATGAAAATAGCAATGTGTGGAATCAACACAGCAGTTAACCCAGGTGGTCAGGGGATGTGTTGTAAACAGCAATTTATTAAAGAAAATAAAATCCTGGGGACAGTTTTAAAATCCTCACCAAACACTTTTTGAAGAAAAGCGATATTTTTATAGCTCCCCTTCCCTGGCTATAAATGTGGGCTTCTTCTTAAATAGACTTGTCAGAAGCCCAGGGTCAGCCCAGGAGACAAGCTGGTGACATCATCCTTGCTCCACAAAAAAAGGAATTGTTTAGCTTCCAAGAAAACCCAGAGAGGCGTGCCTTCTCCAAGGGTGAGGTGGGGAAAGTGTTAACTGTCTCTGTCCCCACCCCTCCCTGTTATCTTTGACATATGTGTAGTTCTTGCTGTTGTTTCTTCTTTGTTTGTATTTAGATCACTGCTATTTCCTTTCCTGCCTTTCCTGTTGAGGTTTTGGGGTTGGTGGGGGTCACCCAAAGGAGTAGGCTGATGTTAATCAGCATTTGGGACAGGAACAAAAATCCTTACCTCGAGACTATTTTCAGATGCAACTCTACCCCCCGACTCCCATCCGTCCTCTCCTAGCCAGTCACACAGACATTGAGTTTCCACGGTTTTTCCCTGAAGGAGGATGACCTGGATTCACTCCAGGAGGAAAGAAAAGTTCCCATCCCTGTCTGGCCTCAGGGCCAAGCACTGACAAAAAAATCAGAGCTTCCGTAGGGCTGAGAAAAACCTCTTAGTGGGACTCCAAGCATCATTAATTAATATTCTTCTATGAGTTGAGATGCTGTTTTCTGGCCAAGTGCCTTGTTGCTAGAGCCTCAGAGCAGAGGTGGGAAGGGAGGGAAGTAAAACAAAACTGCTCACCCCACAAGAATAAGTATTTATTGAGCAAATACTATGTGCCAGGTGCTGTACTACATGAACAGCTGAGCTCATCAAACCCAGCCCCTGCCCTCGGGGAGCTTACAGCCTAGCCGGAGAGACTGACATCCAGCAAGTAAATCAATGAAGTGAATACATTTTAAAACAAGTACAAAATTGTGACAAAGGCTATAAAGGAAGCAGAGTATTTTGATGGAGAAAACAGAATAAGACCTTCCCAGATTATGCAGTCAGAGAAGACACGTCTGAGAATGTGCTCTTTGAGTTCCGACCTGGAGGGTAAGAAGGAACTTAGCCATACACTAAGTGGCCCTAACTTGGGCACACACCAGGAGGTCTTGGGAAAGGGGTGGGGTGTGGGGACATGGAGGAAAGCCTGTGGAAAGGCACAGGTTGGGGGGGGGGGAACTGAAGATGAGTCAAAGCTGACAAAAGATCTCCATGACTGGAGACAGTCGTCAGCAAGAACCAGGTAAGGTCTCACCAGGTAGGAGGACCTTGGAAGCCATGATAAGAAGTCTGGGCTTTGTTTGAAGTACCCCGGAAAGATTTGACGTGTTTTAAGTAGGAAGGTGACTACCGCAGCAGTGATGTGTAGATTGTTCGTTTGAATTGGGCTCCTGCCCTCAGGGAGGAGATGGGTTAGGATGGGAGCTCTTGGTGACTTAGGATGGGATGATGGCAGGAGAGAGGACAAATAGATGGGGAGGTAGAAACCACAGCATCCTCTGTTGACGAGGTTGTGGAGAGGGGTGTTGAGGGCAAAGGTGGGTGCTGAGGGCTCAGATGACCCCCAGGTTTTGGGTCTGACCCTGTGAGTGGAGGATGGAGACATGAACTGTGATGGGGAAGACTCAGGAGGAACAGGGCGTCTTAAAATTCATGGGATCTTAATAGGGGAAGAATCCAGCACTGCATTTAAGCCATCACAAGCTTGAGCTGTCTCTGAAACATCCAAGTGGAAGCATCACATGGGCACCTGGAACTGTGAGTCTGAAGGAGGAGATACAAGTTGGGAGGTAAAGGTGGGAGAGTCCCAGACAGAGAATGTGAAGCTTTGAGAAGGAATAAGACCATCTAAAGAGAGAACAGGAGATTAGAGCAGCCAGGAGGGAGTCCTAAGGAGTACCAAGCAGTAGAGGTGTCAAGAAGGTGAATACTCAAATATTTAACTGGAACAAAAACTGTGGGCCTCAGTGAAGCTACTCTGTGTACTACTGTCATGGTGGATAGTGACATTATACACGTATTTCCCCAAACCCACAGAGCTATATAACACAAAACGGGAAGCATAATGTAAACTATAGACTTCAGTTAACAGTAATATATCAATATCCATTCATCAGTTATAACAAATACACCACACACATGCAAGATGTTAGTAATAAGAGAAACTGGGGGCAGGGGTGGCAAGGTGGAGGAGAGGAGGTATATGGGAACTTAATACTCTTGGCTCAATTTTTCTGTAAATCTAAAACATATAAAATTAAAGTCTATTAATTTCAAAAGAAGAAAGCATGGGCTTTAGGATCTGGCTAAAAGAAAAAAAAAATTTAAAAAATGTCAGAGGCTTTCCTGGAAAGGGCAAAGAGCTTAAAACAATAGAGATTAATTTTGGAGAAAAGACACCATGTTCTCAGAAGCCTGGTTTGAACGCAGCCCAGATCAAGATCTAAGAAGAATCAAGAGCTTTTCGCTACTCCTCTGTAACTTGAAATCTCTTCTCAGGGTAAAGGATTTGAGAAGCTGGTAGAAAGCTTATGGGATCAATCATAAGATAATTGTAAAACATTGATCCTTTTCCCTTTGCAAATCAAAGCACATTTCATAGTGCAGGTCAAGGGAGAGATCTTCTGGGGTCAGTAAGAGTAGGATTTTAAATTCTACTCTCACTCTTGGGATCTGAGTGACAATGAATAAAACCAATTAATTTTTCTAAAGTTCAATTTCAATCATCTATAAAGTGGAGAAAATGCTTATCCCACAGGCTTGCTGTGAAGACTAAAAATATCTGGCACTGCTATTATAATTAATGGTAAGGATATTACAGATATTATTACTATCATCATCATCATTATTATTATTAAGCACTGGACAGTGTGCTAAGTGCTTAGAGCCATTATATCATTTAATCTTTCCAACAGTGCCGTAAAGTAAGCATTCCTATTTCCATTAATAAGATGAGAAAAGATTCAGAGAGGTTCAGTGACTTGCCCAAGATCACACAGCCGTTAAACAGGTGAAAGTAGGATGTGAACCCAGCTCAGTTTGCTTCCATAACGCTCTAAGATGCCTACATACAGATTGCTTACATCTGAACAAGGAATTTACATTATAGGTAAAATCTTTATTTTTTTATTTCACACTTACATTGCAAAATTAGATTTGATTTTCCTATATAAGTGGTCTTACTCTGATGTCTATATGTGGGTAGGCTACAAAGTGGCTTTAGCAGGAAAGAAATGAAGATGGATCAGAATGTGGTTCTCCTCACTAAGATTAAGAAGGAATCCACCACCCTTTGATTCTTCCTGTGTTGTTTCAAAAAAAAGGGGCTTTGGTCCTTCAGACTTTCCAAAATCTGCAAACCCTGCCCTCCATCTGCACATGGTCATCCAGATAGCCATGTGGATGGAGTCAGTCCATAGAGACCTTTCCTTTACAGGTCTAACTCACTCCATCTCTGACATACCCATGGAATTCCCTTGCTTTTGACACAAAAGCCTACTTGTTTCTCAGTACTTTTCCTTAAAGCCCGTTGTTAAGGTTAGAATAATTATATCAAGTTGGAGGGGAGGGTATAGCTTAGAGGTAGAGCAAATGCTTAGTATGCATGAGTTCCTGGGTTCAATCCCCAGTACTTCTGTCAAATAAAATAATAATAACAACAACAACAACAACAATAATAATAGTAAACCTAATTACCTCCCGCCAAGATTATAATTATTCATTATATTTCTCTGTTATTTCTGTATTTCCTTTAAGAGTGATTTTTAAGTGTTTGGGATAATTTCAAAGGAAAAAGGTGTAGGTTGGGGGAGATCTGCAAGATAATGATAGTTGATATTTTACATTAATTCTTATGGAAAAAATTCACCATCTCTGTTTTCTTTTCATTCTAAGTTATGTTCTCCCAAGAATCTAATTCTTGCTGAATCCACAAAACCCTAATAGGAGGCCTTATACTTTATTATGGACCCTCCTCTCCGACCATCTAATTACCCTCTGTGAGTAAGCCATCCCCAAGCTCCCCTTGAGCTGTGCAGATGCATGAGTGTATGTAGACACAAAGGTACTGTTCTGGCATCTTACACACACACAGTAACTTTCCAGATTTGTGTGCGTGCCATTGAATACATTTTCCAGCACATTAAGTTCACTTCAGACATCTAAACCGAAGACTTAAATATTGGGGTCTTCACAGAGAGAACCCAAGCTTCCTGGACTTTAAATTAAAGAAAAAAAGAAAAAAGAAAAGAAAAGAAAGGCGAAACACTTAGTCCTTAAATATGCCCTGAAAAGGCAAGTCAAGTAGGAAATGCAGCAACAACTTTTTTTAAGTCTAAATGAGACGAGAACAGGGGCCCCCTTATGCTGTAGCCAGCAGAGGCATTCAAACATTTCGTCAGCAGGATTCCAGCCAACCTTCACTGAGCACTTTTATAAAGCCGGCCCCAGGCATTTTAGAGCAAGATGTGGCTGTGAAGTCTACTCGTCCCTTAGGACATCAGAGGAGCTGGCAGAGTGGCTGTCAGACTTACCCAAGAGCCATGGCAAAGAGTGGACTTGTAATTTACATCCTGGTTATCACCTTACTCCTGGACCAGACCACCAGTCACACGTCCAAGTTCAAAGCCAGGAAGCACAGCAAACGCCGAGTGAAAGGTAACGGGGCTTCTCAGTCCAGCTAAATTCTCGGCTTGCTCAGTGTGGGGAGGGGCTGGACAATGTTCATTTCCAAACTCCTCCAAGAGAGACTGTTTCTGACAGTGCCATGACTTCCTGGGGACAAGGCATTTCCAGGGGACTGAGTGGCCTTTTAATTCTCTGGGACAGTTTGATATTTAAACGAACCATATGCTAGGGCTTTGTTTCTGTAGAACAAGAGAGGCTCTTGCAAAAAAAAAAAAAAATTCTGTACTGTATATCCTTTGTTGGGTGAGCTTAGACATGACAATGGTTTTCAGAGGGTGATAACCTGGATATGCTATCTGGTATTAGGAATAAGGGATTAGGTAGAACAGATTGATTAAGTACACCATTTCACTCACAGATATTGTATAACTGCTCAAATATATTTGTAAGATAAGTATAATCTTATTAAATGTGCAAGAGAGGGCAGAGCTATTGGTAATGTGACTTCTGTTTCATCATTGGTTACTATGGAGGCATATTTTCATATCCCTGACTATATAGGACAGTCTAAACTATATAGTTAAGCCTTTTCACATCACAGAGAAGTTGAACCTCTCTCTCACTTAAAAATATTTCGACAGACAAAGTCATATGGCACTTGAAGACATTTTCATGCAAAACTGAATCTCCAAGCAATCACCAAATTTGGGGTGGCTTGAATTGGGTTAAGAGTTTTTTTTTTTTTAAATCTTGCAAAGAACAAAGATGACAGCGATGTATTTGCAATATACTGAAACCAAATCAAAAGGGGAAAGCATCAAGAAAGACATGGGGCGATGTTTTATCCCATCCTGAGTCATTTTCATATCAGGGTATTTCAAGCTAAAATATGAAGACACTATTTCCTTATCCATTTCACTTCATTAGTAACAAAACACACACAAAATACCAACAAAATTAAAGTCTTGATTTAACACAACACGAATGGGTCTTTTCTTGCTGTGTCGTGCTTTTAAGACAATCAAGGGCCCTTTTGCAGGAACATTGATTTATACACTCCAGGTACGGTGCAAGCTTTCTTAAGCAGAATCTTTTTTCCTTATAAAATATTACACTTCCCTGTTACCTCTTTTAATGAAAGGTTAAGATATTTCTCATGAATGATGAGGTATATTATGGAAGACAAGGGCAGGGGAAGGAGGTAGAGAGAAGATACTGGACGATGTGGCAAATTTTTGTTGGCAGCATTTCTTCACCATGGAGGGTGGGGTGGGGAAGTGGTGACCACCCAGTAGGGATGTGGGGAGGGGTATGAGTATGTGAATGTGTGTCTGTGGGCTGTGCGGATGTCTCTGAAGTAACTGCAGTTCAGGTCATCACGGCTTCCCCTCCAACACACACACAAGCACACATGCGTGCTTTTGTTCATTTTTTATTTGACTGAGTACATTACACATCTTAAATATCATCCTCCCAAAATAGTGTGGCTAATTTTTGCCATGAGGTCCAAGAAAGTAGATTCTATAGTAAGTGAAACCATTAGCCTAAACTTGCTAAACACTTCTTTCCCCCCATCCACTAAAAAAATATTATAAGTACCTGGAAATAATGCCAAGGTTGATGAAATCAAAATTGAAAGCCATTTTTCTCTCCCTCAGTCCTTTCTACAGAACTACCCACTATTCACGGTTAGGAGGCAATATTCCCAGAGTTTTCTTCAGTGCCCAGTGAAAAATGGATATTTTTAACAAAATGAGAGTTAGCTATTCAAAGTATTTGGCAGACAAATTAATTATTTTATCTATTAAATCTTGGATAATTATCAATATTAAGGTATACCTCAGCCCTTTTAACAGCTGCATAATATTCCATTGTGTGGATGGGTCATGATTTACTTAATCTGTTCTCTCTTGGTGAACTTTTGTGCTCATCAAATCCATCCCTTTTTGGGGCGAGGGTATATAGCTCAGTGTAGAGGGTGTGCTTAGCATGCACGAGGTCTTGGGTTCAGTCCCTGGTACCTCTAGTAAAATAAATAAATAAAATAAATAAACCTAATTACCTACCTCCTCCCCAATTTTAAAAACAAAACAAAACAATTTTTTAAAATCCATCCTTTTTTGACCCAATGCCTCAGGCAACTGCTTGTACACAGATCCTGATCTCCATGCTAGAAAGTTGTGATAATATACTTTCAGAAGTAAAATCACAGGTTCATCACCCTTTGCAATTATTTCTCAAAATGGTAGCATCAACCACGGTCTCATGTCCAGTGTATGAGAACACTCATTCACACCTTGAATACCTAACATCATATCATCAGTTTAGGCCCTGCTAGCCTAACAAAAAGAAAAAAAAAAAAAAAAAAAAAAAGAAAGATCTCTCAATTTGCATCTCTTTGATTGCTACTAAGGCTGAAGTATTTTTCATATGTTTATGGGGCATTTCTTCTGGGAATTATTTTTGCATTCCTATCCTGTACCTACTTTTGGAGAACACCAATAAAAAAATGAAAGGACACATTTTAAAAAAAATCAGAATGGCAATTGAGCGATTTAACTCCAAAACAAGTTTTCCTTGGTATTCAAATTATGTTGAGTAACGCCAATGATGTTGCAGTGATGAATAAAATATAATTTTTATAGTGAAATAGTTGTTGCCTGTATTCATTGTGGACAAAAGACATCCACATTTCTCACAAAGGATAGAAGCAGAAGCCAAGCCACCTGGATAATGACTTCCATAATGATCTCCCAGGAGCCTAATAGTAATTCATGTGTCTTCGTGTTAATTACAATGTTTACACCTTCCCTGTGGAGGCCACTGATTTAAATAGAATGGAGCAGGAAGCCAGAGCAGGAGCAGGAGGGACTGGGGATGATATTTGCATAGTTCACAACTTATAACTTGGAAGAAAACTTCAGCAGTCTTTGCAAGTCTGGCCCCCAGCAGCTGACAGTTTTGCCTCCTGAATGTACCCTTATATTTATTCTGGATTGAATGGTCCCATTAAGGAAACCCTTGGGTTATTGTACTTCTGAGCAGAGTTATTGGATGCTTTGAGAATTGATGGGCTGCAGAAAGTGAAGCAGAGATGGGATCGACCCCAGATACCCCAGAAGGCATTTCTTAACCCAAATGTGGAAACACCTGGCTTGCAAAGCATGTGTTTAAAAGGACAGTGAGTCTGCATGTTTGGATTTGGGACTGTCCTGAAAAACCCAGGACAGAACGCAGATTCTCTTTATGGCATCCCCACAGAGAGGCAGCTGGGAACTGCCATATCAGGCTTTAAGGATCTTAGCTGTTAGAGGCCATGTACTAGGGACCAAACAGGTAAAAGCAGTCACTGTGCAGAAACAGATGGGAGGGGTGGAAAGAGACAGACTTGAAGTCAGTCAGGTTCAAATCCCAACTCTACACCTTGCCAGCTGGGTGGCCTTCTATAGGTTAATTCAGTTTTCTCTGCCTCTCTTTCTTCTTTTGTGAAAGGATTGTGTCTATTTCATAGTGATACTGAAAGAATTGAGTTCCTGGCTCACAGCATATGGTGGCTTTAAATATTTTTTTAATGTTTATTAAGATTTATTATAATTCCTGCCTTTGAAGAGCTCACAAGCTGTCAGTTTCTAAGACAGTCCCCATCAGGTACAGAATTTTCATTTAGTCAAGGTTGCTAATTTCCTACTACTTACTTATAGCCATGGTTGGTAAAGGACAGCCATGAAGATTAGCCTCATCCAGGGACATTCAGGACTAAATAAATTGCTAATCCCTGATATAGAAGTATTTTTACATGGCCCTTTATCACTGCCTTTCCCTGCTTCTCCCTGAAAATCACTTAACCCTGTTAGGAGCCACCATAGTCGGACATCAGTTGAGTGGGGATATTTAGCGACAGGGGACTTGGGGACCCAAATAGGTCTGGCTGTGAGTTCTACCACTTACCTGCCAAGTCATTCAGCTCATTGAGCTCATTCTCATTCATTCAATGGACATCTCATTTTCCATCATCCATAACTATATTTTGAAGAATACATGAAAATAACATAAAAGTATTTTGTATCCCATAAAGTGTTTATTCATCCAACAAATAGTATGAGACTCATTATGGGCCAAGCATCCTGGTAAACTTCAGGAGGACTGTGAACAATATGAGAGAAGAAATTAAGTAAGTAAAGTGATTACAGACAGGAGAAAGTGTGCGGAAAAAAAAAAAAATCAAAGGTTCAAAGAAAGCACTCAGCCAGAGGGAGGCTAATGTAGACAGGATGATCAGAAAAGTCTTCTCAGAAGAGGAGATGCTTACACTTGATAAGGAGATGGACAAGGGCTGGAGTAAGTGTTCCAGGCAGAAAGAACACAAAGTAAGGATGCTGAGATGAGACAGCTCATTCTAGGATGCTTTGGAAAGTCAGAAAGTCTGAAGTCTAGTAACAGAGGGAGAGTCCCACAGGATGGGTCTACGGAGAGAGACAGGAGCCCCATCTCACAGAAGGACCTTCCAGTACCCCTACCAAGCCCTTATGATTCTTCCCAGCCAATTTAATTTCACGCATTATTTTTCATGTACACTGGGCTCAATTGCATCAAGATCATCCTCACCTTAGATTCTGGATTCCAAAGCTTTATCTTATTTTGATTTCTTTGTATCTTACGTTAATTATGTGCTTTTCGTTCTTCCTCCCCACCCCCTGCCCTAAAACATCCTCAGAAAATGATGGAGACCTGAAGACTCAAGTAGAAAAGCTCTGGAGAGAGGTCAATGTCCTGAAGGAAATTCAAGCCCTGCAGACAGGTGAGACCCCACCTCATTGATCCTCATCTCAAAAAAGATGGGAAAAGAAGTTATGATTGGCCAGCCATTCAGACCAATTGAAAGCACCTGTTGAGTTCCAGGTGAAATTTTTAAAAAAGAGATATTGACAAACCAGAGATGTGTCCCGGAGAAAGGATGCAAAAGCTGGGGAGAAAATTGTTTTGGGGAAATCAGCCTGATTTTTCACTCCCTTCTCTTATAAATGGGTGGTATAGAAACAAAAACAGGCATTTCATTGTGACATTTTAAAAAATCTGTTCATAATTCTTTAATGGGCCATGAAACAAAATTGAAGCAAGTATTAACTGGCTAAAATAATCAGCATTCATTAGATGTTTACTAAGCATCCAAGGGGAGATCTGGTGAGGGTGAACTAAACACAGGGTCCCAGGACTCACTCCAGCCACAATGAGCATCAGACGCACTCAGAATAACTGTGGTTAGGACCACAGCTTGTCAACAGAGGGCAGCATCTAGAATTCCTTTTTTGTAGAGCAGAGCTCTGAGCTCCCTATGCAGCTGTACACACTGCAGTCTGGGAGGCCTTGGCTCCCAGGGGTGGGAAAGGAGAGCTGCACTGGGTTCAGGAATAGCTCTGGATTGCAAGGCTCAAACCCTCAGGAACCAAACCTTTCACAGCAGAGCTTTGAGGGTCCACAAGAGACCTGGCCAATTGCAAGAGTCACCACCTACAGGGAAGACTGAAATTATGGCTTTTCCATCAAGTATTTATAACTCCCAGGCTAAACGTATGTTACCCATCCTAGGTCATTTTTACCATAAGCACTGTTGCCTAGTAACACTGGTGACAGGTCCCTTTATCAGGTTTCCAGGGGAACAGAAATAGAAAGTTAAAAGAAAGTCGGGGGTGTGGGTATAGGTCAGTGGCAGAGCACATGCTTAGTATTCATGAGGTCCAGGGTTCAACCCCCATGACCTCCATTAAAAAATAATAATAATAAAGGAAGGTCAAATGAATTTGCAGAAGGGCAAAGAGTTTTGTTAACTCTTTATCCACAGTTCAGAACTATAATAATACCTTATAAACATTAACATACTAATCCTCCAACAACTTATGATATAGGTATCATTGTGATTCTCCTCATTTGACAGGTGAGGAAACTGAGGCACGGTGAAATTAAGTAACTTGTCCAAGGCTGACACCCAAGCCCAGGCACTATGGCCCTGGAGCATGACTCTCCAATGCTATATTTCAAAAGTATCTGAATGTTTGGTTTATGCTAGAGAACCTATATAATCTTACCAGGGCTCAGTTACCTGCATAGAAAAGCCACTGTCCCTACATTAGCAAACTCAGACTTTTTCATTTTTTTTTTTTAATAATGATTGTGTACCGTCCAGCTCCAAAAGTCCCAAGGAAATTCATCACATAATGGAGCTACACAAACTAGCAAGCATGTGTCTATCTAAGCAACAAGAGTCTACAGACCATGCTGTAAGGGTGGGACAGACCTGGGTTTCTGTACTTGTGCTTTTATATCCTATCTGTGTTACTTTTTGATATGCTAAGTTGTTATAAGTAACAACTTCTTTAAGCTTCATTATCTTGTTGTGTAAAGATAGGGGTCATAAAACCCCACTTCATGGGATGGCTGTGATTATTTTATGAGTTTATTCACATAAAGTACTTGGCACAGTGTCTGACTCATACAACATCTTTGACACCATATTAACACATTGTCATTGTACGTCATTCATTCCACAACTATTTATTGCTACTTGCCAGGTCCAGCCCTAGATTATTACACTCAAAGAACATCTTACTATGTCACATTTCCCATCTTTACAGTCTGTCTCCGAGGCACAAAAGTTCACAAGAAGTGCTACCTTGCTTCAGAAGGCTTGAAGCACTTCCACGAAGCTAATGAAGACTGCATTTCCAAGGGAGGGACCCTGGTTATCCCCAGAAGCTCTGATGAAATCAACGCCCTCCGAGACTATGGTAAAAGGAGCCTGCCGGGTGTCAATGACTTTTGGCTAGGCATCAACGACATGGTCACAGAAGGCAAGTTTGTTGACGTCAATGGAATTGCCATCTCCTTCCTCAACTGGGACAGTGCACAGCCTAACGGTGGCAAGCGGGAAAATTGTGCCCTCTTCTCCCAGTCAGCTCAGGGCAAATGGAGTGATGAGGTCTGTCGTAGCAGCAAGAGGTACATATGTGAGTTCATCATCCCTTAATTGACCCTCCTCGGATACATCTTCCAGACAAGATCAGTCATGACTTATAGGCTGATGTTTCCCAAGAATGAGTCAAAATTATCACATGAGAGGCTGTGTCCATAGGAACACAAGAGTCAGCCAATGTTGCTACCACTTTTTATTGTGATTTTGCCCCACGCCATGGGGTATGAGGGATCAGATAATAAGGATCCAGCCATGTGCACACTGTTAAAGCAGCTTCTGCAAAACAGGCTATCAGACGTTTCTCGTTCCTAGTCCCTCTCATTTGTATGGACCAAGTGCGTTTTAAAAGTACAATGGCCAAATGCAAGCTTAGGCGACCTGGAAGATTTTTCCCTTAAAAGTTTAGTATATATTTGACTGCTGAGAATTCTCTAAACCAGAGATTCTAGGTGCTATATATATAATCCAGAAACCTTTCAGTCTGATGCTCAATCTGTTCCATCCTAGGGATAGTATCTTATTAGTCCATCAGCCTTTCTTTGAGAAGCAGCATCCCCTGGTGGGACTTGCATCTTCTCCACCTAAGACATGACTGTCTCAGACAGGTTCTGATTAAACTCTGTTTTCTTCAAACCCACCCCATCCCCATCTCCCTGGCATATACACATCTCCTTTTTGGAAGTTCCCAGTTAAGATCTGAAAGGAAAGATAAAGCAGTAATTTGGTCAATTTTTACTCCCAGCATTATGTTACAATTTCCGACTTGAATGGGTACCCCTAAGGCAGAACAGAGCCGCAGATTGTATGGAAAAGAAATAACAACAAGAACAAAAAGTCTGCTTTCCCCTGCTTTAGCATTTTTATCCCCCTTTATGAAATCAAGGGTGGACACTACATATGTTAATTTTCTTTTTAAAAAACATACTTTACATACATATCTATTAACTATCTTATATTTAATTCTATTAGGAACTACCTGTATTTGGAGGTTGAAAATTGGATTTAAATAACATTATTTTGGAGTCACACATCTGTGCTATTTTTCATTCTGCCGAATGCTGTTCCCATTAAATTGTTCACCTAGATTGTGTAGAATAATGTCACGGCTTACCATGAAATTACAAATTTAAGACTTCGGGGAAATGGGCTTTTTAAAGGCAAACAATTCTAAGTATATTCTGTGCTTTAAATAAATGTCTTTTTCCCCTCTTCCTTAAATGTTGAATGTGTTTTGGGAACAAAATCCTTCTCTATACACTCTAATTACATGTGCTTGGAATTAAGTTTTAGTTCTTTATGTTGCACAATAATAAAGCCTGAATTCTGATCAATATGGATGTATGTGGGTATTGATTACAGTTATTCAAATTATGTTGGCAAAATTCAGGGGGAAATACCCTGAATTTGATCAAATTGGTGAGTTAGATGTATAGTTTTACTTGACAATAAAGAGTAAAGTCTGAGTGGAGGAGGAGAACTTTAAAAAAAAATTATACCTGCAATTGTTTTTGGTCAACTCTGGCCAACTCCCTAGTCCAACACAACCACCGTCTCTTTAAAGATCATGACAATAATGAATTTTGTAGACATTAATGAATAGAGCATTCTCATCATATTCCAGATATGTGCTCAGTTTTACATAATTCTCATTTATCTTCAGAACAACCCAGGGAATTAGACTCTAGAATTATTTCATTTCACAGAAAAATAAACTGAAGAAGAGAGATGCGGTAACTCACCCTAAATCACGTGCCAGGAAGCAGTGGAGTTGTGACCAGAATGCCACAAGCTGATGCAGATCCTACACCCTTAGCAACTCTGGAGGACCTGAGACAAGGTCAAGCCTGCACAAATAGGCATGGGAATTGGACTGCAATCCATTCTCCCGGTTCCCTCATCGGGGGTAACAACTTGGGCAAAAAGCTGACCTTGATGAGGCATTCAGTCTGAGGCTCCTTCGAAAGGGCTGAATGAAGACAATTGTGGTTCACACACAAGTCAGGGTCACAGTCTGGGTCCCTCTGAGACGGGGTTAGATAAGATCATCCTCCCCTGAATGCCCCAACGAGAAAGCTCAGGAAAAGAAGCTTAATTCAAAGAAACTAATGAAGGTTAGAGAGGTGAAATCAAGATGAATTAACAAGACAGAGGGCAAATGGATGGGAGGCAGAGCCAGAATAGAAGGAGTAGATTAAGAGATTATTTAGTTTGCCCAGGGCCAGATTCATAACCTTGATTTTAAAATTTAGCTAATGTATCAGCTAAAAGCCCCACCCACAAGATTCACTAACCCAGACTCCCCTTTGGTCTATTTTACCTCTTGGGCACTATATAGCAAAAAAATGGTCTTCGGGCACCATTGATAAATAAATAGTAGCTCTTTTCTTTTAAACAGCTTTATTATTGTATGATTCTTGTAAGCTATACATATTTCAGACATACAGTTTGATGAATTTTGATAGATGTATACACCAATGAAACCACCACCACAGTCAAGTAGCTAATATTTCCATCACTCCCCAAGAGGTGCAAATTTTGACCAAAAAGGGGCTAATTTCCAAAATAAATATTAACTCTTAAACCAACTCTTCTGTCTCCATGAAAGCTACCCAGACTATAATGTAGAGAAGCATCCTGAAGGTTGGTAGAAAGAGTGCCATGAGTAATTAGCAATGTTTCTTACAGGTTCATGGTAGGAGGATGTCAACATTTTTACCACCTAATCATCATTCCTAGTGAGATGGGAGGGAAGAGGGCAGGGCAGAGCCATTCAAGGAATGACAGCAATTTAACACCAAAATGGTGGAAGATTCAACTCCCTTGAGGCCTTGACGATAAGATGGGAGGAGGTTTGACTTCTAGTAAACCTTGAGCTTCATAATATACTCGACAGTCCTAAGGCTAACTGCAAAAGGCTAAAGAATGGACCATGGCCCAATTCCTGGTAATCTCAGCCCCTCCCCCAGGGCAGTTGGAATGGTCCCACCTGTAGGCCTGTGAAGCTACTGAGACCATAAAAACTGGCAACACCATGCCTGGCGGCCGTTTATCACTCCCTCCTCCTCAGAGATGGCCCGCACTCTTGTCTATGGAGTATGTACCTACATTTACTTTAACCTGAGCACCCAATTCCCACATCCCTTTCCTTGCCTTTCTCTTGCCTTACACTCTATGCAGTGTGTATCCCTCTAAATAAATCTACCTTTACTCAACTGTGGTTAGCACTTGAATTCTTTCCTGCGTGAAGCCAAGGACCCACACCAGGAGGGGCACATCCTGGGGCTCCACCAAGACCTGGGACATGGCCCTCCTCATACCCCACATCTGTTTTCCTGCATCACTTGGATAAACACCTAGCTTCCTGCAGATAATAAGTTGCATTCAAAGCCCTACAGTCAAGTCCCTACAAGATTTACCAGAAAGCTGATTCTAGTCTCTAGAAAGCATTTCTCAAGCTTCTTGGTGCTTACAAAACACCTGGGAAGCTTATCAAATTGCAGATCGTAAGTCTGGGCTATGAGGCCCCAGATTCTGCATTTCTAAAGGCATCGAGTGGAAACCAACAGGGCTGGACCACACACAGTCTGATAGCAAGGGTCTGAAGTGGTAGCAACGTGCCCACAGTCTCTGCTGATTCCAAGTTTTGTTCCCCTTTAACTCAAAAGTCAAGGGCAGGATCTACAATTCATCTGCAGGAAGAACAATACTGAGAGCAATTTTTCTACCCATCACTGATGCTTCCATCCATATCATTAAACAAGGTGCTAAGTAAAAATCAATTATTTAAAGGAAACACTAGTAACTGAGACTCAAATTAGTAATTTGAAGGAGAACATATCTCAAGGCTCACTGAGTCCTTTATCTTCCTTAAAACACTGCTGGAAAACATTTCTCAAACTAAAAATAAAGATATTGTTGATGAAAAATTAATTAGGTGATCTAAGAAAGAAACAGAAAATTTTATTTGAGCCAAACTTGAGGATTATAACCTGGGAAGAGCATCTCAGAAAGCTCTGAAAACTGTTCCATCGGTTAGAAATCAAGGCACAGTTCCACAAGTTTTTTTTTGAGACAGAGGGCTATACCTCAAATGACGTATTATTGACAGTTTACATAATCCATATCTAAGTGGCATCCTGGTGGGTCATGTGACCCCTTACAAGATCAAGGAGGAATGTCATCTTTTAAGTTGTCTTGTTGATTCTAGGAGAATATTGCTCTTTGTGGTTGAACGGGTATTCCTGCTGATGGGGGAGGTTTGGTCAACGTATAATGCAGACTCGCAGGGTGTATACTTATCAGCATCCACTTCTGGAAATTTTTTATGTGTTTGGGTTGCCTTCCCGCTGACATCCCTAGGAGCTCCAAGAGAGAAGCGACAAGGCGAGCCAGAAGGGTTGGGTCCTGTCCCGGGGAGTGGCTGCAGCACAGAATGCACGGAGACAGCCCCAGGCAGGCCAGGGGAAGGAGGGAGCGCGGGGCTACGGGCACCGGGACTGCGCGGCCAGACGGCGCCTAGGTGCTGGCGCTGGATGCGGCGGCGCTGGGCACACAACTGGCTGTGCTGTTGCTAGTGGCCGTCCAAGTGGCCGAGGACCTGCTGCAGCGGCATCTGGCGGGTGGGCTCGGAAGCAGCGCTGGTCGCTGTCCACTCGGGGTGGGTGCTGAAGCTGACCGTGCGGGATGCGCGCGCACCAGCAGCAGCTTGCGCTGGACTCTGAAAGCATCAGCTTCCTCTGGCCTCTGGGAGTGGATTTCAATAACAGAGAGGGCTGCCGGCACAAGGGCAACTCTTTCATCTAGGTCGACGTCTTCCAGAAGCAGCTGCTCAGCCTCCTGGTGAGGAAGGGGTAGCGGCTTGGCTTCCACATTCTAGGCACCAAAGTGAGGAGGGGTCTGGTAAAATAGACTACCCCCTCTCTTACCCTCCCAACTCCCAACATCAGCTAACCACAGGGGTCCAGTGACAGCTGATGGGCCTGACTGTCCTCTCTCCTTGCCTTGTAATGGCAAAGTTAATTATCAAACCAGCTTTTTGATGAGGAGCAAGGAACTCACAAGCTGATTCATCTCTCTGTCTGTAAAATGCGAGTAATATTTGAGAGCATCTAGAAAGCGGAATAATATTCCCAACTCATTAAAGTTTTTGTGACAATTTCATGAGATGGTGCAGGCAGAAGGGTAGTGCACAGTCTGTTGCTCATAGGAGATGCTTAGAAAATGAAAATTATCATTTCCAGCTGCAAACTGAGTTCCAAGAAGTTCCAAGAGAAGGGCCCTCATCTTTTTAGAAGCAAGTGCTCAAAAATCAAATATCAGGTGGCTCCAAGGAAAGAAATTTCATGAGTACTCACAGAACAATGAGAAGACGATTAAAATGACAGAATTTTTTTTTCGAAGTGTAAATTTAGCCAGAATAAGCAAGTAAAATCAGCCCTCGTGTTTCCTTTTGTGGAGTGAACACTTAATTTTAATGTCTGTTATCTTTTAGCATGAAATCATTTCAGGGGGAGGGAATTCAGGGTGTTATTTAAACTTATAGAAGTATGGATTTTTCACTTATAAAAACTTAGGTGTCATGATAAGCCATGATCTAAAAAAAAAATTCCAAGTCCCATTGCGTGATAACTCAAATTTATCTAGTTCCTTTTTTCTTTGTATATATTTTCATCTCACAATAACCATATGATGTGGGTTTTTACTATGTCATTTTAGCAATGAGAAAATTAAGGCTCAAAGAGATTAACTAATTTGTTAAGGCTACAAAGGTTGGAAGTTGCAGAGCCAAGATTAAAATCCATGTCTGAATGACTCTGGGGCCAGTGCTCTTTCTAACACCACATCTACTACTCCCTTCCAGTGGCATACCATAGACTAAAATTAAAATTAACATGTGGCTATAATATCTAATTAATCTATTAACACTATTAACAGGCACTACCAGGCTTATGTAGATAAGTCAGAGAACAGACTTTCAAGGTCAAACACCCAGCAAAATCAAGCAGGAGTAATTTACAACAGATTAATGTTGCTTATAGCTGCAACTGATAGAACTTTCACAGTAATCAGAAACAAAACAGACTCTGATCACATGAAGTGCACAAATCATTTTGTCCACATACCATGAATATTTATTAAATTCACAACATATAGGGCTCTGGTCTAGATTTTTAGACATGCAGCCATTGTCCAAAACACATGATTAAAAGAGAATGTATTAAATTGTTAGTAGCTGTTACCTTTGGACAACAGGATTTTATGCATGAATTTTACCTTCTTCTTCTTCTTCTTCTTCTTCTTCTCCTTCTCCTCCTCCTCCCTTTTGTTATTTTGCATGCTTTCTAAAATGAGCATCTATTACTTTTAACCTGAGAAAAATGTTTTGTATATGTAAGGGGATTTTAATGGACCAACTTAATTTTGATACCTTGGTGTATGTGAAACACATCTTACAATCAGCCCTACTAACTCACTTGAGAGCTTAATATTTCAGTAACCATTCCATTGATTTAAGTTGCAGCCCACTTTGTAGGAAAAACAGACATTTTTTTATCAGAGTATGTCCACCAATTCAAAGAAAAGGGGTAGGGCAAAGAGAAAGAAAGAGAAAAATAGTCCCATGAAGCAGAAACTCAATCTTAAGAACTTTTTTATTTGCCAGTAACATGGATCTGATACCCAAAGACCAGCCTTCACCCCAAGTTCCAGGGTAGGGCGTGGGTTATGACTGTGGAGACTCAGCCTAGGAAGAGTGGAGCAAAAAGAACTCAGGTACAAATCTTGTAGGGAAATTCTGACCAGAAGCAAAACAGCATCATACTTATACATCCCTCCTCCCACTTCTTTCAAATATTTTCCACTAAGTTACTTTTGCCCAGCAATCCATTCATCATGAAAGAATAAAAGCTCAGTCAAGAGATTTAAGCAAAAAAGTTATGGAAGTAAAACTTAAAAATTCAATATATTCTTTTCCTGAATCCAAAAAATTACCAGAGAAGAAACTAACCCTATTCATAGGCATCTTCAGAGGACATTCTTGGCAAATAACATCTCTCCAACTTCAGAGAGGGCAACTCCACTTTTATACCTAATTTACATTCTCTGTATTTGTAGCACCCCCACCCCTCGCTGTCCATTGTGGAAGGTTTCTGTTGCCTTTCTGTGTTTTAGAGCATTTAGTGGGTTTTTTTAAAATTGTTTTAGCCTCTTAAAAGTCTCTTTTGCTGAGAAAGTATGAGTGTGTGTGTGTGTGTGCGTGTGTGTGTGTGTGTGTGTGAGAGAGAGAGAGAGAGAGATGGAGTGAGATCTGTGTAGTACCAGTAATGCAGAATATGTGAAAAGCTTAAGTTGCTCTTTTGCTAGCAGAAAAATCAAAGCTGTCAGTCAGGTTAAAATTGGTGTGTTAGCAATAACCTAATGATAGTAAAGACTGTGTTGGAGTTTTAAATGTCTCTTTACAAATGCTAAGGGCACAAGGAGATATTTCCTGAACTCTGTGGGTATGTATTCAAGCCTGTCTGGCTTGGTGATCTAGAGCTTTTGCTATTTGTTGGTAATGTTCTATCTTAAGGAAAAAAAATGTTTTTTCATCAGATGAACTTTATAGGGGGTCAAAAGTCAAATAACTCGTTAAAATTAACAGTAGCCTCAAATGAATGAATAACCACCAACAAAAGAGAGAGGGAGGTTATCTCAGGTTGGCATCTCTCTAAATAAAAAAGCTGTGTCATTAGACACTCAGATTTACTTGGCTGAACTTCCCAGAAATAAAAGGTTTCTGTGGTTTAGCAGCTGTTGAATTGTTGGGCACAGAAAGAACAATCACTCTGGATATGAGATGCAGTGCAAGAAAGTAATTAAGGCTCTGAGGTGAGACAGACCTAGGTTCCAATCAAGGATCCTTACTTCCTAGTTAACTAGAAAACCTGTCTGAGTTAACCAGCACAAGTTAACTTCTGCAAGGTGCATTGCATATTTTCTCGTCTGTAGATGGGAATAATAATAGTACCCATATCTCCAGGTTATTGACCAAACTGAGTAAGGCAATGTCCATAGGCTCCTTACCAGATATCTTTGAGTTTGCAATGGATGCCAGCTATTCTTACTCTTCTTTGTTTGTGCTGCCCCATTGTGAGCACATTTTCTCAACCGTGGAGATGAGCCCTATCCATCACTCACACACACACACACACACACACACACACACACACACACACACACTGTACTCTAGGCATCTGCTGGATTCTCCAAGGGGGCCAGCATATGAGCCAGGCCCCTGGAGGGAATTCTCAGCTCCCCTGTGGCCAGATTCTCAGAGTCTGAATCCTGTGTGCTCACCTGCTATGACAAACTCCAGAGAGTTGCCTGATGGAGAGCAAACGAGTAGGAATTAGTCAATGTGAGTTCACATAGAAGCTCTACTAATGACTAACAGCCAGGTGAGGTTAAACCAATTTCTTAACTTCTCAGATACTAGGTTTCAGATAACCCTGAAAACGGGATATACTGGCACCAAGCTCAAAGGATTATTGTGGGAAGGTTAAATGGAATGAGACGGGTGGATGTGTCAAGTACAGTGTGTGGCACAAGGAAGGTGCTTAGTTAGCACTGGTTTACTTCCTGGCACTGGGTTTAAGGGCATCTCTATTCTGAGGGCTTCCTATGCAGACTGTGCACCTTTAGGGTGCTCCCAGTATAATTCAGTAAGTGGAAACACAGGCAGAAGGTAGTCATTTTATCCCCACAAACATAGTATGTGTGCTTGTTCCACAGCAAGTAATCATGTAGTCATAGTGCGGTAGGCTTGAAAGTCCAGGACTAAAGAGGCAGCACAGGCAGAAAGATGCTTTGGACATATGTCAATACACCAGGGCAGGCTGAGAATGTGACGCGTAGGAGCTACGCTGACTGTTAAATTAACCGAGTGGCACTGATAGGCAGTCCCTTTCTCTTAGCTTCATTTTTCTTCCCAGAAAAAATAAGGAAATCTGACTAGCCTTCCCAGATCTTTCAACTCTGCCATGCGAGTCAGAGTTGACCTCTCATTTTAAAGTCGGTGGGGTGGGCTGGCGGGAGGGGGCAGAAAGTCCCTCTTCAGTCCTCTATTCTCCCCCTCATCCTCTTCTGATGCTTCTCTCCCTGAGATAGGGACAGCCCCTCTCTTCAATGCCTAAAGTTAAAAGAAGTCTTCAGGGTCTTCCTTCACCATTCAGAGAATTCTTTAAGACAGGAACGAGGAAGTGCCCAACCATATCAACAAGGACAAGGGTGCCCACAGCACTTACTGAATACATTTCACCACTGATTTTCCACGTGACCAGGGATACGGGCTTCAAATTCTCTGAGTTTCTGTTCCCTGGTTTTATTTTATTTTTTTAAAGTCAACTGAGGGAATGGAATAGCAATCTCAGAATGTTCAGAGGTAAGGATAACGGGTAACGTAGGATGGGATGCATACATAGGGTAACGTATGTTTTTAAGAGACTGACACAAAGAAATTGCTCAGTAAGTGTTCACTTCCGCTGCCTCAAAGGAACTGGAGGTCTATTGAAATTATAGATAACTTATTTTTTGTATACCCCAGAGACCCTGCACATAGCCTGGTATAATACATTTGTCAGATGGATCAAGGCACAAACAGTTATTTTAAAACAAAGCAAAAGCTCTCAGCATCATACAAAACTCTCAGATGAGCAGAGAACAGAACTGGACCACCAAAGTGCGGTCTAATTGCCAAACATGTGGTGTTAAACATGTTCTTATCCACATGACACAACAGAGTTCCCAGACTCATATTAACTATCAACCCAGGACCAATTTTTAATCAGGAAAGAACAAGAGGAGGACATTGAATAACAAAAGAGGAAAAAAAGAAAGTTTTTTTTAAAAAAATTAAACCAGTGGTCCTGCATTTTATGGGGTTTACAAAACCCAGCAGGACGCATGAGTCCTCCTCCCGTAAAACAGGTGTGTGCACCACTTGGCACACAGTGTCAGCGCCACTTTAGAATCCTCTATTCCAATCCATTTAGACTCCAAATCCAAACTCTGTAGCCATATCAGATGTTTTTCAACTTACTGTGGACTTCCGGCAAAACATGTGCAGATGGTTCAATTGCACTGATCTTTGAAGGCTCAGTTATGTCCTAACAAGCAACTTAAAACTCCCAGAGGATAAGATTTATATGCTTGCCATGCTGACAATCTAGGAAAGTTCTTATTAAACTGCTCAGATGACCCTTTGCATTTTACAGCCCAACTGCTGGGGAAGAGAGGGTTTACAGATTCTTCTCCTGGCAGTGAGGTGAGCTGAGCAGCCAGGGAGGGTCATCAGAAAGACTCTCCCCCTGTGATCCCAGACCACCGGACAGAGTCCACACTTCTCATCAAGCAGAGTTACTACTGGGAAGCTTTAGCCTCCATTTCATAGTTTGTTTCGAAAACTCTGGACTCCTGAGACCCCAGTGGAAGAACTCCCTCCCAGGGCCTTAAGCCAAGATGCTTCAGAGGCACAAGTCTGATGTTGGGAGCGAGTGTAGCTAAGGATGTACTTCAGGGATATCTTAGTCCATTCAAGCTGTTATAAGAAAATGCCAAGAACTGAGCTGCTTACAGACAGCAGAAATGTCCTGATTACAGTTCCGGAGGCTGGAATTCCAAGCTCAGAGTGCCGGTATGTTGGGTTCTGGTGAGAGCCCTCTTCTGTATTGCAGGCTGCCCCCTTCAATTGTATCCTCACATGCTGGAAGGGGCTAGAGAACTCTCTGGGGAATTCTATCTTTTACCTTTTAGGAAAGCTCTGCCTTCATGACACAATCATCTCCCAAAGTCCTCACCTCCTAGCACCTCTGGCAGCAGGCAGCTGGTGTGTCTCCATCCTGAGTTCCCTCAGGGCTCACTGTCAGAGGCGGCTGAAATGGGATGGCTATTGATGGCTGCAGCATCCTTTGTTTACTGATGTGGCAGGCAACATTTTTCATTCACATTCCTAACCTTCTTTCTCCCTCTAAGTGTCCACACCAGAAATCCAGGACCACAGATTGTGCTTGGACCCCTCAGCTTACGAGATCAGGATGGAGGTCACTTCTGCAGTGAAGGAATCTCCAAACTTGCATCAGGCAGGCAAACAGCTAAGCTTCCACCTGAAAATCTATGGAGCCTCCTGACCCTAAGATATCATTTTGACATGCCCAGCTTCTGACTGCAAAGTAGTTAGAGCTCCCTGTCACATTCTCAGTTCCTTGGTAAGTACTGGGAGAACACAGTAGGGAAATAACTTGTTTTTCATCATCTACGAAACTCTATAATACTTTAAACTTCACTTTGTGTGTTTTTTATTTTCAAATAAAGATTGTCATCCATACTGCTGTTATATAAAAACATGTAAGCAGCATTTATTGATTCCTAACCAGCACCATTTGTGAGAAATTTAGCTGCCTGGCTTGCTACAATTGAGCCAAGAAAGTGTTTTTGCCACTCCCCTCACTCCGCCCCTCCCTCCACCCCCCCACCCCCCGCCAGGATATACTTACCTGTTTACGTCTGTCTGGCAGGATCTGGCGGTGAATCTTGGGCTTCAGGATCTTGAGTCTTCAGAAGAACTCCTTTGCAAGATCACGACAGCTGTGGATCAGAGCGACATCTTGGAAGCTTTGGCTACCAAAATAAGACCCTCTCAACAGGTGGTGGAAGACTTTAAACAGGATGGACTCCTCACCACAATGTGACTACCCACCATGGAGGGTGGTTCCTCTCCGTGCAGGACAGAAAGGAGCCAAGAATGCAGTTAGGCTGAAATAGAATTTTGTGAATGTTAGCAAGTTAGCAGCTAGACAATAAAGCTACACGGAAGCTTTGGGTCTTCACACATAAATGAAATGAATGAAGTTTCCAAATGTAAGAGTCAGGTTTCTGGAAGTCATTGCAATGGATATGATGGGCTCACCAGGGGAGAGGGCGTACCTGTGGCCCAGGTGAAAATGAGCATTCTTACTTGGTCCTGAGGATTTTCGTAATAAAACAAAATCACTCTCTCCTAATGTTTCAGGCAACCAAATTTCCCTAGTCATTGTACTCTTTTCTTAACTTTTCTGGGTGTTTGAAAAATGTCAAAACATAACAGGTTGGGATAAAGGAAAAGAATAGATCAACAGAAAATAAGTAAAAGAATAGATGTAATCTCATAGAAATTTTTTTTTAAAACTCAGGACTTTAAGTGGAAAATATTTAACTTTATGAAGAATTCACTTAAAAAAAAAACTTAAGTTATCTTTTTTTTTTTTTTTTTTCACTTTCCTGTGGAGGAATGAAAACCCCTGGGCATCCATCAGAGGCCCAGCACTGGGGAGCCCTGTTCTGGAAAGGCAGCTCGTGGGGCAGTGGGTTGAGAGGATGAGTTTGGGGCTAGTGCCCTTGTTTGGGTGCCATCCCAGACCCTGCTACTTCTTGGTCACTGAGGGAACTTGCACAAGCTGCTTAAATTCCTTGTGCCCCACTTTCCTTATTTGTAAAAACTGGGCTGATGAGAATGGAACAAAGTAATGTTAAGAGACTTGGCCACAGCTTGTAAGTGACATTAGCTGTGTTTGGTTTCCAAGTAAATGGTAGGAAAACCCATCACCAAAACTTTCCTCTGTCTCTGCACACCTATAGGTCTTAGTTAGAACTTCTTTCAGAACCTTCAAGCCATAGTTTATTGTGTGTTTACTGGTTTTATCCTATTTGATTGATTTCTTGATGCAGGAGGTGTTTGATTTTTCTTGGCTTTTCTCAGAAATATAACAGATTTTTTTTCACTCATGTGTTTGAATGAATAGTGGAAATACAAAGACACTTGCTAAGGAAGGCCACATTGATCAAGAGAAACCTGTTTGATACTCTTCATTTTGGTTACCTTCCATGAGAAGTTTATCAGAAGTTTATCAGCCAGGATGCTGCCCAGGTCTCCTTAACATGTTAAGTCTGACACCAAAGCATGAGGCTTAATTTCCCAAGGAACAGTGGCTTAAATTAAAGCAGGTTTGCAGAATTGTTGGGGCTTTTGTGTGTCTGAGAGGAAGGGAAACCACCAGCATCCTGGTAATGACAATGAACGAAAGAAACGTAGCCACGCATGAGTGACGCCAAACTGCTTTCAGCAAAAAAACTGATCAATATTATGTTCATAAATCTTTAGTTATTGCAGAAGTGATCAATCAAAAAGAAAAGTTCAAATGCAGAAATCCTCTTTGGGAATTGGGCTTTAGCCTTAACATTGTGGGAGGATAGTGCCATCTGGTGTGTAGTTCTATAACTACATGTTGAATTTTTTTTTTTTTTTAACCTCCTCCCTAATTATCAATGTGGTTCAGCTGGCTTTACGAAAATAAATCATTCTTCGGGCTTCCATAAGGACATGTTAAAAACCTCGGCTCATTCCCAAGCTTAAGACTCCTCCAGCTCATAAGAGTCTTACAAGCTAAACAGGGTTCACCCTCGGATAGATTCAAAGTCAAAGTCACATTCAAGCTGAAGTCCAAGGGATCAGAAACTATGAATAGAGGAAACCAGTATGGAGAGAGAAAAAGGTAGCCAGTGAGCAGAGATGGGGGCAGGAAACCATGAAACCTATGAGAGAAAAAACAAACACAGGTCTGTCCTTGGGCTCCAGCAGGCCCTGATAACATTCTAACTTAGCTCATTTGCACCCTGATCATAAACTTTTCAGTAAACCTCTGTTGCTTGCAATGGAATAAGCCTAACTTAAAAAAAAATTAGTTTAAATTAAGCGAAAAGATTATAAATCCTCAAATCTGGCAGGCTTACTTACACAATTCCCCAAATGCCTGAATGTCTTTCTTCTTTAACCTTCTGATAGAGACCACTCTGGCTGGGAGACACTTTTCCAGGACTGGATCATCAGAAGATGTGGGAATTTGGGTTTTTAATGTTTGCCACGTTTTGCTGCGTTGTGTTTATATGCACAGTAAAGTTTGTAAACAGCCTGGGTCATGGAACGCTCTAGAAGGTTTCTGCGCAGGAACATTCACTCTCCGTAATGCCCTAACAAGGAGAGGCTGTAACATAGAAAGCCAGCGTCCGCAACTTTCCTTTTTCAGTCAGGTGTGGACTACACTTCCCAGAATGCCCCATTGCTGGAGCTCCTGCAGGAGTGGCCAGGAAAACGCGGAAGTGGTTACGGGTCGCCCAGCAACGAGCGGACTCCTGGGCCGTGACTGGACGTCCACGCCCTTTGCTTGCAGCCTGGAGGTGGACGAAACTCGTCTTCTTCTCCAGACCCATAGAGAGCTCACCGGCTCTTACCTCCAGCCGAGCGGCCGTGCGCGCTCGTCTGGGCTTTCCCTGCCGTTCTACTCAGGTCCCGCCCCCTTTCACTCCGGCAGTTGCGAAACTGCGGAGACTGGATTCCAGCTGCCGAATCGGCTGAGCGGCTCCGGGCGGCGCAGTGCGCAGGCGCGAGCGTCTGGGACCCGCGGCGCGCGGCGCTCGGTTGAAGCGGGAGTGAGTTCCTGGGCGCGGAGAGGCGGTAGCCGGCGTCCGAGCAAGCGAGTGACCGGGTGCCTCCTCTGCAGCCATGGCAGCCCTGCGCTACGCTGGCCTGGACGACACGGACAGCGAGGACGAGCTGCCCCCGGGCTGGGAGCAGAGAACCACCAAGGACGGCTGGGTTTACTATGCCAAGTAAGAGGGCCGCCGGGCCTGGGACACACCTCGCGTGGGATGCACCTGGAGCCCTGACCCCCGAATGCCACCTACGCGGGGACGGCCGTGGGCCCCTGCTCGGACTTGGCCTGCACGGCCAAGGCGGCAGTAATTGTTGAAGAGCTGCCGGGGTCCTGAGGACAGGCCGGCCCCCTCTCTGAGCCTGGGTCCAGCAGGAGTCACCTGGCGGCCTCCCGGGCCCGCGGGTCTGCTGCTTGGGATGCAGCGCTGCACGGTGCAGGGATGGCAGGCCAGGTTTATCCCTTTCCCCCTCCAAAATCACAAAAAAATGCCGACATACAGCTCCCTCCTCAGGGGTCTGGAGTGGGGACCTAGGAGTGCGTATTTTAAACAAATACCTTGGTATAGCTATGTGTGTACACGTGTATGTTCTTGTATATAAAATATAGCTAATATAGCTTTACTGTAGTTCTCGGGAAAGTTTTGCAAACACCAGCAGACCTTTTCTTTCACCACTTACTGTGTGACTTTGGACCACTGGAAAAATTTTCCGTCAAGGTTTTCCCACCTGCAAAATCGGTTAATAGAGCTTTAGTTGAGGCACTGTATGTAAAGTTCGCAGAGGCCTAAAAATACTCAATGCTGGATAGCTGTTAGCTTTTTCTGCAGCTCTAACGGCACCTTCTAGGCGTTATTAGATATTAGAGACACCTGGGGACTATACTAATCTCCATTTCGGGTCTCCCCAGAGACCCTCACGCAGCACGCATCCAACATAGAGAATCTGCTTTTTAAGCCTTTCAGGTGAGACAGATTACCAGGAGGGTAATTCCTAAATGGGCACTTGCTGGTCCCTCAGTCTTTGCCCTAAGGGCTCTTTCAGCTCTCAGAGCTGAGCTTAAATGTTACTGCCCACGAGAGCGTGCCCTGGTACCGGCCCTGCACCCGCCTCTTAGAGCCTCACCGCCCTGTGGTACTCATCCTTGTCTGCCGGTATCTACCCACTCCTCTGCCCTGTTTGCGCTCTGTCTCTCCCAAGATTGTCACCTTCAGGAGGGCAGGGACCTTTCCTTGTTTCCCTCTGAATCCCCAGTGCTTAGCAGCCAGGACCAGAAAACAAGTCCATGGGGGAATGAGTAAATGAGTCCGTCAAGCGAAGTTTTCCTGCTGGGCTCCCTGGGCAGGCGGCATTCTCAGCCCTGGGGATGCGCAGATGCACATGGCTTGCATCCAGCATTCTGGGCTCCTCTGCTCCTGCTCTGGGTGAGGCCCATCCTTGTTCTGGCCGCTGCCTTCAGAGCTCCTGACCTCATTTCAAGCTCACCTGGAGCCCTGAGTTAGGGCTGGAGGCACCTTCTCCTGTGCTCACTCTGCCCCTCCCCTCCCTTTGTGTTCGGTGGCCTTTCCCCTCTGCTTCCTTCGTAGGTGGTGCCCACTGTCTGGGCCTGGGGCTTGTCTTGCATGCCCCAGCTAGCCCTTCTGAGAGCTTCCAGGGAGCCCATGGCCGGGGACTCAGTCGTGCGTATGTGGTCTCTGAAAAGTCCTGACCCCAGCAATGTCTGGGCCCATCGTTTACACTGTCTGTGGTGACAAGGCTTGGTGGGCTCCCAGCTTGAGGGGTGCCTCTCTCCAGACACTCTCTTCAGCCCTACCAGCCTACTGGCTTGGGGTTGAAGGATGCCTCTGAACCATCCTGACCCTGGATTCTCAGCATCCCCCTTGATCATTCCTGACCTGCAAGTATCTGGTCCTTCTTTTCTGTCCTAATTCTGGAAAGTCACTTGTCCCTTGGGGTTTGGGAAACTTGGCTAATGGGCTCTCAGAAGATTTTTTTTTCCAAATGGTCTTCCTCCCACTGTGGCAGGGTCACGGCCAAGGACAGAGGCTGTAGCTCCCAATGAGAGCTCTGGGGTCCTGTGGAAATGCTCCTATGACTTCACCCCTCTTTTATTGTGTGGGGCTTCCCTACATGTCCCACAACACACTCAGACATCAAAGGAGCACACGTCACATGACTCAAGGCCCCCAGACTGGGCTCCCAGGGAGGGGACCTTCTTGCTGCTGGGGGCAGACCTGTCACCAGAGAGAGCCTTACCCAGGGGGTGGGGATAGAAGGACAAGGTCTTGGTGCTGGGGGCTGTGGCTGCAGTCACCTAGGCCTTGCTGGGACCTCCATTCGCACCTGCTTTTCTTCTGAAGGCCAGGCTTCTTGGCAGCAGAGGGATGACTGGCCGGCCCCATTGGGAGATGGGTTCCTTGTCCACAGTTGGCTCTGGATCTCCTAGTTAACTTCAAGAGACTAGGCTTCCGGAAAAAAAAAAAAAAAAAAACCCTACAAAAAAAAACCGACCCTTAGAAGAGCTTACTTGAAAGTGATATCCGTGTAATGTGATGTGAATTTAATTTTGATCCCTGTGGCTTAAATTAAAATCACTGTTAATTATCTCTTTAAATGACAAAACGCTTACTGAAAGAAAAGAAAAATAAAAGAGGGCTTATATTTAAGGGAGAATAAGATAACAGTTTGGGGACATGTGGTGTAATTTTCTGTTCATTAAAAAGTCATCGTAGGTTACAATGAAAAAGGAACACCTTTTAATGAATTTTTATATAAAAATTGGCTTAAAATAATGCTCCTGTGTGAAGGGCGCAGTTTTTACCTCTGCACACATGTTAACTCATTCAGTCCTCTGTTATGCCAAGAAGTAGGGCTGTTGTTGCTACCCCCTTTTCATGGATGGAGAAACTGAGGCACAGGGAGTTTGAACAGCTTCTTCTCCAAGGACACATGGCCGGTGAGTGAGAGAACCAGGAAACGTGGGCCTCAGGCTCTGAAACCCTCGTTACCACGTTGTGCTTTCTTCTGCGAGGCCCGGGTTCTTCCCTGGGGACCCTGTGCCTGCGGGAGCCGGTTGGTGTGTCTGGAGACCCCTTCTGTCACCAGAGCCCTTTTGGCATCTGGTGGGTAGAGACCAGAGATGCTGCTTATCACCCGCCGATGCCTAGGATGGTCTGCACGTACTGGAGTGCGGAGAGGCGGATGATTGTCCTGGGGAGTCAGGGCTTCTCTCTGTGCAGGCAGGATTTGATGGTGGTAGATGGACTTGGTCCTTGCTGGATACCCTCCGTTTGTACAGCCGCCATCCCAGGGAGGCTGTCTCTTTGCAGCTGCTCTCTGCGATGGGCATGATGCCTGGGAGGCTGGCTCACTGAGTCCAGGCCATGCGGGAGCTCAGCTCTTGGGCCTTTGGAGTCCAATGTCCACGGCATCCCAGCACTGGCCACTGAGAGTCTGCAGAAACACCGAAAGCCAGTGGTTCCTGGGAAGACCCTACTTTTGACTTGGAACGTTTTTACCGGAGCATTTACATGCTCTCTGTGTTTATTCTCTGTAAAATAACGGAGAGGGAGGGAATCTGGTCATCAGTGATTAAAGATTATTTTCTCTGTTGGCGTGAGCACGCGACCTTTGCCTCTTGGAACATCCCGCTGTTCCCATGATTACGTAATTTTATGTTTTTCTCAACTCTTTATCACCTGTTGACAGGTGTCTCTAGTCTGTTATTGGCTCACGGTTTTAATTATAACTGTGTGCTCTTTGGAGCTAAAATGCATGTTTGGCACAGAAGTCAGACTAGTTTGTATATTTAATTTGTTCAAAATAACAGGATTTTTGAGGGCTTTTTATATGCCAGGTACTGTGTTCAACCCTTCATATACAGTATCTTCATAATATTCTCCTGAGGTCAACACTAGGATTATTTCCACTTTGCAGATGAGGAAATTGCAGCTCTGAAGTTGAGTGACTTGACCCAAAGGCACATGGCTAGGTGACCTATGGGGTTGCTGGACTGCTTTCTTAGTGACCTCTTGGACACAGTTAGGAATCAGTCCTTAAAAAACACTTTAAAGTTGTATCTGTGGAAAGAATAAACATTTAAGAAGATTAAGGTTCTATCTGAGGATTTCTACATACCAGCATTATAAGTTAGGCTGACATCTTTCAGTCTCTCCTAGAATAAGACTAAAATACAGAGGAGAATATATCTCTAGATGTTTTGAGTGATTCAGTGTGATTCCTCAAGTTGACCCTCAGCCGGGGTGGAGGTCCATTTCCTCCTGTTGCACAGCTGGCTGATAAACGCAGGCTCTCAGGAGGTTTTCACATATTGCTGTTTCTTCCAGCCCAGAGAATTGGATCTGATGCAAGCGGTAACCTGTTCTGAATATTTCTGAACATCTGACTTTACTACTTGTGAGGAAGAGGATTGTTTGGGAGAGAGAAAATTTAATGCAGTTGAATAACTTTCGGAAGTGTAACTTTTACTTATTGTTGTTTTGTGGGTTTTTTTTTTTTTTTTTTTTTTGACAGTCATACCGAGGAGAAGACTCAGTGGGAACATCCGAAAACTGGAAAAAGAAAGAGAATAGCAGGAGGTTTGTATGTTGTTGTCCTAAAGCAGAGAACCTTGTATTTGAAGCAGTAATTAGATGGGGAAAGTCACAGGAAGAGAAGAAGCCATCAAGGAACCGGACTCTGACTCCGGGAAGTGGATGGGATTCCGTTGGGAGAAGTGACATGATCTTGGGATGGAGTGGTGAGGGTGACTTCCTGCTGGCCTTAAATTAAAAAGTATTAAAATAATTGGGGTCTTTCACTCACAGTTCATTAGATTTTTCTGTAGTTGCACTGTTTATAAAGTTGTTCTTGGTTCCTCTCTGGGAATGAAACAGACCAGAATTTCCTAAAGCTTGTTGTGACTTACAGATCCTTCCGAGTAAGTGTGTGATCCACAGAGTAGACACGTAGGAAGGTCCCTGGCCTCCAGAGGTTTGGGGTCTATTTGAAAAGACAACATGTACCCATGCTAAAAACATGAAACTGCTCTGTAATACCGTGTAAGAGTCATCCCAAGTCAGCCTGTGCCTGGTGTTGTCTGCCTGCTATGGTAGAGATATGTCCTGTGAATTCATTCAAGGGAGAATTCACCTTGATTGGAGCCGCTAGTAAGGTTTTTGTCAAAAGCAGGAGCTGACTGGAGGGTTTAAGAAGGATCAGGAATGAAATAGTTGTACTTCCAAGCAGAAGGCAGGTTGGGTCATGGGCCTTCCGAACCTCCTGCAGCTGGGACGCGTGACTATTGGTCTGGGTGGGTGGGGGTGGGGGGAGGCCTGGGGCTGCGGCTGGAAGGATAGGCCTCTGCTCCTGGCCTGGGGCCCAGGCCTCTGTTCACCCCACCCCTCTCCATGTTGACCTGTCCTCTTTCCTGTATTTCAGATTTGCCCTACGGATGGGAGCAAGAAACCGATGAGAACGGACAAGTGTTTTTCGTCGAGTGAGTGTCTCCAAAGAAACTATTCTCAACCATTTTGCTTTTGACTAGGAATTTTTTGGTAAAAGGAGTATACCTTGACTGTAGAAAAGTATTATATAGTGTGTAAGTGTGGTCGTAACAGCAGGGATAACTCCTTCTAACAATTTTTGGATTTTTTTCCTTCCATTCTTTATATATGCTTAAAAAAAAAAACAAAATATATTGCGTGAACTGTTTTGTAAAATGTGTTTCCCACATAATTCTTGTGAGCATTTTCTCGCATCCTTATAAGTTTTTCAAGAAAATGATGTTTAACAACTATGTAGTATTATTTTGTACAGATATATGATAATTTATCAGATTACCTCCTGGGCTTTGATGTTGTTAAATTCCCTTGGTGGGGCATCCATACAGGCAGACCTTGTTGTACTGCACTTTGCAGGTACTGTGTTTGGTTTTTTTTTTTTTTCTTTAACAAATTGAAGGTTTGTGGCAACCCTACCTTAAGCAAGTCTGTTGGTGCCATTTTTCCAATAGTGTTTACTCAGTTCATGTCTGTGTGTCACATTTTGGTAATTCTCACAGTATTCAAAACCTTCCACCAACAAAAAGACTGTGACTCACCAAAGGCTCAGACGATGTTTAGCCTTTTTTTAGCAATACAGTATTTGTTAATTAAGGCATGGATTTTTTTTTAGATGTGATGCTTTTGCACACTTAATAGATGACAGTATAGTGTAAAAATAACTTTCATGTGCACTGGGAAACCAGAGAAGTGTGACTCGGTTTATTGCAATGTTCACTTTATTGCATTGGTGTGGAAACCAAAGAATTTGTGCGACTCGTTTTACCGTGCAATTGCTTTGGTGTGGAACTGACCCTGCAGTGTGGTATCTCCAGAGGAAGGCCGTAGTGATAAATAACATTTTGGGCATCCTTCTCTATAAAATTTAGAATAATTTCCAATAACAAGCAGCAGTGGTAACCACCTGTCTAGCACCTAGCATGAGCCAGGTGTGAGTCTGACCTGCAGTATTGGCTAATTCAGTCCCCAGAATGCCCTAAGGGAGGTGAACAGGCACGCACAGTCCTGGCCGGTCACCTCCTTCTCTGACCCTGTTACAGTGGTGTGCTGATAAATGCTTAACAACCGCTTCCCTAGGGGAAAAAGCCCGGATTTGCTGCCGGGGTGTAAATACTTTCACCATATCTTATTTCAAGCTACTGAGGACTTGAGAAGAGATTTGCGCTTTTGGCTCCGGCATCTCTCTGTCGTCTGCATGACACTGGAGCCAAAATGCTGACCTGGCAGCTGTGGTCATAATCAACATGAAAGTTGGATTGTTCTTGGGTCTTAGTATTTATGGGGTGATGAGGATAGATTTGATACTGTATGTAATTTTCCACACACACGTACTACAAATACATTTTAAGTCATAAAATCGCATCTCTTTCTTTTTGAAGAGCTCTCAGTAGTTTTTAAGAGATTTTGAGGTCTGTCTCAAATCCCAGGGTTACATTTAAAATGTAAAAAATAAATTCTGTTACATAAGGTGTAACCTATTAATGTGTATGTACCAGTGTATTTTAGTATTGTTTCCACAGGATTTATAGTGACTCCAAATCAAAACTAGCGTGTGTGTGAGAGTGCAGTCTTAAAATGAAAATCATTAGAATTTTAGTCGCAGGAGAGTTTCATATTTACTGTTGGGACTTTTTATCATTTTGAGTTTTCTGCTTCTCTGTCGGTCTTCTCAGGCCCTTGTACGTAAGAGATTTAATTGAAATCTACTGAAGAGAGTGCCTGACAGATCTTATGGCCACATTTACATGAATTAAAAAAAAAAAAACCCGGGGCAGAGTCTAGCTCAGTGGTAGAGTGCATGCTTAGTTAGCATGCACGAGGTCCTGGGTTCAATCCCCAGTACCTCCATTAAAATAAGTGAATAAACCTAATTACCTCCCCACCTCAAAAAACAAAAACAAAAACAAAAGCAAAACCCCGAAGCCTCCTGCACTGTTGTGATCTGAGGCTACAAGGCAGTGCCTGTTGTGCGCTGCAGCCTGCTTTACAGGCAGTACTGAAGAAAAGGATGCGATGCCTGCCTTTCTAGGCAGGAAGAGAATCCTTCTGGAGGCCAGAAGACAGATTAAACAGACCCCAGGTCTTCGCTGGGTTAAGAATAAGCCTTTCTGGTACGTGAAAAACGGGGTTGGCCTGGCCTGCCCTCTCAGACTGTCTCGTGGCTGTGAGTGCCTATGTCCACGACGGCAGGTTCACCGCCTTCTCCTCTTCTCTGCAGCCACATCAATAAAAGAACTACCTATTTGGACCCAAGGCTGGCGTTCACCGTGGATGATAACCCTACAAAGCCAACCGCCAGACAGCGTTACGACGGCAGCACCACTGCCATGGAGATCCTGCAGGGCCGGGACTTCAGTGGCAAAGTGGTCGTCGTCACCGGAGCCAATTCAGGAATAGGTAGGCCGGGAGCTGGCGGTCATTGTCACTGTTAGTCCTAGTTCTGTCTCTGCTGTGGTGAAGCCCCCACAGTTGAGCTCTGATGGAATTCTGGTTAGTGATTCTCTCCTCTGTGCTATCGTTTGGTTAAAATCCTGGCCTCTTTCCCCATCCTGGTGTTATCACGAAGGGAAGGCCACAGAGGGGACCACCTTGAATTCTCCGAAAGCTGAACACTGAGCTGGGATCTGAGGTTCGGGCAGCAGCTCCGTGGGGGAGAGGCTGACCTGGTCAGCGTGCTGCGTGGACGTATCCCAGGGACCCGGGTTACTCGGCCGTGTTGATTGGAGATGGACTGTCGGGAACAGCAGCAGCGAGGCAGGGCTTTGGAACAGAGGGCATTGCAGGTGTCAGTTGGTCACCGAGAGTATCATTTTCCCTTGAGAACAGGATCTTATTTCTTTACAAAGCGGGAGAATCAGTCCGTGTCGTAACCTCTGAATTAACCCTGGTGGTTGCCTGTGTTTACCCCGGTGACCATCCGGGGGGAGCGGGCCGGAGGGGGCCGGGAAGGAACCAGCCACAGAGCAGATGCTCGAGTGGTCACTCTCCATATGATTTTATTCTTTATTGTTTTGGTCCATTTACATCAGTTTCTGAATCCATAAGAACCAGCTGCTTTGAGTAAGGATTCACATTTTCAGTTTAATTTAGAGAGACAAAGAATGGCGTTGCGTTTAGCTGTCTTCTGGCAAGTTCTCTGTCCTTCTGACCCTGCACCACAGCCCCCTCCAGAACCCCCCTCGCCGGCCTTCTCTCTCACCAGCTTTGTCTCCTCATCCCTTTGTGCTTCTCCTGTCCTCCTCCTCTCTGTCTTTCTTCATTTCCAGTGACCCTTCCTTGACCTTCCAGAAACATTCCCTGGTCTCATGGGGCAAGTCCAGGAGGGGAAATGCATTCTTAGAGGATCAGCTGTTCCATAGCACAGGGTCTAAAATCTAACAAGCTGCAGTCCCAGAGCAGGACTTGTGACCGTACCTGTCTTTTAAGGCAAAGAATCCCATGGGATTTTTTTTAAAAATTGAAAGAGGTTTATTTAAAATCTACTCTCAGACCTCATCCTGGGCTCAGAATATGTTCAGTACAATTTTCTGAACTGCACTGGGGTTAATTCTCTATAATTGTCGACAGAAAAAAACTGATGATGCTCTATTAAAAATACTGGCTGGATCCTCAGTCAGCCAGACAACAAGTGTGTTGTGCTGATGGCATTTACTGTCGTGTGAGGGTGTGGACCAAGACAGTGCAGAATAACTAAGGACAAATAAGGACTTAAGTAAACTATCTCTTTTTATTTAACACTCTGTTAACCAGAAAACTAACTGAAAGATCTCATTCCCTTCATCTTTCAGGCTGGACAGTTTTTTCCTCTTGTTAGGAAATTATGTGACGACTGAGGGTTTCCTGCAGAAGTGTTCAGACTGGCTCTGTCTAACATGTGAAGGGGTCTGGCTGAAGCTCTGTGGGGGATGGGTAATGTCGGGCTGATGACCGTGAGCCAGGACCCATGTGCAGAGAGCTGTGTGAGGCTGGGTGTTTAATCATGGTCAGAAAGGAGGTGGTGGCTCTGGGGCACTGAGAGTGAATGCATTGTTGATCAGATCGGACCTCGGACATCTTTGATCAACCTCTGTACCTCCTTACAGCTCTCACTGCCTTTTCCTGAGATCCTTAATCTGTTTCGTGGACTGTGCAAGTTGGTGCCTGTGGTCCAGTCGCACGTGGTGGCGAATCCTAAAGCTCTGTCCGGAAGGGATGCAGGGGCAGGTCTCAGGGTACCCCTACCCATCTCCCCAGCTCCAACCTTCCCTCAGAAATTGCCTTCAGCTCTCCCTCATCACCCTGTTGCCCACCCCCTTGAGAAGCCTCAGTCTAGGGGAGCACTGGATATTTATATGCTTAGTTTTTGAAATGATACGGTACCGAGCATTCCAGGTAGTTAAATACTCGCAGGTAACTCTGAGTCTGCCGCCATGGCATCGGGCTGAAAGGAAAGAACTGAAGACCAGCACATGGCCTTCTGTCCTCACTGTCAGCTCTTACGTCCCAACAGCTGCCTTACAAAGTGTCCTCACCCAAGTCGGCTGTGGCTCCCAGTAGAGTCCTTCCTGCTCTTGAACTCTGAATCGTGCCAGTTTATAAATTGCTGTCACCACCCCGTTTCTGCCCCTTGCGGAGCGCGGAGTGAATCGGGCGCCTTCGTTTCCAGCGCTTCACGGCCTTCGGGAGTGATCTTCTGCGAGGCCTTGGTGGTGTGGGTGCGCCCTTTCCTCTTGTCACTCACGGGGCACTTCCCTGCGTGCTGTGTGAGCTGTCCGGTCAGCCCGTGAGTGTTCTCTTGGAAGCAGAGTGGGCTGGAGCAGAACATACCGCTGCTTCTTTTGAGGGTGATGAGCGCACGACAGAAAACACAAGGAACCCAACGGGCCTTTCAGAGGTTGCCTTACAGATGCGGTGTTTCCGGTGATTCCTTGTTGGTTTGAATTCCCCACAAGGCACCGCTTTGTTGGTCTTGCCGCCTGGAAGCCTCCCTGTCATGGAGGGGGACATCGGGTGGTGAGAGGGGACACCTTCCCCTGATGGACGGGGGATTGTGCTGGGACACCACCCCCCTCTGAAGTGGCCTCCACAGTTTTCATCTTGTCACCTTCCTCCCCGGCTGTAAGTGACCCAAAGCTGTATTTTGAACTTTGGGTGTTTCATATTCCTAAGGCGGCCTTAATTCAGCTTCAAAAGATCAGGGTGGCTCTGGTAGAAAAAGGGTTGTGAGGAGATGTCAGAATATAGCATTTTGAGTTCGTGGATGTTTGTAGCAAGATATTGCTGTTGACTGGATTCAGCCGTCCACTGGGGGAGACAGCAGACTGTGGCCCATGGGCTAAATGTGACCACGACCTTGTTTTGCAAGTAAAGTGTTATTGGGGCCTGGTCATGTCCACATATGTCCGTTCTGTCTGTGGCTGTTCCCATGTGACTAGAAGAATTGCATAATTGGGGCAGGGACCCTGTGGCCTGCAAAGCCTGAACTAGTTACTGTCTGGCCCTTTATAGGAAACATCTGCCAAACCCTGCGTTTAGGTGATCTAATCCCTTTCAAAGTAAGGTGACCCCAACTTTCTCTAAATCAGCCAGAATTTAGACAAAATTTGGATAAACTGGAAGCCCTGGGCCACAGGAGGGCTTGGCAGCACATTATATGTGTCTGTTGGGGACGTCCCGCCAACATCCAATCCTGTCTCAACTCTGTCCCTCTGTCTAGGGAGCTGCAAGCTTTAGGATGTTGCCCCTTCAGAAACCAACTCTCTTCTCTCCCTGACCTTTGTTCACCTGGCATTCTGAACCCGGAGAGCTTGGCAGCTTGAAAGCTGTAGCCTGCGGACCTCTCTCTGTGTGGAGATCAGCATCTTGGTATCCGGGGGAGTCACCTCTTCACCCAGCACCTCTCCTCACAGACCAGTCCCGGCTGCCACCCAATAGAGACCAGGGAGGAGTTCGTGTCTGTGGGTGCTCAGTGTAATGCTGGGCAGGGCAGGGTGGGGCAGGTGTTCACAACTCTTCTGAATCAGTGGCTCGATGGCTCTGATTTGGTTAAAAAAAAAAAAAAAGAATGGAAGTGGCTTCACCATGGTGATCATTAGATATAAACCTGATTGCAGTGTCTCAGGAGAGGGGGTTCTGGGCGAAGGGATTTCCCACAGTGGAAGTTCCTGTAACATCTTTTCTGATTCAGCTCTGCCTAGAAATAGCTCAGTGTAAGATGCTGCCTTCTTGATTCTGAGGGCCGACACGTGCCCCTGAAAGGCAGGAGCCTTCTCTGAGGGGTTAACCGAGCACCTGAACGTGGGGCAGTGCCCACCCCGTGCACTGTCTCCTGGGAGCGGGGGTGTTTGCCGAAAGTCACGCAGAGTGCTGCAGGGAGCAGACTTCTCAACCCTGCATGTCAGGAGTGAAACCCAGGTTCTGCCAAGCATCCATTTAAAAGCTATCAACAAGTTCGCACAACTTAAATATTTCAGTCTAATAATCTTCGTTGGCATTGATGATAAAACTGTCTTCCTAGCTTCAAGTGTTAAATCAGTAGTCGTTAACATCTGGTTCTTAAGTCCCTTTCAGAGTGTGGTCAGGATAAAAAGTTCCTTTGACCTTTTGAACCTTTCTAACACTGGGCTGCCGCAGTGTCGTGACTTTAGATCTAGAACAGCCTTGACTGGTTTCGATTTTTGAGTCAGAGGGCCCAGTAACAAGAAAAAGCTGTTCTTTGCCCCCCAAACAAATAACAAGCTGTGGCCACCTTGGAATATACCAGTAAAATGTATTTTAGTACCGACACTTCAATTTTCTGTTGGCACTTCTGTTACATAATCACCTCCCTAAGGTTTATTGTGGGGGGAGTCTAATAATGTGTGTGCATGTATGCACACACTTAAATACCAAAATGTATATACTTCGAGATATAAAAAGTGTGTGGTCAAACTATCAAAGTCAACCCCAAATTTATACTTGAAACAAAGTGAAGGCATCGGATTTCCGTGCTGGAATCCCAAAGTGTTGTCATGTCATGTTGAAATTGGTGGTTTTGGCTTAGAGAGCAGGTTTTTTTTTTTTTTTTTTAAAGCTTGGGGTCTTGTTCCTAAATCTTACGTTGAAATTACAGTGTGTAGCGTGGTTGCCATGTTCTCTTAGCCTACAGATCGTCACCGCGATGAAGTCATACCTGGTGTAAGTTCTGCCGCTTCGACAGCGATGCAGGGAAAGTGCTCTTCCTCATGTAGAGAAGTGGATTCATTCTTAAGATTTTAAACCCCTGCTTCACAACTATGAACCAGACTTTCTTCCTCCACACCCTCCGACCTTTGTTTTTTTTTCCACACCTACTGTCACGAAATTTTACCTTCTAGTCTAAACCATGCCATTGACTTTTTTTTTAAAACCAATTATTCCAAAAGATCCTGTAAATTTAAGGCCACAGGCTAACTTACAGTCATTTTCTTGGTTAAAACTTACTCATATGGGATCGTTACACTTGGGATCTTGAAACACCTGATTACAACTGCCTTTCCGGTTGCCAACAAGACTGAAATGCGTGGGATCTGGACATTTATCTTCTTTTTAAGAACCTGGTGCTCGTTAAATAGAAGAAACTTTTCTGAAATAATCGAAATCTTTTGGGAATTCAAACTCCCATTTTTTAAAGTTAAAAACATTTGTGACCACTTCCTTTTTATGCTAAAGTATACCAGATACTGTAAGTAAAATGATTTTGAAATAATTTTGTTCAGAGAAATTGTTGAGATTTTGGACAGAATTGGAAGAAGTCTTTGAATGATACTATATAAAAGTTGAGAATTAGTGCCTTATGAATTAAACAGCCTTTTCTACATCTAACTATTCTACGTTTAACTATTAGGGAAATCACTTAATCAGAGTGAGACACTGTATCTAAAGGAAGAGATCAGTTGAAATATTCCAATGAGCCTCATCTCATAATTTTGGTAATCACATCTAAACAACTTAGTTAAAAACAAATAATGTGTGTATATAATATATAATGGTGCATAAATAATGTACGTGCCTCCTTAGATCTCAGCTGAAACTTCTTTGTCACATGAAGTCCGTTGAATTTCCTACCTGCATGTACATTTAGATTTCAGTCTCTTTGCTACAATAGCAGCTTAGCAAATATGGATCATACAAGCTGCTTGCTGTTCATGCCAGAGTGGTTCAGAATCATAATTTTAAAAGAATATTTAAAAATATTTATGCCCTGACATATAAAATGTGTTATCAGATTTGAAAATTTTGGCCATTATTTTACGTCATTCCCAGTTTAAATAAGTTGGTCTTTGGCTGTCACGTGATACAGTTGTCACAAAAGGGTTTTCTACCTGTTTTCTGTAAATTAACCTAAAGGAGCAGTATCTTCGTAGAGCTGTATATCTCTTTTCCACTAGAGGGCTCTGTTGCCCTTTGATACAGTAAAACAAAAGTGGTGGCATCTCTCAATACAGTTTTCCCTCTCTCCGGTCTTGCTTTCTTTTTTGCTAAATACTGCCTTTTACTTTTCCAGTGCATCTGTTAAATCTCGTACTTCTTGGTGAGAGAGTTCAGACTGAAGACCGTTACTAGTGTCAAGTCTGTTTCTTTTTCTTTCTCTTCCCCCCTCTTTTTTTTTCTCCCCCTGGTATAAAAACCGAGGATAAAGAGACCCATTTAATAAAAAGACCCATTGTATTCAAGGAGCAGCCTGTTCTGCCAAATTACACAAGGGATGTGTTTTCCTGACATTATTGGTTTTGTGTGTGCTGGCGTATCAATAATGTGATTTTTTTCTTCTAAGTGGAAATTGTAATATTTAAATATTAATACCTTTGTTTAAAGTTCATTTAGAATGCCTTGGTGATCCTAAATTTTTTTTTCTAAAGAATGTTGAGTTTCTCTGCCTCCCCCCCGACCTACCCAGTATTATATAACTTATTCTAGTTAGGTTGTTTAATACTGATATGTTCTTGGACTAGAAGAAAGTCTGTCCTTTTGGGCTTAGTGTATGTTTCTTAACTAAGAGAGAGCATATTAAACCCAATACTTAACTATGAAGCAAATAGCCAGTATCTGCACATACAAGATCTTAGGGAGGGTGGTTTGTGTTTTGACTCTATTAACTGAAGTTGCCGCAAACACATTCATTGTATGCTTCAGCTTTCAAACAGAAATTTGGCCCAGAAAAGAAAACACTTTTGGCTTTATAAATCAACTTATTTTCAAATTTTAAATGGGGACGAAATGAATACACCATGTTACATACTTTTATTTACATTACTTTTTTTCGCAGCAACTTACTCTTTTCCTCTTTTGGAAACGAAGGAGGCAGAAAGCATCTTGAATATACTTTTAATATTGCAAAGCTACTTCGCTAGAGTAAAGGGGTTTTGGTCGTTCATTGTGTATCAAATAAAAACTGTTACAACTAGATGGCCGTCGTGGGAGTTATTGCAGGTTTTGTGATGAGAGGCGTGCCGAGGGTTGCAAGCCCCATGACAGTCGGCCGCTCCTGTAGAGGGGCACGGCGCACACCGGCCCCTGCTGGCCTGCAGCCCTCAGTCAGGCGCTCAGAGCCGAGTCCTCAGCCTTCCCCAGAGGAACGACTCGGGGCCTGGGGGTCAGTAAAGGGCCCTCTTGCAGAGGTCTCTTAAGTCTCTGGTAGATTTATCAAAAAGCACATGCCAAAAACTAGAGTTTCTTGCCCAAATTAATTTTCTTCCTTTAGTTTAACACATTCCACTGGGTTTCGTAGAGGGCTGGTCTTTATCTGCACAGGCCTCCCTAAAGGAGCTGACCGGGAAGGGGCCTCCCGCTTACTGTCTTGTGTGACAGGGTCTGACCTCATTGCTCCGGGTCTGTGTTGTTTGTTTGCCAGCCTCTGCTTCTGGGCTTTCTGGATCCTTCTTTTAGAAGCCATATTCAGGTGGCGCTGTCTCTGATAGCAAGTCAAAGTCTCCTCCCTAGACTCGGAGAGGAGACCTAAGATAGTGTGCTCAAGCCAGAGCGGGTGAGAGGCGGGGGGACAGGAGTGCTCATGTGTGTGAGATGGTGGGGGGACTCATTCCAGTGCTGGGGTGGGATGGCCTGCCAGGTGGATGGCAGTGGGCCTTTCATATGAACAAATTACCTCCGGGAAAGAGGAACAAAATCAGAATCAAAGAAGTTTCTTGTGTAGTTGATGGAAATGGAAGTTAAAACTAGTAAAATACTTTTCTTTTTCACCCTCCTTTCTGAAATGTGCTGAATTATTCCGGATTAGTAGTTATTGGCCACTGTAATGCTGTCTGATATCGATAGCTCTTTAGAATTTATGAATACTCTGTACCTGTTGTCTTAACTCTCACCCCAGCACTCACAGCTCTCCTGAAAGTGTCAGAGTGAAAGCACAGAGAGGTGCGGTGACTTGCCTGAGATCACACAGCTCTTGAGCGGTGGGCATCTGTAGATCTAAACCAGGGAACTTCTGACTCCGTGCCTGGGGCCCTCTTCCTTCTCTTTGCTGCTGCCCTGTTCCGAGGGATAGGCATAGTTCTGACCAAGCTTTACCCAAGCAGTTTATCCAGTCCATCTGAAATAAACAAATTGATCTTAACAAGTCTCTGAAAGCCCCCTCTGTGCCAGGCTGCTTGCTGAGTGTGGTGTCTGCAGGGAGGGCTGTGGCCGATGTGAGCTCTAAACTGCTTTACGATCGTGGGTTAGTACACTGACACTTTCCCAAATTCCCTCTTTGGTGTTAATGTAAACTAGGTGTTGGGGAAAAATTACTGGAAACAGGGGTGGGTGTTTGTCAAGTTCACATACATGCCAGGTGTCAGGCTGAAATTATTTGTTACTGTTAAAAAACATGTGTTTCTTATGGAAAACGTAGAAAAGGCAGATCACTAAAAATAAAAATAAATGCAATTAACAACATTGACAAAAAAAACTCCTGGAAATTCTTAGTAACCAGAATTAGCTGTTAATAAGTAGCATACACGATTCTAAGCATTTTTCCCTCCCTTTCTTTCCTTTTGTGATTTTTCTATTTAACTGTGGTCATGAGCCTTTTTTCCTGCCGTTGAATATCCTACAACATCTTAAGTGGTGACAAAGCATCACATGGTTCTAGCCATTCTCCCTCTGTGGCACATTTGGGTGCATTTCAGCTTTTTGCTGTGGAATGGAGATGAACATTTTGTAATTAAATGTTCATACCCATCCGTGACTATTCTCTAGTCTTTATCTTTTGAAGTGAAATTGCTGAATCAGGGGAATTGTTTCCTAACCTTAAAACCTTGATTTGTTTTGTCAAACCACCTCCCTGGAAGCTTGTACCAATTTAAACGCTCCTTTACCCTGCATCCTTGCCAGTCTTGACATTTAGCATCTTTTAAACAGTATCACTTAAATTTGCACGTCTCTAATTATTAGTAAGAGTGATCAGCTCTTCCTGTGCCTGGCCATTTGAATTTATTTTTTTATGAATTGCCTTTCCATCTTGCATGCATAAATACTGGATATGTATTGATTGCTAATTGATGTCTTGATTCATGTGGCATAATATAATTTTCCAAATGTCCCTTTCTCTTAGAAGTTAATTTGTCTTATAAAGTGTCTATGACTTTAAGTACACATTCAATCTGGTGATCAAGAGGGAATTTGTGAGAAGGAAGTTGGCCTCACTCTCCAGTTCGCTTTACTAAAAACTTTGAGGCATATGTCTTGTCTTTTACACCAGCTGCAACTCAAATTGTGGGCACCGCCTCCTAATACTTACACTTAAGGAGGGAGCACCCCAGAAAACTCAAAGATGGCCAGGTTACAGTGGAGGTTGAGTCCCCAGTTAGTACAGCAGGCGACAGTAGGTTCTTTGGGTTTCGTAGATTTCCCCCCAGATCTTCTGTTAATGACAGTCACCCTGCTTCAGAGCTTTTCTATGCATTATCTCATTTGATGAGCCTGGCTCCTGCTTGGTGAAATTGTCCCTCTGCTGAAAATAGCTCTGCCGTCCGGGGAAGCTTGATAGGTAGCAGGTTTCTATCTGGAGAGCCAGCAGGGTGCAGGGGACGGAATAGGGGCTTGGAGGCAGACGTGACCTAATTTCGAAACCTGGTCCAACCACGTTCCTGTGAGGCACTTGGGCTCAGGAGCCCGCCTCCTCTGAACACTTCTACATCTCTGAAACATGGATACCGTTCCTGCTTTGCAAAAGTCGGGAACTCCAGAACGCCCCAGGAACTCGGCTCCACACTGCAGGCACTTTGTAAACGAGTCATTTCAGAAACGGGAGGTGAGGCGGTAGAGTTACCGAAGTGAGTTTGGTATTTTCCCAGCTTCCTGGTTCTCGGCTACTCCAAAGGCAGCCGTAATATCTGGGAGTTTGTCCTAAAATGACCTTTCTAAATAACTTTTAGGCATTGACTTGTCTTTGGTATGAAAAGAAACATTTTAGAGATTTTTTTGGTTGGGAGTCAGGGTAGCTTCATCCAGAAAAGAGAATCACATGAAAGAAAGTAAAAGAAAAGGACAGGGTTCTTTTTGCTGCAGCCAAGAAAGAAAAAAGATAGATTAAACTTGGGGGTAAGAAAGGAAGGGCAACTATTAAACCTTAAATGAATGCTTTACGATAGCATCTTTATGACGAAAGTTTGGCCTCAGAGCTCTGGTCCACTTGAGTTGTGGTGGTTTATAGAACTGCCTGGTGTGTTACAATATAAACGTCCAGCTTAGCTGCCCCATTTGCTTGGTCCTCCTGCAGAACATATCCGTGTTTGAATAGAATTTTATCAGCACTTGAAAAGGTATGATGAATTTTATTGGAGACCCCTGGGACGTGTTAGGAAGAGAACTGGCTATGAGACAGGTTGTCATTAACTTGTGTGACCTGAGGCCGGCCACTTAACTGCCTAGAGCCTCCCTTCCCTCATCTGTAACATCGAGGGGATCTTACTTGGTCGCCCGCTATTTTGTATATGGATGAAATAAAACACAACGTGTAAATATGGTAATGAAGAGTACTGAGGATTTATGTGGTTGCTTGCAGCTGGGGAAAAAAATCAGCTACGGTTGTCAGAAAAGAGAATCCTACAGGAGGAGGCTTTAGGTTTAGAAGGAGGAGGAGGAAGGGAGTAACTTGATTCCCTGATGGATGGAATAAAGTGGGATCTCTCGATCTTTTTTTGTGAGGACACGCTGAGAGGTTTCAGCAGGTACCTTCTCCAGGGTTCAGAAAGGTAACCAGGCGTCGGGTACCTTTGTTGAGCCTGGGGCCCTTGATTTGGTGGCGATGACTAGACAGTTTTAACGGAGGCTGTCCCACCCAGAGGTGGCAGGCTGTGACTCTAGCCAGGTACTCAGGAGCAGAAACCTGGGATGACGAGAAGGCCGTCTGTGCGGAGGCAGAAACGGCCGTGGGTTGTAGCGTTTAGGTTTCATAGGTGGAAATACTGTCGGTTCTTGGACAGAGCATTTTCTGGTCGCCTTGAGTTTCAGCTGCTCAGATGGAGCTGATACAGATGCAAATGGGAAGAGTGAACCGGGTGCTGTTTGCTTATATAACAGCCACAAAATTGCCAGCAACATCTCGAATCTGGAAAACTGTTTGCCTGGTGATCACATGGAGCAAAAGAATGAAAACAATCAATCTCTTTCAAGCGGAGAGACTGCTCTGTCAGCCACCAATGGGCTGTAAGGATGAAATCTCAGAACTTCTCGCATCTTTCAGTCTAAGGTCTCCTGACTGCCTTCAGCTTTTCTGCATGGCTGCGTGGTCCCGTAGGGCGGCCCTGGCTTCTGCATTCAGCAGCTAGGTGTGAGCAGCTTCAGTCGGCCGAGAGAGCGTCCCTATGTTCCAAACGGCATCACAGGAAGAAAAAGAAAAAAAAAAAAAGAGACAACCGCCACGATAACTTTATCTGTTAGCAAAGGAAGTTTCCATTCTGAGTCCATGTATGGTGGCCAGATTGAGTGTTTGACAAGGCAGAGAAGGCTGTTAACAGATTTGTACGGGGGAACATCTCAGTCAGGGAGCAGAGTCAGGCTTTTGGCAACAGATACCATCACTCCAGCCCGAAAAAGCTGACTTGGGAGCTGTCGGTCGCTGTGCCCCGGGGCCTTTCTCTACCAAGCCTGGCCATTGCTACTTGCTCGGTGTTGCCTTTTATTGCCTGTGGCCTGACCGAGGAGGCACTTAACCAGAGGAGACCAGCGCTGCCGGCATGCCGTTGTCGTGGGGCTTTGACACTCACCCGTGTGCACACACATATTCTTTTACTTGATGATGAAAACAACACAAGCTGACTTGCCTGCCGTTCTGGAGGTCAGAAGTCTGAAATCGGTCTCCCTGGCTGAATTCAGGCTGTCGGCAGGGCCGGCTCCTTCCTGAGGCTCTTGAGCAGAGTCTGTTCCCTTGCATCTTTGAAAGCGCAGTCAGTGGCCATTCCCTCCATCTTCAGAGGGTCCCTCTGCGTTGTGCTTCCACCCTCGCATCACCTGCCCCTCCCGTGTAGACTCATCTCCTTCTGATAACATGGGGTCCACATGGGTAATGCAGCATCACCTCCCCATCTCCGGACCTCTATCCTTATCACATCTGCGGAGTCCCCTTTGCCGTGCAGGGTGAGAGTCAGGGGGGCCAGGATATGGGCGTCTTCGGGGACTGTTACTCAGCTGCCACAGAAGGTGATGGATCGTCTCCAAAGACTCTCCACCTGAACTTTGGGTTTTTACATTCTGTCAAGGCTGCAGGGAAAGTGGGCAGACTTTTAGGTCGTATTTGGATATACAAATTCCAAGCAGATTTTTTATCTTTCATTCTGCAAAATTTAAATGTTAGCTGAAATTTTGGAGTGGCACACTTGGTCTTCAAGGAGTGACTTGTAGATCTCATCTGTTAGGCACTATAAAGCTGTCTTGCTTGGATTGAAGAATTTTCTGTTTAACTTTTCAGAGGTTACCACTCGAATTACCATATGTTCTGTTGAAACCGTCTGTAGAAGAGTACCTGAAAGTTAGATAATTTTGAACTAACTCCTGAAGAAGAAATGCTGATGGCTTTAAATAAAGCTTGAACTCCTGAAGCTTCCAGGTTGCATAGGAGGCTCACCTTAGGGACGCGAGCTTACAAAAGCAAGGGGTGTGCTTACAAGGCTGAGCTGAGCTGGAAAGGGAATGAAATGTGACGAAGTTGTCACATACAGAAATAAGCGGTTCCAAGGTAACAGATCTTGTATGCCTTGTCCTGGTATTAGCGAGGCCTGTGTGTTTTCTTAAATGTTCCTTGACGGTTCCCTTTAAGAATGGCTTTATATTGTATGGCTCTGTGTGTGTGTGTGTGTGTGTGTGTGTGTGTGTGTGTGTTTTCACGCTGGCTGTGAGATTCAACTCTTGTGACAAATAAGAAACAGCAAACATGGTTCATGTTGACTTAACCGTTTGCTTAAATATTAATACTAGAATTCAGAGTCAGCATGCTCTCAGGATGGCTTGGTTTTAAAGCCTGTGATAGAAAACTGTCTGCTTTTCCTGGTGGCATTTCTCTATAGCCCTGAGAAATCTTGATTGAGAAATGGAGTCATATTTTTAATTCTGGACATTGCAGTAAACTATAGTATGGATGTTGCAAACCAGTTTTCTGTGCCCATAGTCATGTAATGTTTGCTGAGTTTTGCCTAATCCCTACGTCTTTGTGGAGCCGTTATATCCTCTTTCCTTCGTTTCCTTAATCCTTTTTTTTTATGACAGTCGTTGTGAGATTTTTCTTTTTCTTCAGTTCTGTTATTCAAAGCCCATCTCTGGCCTGATGTGTCCATTCTCTGTTTAGTTTCATATTTTACTTTCATCTCTCCGTGCATCAGTATCTGTCATTATGGTATTTCAGCTCTTAAAAGAGTCTGGCAGTTGCCAACTTTCTGAGAAAATAAAGCACTCCACCATTGGGATGTTCCACTTATGCCAAGTTAAAAAAAAAATCACGTCATTTGGCTCAGGTCGTGGTGATTTAGGTGCCATTTGTCATTAATAGCAGGGACTAGCTTCCTTGTTGTGAGGAGCGTAACTTTGGTTTTAGAAAGCTCGATCATGTTTTTTTCTCCACGGTAGATGTGAAAAGAACCAGGAGAGTATGAGGATATTTATAATACTGTCACACAAGGATCCGACTGTGGAGTCGTCTGCCAGAGAGAAAATTCAGAAGAAGGCGTTGAACTGTAGCAGGAGACAGTTTCTGGTGGTAGACGGGGCGCTGGCCCAGCCAGAGGGACGAGGCTCGGAGTGATGTGCAGATAGAGGGATGAGGTGTGGCCTACACACAGAAACACCCCAGTGCTGGGGAGCGCAAACCCTGCGGTGTAGGCACACCCAGCTCCACTGCCCTCTGGATGAGGATCCGCCCCTGCTGAGAAACAGAGGGTGCAGACTCTCGGCTCAAGCTCCTCCTGGAAGTGCAGCGACTCAGAAGTAGTCATTTTCCCAGCAGAGGATGAGGAGGGACGGGTCAGCGTTTGAAATGTGCAGCATGACTTTAAACGTCCAGCTCAGAGCCGAACACTAGCCAGGTCCAGCGTGGTTGACCAGATGTGGGGGAGGCCTTCTTTCTGAAAGGGGGCAGGTGGCTTTCATTTCCTTGAAAATGAACGTCCAAAACAGTGTTTGAGTTTCCTCTTAGAAGCACAGAATAGAACCGCAGTAGAGAGAGAGCTTGGATTTTCCCCTAGGCTGTCTCAGGTTTTCTTATCCCAATAAAGGAAATTGTGTTAATTGTGTTCAGATACTAGGGGCCAGCTCTGTCGACTCCTGTCCGTTTGATCATAGCAGTCTCTTCCATTCTGTGAACCGAGATTCTTTCTTCCATCCATGACATTGATCTAAATCAGACCTTTTCTTTCTGCTAAATTTTTCAATTATCAAGAAGCTGAAAGAATAATTAGACAAAGTATTACTGGGGGAAAAAGTTAAAAAAAAAAAAAGAAAACCTTCCACTAAAACTGATCCAAAAAGATAATAAGAGGGAAAATGACATTTGTGGGCATGTCTGATTCTCCTTGATGTGAATTCTTTTAGGAGCTGAACCTCCCAGCACGTGGACATTTATGAGGCTGGAGATCTCTAGGGTAGAGAATTCACCTTTGTAACTGGAATTTATTCCCCGTGCAGACGCGGGTAGATGATTGTTTTATATGTGCCTGGTATTGAATGATGGGGGGGTGTGATAACTGTATATAAAATTATATTGAAGTCCAAGAGGTGCTTTTATGATGGCAGGCTGGAAATGGCACCCGATTTTCTTATGGCTTTTTCATGTCCGTTTTGATGAATCTATTTATTACTTCTATAATGAGTAGTACACATGGTTGGTTAGCCAAGTTATTGAACTTTATCAACCTTGGCTGAAATTCACAATGCGTGCCAAACTTGTTGTAACATGTAAGAAATTACATCTGGGCTAAAAGGTTCAATAATGATTACTCTTGTAATGGAATCTTCTACAAAGCATGGGATTTCATGATATGCCTCTGCTTTTTAAAAATTACGGTGATACAGTGAAACAAGGAGCAACCTATAGCCGAAAGAAGGGATTCCCTTGTCGCAGAGACTCAGACTTAGGCTCACTCGGCTCCCAGGAGGCGGGGGGCCACTTTCAGTTCTCGTCTCCTGAGTGTACACTTGGGTGTTGGCTCTTTTTAGACCTCACACGAGCAGCCTTAATCACATGACTTGTGAACTGTTTGGGTCTAGAGGTCGGAACCTTATAGTGTGCTGTTATAGCCCATCTGTTTATAAATTCCAAACTGATTTGAAATGTGTCGCCACACTCTTCTGAAATTACAGGGACTCGAGGTACGTAGAGTGTTTGGCTGGAACAAGAGGAATCTGAGCTCAGCTCTGTCAGATCCCTGGGAAGGAGGTGCTGGGGCTTGGAAGGTCCAGCAGATAACACATTTCCCCCTCTCCATGTTGTGAGCTCCTTGAGAAGCAGGACAAACCGCAAGGCTAACGGAGGGCGAAAACATCACCTTAACGACTAGTGGAGCTGACCTTGGAGAGCCTGGTTTACACCTGGAGGCTGTTGGGCTTTCTGGTCCTGAGCACCAGCATTAGAGAGGGGAGCGGGTCATTGCTGGGTTCCCCCAGACCACCCTGTGGGCAGAGCCCACCCCTTAGGCAGGCACAGTAGCAGAGCAGAGCAGGGTGGCTCTCTCTGTAAGAGGAGAGGTGGGGCCAGGCTGGGCGTGCCCACCTCTCACCCCTGTGTTTCCAAATAGCGAGCGAGGGGAAGAAGGGGTTAACACAGGTGGGCTCCACTACCTAGCTTTGTTTTATTTATTTTATCGAAGTTTAGTTGATTTACAATGTCGTGTTGATTTCTGGTGTACAGCATAGTGATTTAGTTATCCATATACATTTTTATATTTTTTTTTATTTTAGATTGTGAGCCCTTCCTCTTTCTTAGATAATTAGACAGCCCCCCCCTTTCCTTTTAGCTTCTATACTTTCCATCCTGCCAAGTCTGGGGCCTCCTCCCATGTTCTTCACCCCTGAGTGTCAGTTTCCTCATCTGGGAAGGGGGCACCATGACACCAGCCTCGTAGGGTTGTGAGACGTCAGTGAGACAGAATGAGAGCCCCCAGCACGATGTCTGTCACCTTGTATTGTTCTCTGTGAGTTTCCTTATCTATCATTTTGTTACTAGAACTCAGCTTTAAATTCACTTTCTTAACTGTTTATTGTGGGCACTTTCCTACCTACGCCAGCACAGAGAGAAATATGTTTTTTCTTAAGAGGTGAAGAGGGACCAGTTTAAGGTGCACCCTTGTATGAAATAGGGAGGAAAACTCCCTTGAGTTTTAAATTCATGAACCAGCCTGCTGAGGGACGGCTTCGCTCATCATGGTCTCTGTTCCACATTGGGCATTTGATGAATACTTGCCGATTTTATTCGACTGCCCTTGGCAGTGTACATGACTGCCAGTGAAGAGCAGAAGGAAGCTTTAGAAAGCCGTGGATTTACAAAAATCCACACTTTTTCCATATCTATTCAGTTCAAACCTAAACCTTTTCCCTAGCGTGTGAACATGGTGAAAAGCTTGGAGCAGGTCAGTGAGTCATTGGTACTGGGAGAGTGTGCCTCGCTCAAGGGAGGGGGCAGTTATTTCTCAGTGGCGGCGAGGATGGAAGTTGTCTGGAAGATGGTTGTTGGCCGACCGTCTGAATGGCTGGCTCCACCGTCTGCAGAGATGCTGCTAGTAGTGCTCGCTGGAGAAGAATTACAGAGTATCACACAGCCAGACCACCCCATCTGATTACACCGAGGGAGCCAACCCAGTTTTGTTGACAGCAGAGGAGGCTTTTTAATTATTTTGTCTTTGACAAAGTATTCTTTTAAAATTTTATTAAATTTACTCATATTGAGAACCATGCTATTGTATTGCCACTGAATGTTCACAGCACGCAACTAATTTGTTTTATTTTTCATAATGCTTGATTGGAATCAGTTGAGCATTTAGGGCGAGTGTGATAGGGTGAGCTCACCGTAAGGATGGAAACACTGAAGGGGAAAGGAGGATATGCCTGAATCCTGAATCCGGCCCTTACTCTTCAGTACAGCCCAAGGGTAAATTCCTTATGGGTGTCAGTCTTCCTGCCTTGGTCACAGGAGAGCGAGGAAAAGTTTAAAAAAAAAAAAAAAGTAAATGTCTCTGGGTTTAATTGAACTTTTCCAAGAAATCCAGGTAGAAGAATCTGTTATCTCTTCACTGGGTATTTAAAAAAATGGTTGCATCCTTTTTTTCCCCATCTGATAGTAAAACACATTTGGGGGCGCCCACTCTGAGCAGTCAGCAGGCAGCTGCCTGCCTTCGGTAGCTATCACCCAACTGCCTAGACCGTGATCAAGCTTGCAGAGACCATGTGCTCCACACTGCAGGGGAGCACAGTGAAGTGCTTAATGTGCCCTCCACTGATGTGAACAGGGGCACGTGTTGAAGACAGGGCTTCTGAATTGCCGTCGTCATTTGGCATCTCTGTTACCTACAGCTGCTCAAAAATTTTCCACCTGGCAACATTTCTTGCAACCTTTAACATTCGCCCCAATAAAGCCTCTGATGCAGGTAATCTTTTTATACCTTTGGTTTGTTGAAGCTTTTTTTTTTTTTTGATAAAGAAAGGTAAACAGTGCAAGTGATCAGACTACATCTAGAGTATTGTGTTTGTTTCTGGACAGAGCATGAGCAAGCTAAGGGCTGGCAAAGTCATCAAATCACGTCCTAGGAGCACCTATTAGTAAACTGGTGGAAGGGAAGGTCGGCATACTTCAGTTCTTGGAAAAGTTATACAGGAGAGAGATGGACCTGGCTTCCTTCAAGGGATGGGAGCAGGACCAATGGACTGAAATCTACAAGGAAGCAGTGTTCAGGGGAGTAGAGTGGGGAAAATCTATTATAACGATGCAAGCTTTGTAAAAACTGAGCTCATAAGATTGTTCTCTGTATTGAGAATGTTTTAAAGGGTTTTTGTCTTAACTTGGGTTTCCCTGCAAAGCAGCAACTGAAACAAAGGCTTGTTTGTAGGTAAGTTGGGATGTGATCTCAGCATGAGTGAGGGATGGAGGATTGAACAAAGAGGGAGGGTTAGACAGTGAGGTGATCTGAAACTGAGTTGGGCAGTGCCATGGACCACTAGTGCACAGTCTAAGGGGCTTTCGGAGGAGACTTGAGAAATGCATCCCTGAGCTGCCTGCCTGCAGAAAGAGAGGGGAACGTCTTTAGCCATTGGCACCCATCCCCATTAGATCAGGGTAGCCCCATAGGTACTAATGCCCCACCCTTTGGGGTTGCGCTTGGATGGGCAGGTTTCTGCAGGCATGCCATGCTGTGGTGTCGGAAATGCCCCACTGAAGGAAAGTGGAGATATTTAGTGCAGCCCCCAGGGAGGCTGGCTGACCGCGGCATGGAATGGGGGCTGCAGCAGTAACTGGAGTGAGATGGACTGGGAGAGTGGAAGTGGGTATGAGAGGTGCCCAGGGCAGTCCCTGGCACTGTACTCAGGTCCCTTATGCCTTGATACGAACGGTCCATCACAGGGGCCCCTAAATGGTTAAAAGACTCTCTGTCAGGAATATAAATCAGTCCCAGTTGGGGATGAATTCTGGGGCTCTAACCTCATCCACTGTTGTATCAATCTGCGCAGGCTGCATGAACAAATAACCACAAACTGGGTGGTGGAAAGAACTGAAATTTACCACTGGCCAAGTTCTGGAGGCTAGCAGTGTAAAGACAAGGTGTTGGTAGGGCTACATTACCCTTGAAACCTGTAGGGGAGGATCCTTCCTTGCCTCTTCTAGTTTCCCATGGGCCCAGGTTTGTGACAGCAGAATTCCAGTCTCCTGCTCCGTCTCCACACGGTTCTCTCCTTGTGTCTCTTCACATCACCTGCCCTCCATCTATCTCTGTCTTCTTTTTAGAGGGACACCAATCAGATTGGAAGGGAGCCCACACTAATGATCTAATTTTGACTTGATTACCTCTGTAAACATCTTGTTTTCAAATAAAGGCACATCCTGAGATTCTGGGGGTTAGGACTTCAATGTACCTTTTTTCCCCCCACTTTTCTTTTTTCGGAGTGACATAATTCAGACTATGAGAACCGTGCTGTACAAGTGGTATTACTTGCTATCATTGATGCTACCCAGACGAACGTCAGTCATTCAACAAGGCATTCTTTTAACAAACACTTAATGAGCGCCTCCTGTGTACTTGGTACCATGCTAGGGCCTGGGGATATAGCAGTGAACAGAACATTCCTGCCCCTGTGGAACTTACTTTTCCTGGTGAACGATCTTCCACAGTAGTTGTTCTCTTGTCTTGTTTTTATCTCCTGTTAGAAACCAAGCAGGGAATTGCCTCCTTTCCAGAAGTGGAACAGGCTGCCCTGAGCAAATGAGTTCGCGGTCACAGAGGTAGTGAAACGTGGGCTGGGTATCTGCTTGCTGATGATGTTACACAGGAGGTTTAAATGCTGGGCAGGGTTTTGGGTTCGTAATGGTTAAGGTCTCCTTCTAACGCCAAGATGGTCGGATTGTGTGGATGGACTTGTTCTGAGACTCTGTGTGTTTTGTCAAGTACACAGTACTTGACTTCTTTCTGTTTGTCTTTCAGAGGAGCAAACAAAATGTTTTCAGAGCTTTCTGCTTAAAAAATCCCCCACGTGTTTCCAGGCCATTGGATTTTAACCTTTTTTTTTTTTGCACCTTATATTCCTTTGAGAATATCGTGGGACCTCTGGCCTCTTCCATGGGGGAACATCAGTGTATTCATAGCCTGACATTTCTGTGCAGGTTTCGGGGCAGGGAAGGATAGTCCGTGGACCCTGAATTAAGAAGTTCTGTTAGTTTTCAGGAATTATAATCATCAGTAGCAGTTAAATGTACATACTTGCTTGAGAGTGCTTTTATTTGTTAAAAAAATTTGAATTGAGTAGAATTACAAATAAAATTTTGCCTACAGAAGTTTAACTTTTTATTGTAATGGTTGCTTTTCTGATAGAAATTTATCAGCATGTAATTAATGAAGTATTATTGATTTCAGAATTACTCTTTGCTAAACAATGGAAATTTCCTAAATAACTGGCAGGAAATGAAAAAAAAAATTCAGTTACTGACAGGCTGTCATAGTTGAATCTAAAACCTAGGGGCAAAATACATATATTTTATGTAGTTTCCATTTCTAGATCCTGGATTTCTAAATTTTTCCCTTCTAAAATTTTAAATTTCTTTTTTTTTGAAAGATGGGACCCCACTAATTATTGATTTCCTTCTTTTTTATAATCGCTTCCTAGATTTGACTTTCACACTGAAGATAATTATTAAAACTCCTCTTTCAATGGTCAGTAAATGTAATTGATTTCAGCAAACTGGAAAGATTTGATACTAGAATTAGCTGAACATGCAAGACCTGACATGTAGCATCTTATTCGTGGCAGACACATGGTAAATGTTTATGGAATTGAATTCAGGCCTTGCAATGCTTCCAACAGCTTTTAAATGTATCATAGTTATTGCCTCTGTGGGAGTAAAAAATTATTCAGGTATTAAGTGGTGAAAAAGTAATGTTAGTTTACTTAAAACAAAACTGTGTAGCAGTGTGTTACAGCCACAGGAACTCCTCCGCCGCACGTTAAGTGAATGCAATGAAAACATTTGTAAGAATAGTTTCATGCTACAGAAGAACGAGGAATGCCGGATATCCTGTAGTAGCTGATGTTCAAAGACGTGTGTGTTGTCATTTGCACAGCTGTATTCCTAGAGTCTTGGTGATCATTCACCTTGGGTGTGATTCATTACTTGGCACACCAGAAAAATATCATTTTGCCCAAGTGTTTGTTGCATGTAAGACGTTGCTTGACGTCACGATTATGCGTGAATCACTAAACAAATCCTTTTCCTTGTTACACAATTTTGTGCTACTTTCCACGGAAAGATGAAATCAATATTGTTGACTGTAATGGAGGTTTGCATTTTTCTAATTACTTACTTAGACTGATCTGAGCAAAGATGTTCAAATTTCCATTTATTTAAGCAAGATGGAGTTCTTGCTACGCTGAAGGAATATTTTTAGCTTAGTAATTTACTTAGAAACTGCCTTATTCAATATTTGATGTTAAATTTGAACTAAAACACAGAGCATCATATGACATGGGTTCTTACATTAACATTTTGTTGGATTGGAAACAGAATCAACACATTAGTCATCTTAATTCATTTAGGTTGGCTTCCTCCAGAATTCTGGAATCCAAAAACAACACATTTGTCAATTTTACACACAAAGGGAGAGGCAGGATGCAGTTTATAGTTAAATATCCCACTTTGCAGTGGAAAGCCATTGCAGTTACAGTAAGTTGAATGAAATTCAGAGTGAAACGAACAGTGTAATAAGATTTTCATGCAAATTGAATACTTAAAAAGTTTGTTTTTTATTTGTTTAAATGAGATTGTCTTCATAGATGTTTTTATAGAATCTCGTACACTGTCTGAAATGACATTCTCTGTGGTTGTTATCCACATGGGTTCCGAACTTGGCTGTTGTAATTATTAACATTTTCTTTCATAGAAAATCTGCAGGTCAAGGTCACCTTCGTGTCCTCCCATACTTTGTTCTTGTTTGGTTTCAGGTCAGCTTAGAATTGAATGTTAAAAGTGCATTTTCTGTTTCAGGGGTCAGCAAACTACAGTGCATGGACCAAATCCAGCCCTCCCCCGCCTAGTTTTGTATATAAAGTTTTATTGGGACATAGCAACATTCACTCATTTACTTATTATTTGTGGTTGCTTTCATGCCTACAACAGCAGAATTGAGTAGCTGTGACAGAGACCATATGGCTTGCAAAGCCCCAAATATCTACTATCTGGGCCTGTTCAGAAAATGTTTGCCAACCCCTGGTTTATTCTTTTCACCTCTGTTTCTCTTATGGAGATTCCTCTGATAGAATTTCAGAGTTGTTAAGGAAAAAAGCTCCTCTTTCCTAAAGAATTGGTCTGCTCTTTTTCATTTAATAAAGAGGGCACTGTAAAGTCTTCTATTTCCCTTCTGTACCTGGATTGCCAGGAAGCTCAGAAGGAACATTTAAATGCTCAAGTAAGAAACTAGCTTATCTCAGATTGCCGGTGGATCAAAAAACTTCTTTTTCTTAATATGGGTACATATTTCCCCTTTTTTTCTTAAATTAACTTTTTTCAAGTATAAATTACATATAATAAAACTCATACATTTTAGTTGTTCACATGCATGACTTTTGACAAATGTGTACACCAGGTAAACCATTCCCCCAACCAACATAGAAAATACTTACATCTCCATAGAAATTTCCCTCCTGATTCTTTGCCCCAGGCAGTTTGTCAGGCTCCCCCTACCTTGCCCCAGGCAACCACCAATTTTCATGTTATTTTTAATTTCTGTGTTGCATGTGAGTGTTTATTGTACAGCGCTTTAAAGACTTTTTGGGAGGAGTTGGGGCACCAGTGATTAGTCGTTGAATAGCACAGCCACAAGAGGAGCAAAGATTCCTTTATTCTGTTCAGTGCCCTGCACAGAGTATAGATTTCCATAGGAGAGTTTGAGATGTAAATCACACGGAGAGCGTTTTAGCAAATGTTGTATTAATAAAAAGCCTAATGAATTGAAAACTTGCTACTTGCCAAGAACGTAGCTTAGTTATTTCATTTGATTTTCCTAACAGCCTTGTCAGAATACATTTTGTTAATATTCCCCCTTACAGACGAAGAAACTGACATTCACAGAAGTTGTGTATGTTGGTTTCTCAGGGCTGCTGTAACAAAGTACCCCAGGCCGGGTGGCTTAAACAGCGGAGGTGTATTGCTTCACAGTTCGGAGCCTAGATGTCTGAGATCTCGGTGTTTGCAGGGTTGGTTTCTTCTGAGGGCTGTGAGGGAAGGGTCTGATCCACGCCTCCTTGGCCTGAAGATGATCATGTCCGTGTTCACATGGTGTGCTCCCTCTGTGTATTCCATGTCTGAATTTCCCCTGTTTACATAAGGACCCCAGTCATACTGTATTAGGGCTCACCCCGGTGACCCCACTTTAACTTCTTGCAAAGACCCTGCCTCCAAATAAGGTCACGTTCTGAAGGCTTAGGACTTCATAAGAATTTTGAGGTGGGAGACAGAATTCAACCCAGAACACGCAGCATCCTTCTTAAGGCTCAGAACTTACCAGAGAGTGGCAGAGACAGGATGCTAACTCAGGTCTGTCTGACTCCTAAGAGTAGCCCTTACAGGATGGTGTTAGGGAGAGCCCTCAGGGAGAAAGTGACTAGCGTCCCAAGCAGGAGGCTGTAAGGGTTTTGCGAGGCATCAGGTCCTGGCGTCCACTCATTACCCTTCCGTGTACTGTCTGACTTCACCTTTTCCTGAGCCTCAGCTTCCTTGTCTGTACAGTAGGGATAACAGGATGGAATATGTGGAGTTGAGGGTAAATGGGACAGATGGACAAAGAGTATATGCATATGAAGTGCTAGACAATGTGTGTTGTTGGAGAAGGTCAGTCCTGGGCATTAACAAGACCAGAGAATCTTCACTTTGAATAAGCATGACACCCCTGAGGGCTTGTTAGAACGCAGAGTGCTGGGCCCCACCCAGCATCTCTGATTCAGCAGGTCGGGGCTGGTGGGGGTGGGGGGCAGGGCAGGGCCTGAGAATGTGCATCTCTAACAAGTTCCCAGGTGATGCCACTGCGGTCAGTGGTCCAGGTGCCACTTTTAGAGTAGCAGGGAACTGGATCTCTCTCTCCCTCTTCCTCTCTCTCTCTCTCTCACTCTCTCTATCTTTCCTTCCTCCTTCCCTCCCTTCCTTTTTCTTTCCTTCTCAATTTTCTTAAGAGAAACTCCCGGGAGAAGAAGTTAGAATGCAAACAGAAGTCTCCACCTCAGTTACTGGCGTCATGCAGGGATGATGTAAATACTTTGATCTTACTTCCTGGTGGTTGAGGCCAGCAAGCTGAGGGAACATTGCCTTTTCTCCTTTTAGACCAAGCTGATCTGGTCGAAAGCGCCACTGTGTCATTCTGCTGGGTTGCTACAACAGACCACCACGGATGGGTGGCTTAAACAAGAGAAATTTAATTCTCAGGGCTGTGGAGGCAGGAAGTCCGGGATCAAGGGTCGGCAGGGTTGGTTTCTCCCGAGGCCTCTGTCTTTGCCGTGTGCTCACATGCTCTTTCCTCTGTGGGCACACATCCCTGGCGTGTCTCTTCTTAGAAGGACGTAAGTCCTATCGGATTAGGGCCCCACCCTCATGACCTCATTTAACCTTAGTCACCTCCTTAAAGGCCCACTGTCCTAATACGGTCGCATCAGGAGTTAGGCCTCCACATACGAATTTTAAGGGAAAAGTTTGTCCTCTAACAACCAGTGTGGCCCCTCATATGTTTTTCCTCCAAGAAATTCTTTGATTATGTGTTTATTTCTTATTCTGTATGTCTCAAAGCACTGAAGAAAATCTACTCCATGTTGCCTTATAGAACCTCTAAAACATTATATGCAGCAGAGCTCAGTGGTGGAGTGTGTGCTTAGCATTCACAAGGTCCTGGGTTTAATCCCCAGTACCTCCATTAAAAAAAATTAAAAATAAATAAATAAACCTAACAACCGCCCCCCCCCCCCCCAAAAGCCCCAAACATTATATGCTTCAAGGGCAGTCTGCGTATTTGAGCCAAGTGAGAAACTGAGCTGAGCATGCTCCCTCACGCTCTGTGATCTGGGAGGGAAACCTCCCCAAGTCCAAGAGCAACCAGTGCTGGCAGTTTGAACGGAAGCTCTGTGCAAGCCTGAATCCTCTGTTAGGGCTCGAATGCCTTTCTCCGACTCAGAGAGTACTCACTCGTCTTTGAATTAAAGTTAAGCTTAATCCCTAACCCTGCACATGACCTGTGTGGGGACTCCTACCATGACCCTCTTGGCCCAGAGGCCACAGCTGCAGTGGGGAGCCAAACACAAACCTGCAGTGCCTCCAGGAGTCGGGCAGAATCCGCCCCAGCTGGAAGGCATTCCACGCATCTTTGCCATTCATACCAAGCAGGTGCCTGATCATGGCCGATGGTTAGATGACATGTTTCCTGAGAGCTGTAGATTTCAGAATTGGTGTGTTTTGCCAGTCCCTCGTCATGGTATGCCACAACAACATGCTATCAACCTGAAAATGAAAAACTCCTTCCCCTACTTCCAGCGAGTCTGATTTTGTTGAGGCAGATCTTCTTAGCTTAAAAAGGGATGGAGAATCTTACAACTTATATGTCCCCTGGGGACCGAGGCATCATAACCACTGAGTATGTTGCACCAAATCGTAAGCATCAGACCCGTCATGAGTCTCTGTGCTTAGTTCTGGGCACCTTGGCTTGTGAAAGGAAGTGAAGGGTTTTGTTTACTTCCTCTTCTGAGAGCCTGTGTCGCCAGTAGCTTCCACCTCGGATCATTGTGGACCGACTAACTATTGAGCGAGGACTCACCCGAAGCAAAAACTTACTTTTTTGTTGTTGCTATTTTCAAGTTGAATTGAGATGCTGTCAGCATTTGTGTTGTAAAAAAGCAAAACAACAACAGAAACACACATAGCCAGGCCACGCTGAGATGTCATAAAACTTAAAAAAGTGATTGTATTATGGGTGTCATAGAAGGGGGGGGTCTCGTTACAGAGATTATCAGGGATCCTTTTTTCTTAATGACTACAAGGTAAGGGTTACCCTTCCATGAAGTGTTTTTGCATTAAACTCAGTTTGCTTTAAAGTGCTGTATGTTTTGTCTCCTTCTTGTATCTTTTCAGTAGTTACCACTTCTTAACTAATCTCAGTAAATGTCCATGTATAGATTTTGCTTCCACGTAAGAGGGTTTTGTAGTAGTCACCAATTTCAGGACAGATCCCGATGGACCCAGAGAGCACAAAGTTAATGGAATCCTTTCTCCGCACACCTAGCTTTGATGACCGAATTTAATTTGTAACTCTAAGAAGTTGCAGTTTAAAAAATTACATGTGTTGGAGCATAAATGAAAAGTCAATTTGGGCCCTTTCTAAATGAGCCTCAGAAAAGTGCTGGATTTTCCCAGCATGGTGTTTTGGGCACTTCCGTATGACTTTGGGAGCATAAAGAATTTAATCTTTGCAAGAGGAGAAGTCCTATACCACTTTTTTTTTTGAAAGTGAGAGCCAAGGTCCATCAGGAATTATTAAAAGTAGAAAGGCTAGAACTAGGAAAGTAGTTACATTGCCACATTGAAGTTGTAGAAGGGACCAGGCTTTGCATTTCTGGAAGCTCTCAATGGAGTGGAGGTTTTTTTTGTGTTCTGTTTTTTAACAATTCTATCCAGATCACTTCTTAATTGACAGGAGTGGAAAATATGTCGGGAGTCGGGCTGATCTTGGCCACTTGGTCGTTAAGAAAGTGAAAGAAAGGGGTCTTTTTTTGGACAAGTGCAGGTACAGAACCTCCACGGCCGCCCCGTTTGCTCTAAACCATAAAGAACCTTGTCTTGAGCAGACGGCAGAGTAACAGCGGCTGCCGTCCTGAAAGGAAATCTTGGCCCAGCTGTGAAAACAACGAGGCGCTCGGTAATATAATACAAGCGTGCTTGCAAATTCAGAGCTGGGTCCTCCTCTCCTCTTGATGTGGCTGTAAATTCATCCATCAAAGTAAAGAAGGCCAAACTTCAGGGTAAAACCTTTCCACTTGTAACCACGTAGAAACACTTGGTTTGTCTTCGTAGATGCTGCTGGGAGTGCAGAATTATAAAAGGTGACACCATAGTGTGTGTGTGTGTGTGTGTGTGTAAGATTTGTTAGTTACAGAAAAAGACTTGTCTTCCAAGGAGCATAATTTGAGCCAAACAGCATATGCTGGGCATGGAATTACAGAGCCAGTGTATTCTGTCCTGTGTTAATGGCAGCGAGTGAAAGAAACTTTATCTTGTTGAGAGGCTTTCACATACGTAGTGATCTCTACGTCCAGTAATCCAGTAAGCTGGACTTGGAAGTTTTTTTGTTTGTTTGTCTTTTTACTGGGAAGCATTTTTTTTTCCCTTCTTCTCTTTTATCCTGTTTTTGTTTTTCTTCCTAAGGACCTGGGCCAAGTTTGTAAAAGTGCCGTGTACTTTGTTAAGAAATCCAGCCTGGCGTTGCTGCCTTCTTATGGGGGGCGACGGTGTGGTCTGTATGTTTGACTTTCATAAGGATAGTCCTTTAAAGTCTGGCACTGAAGCCTTTTAAAAATGAGGAAGAAAATGTGAGCATAACTTACAACAGCCATGGTGTTAAGATCGTCCCTTGTAAAACAGCTAAGTGGTTGAAAGGATAAAGGGAAGGTTAAATTAAGTCCGTACTTTTAAGTTATTGACCTTGGAGAACGTGGAGAGAAACTTGATTTCTGTGGATTAGTTTTCCCGTCTCATAGGCCTTACGCAGAGAAATGTGTGTTAAAGCAAAGGATGTTGTGAATTCTGGGCCCTGTGATGAAATATTAAATAAGAGAGAAGATAATTTGATAATGCCTCACAGTTTGGGGACAGATTCCATAAAGTAAGTACGTTTATTTAATAAAGTAGCTGACGAGGCCTAAATTTTTTGCCTCAACACGATGCGATGAAACAGAAAGAAATAAGCGGTGGTGGGTAGGCTGGTGACATTGAGGCCCATGGCATCTGGACCATTTCTGTCTCTTTCAGAAGGACAACTGCTTAGTTTAGCTTACATTATGCAGATGCTAAAAATGTAAAAATACCTCATAATAGCCACGGGGAATATATATCTTATTCTGTAAGTCGTATTTACCAGACACAGTTAGCAGGCAGACAGGCTGGTGAGCGGTGCTCCAAGTTGGTTTTTCCTGCCCTCAAGGAGCTCCTGGTCTGTGCCTTTAACCTCGTGCAGAGTGTCGTGATTTCAGGGCCCACCTGCTTTGAGGCCACACCACCAGGGAATCCTCCACTTTTGCTCTCTGATCTTGTGAGTGCCTTAGCTTCTGGGACTGTTGGTTTCCTCATCTACGAGATGATGACGGTGACACCTCACAGGGTTTTTGTGAAGTGAACCTTTGATTAGATGATGTATCTCATAAGGCCCCTGGCCCAGTGCCCAGTGCATCGTAACCCCCCCCCCCCCAGGCCCTCTCCCTCATCTTTTCTCTGCAGTCTTTGCTGATAGTCTGGATGCTCGGAAATCATATTGTTGGCAACTGGAGTAGGTTTTTCTTTTTCGTTTCTCACTTGCCTTGATTTCTCTATGTTAATGTTTATAAAATAGGCTTAAGAAATGATCAACTGGGTAGCATTCAGTTTTTTGTGTTTTGGTTCTTACCCTAACAGGCATACAGACACGTTGAAAATGGAAGTAGCATAAATGTTATCAGATGCAAAATGAGTCTTCCTTGCCCCCTGACCAATGAATGGTAGCTTTTCTGCAGAAATAATGTGACTGCATATTTAAGTGCACACGCCCCCCAGTTTTTGTTTCACTAGGGGGATCATACCTGCCTGCCTATCTGTACTTTGATTCTTTTTTCCTTAATGACAAAACGTGGACGTTTACTTGTCTTTCTGTCTCATTTCACCTCGTTATGTTGTGTGTGTGTGCCATGTCATTTAACCTAATTGATGGACGTTTAGGTTGATTCCAGGTTTTTGGCTGTTAACACACACTGCTGATTGACTGTTCCTCCCACATTTTCACTCAGGTGGGCAAGTACATTTACAGGTTACATTTCTGGATATTGAACAGTTAGGTGAAAGGGCATATTTGCAGGTATAGTCCAATTGCCCCCAAAGGTATTGAGCCATTTTATATTCCATCCCTGCTCCCTGCCCCACTGTTGATCTATGAGGCTGCCTTTTCCCCCCACACCCTTACCCACACGGACACTGCCCAGTTCAGTTGCCCTTACAGAATCTGTCTTCGCTGGGCTGCCTAGGACCGTGTTAACTGTAATCTTTGGGGCCTTTCCTCAGTGTGATTCCTGACACACCAGAATCTGGACTGTTACTGGCAGGTCAGATGAGAACTTATTCAACCAGCTCAGTGGCAGCACTCATAGGCAGCCTGGGGTCAGTCTTGCCTCTTGGGAGATCCCGGGCAGTCACTGGGAATTTAAAATAGAGCTTCCAAAACATGATGGCATCCACATTATACTGCCCAGAGTGTGTAAATGCAGCCTGTTGATGTTTCAAAAAAAAAAAAATTCCAAGTGAACTGGCCAATTCCTGCTTCTCTATTCTCATCTCTTGAATTGGCATTGTTCTTTGGTAAATATTTATGCTCAGGATCTTATTTCTGTTGTGAGGGGTCTGGAGGAGCTGCTGTGTGATGCTTGTCCCTAGCTGTATGTAATGCATACACTTAAAAGCAGGGCTGGTTGTGACTTACCTTCTTCTGGAGAGATGTGTGTAGTTTTGCAGTTTCTTAAGAGTTGGAATGTGTGGTTGGTGTTCAGTGAGCATGACTTCTAACCCTTTGGATTATCTGTTTACTGCATTTGTGGTATTGATCTTAGAGTTATAGTGACTGCGTGTCCTAGAACTTCATCTGAAATGTCCTGGGAGAGTTGGATTTCCGTATCATGGTCAATGTCATATCATCATAACTTCATTTACGTTAATCAGATCAGTTTGTAAAATGTATAGGAGAATGTAGGAGATACTCGAATTCTTAAAGCTAGTGGCTTATTAACATAAACATTGTTCCCAAATTTGAATCGTCCCCAAATCTAACTTGGGGACGTGAAAGACATTAAGCTCACCTTCTTGCTCTGTACGTGATGGCAGATCTCCAGGGATGGGGAGAGATGCCTTGTACTGGGAGACTGCACAACTTGATTGGTTTGTCCAGATTGCTTTCATGGTTTGTTCTGGGGGCCGAGGGGGGATGGTGCAGAGGGGAGGAATCACCGTCTCTGTGGCCTTTTCATTGTGTGCAGTTACAAGTAACATTTGTCTCCAGTGCTTCACAATTATAAATTAATAATAACAACCATTAGAAATTACTGTTGTTGGAAGCCCCAGCTCCTTTGGGCATCTTAATAAAAATGATAATTAAAACCATAATTTACAGTAAATGGGGACACTGCCCAAGTAAATCCACAATATGGAGAAAATTAAAAAACTCAAACCAGAAGGAACCTTCCTAGCACTGGAGAAAGAAACGGCCTTGTTCTTAGCTCCTGCTTCAGAGGGAGCTTTGTCACTAACTGTGGGGCCTGGGGTTCCCACCGTGATGTTCTCTCTGCCTGGGGAACCTGGGGCTCCATCCGCATCCATCCAGCCTACCACACAGTCTCGTTGTGTGTGGCCCCTGCTCCACCCCCATCCACTACCAGGTGCAAACCCACTCCTCCCTGTATTCCCTGTCTGGGCAAACCAATCAGCAGCCTCACCCATGGCCCCGAAGGCATCCCTTGGATACTTCCTCAAACTTGGACTCCCGCTTTGTAGATTTTTGCTTCCCAGTTGTTTTCACATTTTCCCCTTAGCTGCTCAGTATAAGAAGGTACCTCATCCTTCCTGGCTGGTCACAAGGTTTCAGTATCTTTGGACAGTCCATCTTCTGCATGACCCCCAGAGGTATCTTAAATGGATATAATATGATGATGATGATGATGATGATGATGATGATGATGATGATGATGATGATGATGCAGCAGCAGCAGCAGCAGCAGCAGCAGCAGCAGCAGCAGCAGCAGCAGCAGCAGCAGCAGCAGCAGCAGCAGCAGCAGCAGCAGCAGCATACTTCTACTCTGTGTGCAAATTCTTGCCAGTCCTTTGCCATGCACCCAGTCTTTTTTTTGCTTGGCTGGTTGCTTTTTATTCCTTTGGTCCCATTGTAATTGTCAGTCCTGAGTTCCTGCGACCACTCAGTGACGTTTGGGAAATGCAGAGCAGGTGACTAAAGGCACTTGTACCACGTATCCAAATTCTGCAGGTCCCTGTTGGATTTCTCTGTGTAGAGCCAAGCGCGATTGCCAGGTCTTCCAAGGCATAGCTAGCATCCTGATCTCCTGCTTGACAGAGTGGGATTTGCCATGGCGTCAACAAGATCTCAGGCAGGTCAGCGTGAAGTGTTCTTTGCAGTTGGGTGGATGACATGTGAATGTCCTGACTGAGGTGGTTTTGTGGTGAGGCTTGAGCCGTTGTCTCCTGCAGGGATCTTCCCCATATGATGAACATCAGATGTCTGCAGTGGCCTGGTAGGTGATGTCAACATCGTAGGTGGTGACCATGGCCAACAGGAGAACCTAAACCCATGTCTCACCAAGTGGGATTGGGGCCTCAGTGTGGTCTGATTGGAAGCTTTTACAGAGAAGTTGAGCATCTACCTTTGGATATATAATCGCCCTGGATTTTTAGTGTGGGCAAGTAATTCATATTAGGAAGGAGGGGAGAAAAGAAGAATGAAAGAGAGGGAAGAACAGAGAGAAAAAGGAAGAAAAGAAAGGGAGGGAGGGAGGCAAAACGTGGGCTCCAGGAAACAAGTTGAAAGGTTGATTTACCCTGTGATCATAGTTGTAACCTCTATTCTAGAGAATGAAAAATAGCGTAAGATAAGCAGGTATTTAGTATTTTTCGGTATGTTTTCCCTTTTCTGGTACTTTAATGTTTGTGTGCAAAGCTTGAAACCCAAGTTGGGGAGATAGTAAGCCTCCATGGCCACTTAATTTTCCCGATTGGACTGGACGTAGCAAGTGCTGGAGTACCGATGCTGCCCATCGTTTTAAAACGTCTTCCTTCCTTTTCTTTATATTATTAGCTTTAAACATTCCTCTCGACGCCGTCTTGCCACCTCCATGCAGTTAAGCTGGTTCAATTTAAATATTGTCATAAAGTTAATTTTTTATAAGATGCATCAGGTTATTAAATTTAGTAAACCATTGCCTTCATTATTTTGCACAAACTTTGGCGCTGCACGGAGTTGGCTCAGCACTACTACATTTAGCTAATTAAACTGGTCATCAGCCTCGGTATTACGGGAGTGAGGGACGCTATTCTCATGGGCTTTTCCTGGACTTTAGCAGTAGGTAGCATTATTAAACTTTTTTTTTTTTATAGAACACCGCACTCTAGAGATATGGTTTACTATAAAAGTGTTATTGTCCTTCCTGTTAAACTGTCATCTTTTGAAATATCCATGCTTTGTTTTTTGCTCTAAAGGCAGTTGTACAGGATAAGAAAATGGAGTTGTGTGTTGCAGCTTTTAAAAGTAGACTAGCAATGTGTAACGCATGGCTGAGATAAAGGAAGATAAATGTACGACTCAGAGTAATTTTACACGACACAGGGACAGATGGTTTAACGGTAACCACAGTCAGGAATTACCTACAGGAGAAGAGGGTGCAGACTTGTGCCTGCAGCCTGTTGCTGCCGTAGCCTCAGATGTGTGCTTTTTGGTAATAAAAAAAGTCCTTTGCCATAGGTTATCTTGTCAAATGAGGTAGCGTGACTTAACAGGTTTGTTTGGGAAGATAAATTTTGATAGAAGGGCATGGTTTTCCTCCACAGATTTCTAGGTCGTGTCATTCAGAAGTGCAGTGAGCGGTATCTTTGCAGGATTTTAATATTTACTCATTGTTTAAAAGGAAGTTAGAGGGCCATCAGTATTGTTTGAAACAACTTGGATTGTTTTAAAACAGTCCAGAATTGTAGCCTGTTAGCAGCCTGCAAGGACATTCATTTCTTTGGTAGATATCTATTGAATCCTACTGGGGGTTAGTCCCATGGGACACAGATACAAAAAAGGCACAGATTCTAAACAGTTTGCAGTTACCCTGGTAAATTAGATAAATATAGGCCTGGAGCCTGCCTGGCCCTGTGTGGTACTGATGCTTCCTCAGTCCATTAAAAATACGGTTGCTAATGAATGGTGAAGCACTGCGTCCGTCATCCTCCCCCACTCCCCTGCGTGTTTTTTTTAATACTCTTGGATGGAAATGTGATGAAAAGTACTCCTGATGATTGCTCTGACCTGGGAATTTCTTGGGGACACAGAGTCTATCATTTTCAACAAGATCAGGGTGTATGAAGTCCTGGATTGCAAGTGAAGTCGTTTTTGGCCACTTTGTGCGACCTCCATATGGCTGTCAGCATTTCATTAGCCTGATTGATGTAGCACATCAGTCAGCAGGATTTCATCCCTCGCCTGCTCGCATACAGGTTTGGAGCAGCTGGGCTACAAAACCTGGTATTTTACCTCTCTCTCTTTCCCCAAATGGTCTAGGTACCTTTTGCACCCTGGTGATCAGGGGTGAAATTGGCATCGTGGAACAAAATGACTAAATTTCAAATTATTGTTTCTTGCCTTGATGATGAGGCTTTAGGCATCTTCTAGTATATACATGAAAGAGGAGGCGAACAGATTTCGATGTGCAGTATTTCGGATTTGAAATTTTTTTGTATTGTTTTAACATCAGATTCAAGTCTAGCAGGTTATTCTTAGATAATGGTAAGAGAGTATCTTGGGATATAGAACTTGGCATAAACAGTAAAGTTCACGTATGTTCTAGAGCCAGTACAGACAAATGGAATGGTATATTTTGTAGCTAATTTCTTTAAATTCTGGTTGGTGTTAAAGCCAGTTAGCTCTTCGTTGCTGTTGGGAGGAGATCTAGGAGAGACTTTAAATTTTTCAGTCCTAATGGCTGTGCTGTATTAGCTAGTTCATACAAGTCAGAGAGGAGGCACAGGACTTCCCACCAAGGATTTTGGAAAGGAATGGGAACTAACACTTTTTCCCACCTACTATGGTTATGTTAGACTCCTAGTGTATGTTTACTGTTAACTCCCCATTTTAAGAAAAGATAGCTGAGTTTCTGATGGGTTATAGATACACACAGCCTTAGAGCTGATGGCTTTATAAATAGCTGGATCTGGATCAACGCAAATGTGTCAAACTTCTGAGTCTTGAGTTTTCCCTATGCTGTGCTGGCTGTGAGAACTACTTTATATAAATAGACTGGCCTCCATCAAGATTAGATATACGAAAGTGATATGAATGAGTAACCTTTGCTTGACTCTTTCACATGGCCACCTCAGTAGGTATATATGTTTATATACATTAACATTATCTTGGATACAATCATCTGTGATCATTTGACAAGGCTTTGGCTGAATTGCTGCCTTCTCTAGTAAAGTTGATTACTTTGTTGTTGCAATGTACTCTCTGTGATTTTCCACGTAGCTTAGAAGATGCCATCACACTTTGGAACAGTGGTGGGACGTTCAGGCTCTGGAATTAGATTCCTCCTCTCCCCTTCCCTCCTTTCCCTTTCGCTCCCCTCCTTTGTCTTTTCACATCGGCAATGTGTAAGAGTTCCAGTTGCTCCGCATCCTTGCCAGCATTTGATGGGGTCATTGTTGGTTATTGTTTTTGGTTTTTTTTTTTAATTCCAAAAAATTTTAGCCATTGTAGTAGTAAGTATGCAGTATTATCTCATTATACCTTTAATTTGCATTTCCGTAATGACTAATGAGTTCAAGCCTTATATAATAGTTGAATTTTTCTTCTTTTCCTATTTTGTGGAAGAGTTTATGTAAGGTTGGCATTTTCATAAATGTTTAGTAGACTTTACTATTCAAGACATATGGATCCAGAGTTTTCATTTTGAGGATTTTCTTTAAATATATAGAATTTTTCAGTTGCTCTATCTCTTCTTATAGCAATTTTTAAGTAATTTCTTTCTGGGAATTTGTCTTTCTCACATATCTTAAATTTATTGGTGTAATGTTCATCATGTCTTCCTAAGCTCCTTGTAGCGATGTCCTTTTATTCACCTCTGATGTCTGCCATTTGTGTGCTCACTTGTACACTTGAGAGTGTGCCCTAGTGCTCACTTGTGTTCTCTCTCTCTGTCTTGCAAGCCCTTTGTCAATATTACTGTTTTTTCAAGGAAATTACTTTTGGCTTCTTTGTCCCTCTGTGTTTTGTTTGTCTTATCTTTGAGTTTCTTCTTTTATTTTTATTACCTTCCTTATGCTTCCTTTAGGTAATTAGCTGCTTTAAAATTTTTCTAACTTAATGGATGCTGAGCTCTTTTTCTGTTGTAATATATGTATTTAGGGCTATTGATTGTCCTTTATCCATGGCTGTAGCTATGTTCCATAATTTTCATATGTAGAATTTCAGTAAGAAATTCATATGTAGGTTCATATGTAGGTTTTCAGTAAGAAATTGTTGCTTAGTTTCCAGGTAGAGGAATTTTCTAGGACCTTATGTTGATCTTATGTTGATTTGTATTTTATTCTACTGTGATCAAAGAGCATACTTTATAATTTTAATCTTTTGAAATTTGTTGACTTTTGGCCCTGCACATGTTCAGTTTTCTTAAATAGTCTTTAAGTACATGAACATACATTTTGCTGCTGTGTTCAGTGTTTAACAGATTCAGTTATTTCCAGTTTATCAGTTATGTTGTTCAGATCTTCTATTACTTCTTGTTTATTGACTAATATTATGTCACTGATATTAAAATCTTCCACTCTGATAATGAATTTGTCTATTTCTCCTCTTAATTCTGTCAACTTTTGCCCTGTGTGTGTGGGTATGTAAGTTTAGAATTGTCATGTATTCCTGGTAGGTTAGAACTTACCATTATGAAATATTCAGCTTTTTCTTTTATAATACTTCTTTTCATTCATATTTATATGATATACCTTTTCCTATTCTTTTGCTTTTAATTTTTCTATCCTTATGTTTAAGGATATAAAACATAATATACACAGTTTTGTAAGGAGTATGTTTTATGTATGTTTTTTATCCAGTCTGACAATCTTTGTCTTTTTTTTTTTTTTCCTCATTAAACTTTGTTTTAATGGGTCTCAAAATTCTGTGACAGATTTTTGGTCAAGTTGTTTCCATTAAAAAGTACTGATTTTAAAAACTAATAACTTAAAACTGCCACACGCACAAAAGAAACAAAACGTCAACAAAACATTCTCCTTTCCTTCTGAAGGTTTTACGATGCACTGTTATCATTAACCAGTCTTTTAATATTAAACTTAAATGGCCAATTGAGACAAACAGTTCTGAGACCGTTCTCCCACCACTGATTAAGACTGGGGTGGCAGGTATTGGGGGTAATATTCATTTAGCCTTCTGAGTTTTCTGGGTAGATTTGGTGCCCTTGCCATCTCCAGCTGCCTTCTTGTCCACTGCCTTGATGACACCCACAGCAGCCACCTGTCTTATGTCACGGACAGCAAAACAGTCCAGAGGAGGATAGTCAGAGAAGCTCTCAACACACATGGGCTTGCCAGGAACTGTGTCAACAATGGCAGCATCATCAGATTTCAAGAACTTGGGGCCATCTTCCAGCTTTTTCCCGGAATGACAGTCAATCTTCTCCTTCAGTTCAGCAAACTTGCAAGCAATGTGAGCTGTGTGACAATCCAGCACAGGTGCATATCCAGTACTGATCTGGTCTGGATGGTTCAAGATAATCACCTGAGTGGTGAAGCTAGCTGCTTCCATTGGTGGATCATTTTTGGTGTCACTAGCCACATTGCCACAACGAACATCCTTGACAGACACGTTCTTGACGTTGAAGCCCACGTTGTCCCTGGGTAACGTTGACTGGAGCAAAGGTGACCGCCATGCCAGGTTTGAGAACACCAGTCTCCACTCGACCCACAGGGACAGTACCAATACCACCAATCTTGTAGACGTCCTAGAGGGGCAGATGCAAGGGCTTGTCAGTTGGCCGAGTTGGTGGCAGGATGCAATCCAGAGCCTCAAGCAGTGTGGTTCCACTGGCATTGCCATCTTTACGGGTGACTTTCCATCCCTTGAACCAAGGCATGTTAGCACTTGGCTCCAGCATGTTGTCACCATTCCAGCCAGAAATTGGCACAAATGCTACGATGTAAGGGTTGTAGCCAATTTTCTTAATGTAGGTGCTGGCTTCCTTAACAATTTCCTTGTATCTCTTCTGGCTGTGGGTGGCTCAGTGCAATCCATTTTGTTAACGCCAAAAATTAGTTGTTTCATACCCAGAGTGTAAGCCAGAAGGGCATGCTCACAGGGCTGCCCATTCTTGGAGATACTTGCTTCAAATTCACCAACACCAGCGGCCACCATCAGGACAGCACAGTCAGCCTGAGATGTGCCTGTAATCATGTTTTTGATAAAGTCTCTGTGTCCTGGGGCGTCGATGATGGTCACGTAGTACTTGCTGGTCTCGAATTTCCACAGGGAGATATCAGTGGTGATACCGTGCTCATGTTCTGCCTTCAGCTTGTCCAAGACCCAGGCATACTTGAAGGAGCCCTTTCCCATCTCGGCAGCCTCCTTCTCAAACTTTTTGATGGTTCTCTTGTCGATGCCACCACATTTGTAGATCAGATGGCCAGTGGTGGTAGACTTGCCCGAATCTACGTATCCGATGACCATGATGTTGATGTGAGTCTTCTCCTTTCCCATTTTGGCTTAGATTTAGTGGTGGTTTTCACGACACCTGTGTCCTGGCGGCAAACCCGTTACGAAAAAGCGTGTCTGACGATCTTTGTCTTTTGATTGCAGTTTTTAGTCTGTTTATATTTACTGCAATTAAAGGTATTTTGGGGATTAAATATACCACTTTATTATTGGCTTTATATTTATATAACTGATTTTACATTCCTTTTTCGTCCTTCCTTGTTTTTATTATTGTTTCCCCTCTCTTTAACTTGTTTAATTTGTATTATTTTACTGTTCCCTCAGTGGTAATTGTAGAGACTACAACCTGTATTTTTGACTTACTAAGGTTTCATATAAATTAGTACTTTATCATTTCCTGGACAATGCAAGGGTCTTAGGATACTGTAATCCCCAGTACTTACTTACCTCCTAGATTACGTGTCACTATTACCGATATAGTAATTCTCACTAGGTGTTCTGAAACTCAGAAACTATTACTATTACCACTTGGATTTTTTCATATGTTTACCCTTAACGTTACTCTGTTACTTTCTGCATCTCCAGATTTCTATCTGGGGTCATTTTCCTCCTATCTAGAGAGCATCCTTTAGGCTTTCTGCTAGTGTTGTGTCGATCTGCTTGTGATATAGTCTCTCAGCTTTTGTTTGTTTGAAAATTTTGTTTGCCTTTACTTTTAAAGGATATTTTTCACTGGGTGTAAAAGCACTGAGTGCTCGCTCCCCTCTTTTGGCCTTTCAAGTTTTCCAGATGTTGGCCCCCAGAATTCTCAATCAGAGCGTCCCTCATCATGATGCCTTCAAAGAGATGTGTGTATGTGTGTGTGTGTTGTTCTGTCCAGCTTTTCTCATTGTTCTCAGTGTGAGGGTGGGTCTAGGAAGGCTCGTGCTGTTGCTGGAAGCAGGAGCGCTTGAAACATTTCAGACAGTGCAGAGCACATTGTGAGAAACTTACCGGATGTTGTTGGTTTTACTTTCCAGGTTTGCTTTCTCTTACTAGACCCTCAATTCTTTGAGGGCAGTGACCACGTCTGCATTTCTGTAGATCCTTATTCTTTATATTTAACACAGGATCTGGTCATTAGTAAGCCATGCTGAAATGCCGGCTCTGCCTGGAGCTCTCCTGTGGCCTAGCCCTCACCTTTGAAATCTTTGTGTTCCGGGATCAGGTTTTCTCAGCTGCAGCATGGTTGGCATCTGGGCTGGGTGATTCTTTGTTGTGAGGGCTGTCTTGTGCGTTGTAGGGTATTTTGTTGCATCTCCTGCCTTTACCTGCTAGATACCAGCAGCCCCCAGCTGTGGCCGCTGAAAGTGTCTCTGGGTATTTGTAGGTATCTTCTAGGGGGCAAAGCCGCATCTGGTTGAGAACCACCAGGGCCATGCGTGTGGTGCTCAGTGCAGGCTATTCAGCATGACCCAGTGCTTTGCATTTGTGTTTTCTAATGTTGACTTTCCTTTAAACCATAGGGTTTGAAACCGCCAAGTCTTTTGCCCTCCATGGTGCGCACGTGATCCTGGCCTGTAGGAATATGACAAGAGCCAATGAAGCCGTGTCACGCATTTTAGGAGAATGGGTAAGCAAGCGCTTGACTGTTTTTTTTAATTGTCAAATACACATGCCGGGATAAACACGGGGAGGTTTTAGTACAGTGCGTCAAGTTTATTACTCTTGGAATAATGTTTTCTTTATTTTTAAGTCCTATTCACTTTGTTTATTTTATGAATGAACGGACAAGCAAGCCCATTTATAGTTTGTTTATAGTTCATTGTCGATGTCATCTGCTTTATTAGTCAGAGGTTTGAGAATGTTTACTCACTAGCTCATTTATTAAGAAAAATAAAATGTGGTTAACGCCCCGTGAACGCAACTAAGAGGTTGTTATGCTTGTAAGTTTTTAGGATTTCAAAGGAGCAGGCTTTAACCCTTCTCTGGTTTTTCCTTTTTGCTTTTCTCTCTCTGTGCAGATGTTGGTATCCATATGTCTGTGCACAAACGTTTATTGAGGGCCTGCAGTGCCCTTGGGGTTAAGGATGTAGCATCAAATAAAACAAAATACCTGCCCTCATGGACTTCTAGGTAGGAGAAACAGACCATGAAAGGATAATTATGTTTAATATTTAACATAATGTCAGGTTGTTATGAGTGCAGTACTGGGCAGTAAAGCAGAGGGAGGGATCAGGAGTTGACAGTGTGGACTGTTTCAGACTGGGTGGTCAGCAGAGACCCCTCTAAAGTTGTTAGACCATTTGATTCAAGACCTGAGCAAAGTAAAGTAGCAAGCTGTGCAGATGTCAGGGGAAGTCCTTTCTACTACGTGCAAAGGCGGTGGGATGGTGCCTGGGGGGTTCAAGGATCAGTAGGGACTCGAGTGTGGCTGGAAGCCAGTGGTGGGAAGAGGAGGTTGCAGAGGGGCTCAGAGTCAGTGGTGAGGAGGGCGTGAGAGGGTTTGAGCCAGAGCGACACAGGGTGGTCGCTTTCTTTAACTTGATCTCTGGGCTTCCGAGGGAAGTCCCAGCTGCGTTCATTTGCTCATGTATCTGTGCAGTGCCCCGCTTTCTTAGGTACTGGGCATCTAATGCCGAGCACAAACAGGTGTCGCCACTGTCTTTGTAGAACTTTCAGTTTGAGGGCAGAAGACAGATGGAACCAAAGAAAGATAAACCTCACTGTAAACTTGAAATAGTGGCATGTGGTACTAAAAAGTATGTGGTACTCCAAAAAGGCACATAAGGCCAGTTAGGTGGGGGATATTTGGAGTCCCCAAGAAAGAGGTCACTGAGCTGAGGTCTCAAGAAAGACCAGGGAGAAGGTGGGAGAAGGGTCAGACCGGGCAGAGGAGGTGGTCTGTGCAGTGGTCCTGGAGGGAGGGGGAGGAGGGGGAGGGAAGAAGACAGTCACGTGGCTGGGAGCAGCGTGTGGAGGGGGCTGGGTACTCCTCGCCAAGACTGCCTTCATTCTCTGAACACCGTGGAAGATTTCTTGCCATCTGAAGGAACAGACTACGGTTTGTTTAATAGAATGTCTGGTGTTTCGGACTGAGAAGTTATGAAAGTCAAGAAGAGGGAGATTTATTTCTGCTTCTTCAAGCCGGATTTCAAATTCAGTATATTTCAAATGAACCCTTGCCTTGCTTTCACTGGATTCATTATTTTGAGTTACATTAAAAACAAAACAAACAAACAAAACAGGGCCCAATTTTTTTTGCAGTTATCTTAACATCTTTCTAACTCCAAAGTTAAAAAATGTAATAATCTCTTAGATGGTGTAGAGTAATCTTTAGAGGGGTTTAGAGAATGAACGGTAATACATGCATATGGTTTGAATCTTCGTACTGAACAGGAAGGTATAAAATAAAAAGTGAAAGTCCCCTCCAACCCGAGTCCTTCTCTTGGGAGATAAATACCATTAACCATATCTTGTGTGTTCTTCCAGAAAAAGGTTGTGTATTCTAGTAAACCCACCTACCTACTGTTACGTACTTGGATTTTTTCCTCTTGATACAGGAGGTCTTTTCTTATTAGCACATATAGATTGACCTCATTGCTTTTAGCTGCTGTGTGATACTCCATCATGTGCTTATGCTGTAATTTGATCAGTCTCTTTTTGGTAATTGTTGTCACTATTTTGCTCTTCTAAGTGATGCTCTCTTGAAGTTCGGTCTCTCTTGCATTTGCATCCAAAATTGGCTCTCAACTCTGCTTCAGTGAGCGTTCATGATCCATGCTTTTGTGAGCGCACTGCAGGGCAGAATCTTAGCAGTGGACTCGTTGATTCAAAGGGCAGATGAATTTAAAGTTTGGGAAGCTGTTTCCCAGGAGTTATCCCTAGCAGACGTGCCAATTTCTGCCCCCACTGTGAGCGTGGAAGAGTACTGCGGTCTAGCAACAGAGTGTCAGACTCGTAAAATCTTGCCCATTTGATGTTGTATTTAGACTAGAAAAGTCACATCCCAGTATCTCAAGTGATGGTGTAATAACCACCTGGTACGACGCGTTGCTAATGTTTAAACCAGCCTTGGAAGGTAATGCCGAAACCCAGTTACCTAGCATTTTAAAGGTTGTCTTCCTTTTCCTCATATATGAGAACAGATTCATCTGGATTTATCCCATGTTTTTTTTGATTCTTAGAGGCAGAAATTCCTGGATCTGTCCTCATCAACCGTGGGACTTTAGAAAGTCTCTTAATCCATTTGGTGACTCAGTTTTCTCGTCTCTAACAGAGAAGGTTAAATGGGATGATCACAAAGACCCACCTTTTAGTTTGTCTGTCTTGCATTCTGAGCCATGATTGGGTCCCTGTGAATCAGTTTCCGACGAGGAATTTGTCATGGTGTAGTTTCATTCTTCCGTAGAGTAACTTTAGGACAACCAGCAAACAGCACCTCCAGAGGAAGAGTTACCCCCAAAACATTCACTGTCAGGGACCTGAGCAAAGGGAATGGGAATGAAAACCAAACACTCGCATGGAGTTTCAGACATTCCAATCAGATTTTAGAGACGGAAGAAACTCAACCCTTTTATCATCTCTGGTCTGTTAACACACTTGTTTTCTGTGAACCCCACTGTCCCACATTCCTCATTTGCCCTAGATTCTGACCATGGAAGCTCAGATTTAGCACCGAAAGCCGTCGTTATCATTTCACACCATTGCACTGTTACCGGAGTGCAGAGCTTATGAGAGCTGCTGTGGCAACCTGCGGGGAGCCCGGTCCCCCTGCCCTCTTCCTGCATCCCCAGCCTGGGCCTGTGCACATTGGTTTCCTCCAGGCCCTTCCTTACCTGGTCTCCATGCAGGGCTTTGACTTGGTACCTCACCAGATACCACCTTCTTGTGTTTCTCAAGGTCGGTTCCATCGACCCGTTTTCCCAGCTGCTCGCCAGCTTGAGCATGTTCATGCTTTATCTGGGATGAATCACATCACAGTCAGAGCCTGGAAGGCACTGCAACATATTGGCACCTCACGGGAGATTTGCAAAATGATCCAGAGTTTTTTGTTGCAGCAAAAGCTCACTCCAAAGTCTCTGGGTACCTGGCTCAGTGGCAGCTCCCATACACCAAGCCTCCACGGGTGTGGAGTTCGTTCCTCCTCCCACCCCACTCTCCCCTTCCTGGTGTCTCTCCTCCATCTTCACTGCACATCACCGCATCTGCGTCCTAGTACCCTCCTGTCCGCCTCCAAGCCAGTGGAATGTTCTCACACCCGCCTCCGGGCATCTAACGCCTGCAGTCCTGTCGTGTGCTGTGTCCTGGGCAAGGCGTTTTGTATCCTTTATTTGATTAGATGCAGAAGCCTGGGTTTCTCCATCTTACAGGAGAGCCAGGGCTCAGAAAGGTGAAGGGACTCGCCAAGAGTCACACAGCCGGTGAGTATAGAGACGTCTAACCCCAGAGTCTCCCCTCTACAAACGGCCTGGCCTGTCCGCCACATCCAGCAGCGTGCATTTTCGTCACCTTTCAGGCTTTGCTGTAAAAACTGCTGTATGCTATTGGAGTGATTAATTTCAGGCTTAATCATAATTCTCAGAGGAAGGTAGTCTGATCTCCCATGTTTATTGTCCCAAGCAATCCCTTTTCATTCATGATGTCCTTATAAAGTTCTCAAGCCACTTTTGGGGGAGATCTAGCTATTTTGTAAAATATAACTTAAATGAAAACACATTCTGTATGGAATTATATTAAGAGCCTGTAAATAATTATTACTCCTACTAATTGTTTCATGGGGAAATGCCCTCCTGCTGAGATGTTTTAGATGCTCCAAAGTTAGAAATAAGAGAAGCATTGAAAACAGTTAAAATTGGATAACGTGGACCGTGCAGAAGTTAACTACAATCTTAAAAGGCCAATCCACTGAGCATAATTAGAACAGGAGGGAGGGTGGGGAGGTCCATCAGCCTCCAATGATATCTGAGTAAAGTACCTCTGGAAATGGGGTTCATGCCCATGTTGTGAAACAGTCACTGCGTGGGGATGTTGTCCACTTCGCTCACGTCCCTGAGTGGTGACTGACCGGTGCCCCTTACCTCTAACACAAACGCCTGATGTTCTCCTGGGTACTTCAAGGAGCCCAGGAGGCTGGCTGAGTAGGAGGTTTATCTTCCTGTTTTCAGAGTGGAGCGGCTTCTCTTTCACTTGGCCAGCACCACCTGTCTGTCAGTAACCCATGCCAGTTCTCCCAGTCTGGGACATTGCCAGGTGTGTCTGAATCCCTGCGGTCCTGTGGTTTCCTCTTTCCTTTACGCACTAAATATTTATCGGAGTTGGGTTTTGTCGTTCTGTTTGTGGAGATCTGCTTTGTCCCACACTTCATCCTGAGATCTGAGGACCTCTGACAGGTGCTGCTTGTGAAGAACAGTAGCTGATTAGGTATAAAAATGCACCTTGTAAACAGCCACAAGACTCCAGCATCCCAATGCAGAGCTCTTGAAAGTGAGACTCCCCTTTGCTCCTCCTTGTTACTTTATTACAGTTTCTTAAGTTCAGATTTCTAAAACTTGAGATCTAAAACTTCTGGCCCTGGGGAGGAAGGAGGTTGGTAAGAGTTGGAGCGAATGGGCCTGAGGTCACCCAGCTGCCTCCCTGTTGTGTGCAGGAGGGAAAGGAATGGGGCCTGGCTGGGGCGGAAGAGAAAGTAAAAGAGGAGAGGGGATTGTTTTGAGTGTCCAGACTGCCTCGTGTATGCCAGGCCCTTACCTAAACTACTTAGCGTGTGAAGAGTGGCACGGGAAGTGTCAGAGAGCTGGCATGTGGAGGCTGCCCCTCAGTGAGCATTCTGAGGCTTTGGCATCTCCTGGGGACTGAGATAACCAGTGAAGTGGGCAGAGTGGGCTGGCATGGCAGGAGGGGCTGATGGCCCTCCCTTGGAGGTACCAGATGACCCTCTCCTGATTCCCCAGAGTGCATCTTGGGTCCATCCCTCCATCAGGAGGAGTGACCCAAGTATGTTGAATTTGGTGAGAAGGTTTGGTTCCCAAGAAAGTCTTCCATCCCAAGCTTTCCTAATTTGTCTTTCTATTTGGCCTAGACGTCATGTGTTTCTAGGGCCTGGTCCGGATGACATGCCATTGGCCAGGAGAATGTAGCAGGGATCCAGTCAGCTGCTCTTGTGTATCTAACAAAGATTTCCAAGAGGTCTGGAGAAGGCAGGCTGGGTGGACTTCAAGATGCCTCTTGGGCATATGTCTTCTGAGGAGGCAGATCATCTCCAGTTGATAACCACTGCTGTAAAATATGCTGCATTATATTGGCAAAGATTAGGAGCAGGTACACTCTGTGACCTTGGGCAGGTTTCTTTTCTAAACCTTCGTTTCTTCATCTGTGAAATCCAAATACTAATATCTATGCCAGGAGATAAAGGTGCCTGTGGGTATTAATCCACTGACTGTACATGTATTTAATATGTTGCCCGGGATAGATTAAGTGTTCAATTAAATGTTAGCTGCTACTGTTAATAACAACAACAACAACAACAACAACAATAATTTCTTATTCATACATGAAAGTACAAAGTGATGTTTACTTTTCTTAACCTCTCCGAGTGGCTGAGAGAGGAGCTGTAGGGAGGATGTTTATCTGCACGATTCAAATGGAGTTGCGATGAATTCTTTCTCTGTCTTCATATGTCTGGACTCCTACGTTTTAATAGATGTGTATTTAGTTTGTTGATTAGTATTTTCCTGTGGAGCTCATGTTAGCACTCAGCTGTCATTTGGGAAGCCATCTTAATTATTTATGTGATTGCTTTTTCTTTTGTATTTACAAAGAAACACACTTTGCATATATTTAGGGAAGATGATTAAGGGATCAGTCATCAGGAACAGCCAGCAATGGTTTATATAAAAATGGTTATTGAGAGAGCAGGGAGACGAGGGGCAGGAGGAAAGATTGATTAGTCGGGGTAATGAAATACGCATGTGTTAGGGAGACAGCGCACGCTTGGCTGGTGGTGGCCGCACAGCTTGATGTCGGAGAGAGTGAGGTGTTGTCATCATTCCCATTTCCGATAGAGTCGATACCAGGTCCACTTGTCTAGTTGGAGTGAAGGCATGTGGAAAGCTGACAGTGTTATGTCATATTGCAGCCTCACTGACAAACATTGGAAATAGTGATTTTACTATTATTTTCAGATCTAGTGTATTAGGCACATGTATCAACACTTTGCGGTGCTTTTAATAGATTCTGACACCCTGTTTTCGTGGGCGATGGGCGAGGATGCTGAGTAATAAATTGCTTGCACTTTTGAGAACTCCTGGAGAAACCTTGCGACCTTTAGGCCCTCTCAGATCCACTCACTGACTTCATGATCCTGTGTGGCTTGGGTGCTTGTGGGAATTTCTCCCCTTCTACTTGGACAATAGAAGCTTAAATCCCATAATTTGCTTTTACAGGTGGAAGGACTTAGGTGCAGTGCCTTCTTTGACGTGATGTGTGTGTGTGAGGCAGAGCTGTGCAACATGTGTCGGGAGTAATTTACAAGCCTCATGCCTGTCTAAGCTGGAGACTTGGCTTGGAAAAGACGGTCGTTACTCAACGCATCACAAATTATCAGGCTCGTCCCCATTGCTTTGAATGATCTTTAGCTAAACAAAAATATAAAAACTATTAATATTATTAATAGTTATAGATTACTGGGAAAAGTTCATCCTAAATCAACTGCTAGATTTGTTCCTCATTTCTTTGCTTTAATAATTGTTTTTATGTGTAGTATTGGATTTTCAGTTAATAAAGTATGGTATGAACAAGTCTGTGAACCAGCAAGAACTGTATAAACCACTTGCTTAAATCAGTAAGCGTGTGCACATGTGTGCACACACACACGAAGTTAAAGTTCTGAAGTTCTCCCTTGGGACATTTGTGTTTACAAAATGTCATGTTGTCATCATCACCTGCAGATGGGGTTGGATATTCATAGCTGTCTCTGTACTAGGCATTCTGCCTAGCATTTAGCAGTGAAATGCTTACGTGTAAACCTATTTTGCAGATGAGGCATTAGAGGCTAGGAGGGAGAAGCCTTGCCGAAGCTCGCACAGCAGGGAGCTATGTGGTAGATCCAAGATTTGAAGTCGTATCTCCTAAACCCAAAGCCATCTTGTATCTTGTTAGCCAGACCAGCATTACTGTTGTGTGTGTCATCAGAGGACTGGCCTATCTTTTCCAAGGACTTAGCCAAAGATTGTATTCATGGGGATGTGCATGTTTCTGTTCCTGATTTAAGGGTACCCATGGCTCCCCAGGAAACAGAGCTTCCCCGGTGGCTTTTGTAATCCAGCGGAGGTGATGAACCTCCCTCCCCAAAGGAAGCTCCTCCCAGACTCCCATCTCAAGCAGTGTATAGTGTATTTACTGTTCCACTGAAGCTACCTCTTTGACCTTTCTTGTCATGGGCTCGGGAAAGATTCTTTATCAGATAATAAATTATTCATTCCTCTTGTAGACATAAACAGTTGATAAAATATTCTGAGTTTTCTCTGTCTCCGGCATGCCTCAACCTTGTGATTGGTACTTTTCCTTTCAGTTTTCCATTTCATTCCTCATTCTGAAAAGTTTGCATTGACTTAGTCTAGCGTGTTATTCATTGTCTTTGATCACTGTCTCCGTGTCTTCATTGTTTATGTGTGTGTGTGTTTTGGTTTCTTCACTCAGGTCTTGAACTGAATCTTTCAAACTTTATATGCATTGTAACGTTTGCATCACGAGGACTGTGATTCACTTCTGAGTTTTAAAGAGTGAAAGTCAGGGTAGATGGCCAGCTCCAAACCCACACTCCCGATCGTGGGAAACCCAGTACAAATGCATCCTTGCATTAATGTGGGGCCCCTGGGTTCTTGTTAAGCAACTTGGACATTGTTTGAAGAGATGGAGTTCGTCTTCAGGTGGTGTTCAGCCAATGGTCGAAAACCCTGTTTCTGGGCACTAGGCATTTAGGCTCCATTATTTAAGTGAAAAAAAGTATGCCCAAGACTGTTTTTCTTATTTATTATGGGGCATTTACAGAGAGTCTCAGACGTGGCAGCTGTTAGATTAAACAGAGAGGAGAAGCAGCCCTTGGGCCAATAAAGCCTTCTACGTGAGAACAAAGAGATACAGCCAGTCTGAGGATGGGGCACACATGCTCCAAAAGGTATAGGATTATTTGAAGCATGTATTTAAAATAGACTAATTTTTAATTTATAAGGAGGCAGCCCAGAGGAGTGGACGGAGCCTCAGCTTTGGAGTCATACAGACCTGGGATTGACTCCTGGTTCAGACATGTGCCCGTGGGGTGTCCTGGGCAAATTCGTTATGTCACTGAACCTTGGTTTATTTACCTGCAGAATGAGAACGGTGCTAATAATGGCTCTCAGGTTTCCTCAGGATGAGCCAAAGTCACATACATACTCTCTTGTACAGAACCTAGCACGTTGTAAAGGCTCAGGAGAAAAATGGTAGTTTTGGGAGAGGTGGACTTGTTCAACACAGATCCTTAAATTAGACAAAGACTCTCAGAAATCTTGTTGGAAAATGTGTTTCCCTGAAACTTTTTTTTTTTTTAAATAAATGATCAGAGTACTGGGAAATAGTTAAGCCTCTCTTCATCTTCCCATCAGTTTGTAAGTTAATCTTGAGATGAGCCAAGGTCAGGAGCAAGGGCTCCTTCCATTTCTAGGGGGCACAGAGGTGGCTGTTCATGTCCCCGGTGCCCACGCCCTGGGTCGGAGCTGCCTGGTGTTTGCGGAGGCAGGCGTTAGTGCAGGCGAGAAGTGGAGCTGGCAGAACCAGCTCTGTGCACCTGGGGGCTCACCTGGCGCTAGTCTCTTCCACTTTGTAACTGAGAGATGAGACGCAACTGGATTTTGAAGATCCCAGAATTCTTAGTAGTGGCTGTGGTACCTTTCATATCTGTCCACACATTCTGTGATAGTCCTCCTTTCAGAGGTGGCGCCTAATTCTCCTCCCCTCGCATGTGGGCTGGACTGGGTGACTCACTCTTCATGAGCAGAATGTGGCAGGAGTGATGGAGTAGGACCTCCAGGAGAGGTCCTGGAAGGCCGGTGGCTTCCTCCCTGCTTGCTGTCCTGAATCACTCACTCGGGGGGACGCCAGCCACCTTGCTGGGAGGATGCTCAAGCATTGGCGTGGAGAGCCCTGGGGACAAGGCTCTCGCGTGAGCCCTCTTACATTCCTTTGGCCTTGCAAGCTTGCAGCTGACTGTGGCTGGGGATTGTTGGCAACCTCATCGGAGATCTCGAGTCAGCACCATTCAGATTCCTGACCTGTAGAATCTTGGTGAGATGTGACATGCTTACTATTTTAAGCCACTACACTCTGGGACTGGTTTTTGCACAGCAGTGGGTAACAAACATTGGGCTCACGGCCTTAGAGAGAGAAATGATCTCTGGGAGCAATTGGACAGCAAGTTCAAAGGACAAGAGAGGAGGACTCACCTAGCAAGTGCCTCTAAGTGCAAGGAATCTTAAGGTCTTAGGGTGGCGTGGACCATCCAGATCACCTCGTCTGACCTCTTCCCAGTGTGCAGACCACTTACACAACGTCCCTGAACAGGGATCATCGGCTTCGGCTTCGGGCAGCCCATCCTGCTTCGGCACACCTCTTAGAGAGTTGTCCCTTACGTTGAAGCCAGAATCCTCTTCCGAGTTCTGCTGGGCTGCCTCTCATCAGAACCCAGCTAACACTCTCATCTCTCAAATTCCCTCAATAATAAATCCAAAGTGATTGAAGACATCAGGTTATTCGAAGTTGGTAGTGAGGCTGGCCCCTCTCATTTCTTGGCCACTTGTGTCCCTCTTTTATTGAGTTTGGGATGCACGTGGTAAGGCTTAGCAGCTGAGGAGAGCCCTGTCTGCTTTGGTACCCTTCAGAAGAACCTAGAGGCAGAGCCCAGACCCCTCGTGCCTTCCCTGGAGTTAATGAATCAGTGCGAACAAAGCACAGTCTCCTTTTAAATGACTGAAGGACAATGTACTCATATACCCGGCAATTCTCAGATTCTAATTGTTCCAGCCATGAAGTGATCTGGAAACTGGGTAGCTGGGAGAAACTTCAATGCATCTTTGTAATGGCTTTGTTGTTGTTTATTGAGAGGGACTAATTAACTTTGATTATTGCACTAATATTATGGCACTTTGACAGCCCTTCAGATTTATGACTCTGGGAAAATAAACAAATGAAATGCAGGTGCTGGAGCAGAAAGAATAAGTTATTACTGAACTTTAATTACTTGGAATGTGTAGCCAGGAGAGAATTAGTTGATGAATTACAGGATGCTTAAAATCTACATCAAACTGTAAGCAATATGCCGACAAAAATGAAAAGGGGGGCTGGGAGGGTGCTATTTTTAAGGGAGGAAAGGATTGGGCACATCTGTAACGATTTGAATAGTGGTCCATTGATTTAATCCCTATTTCCAATGGGGCAGAAATTTACATGGTGCTGCTATTCAAAGCATGGTTCCTGACCTGCACTGTCAGCATCACCTGAGAAGTTGTTAGAAATGCAAATTCTTGGGCTCCACCTGAGACCCAATGGATCAGAATTTCTGCAGGTAGAACCCAGCAATCTCTGTCTCACAGTGCCTCCAGGAGATTCTGATGTAGTGCTAGACAATTCTCATGCCGTTTGATTTTTTTTTTTTATTAAAAGGGCAGTTACGGATTTTTACCTCTGCTTACAAAAATCGAGTGTTCTCACAACCTAGTTGAATCCTACTAACCAAGATTTTGACTGTTCAAAAAATTATACAAATACTTATTAAACAGTTTGTTGTTGAGACCAGGTGATGCTGAGTCGTGGGAGGGACGCTTGGTAATTGTAGGAGAACAGGCATCAACAAGGAGAGAAGCTGGGAGACTGAGCGGCCCTCTCAGGTGCGGTGACCCCAGTACCCCAGTAATCCACCCAGCCCTCCACGAGTGTTTGGGCCTGGCTGGGGTCCACACAGAAGAGGTCAAGTCTGGCTTCTGATGGGCACATCAGAGCCTCACACTGGCCTTTGTCCCTGCAGTCCTGGGTTTTCTTGCTTTTCCATTTAACAAGTTGCTGTTTTCATTCCCACAAAAGTTCGGCCAGTCTCCAGCCCAGGGTGGTCCTGGGACAGTGGCAGAAGTTACTGTCACTCCAGATTCTTTGTTGTCAAGCCAGCCACGAGGGTTTTATTCCAGAGACCCTTCCTTTCACATGATTTCCCCCACCGTCTGGAGCCTTCCAGATCCCCCCTCTTATAGACAGTGCCATGTACAAGAGGAACAGAAATGCATGTTGATGTTAGACTGAGCCAGACCCTTCACAGTGTAAATGTGCCCAGAGTTCACAGAGTGCCATTTAGAAGTAAATAGTGGTCATTGTAGGATTGCCTTCTCTTTGGGATGGTTCACGGCTTGTCCGGTTGGGGAATGTGAATAACTGAGAGCCGGGGGAGTGTTTATTTTCAGCTCTGGGAAAATTTGCAGTGCTGGGGGACATGCTGGGGCACCTGGCAGTGACGTTAGTGATCAGAGCTGGACTGCAGCTGGGGGACACTGTTGATGGCATACTTGCACCCCTGCCCACACAGACAGTTTTGGGGAGCCATCAAAGAGAAGCAGAAATAATTCTATGTTACTGTAAGATATATGTGAAAAAAAGTAGTTCCTTTTAGTCACATATGACCCATTGGGTTTTGCATAGCTCTTTTAGCCATTACTTTTAGGGAATATAGCAAAGGTATGAGCCAGTTTACACATGAATAATATAATAGAAAATTCAAATATGAGTTAGTGAAGTTGCTTGTCCTTTTAGGAAAAGTGTTGAGTCATGGGATCACATGGGATATGCTGTGGCTATCAAACAGTCACATTCTGGGTTTGGAAAGGACTTTCTCAGACCATCCAGTTTAACTCCCCCGTTGGACAGTTGGGAAAACTGAGGCGCAGAGAGGGTACTTGACCTGTCCAGTGTTACTTAGGAAATTATGACTTTTTTTTGAGAGAAATTATCCTATTGCCTGTTGTGAAAAAAAAAGTATATATGTTTTTTAAAAACAATATAGTTTTGCCTGTAAGAGAAATATAAGCACCCAGCACTTCATGCTCAATTGGATGGCTAGTTTAATTCTCAGTCTTGTTTTTGTGATGATGAGGAGGATAATAATATCATTAGTAAATATTATTTTAAAAATTATAATTAATTTAATTATAATTTAAAAACTATAGTTAAATATAATTGTGTGCCAGTCAGTGCCCGAAACACTTTAAATGCCTTAATTCACTCCATTTTTATGATAACCTGTGAGGTAACTAATATTATGAATCCCTTTCAGATGATAGGAGGCACAGAGAAGTTTAGGACCTTGTCCAAGCACACACAGCAAATAAGCAGAAGAGATGACATGCCGTAGGAGAGCAGAAGCCTTGCCTGCTGTATTCCTCCTGGGTTATCCCCCGTGTGTCGCATGGTGCCTGCTCAGTAGGAGGGATTTAGTAAATATTTGTTGTGTGAATGATGGAGGGGACATCAAGGTTGACTGCTGAGTCTTGGGGTGACAACCCTCCTAGTGGTAGGAGCAATGTCCTACCACTGTAGGAAGGGGCAGTTTGGTGGGTGTGTTTTTGAAAAAATCAGATCAGCAGAAGGTACGCATTACCAGACTATTTTTCTGGAGTAATTAGCTGTGTAAGTTGATTTTCACGTTGATGCCACTGAAGTGCCCCCAATTCATCACCCACCTTCTAGCTCACTGAAGGGGGATTTGTTATTTATGGATGTGGTGTTGAGTACTTCGCATCCCAGTTCTTTGAAAGTTATTGTCCTGATTTGGGTGCTCTTGGTCGGTCGGCTTCCCTGACTGTTTTGGAGAAGTGGGAGCTGGCTGCAAGAGGAGCGGGCTCAGGCATCACTTGGTTTTGAAGGATAGGATCAGCTCCAAAGGCAGAGCTGGAGAGTGGAGGGGTGTCTGTGAAAGGACTAGTGGGTGGATCCAGGAGCCTTCTGACCTTCACTCGGAGAGTGCGTGTGACCAAGACAGATAATAAGGTTGACTAGAAATCAGTCATCTCTTTAAAAATTAAAAGGCCTCCGCTGATGCTAGCTGGGCCTTTGGAGGTAAATATGAAACCTTCTCATTTCCTGTTACTTTGGTCAGGAAACCAGCTGGGGCTGGCTTTGCTCCTGATGTCCCTTCCCCTTCCGGGTGATAAGTGACTATCCTGAAGCCTGTCGAGACAGAAGGATGCTGAAAGAGATGAGTGGAGAGAGAGACAGAGATAGAAACAGAGCTGGGGGTGGGGGACAGACGTACAGGGAAAGATGGACAGACAGACAGGCACATGAGAGAGAGAGAGGAGAGAGGGAGGAGATGGAGACTTAGGGGAGGGACGGTGGTCAAGGCACAAAGGCGGAGAGATGGAGAGATGGAGAGAGAACCACTCTCCGGGGCGTTTTCATGGAGCTTTCTCAGTGCCGGCCTCTGCGCTGTGGGTTTGACCACTGTTTTCTGCGCTCTCTGATCATTTCTTGCTTAGAAAGGAGGAAATTAGAATTGTTGAGCTATGATTTGTTTTAATCAGAAAGAAATTGTCTAACATAAATCTCCTGGTGAGTGCTGGAAAAGCCCTAAAGCGGCCAGGAAAAAAAAATATCAATACTTTGCAAAGGAGGAATGATTGTTCCAATTCATGGCTTAATTGACTTTAAGCCTTAATGAAACTCAGGCCCGAGCGGGCTGCACACACTTGGTGGCTGCGATCACCAGTGAAAGCTACACAGGGAGAGGAGGAATTTAGGGTGGTTATTTGGTTCTTTGCTATTGATGCAATTTTCTAATTGAGTGGGGCTACCTAATACCAGATAGTAATTTTTTTTCCTGTGAAGAGAGTAAATTTTCTTTCTTACTAGCACAGTAATTTATTTTAAATTATAGCTTTTTTCTATTGGAAGCATCCATTTATGTTAGATTATCGTTCCCCAAGTGAAATTTAACTAATGCTGTATAATTAAATATAGATTTTTTTTTAAAAAAAAGACAGTATATATTTTAAATTTATAAGTGGACAAACTGGGAGTATATGAAGACTTTATTTAAGAGGAGTAAATAGCCGACCTGATCAAAGTGATGGCTGTCGGGAAGGGTTCATTTGGTGTCAGTGTGTCCCTATGCAGTGCCAGGCACCTTCTCAACATGGGATGCTAAAACTTGCTTATTTACTTCAGCGTTCTAAAAGGACTGATCTATAAAACATAGGTGTGTAAGCAACAGACTTGGGATCTTGTCTGCCTGAAGTTGAATCCTATCTCTGCCCCTTACGAGCCAGGTGACCTTCACTTCTGGTTGCCCGAGTTTCCTCATCGGTAACATGGGGATGCTGATAGCACCCGAGTCCCAAGGTGGTGAAGATTAACTGAAGTCTTGCACATCAAGTGCTTAGGGTGGTGCCTGGGGACCTGGTGTGTGTTGTACAAGTGCTAGCAAAGATAAAAAAATCATTTTGGTTTTTAAATATGCATGCATCACAGCATCCGTCAGTCATATCACACGTTGATTGTTAGCTGAAAGTCTCCTTATTTAAGCAACATTTACTGAAACTTTGTTACATTCCAGGCATCTCCTTGGACTCTGAGCATATGTAGATACATGAGATGTCCTTGCCCTCAGGGAGTATAAGTGTGTTGACAAACGCATAAATTAATAATGATAATAATAACATCAGCACTCTACTCGGGGTGTGGCTGGAAGGAGGAGGACAGGACTGGTTTATGTCCCGAGTGCAGTAATACTTGGGCAGGAGCCGATGCAATGCCTGTGTCTCTCATCACTTTTGGATGGTGTAGGACCAGCTGCTTAGAAGCATGAGGGTTTTTCTTTGACTCCAGCCATCAAGTTAGTGGCTGCAAGCTTAGATTTTGGAATCGGCCCAACCCAGGTAGGAATCCTGGCTCTGCCATCCACTGACAGGGAGTTCTCTCAGTCGAGGTGCCAGCCTTCACCCCGCCACATGCCTCTCCATTTCAGTGTAGAAAGTAGGGAGGTTGCATCCCCACAGAGGATGCTTGTCAGGACTACGTGAGGTGACAGTGCCCTGTTGGAGGCCTGCACTCAGTTACACCTGCCAGTGCCGCTCTCCGTGCCCACAGCTTCTGGGCGTCCTTCTCCGGGCTCTCCAGGCTTGGGCACCAAGGCGTTCCTGCCCACCCCACTTCCCGTCTGCAGCTCTGCTGTTCATGAGGGGCTGGCCTCCTCCATGCCAGACAGAGCCGCACCCGGTAGATGAGCTCTGTGCTCAAACAAAGCGTCCTTGCTGCGGCGTTGGATTTTGTAGGACAGCAACAGTTTCTAGAAACCTCTGGTCCATGAGCCAATTTGGAGAAAATTGAATTGTTCCCTGTGCCTCTTGGCTTGCATCCTAGAAGGCTGCACAAACACTTCGGGCAGGCTTCAGCGACTTCACATCAAGGACTCCATCACGGCACCAAAATAAAAGCACCCCTGTCGCTCCCTGCGCACAAAGCCGGAGCGTGTGCTTGGCACAGACCTCGGCCGTGGCACTAGCAGCTCCTCCCACTGTATCGGGAGGCACTGCGGCAGGCAGACCCACTTACCATGCCCAGTGCTTCTCCCTGTGAGGATGGAAGGAAAAGCAGGAGCTGTCAGGATCCTCAAATGTCCACATGCACCTCCAGCTAGAGGTAGGATGGGTCTCATGAAGGGTTCAGAGAAGTGATTTTGTCTTCAAATTTGTCGAGCTGGGCTAGGGAGAGGCCACTGCTGTGATTCACTCCGTAGTTTCTCATTTTGTCAGAGAAGCTGACCTCACAGCACCACGTCACTTTCTCCTCAGCAAGGACCTTTCTGTAGACATGGTCGTGAATTTGGTAACTAAAAATCATAAGGGTTTTATGATTTGTGGAGCATTTATATGTGAAAGAAAATGGATGAATTAAAAATATTTAAACAGCTCAGCCGGCACCCACATGGATGAATCCTTGAGATCTATTTTCTTCCCCCTTCATACTATAAACATATGGCATGAATTTTCTGCTCTCATTACAGATGTTGAGAGAAGGCAAAGACAAATATTTATATTACATTCATGTTTTACAGTAAAAACACTGTTCGGTTTGTTTATACAGTTCCACTGTTACAGTTTTTATGGTTGGTAATGAAACCACTGTAAAACCGAGCCTGGGTTATATAGCAGATGCGATAAGCCCCTCAGACTCAGGGAGATACCCTGGATGGAATAGCTGATGTCACACGTGCGGAATCAACCGCTGAGTTATGTGTTAGGACAGGCCAGGCTCTGCTGTAATAACAAATAGCCTCGGAAGCTCTGGGGCTGAAAACATCTGAGGTTTATTTCTTGTTCCAATGACATACGTTTCTATCACGAGTTGCTTGGAAGGCTCTGCTCAATGGGACCTCAGTTACCTACCCGGAAGCAGCCAGCAATGCTGGATGTTGTGACAGAGGAGGAAAAAGGTGTGCTGACCGTGCTCTGCCCTTGAAGCTCTGCTCAGAGGTGACACTGCTACATGGCTCATGTTCCATGGGCCAGCGCGCATCTTGTGGCCTTGTGCCACCTCCAGGCGCAGAGGGGCACACACCTCCCCTGTGCATGAAAGGAGGTGGAGAATTAGAGTATCAGAGAGCAGCCCTAAGGACTTCCAGTTAATTCAAGTCTTTTTGTAGTTACTTAACTGATACTCTGTTTTGAATGCAACTTTGACTCAGAAGGGAGCAAGGAAGTTGGTTTCCAGAGACCCTCCTGCCCATCATCCCCAAAGGCTTTGCAACTGATGAGACTCTGTCTTCATGTTACGATATCCGGGATGGAAAGGACTCATGGCTGTCCCCAGGAGTATGTCACGATGCAGGAGAAATTTCACATCCACAAAGCTTCTTCAAGCTGAGCTGTGATTTTGGCTGTGTTTGTGTGAGTGTGTGCCTGTGCGTGCGTGTGTGTGTTTTATACGTTTATTTCTAGAAGCTCATCAGTAAACTGCACTCCTTTAAGATTACATTCCCCTCAGGTGGTGGGCACTGCCACCATCAAATGGGCATACAATGCTGGAGATGACCACTCATCCAAAGGAAATAAAAAGGTGTAATTACGAAAAGAGCTCAAAGTGAATTTTCACAGCCCCTTGAAAGTGGTGTTTAGAGCTGAACTGCCCAGTGTTGTAGCCAGGGGCTGACACGTGGCAGTTGAGTGCTTGAGATGTGCCTGGTCCAGGCTGAAGTGATCTGTAAGTGTGAAATGAAATACCTGTCAGATTCTGAAGACTTAGTATAAAAATGTAAACTATTTTATTAATATATTTTATACTGATTCCATGCTGAGATGATATTTTAGATACTGTCTTAAATATTAATTTTTCTTGTTCCTTTTTACCTTTTTTTTATTTTTGGACTTGGCTACTAGAAAAATTTAAATTACATGTGGGACTTTCATTATTTTTATTGAGCAGTACTGATCTAAAGGGTCAGCGTCAGGGAGGAAAAAAAGAATAATTTGGTATCTTTCACAAATCCCTAATTGCCAGAACTCACAGTTTAACCTGGCAGTTTATATCCTTTGACTTGTTGCCATTTTCTACTTAAAAAAATTTTTTTTAAAATTTTAAAATAATGTCGACTCTCATATAAATTGTAAAGTCTAGTACAGAGAGTTCCTGGGTACCCTTCACCCAGCTTGTCCCAATAATAACATTTTCTATAACCATACCACAAAGATCAAATCTAGGAAACTGACATTGGTACAGTATTATAAACTAAAGATTTTATTCATACTTAACAAGTTTTTACATGTACTTATTTATGTGTGTGTGTGTGTTTAGCTCTTGAAATGTTATAAATATAGGCTTGTGTAACCACTACCACAGTCAGGATACTTCAAGAAACACCCTTTATCTTAGTTTTTATTTTTTAAGTTACTTCTTAATTAGGGTTGTTACTGAGAGTAAAACTTGTGGGCAGCTCAGAAGCCAAAGCTGCTCTTGGCTCGAAGATCCATTGATTTGCCTGTCCATCTCCCCACTCAGAACGTGGCTGAGTTATCCCAAGGTCTGCCGGAGGTGCTGGGCAGACACAGAGAAGAAAAGCCTGCCCTCCGGAAACTCACGGCTTTGGAAGGGTTACAGAAGCTGAGAAGTGGTGTAATAGAAACTGGTGCCCTGATCTGCCAAAGAGAAGAGAATGGCACAGGACCTTTTCTCCCCCAAGTTTCAGGACCTAAATCTCTTGTCCTTCCTTGACTTCACCTTCAGCAGAGTGAGAGTGGTTCAGATCAGTCTAGAAGGTAGTTACTCTCTCACCCAGTTTTAAAGGAGAGAGGAACGCCATCCCCTTCAGTAGGCAGTTGGTGTGATCCATTCAGGCCAGGTGTTCTGGAGCCGACTTGCAGGGTTTCAGGTTGTTCGTTTGTTTCAGAAAGAGCCTCATAAATTGCATTAGGTGATTTCAGAAATAGTTAATATTTGTTATACTGGAATTTTTTTTTTTTAAAAGAGGGTTAACTAGGTTTTGTTTGTACAGCTATTTAAAGCAGTCTTTCTTGATATTTGTGTCCCAAGATTTATATCCACTTCTTGTTGTGAAGGTGGAGGACGGTTTGTCATAATTTGAAACATGCCGGGAGGCCATAGAGCAGCCCCCGTCTGCGTGTTCCCCGGGTTGAACCACCCAGGCACCTGAGACCTACGTGGTCAGTCTCCCCAGCTGCCCTTTCTGTTTTCCCACGTCCTTTTGAAACATGTCTAGTTGTAGACACACTATTCCTCGGTTTACCTTTTCCTGAAAAAAACAGGATTACGTCACCAGCTGTACAGCGTATACATTGTATAGCAGTTCTCCGTTTTATTAATCTAGGAGTGTGTCCCCCTCCCCACCCGAGGACAGAGCCTTATTTACGATGCTCATTTTCCACCTCAGGATCTGTTGTGACTTTGGAAATCTTAAACAAACAAGAAGTAGTTTTAAGCATAAAATCAGGGACCATTGGAGTCCCCTGTGAGGATGGAAGAGAAACCTAGTATCTTAGAGCCCCAGTTTCCATGTGTGTCAACTGAAGAGATGAATAATGACACTTGTCGTGGGACGTGTTGTGTTGAAATTCGAATATCCTGTGTTTGATGTCGTGTGAGGCACACTGGTGCCATTCCGTAAGCTTGATTTCTGTCCACGTGATCATTATCTACTTGTAATAAAAATAGAGCCACTAAGCATAGGAACTGGCCCACACGGGTATTCAGTGAATGACTCCATTTCAGCTCTTTTTCCCTATTTGTTGAATGAGTGAATGAATGAATGGATGGATAGATGAATGAATGGATTTGAATTCTCCAGTCTCAATTAGCTTTCTTTTTTTTTAGTGGGACAAAAAGTATTATTGTTTTATTTTCATCTGTCAAAATGTTCTGTACTTTTTCATGTAGTTTTACATTTTCAGCTGATTTTTGCAGAAGCCCCTTGCTTTGCTCATCTCTAGGTATAAGGAACGAAATAAACAGTGAAATTAAAAGAATATTTTTGGAGATGCTAGTTTATTAAAAAAATGAACATTGAACTCATTACACAATCAGTTCATTTGCAGAAATAAAAAAATAATTAATAAAGAATGTACACTTTCCATATACTACTTCAGTGTTTTCCACAACAAAGGACTAAAATTTATTTTTATTATTACTATTGAATCACTGATTATTAGCATTAATCATTAATTGGTTCAATTTTTTTTCTTACTGTTATGTTGCTAGTAAAGCACACACTTAATGTCTTTTAAAAAAAATACCATGTTTAATTAACTTAGTTGGTCAAGTCATTCAAAAAATATGGAACACTTCATGAATTTGCGTGTCATCCTTGTGCAGGGGCCATGCTAATCTTCTCTGTATCATTCCAGTCTTAGTATGTGTGCTGCCGAAGCGAGCACTCAATTAGCTTTCTTATTGAAGGTTGAAAGAAACTCTGAATAACTGTAATAAACCATGTGGAACCAAATCAGAAAACAAAAAAATGCATGGAAGCTAGATGAATTTTGTTATTTCCCTTCTTATTCCATTTTTTTCTGTAAGTCTTTATTTTTGTATGATGTAAATGATTGGGTTTAAGCAGAATACTTCATAGATGTGGGCGGGTTTCAGGGTTTTAAATGACATGAAGGGTGTTTCCCAGGCATTTAAGACCTCCTAAGGCTTCCATTTCCATTAAGCATTATGGACGCGTTCCAAGAATTTAATTAATATAACATCTCTTCGTTCATTGTAATTCCTCACTAGGGTTATGAGAACTTGGGAGTGTTTAGTTTCTTACTCAGTTGATTAAAAGGTACTTTTTATGGTTTTCCAACTAGCTATTTTCCGTGGAATTCAGTGGTTGTCAATGAATATTAAATCAATACAGCTACAGTGATCAAAGACGTGAGGAAAGCTTTCATCTGAACATAGAAGAATAGTTTGCTTGCCTCAGTTGGGAAAAATAAAGTCTTAAGGCTGCAGATTGGAGTAATAGGGTCATATCTGAAAAAATTCCAGAACAGTAGGAGTATTATTTGGAAGTCTTGAGGAGCTAAAATAAGAAAAAAAAATAGAAAAAAAACAGCAAGTTATACTTTATAGAGTTGGCGCTAAACTGTGAGCCATTATGATACGGTCCAGGCTGAAAATTCATTGGCTTACATAAGGGTATTGAAAGATCTGTGGATGTTAAGACCTTCAGTGGGTACTGGGAGTGGGGGGAGACATACCGTTTGAAGTCACATAAGTGATTTTCCTTGGGGCCGCTGGAGAAAATGGAACATACGCTGGATGAAGTGTGGCACATCTTCTGTTTGGATTCCATGCTTGGCTAGCTATAAAGATTCGATTAGATCCTGCTATAGAAGTATTGAGGAGGGGTGGAGAGGAGGGGTTACAGAGAGGGAGAGCAGAGTGAGTGGGCAGGAAGAATTGGGAGCGGTGGGCAGTGGGGACGTCAGCAGCAGAGTTCCTGGCATTCCTGTTGAGGCCCATGTTTGGTCCAGGATGTGGCTGAGAGGGTGCATCTCCTCTGCAGGTTGGGATTGCAGGAGGCAGGTTTGGGGCTGAGCCAGGCCAGTGTAGAGCAAGGAATGTCATCCACCATCTGGGCCTGCAAGGGTTAAGTCATTAGCCCCTGAAGTTGCTGAACTACAGGACACCCTGAAAGGAAATTGTCATGAAGAATAGGATGAGGTGCTCCGTGCTTTGGAAAAACAGGCAGAATAGACCCCTTAAATAGTTAGATACCTTTCAGGCAACAATTTTATGAACCTTGATTCTTGCATCTTCCCATACATACTAAACTCATTGATTGAGATACCTGTTCCTCCTGAATGGTGGTCATCTTCTGCCGAGATGTGTGCTTGGCTGCACATACTCCTTTGTCAAAATCAGTATATTCAAAGGCTGTCTCCCTGACTCTAGTAAGACCCTGAATAAAACTCAACTCATAGTTCTTAAGAGGTGTGTGTGTGTGTGTGTGTGTGTGTTCATTTGAAACTAGAAACAGGAGGAAGCATGGGTTCCTAGTTCCAGGAACAGGTAGGTTCCAGAGCCAAGTTGTGACGTGTTAATGGGCAAGATCGTCAAGGCTTCAGTGCAGTGGTGGCCTCTCAAGAGCTCCTGCCTGTGATACCCCAGGCCCTGTGGGTTTGCCCTTCCCCACTGCGTATTGGTAGTCATCGCTCCTTCTGCTGTTCTGATGATGTAACACACGCAGGTTACCTCTTCTCTGTTGGTCCAGGTTCACCAGGAATGTGAGAGTCTGTGTATCTTTGCAATAGTACTGCTCATTTGTCCATCTTCAAGCCGAGTGAAGAGAATTCTAAGCCCAGCCCTACAAAGGGCACGTGAAATTGGGATGACAGCTCTTCAGTCTATTTGTTGAGAAAGAGAAGGGCTTGGGGAGTTCACGGACAGCCAGTGACTGACGTAATAATAAGAATGAAACCCCTCTTTTCTTTTGCAGCGTCCTTCCCACCCATAGCTTCCCCAGTGGGATAGCTGTTGTCTTGTCAAGCACCTTTTCCCACCCTCATTATTAACAGCTCCATCCTGGGGACTGTGGAAGTTAAGGTGATGGTGGTAGTTTGCATGAGCTGGTGTGGGCCAGTTCTGGTCCATTGCACCTTAGCCAAAGATAGGCACTTGGCACTGGCCAGCCCAGTCAGTAGTTAGTGAGGAAGATGCTATCTTACGTGAGGGACTGGGGCTAAAAGGATGTTGATACGGGCTGCTAACTAACCGCTGTTTCCTGCTACAAGGAGACAGGTAAGAAAGATTGAAGGCAGGCTGAAGTGAGAGAGGACAAAAGAGTTCCTTTGGCCAGCTTCTCCCCAGCCTTGTCATTATGGAGCTGATGAACCCCCATTGTGTGTGAGCTAATTTTGGGTGGGTTTCTGTTGCTTACAACCAAATGGGTCCTGTCCAGTACACCTGGTGACTCCTGGGGTTGTGGAGGCTGTGCCGAATAGGGACATTTAATCTCAGTGTCTCCCCTCCTCATGGCTGCAGCTATGTCCATTCCAGTCAATTTGATCCCACAAACATGTTACGAGGAGGAGTTGGGCCCCATTTAGAGTGATTTGGGTCAGGTCCTGCGTCTTTTCAGTGGCTGTCAGTAGTTGCACTGGTCCTACAGGGGCAAAAGCATTTTGGATCTGCGTCAAAACCACTTGGTTTGAATCTCAGCCCAGTTTCTCAGTGGAAGTCTGACCTGGGTCAGGTAATGGATCTCTGCGATGCCACTGCCTGCTTCATGGGGTTGTGCTGATGAATGGGGAGCTCTGGACCCAGGGCCTTCCATGTTATGGGTTCAGCAGACTTACATTTCCTCTGTGCTGTCCCTCCCAAATCCACTTGGTGTTTATTTGGAACCCAGGCATCAGTAATCTGATAACTATGTGATCTTCTCAAGGTTCTTTATTTGAGCCTGGAGTCTCTGTTCTTAAATGTCTGAACATTAAAGATGAAAGCCATCCAGCTTCACGTTTACTTGTTTCGTTTTCCATTTCCTTTTTAAGACAGCACCGTGGAGTGAAATGTATTTTATGTACTCCCTTTCCAAGCCCTGTGATGAGGACTGGATCAGGCAAGCTGGCACTGCTGGACCACCAGATCACCCCTCCACCCCATTCCAGGGCCACCAGCCACATGGCCCTTTTGTGAGAATTAGGAAAAGGTGTCCCCTCTTCTCTCGTGGCCCACAGCTCCTCATGAGCTGGGCACACAGCCTGGTGAGCAGAGTGCAAGCGTGAATAACGCGCCTTGCCCCTGGGATTCTGCTGTAGGGTTAAACCAACTAGCTTGGGTGATCTCCCTTTGATCACAGGTAGTGAAAGTAGAAAAACATACTCCCCCTCATTGAAAATAGTATATTCATGAGTTTCTAATACATTTATTTGAGCTTTCAATAAAATGCTCCAAACACATATTATATGGTCCCAACACTTTAGAAGTTTTCATTTTAAAAACCTTGGGTACCTGCTTTGTGTATATTATATATGGCATCTCCATGAAAATGTTAATTCCATTTTATTAGTTTCAGTCTCTCTCTGTCTCTTTTCCCCCCTGTGCATGATTGCTGTTTTATAGCTACAGTTTGGTGGAATTAACATAGATTTCCCACATGAGGAAGGTTTCTGGTAGGGATTTACTGCAAGGCAGTTTCCTGATCCTTGGAAGGGATTCCCACCTGAGGTGTGGTTTGAGGATGCATTTTAGAGTGCTGCAAGGGGGACTGGAATGCACAGCTGTGTGGGATGGTGAATGGGAATAATTCTTAGAGCTGTTCTCAGAATTTGTAGAATATTTGATCATAGGAGTAACTGACTTTGGGGATGCTGGAGTGCTTGTGCTTGGAATATTTTTAATTAACCAGCTTTGGTTATACTGAAAGTAGGACACAGAGAACATGAGAATTTAAGGAGTAACTCAAAATTATATGGAGAATAACAAAGATGAGGGCTATCTATGTATTTTGGGGGAAGTTAGTTGACCCTTCTATTTCAGTTTCTTCATACATAGAAGGAAGATAAGAACAGGTCTCATATTGTTGGTTTTTGTGCAGAAATATATGAGTGTTTATAATAGCTTAGAACAGTGCCTGGCACACAGTACGCACTTGGTGATGTTACTGATTTCTTGTTATTCCTATTGTTTTCTGACTGATGACCTTTCATTATTTTGAAGCTCTTATTACAGATAGTGGTTGATGCATTCATTCTCTTCCTTGTCCATTTTGGGACAGTAACTATTAAAAGTTTTTATCTGTTGGGTGAGAATTTCTTTATTACGGGTCTAGTTGTATTAGAGTTGAATGTTAGGAATTATGTAAGGTATGTAAAAAACACAGCTAAGACTTGGATGTTGTAGTAGAAAGCTTCTTAGTCAGCTGGCGAGGATAGCATATTAATCAGCTTTTGCTGCCGTAACAAGCAGCCCCAAACTGAAGGGCTTATAGAAACAATGTGTATTTCTTTGTTCATGTCACATGAGGGCTGAAGGTTGACCATGGTTCTGCTGACTCAGCTGGGGCTTTCCTGTTTCTCGTGACCTGTCCGTCCAGGACCCAGGCTGCAGGAGAAGTCACCAGGGGCATGCTCTTCTCATGCCAGAGGGCAAAAGCTCAAGGGACTTCTGTTCAGACCTCCAGGTACTTCATGTCTGCTTCACATTCCAGTAGTCACATCAAGTCTCATGGCCAAGACCAGCATCAGTGGGGCAGGAAAGTGCAGCTCACGTACAGGAAAGCATGGCAAAGGGGAGGGGGCATTATAACTGTGAACAGATGAAACACTCTACCAAAGATGGTTTTGTAACATTGGTGCTGTTAATCTTTCAGTAAACTACCACTTCACAAGTTGTTTAATTTTTATTTTAACCTCCTATAAAGAGCTAAAACCAAAAATACACAAGTTAAAGAAAAAAAGAAAAGTACATCTGAAAGAGTCACAAAAATACTGACCAGTCTCCTTTCTGAGAATCAGACTAGTGGTCTTTGCACAGAGTGGTCCCTTGCAAAAACCAGCCCTGCCAGCTCAGAGCCCTCCAAAGAGGCGTCCAGATTTATGGCCTGTCCCAGCCTTCTCTCGTCAAGGCTGTTTTCCCTCTAGATGTCTTAGTCAATCAGTAATTAATTTGAAATCCAAAGTTTCATTAAGTGTTATTGAGTTCCCCCACGCTGACATTTGTAGCACTATATTTCTTTAAAATCACAAACCATCTTTCATATTGCCGTTTGCATATTTTAACAGAAAAGACTGCAGTTCTGGTATAAATGACCCAGTTTTTTCTGTATATATTTACTTGCATGTCATAAACTTATTATCCTTCCCTTCCACTTCATTGCTTTTCCGCTTTTCTCAAGTATTTTGAAATCATATTTAAAAGATCATTACAGCCTCTGAAATCTATCCAAAGTATAAATAAATTTTACCCGGTGAATATTTTCAAAACAATACCAAGTAGCTGGGCTTATTTAGATCTCGTTTCACATAGCTCAGTACCATGACACATCCAGTGAAATATAGGTTTGAAATGTTTAGAGGATGGTGGGGGCCGGGAGTGACAAGGGATCAGCATCGTATGGAATTTGCATGAACAGAGATGCTTAAATGAAGATGGGCAGTCTTAGCCAAAAATAGAATTGGGACAGGGTGTAAATTTTGGAACTCTGGATGAATGAGAGTAAAGATATATCTTTTTAAGATTTAATTATTTTTTGAAACAATATAATGTCCCTTTCAAGTCAGGAAATCTTTGCCTCATTGTTCTTCTGCAGACAGGGTTTGTTATAGCTGCTTGGTGGGTGACATGTTTGCTTTTTGAGTTTAAAATAAAAGATTTCACTCAAGAATCCAAACTTCTGGCTTCTCTGAAAAGTGTTGGAAGACTTGGCAATAATCAGCTGGGCCCTATTTCTTTTTTTCTTTTTTTTTCTTTTTTGGGCCCTATTTCTTTGACTGTTACTCCTGCCCTCTTTAACCACCTTCACCCTGATCTTCCTAAACTCTTCTTCCTTTCTTTTATTTTTAGCACTTACAGTATGTACTAACATTTTATTTAATTTTCCCATGTGTTCTGTTTATTGCTTCTTGAGTGCCTTCCCCCAGTGGAGTGGAGTTCCAATGCAGAACTTAATTCTGCAGAGAGCACACGTTAATGAGTATTCTCTGAAGGAGCAAGTGAATGGAGTTGTTAGCTGGCTGACATGTGGACTCACAACTTCTTTTCTGCCCTCTGAGAGCTGCGATCCCATTGGGGGTTCCCCCAGGAGGTTCCCCAGTCCCACTATGCTATTCCGTGCCCCAGGACCTTGGGGCATGCTGGCAGTTCCACCCGCAGATCCCCAACCCTCTGCTATCCAGGTCCTCAGCCTCTTTCTCCTCCTTGAACACTGTACCTGGCTTGAAACTTCTCCCAGTACCTGCAGGCTGACTGGAACCTGCTCCTTAATTAAACCTAACAGGTGCCTCTGTGTGACAGTTTTGTTGAGAAGACCATGAACTTCCTCACGAGAGGTGGATGTGTGACTGTTCATCTCTATGACAGCTCCTGGGTCACCTCCCACTGGTTAGTAGGTAATGATTAAATGGCCTTCCAATGAATTCAAGTTTCTGAGCTGCTCAAGGGGCCTAATGCTGTCCACTTTCTAGAAATCTCCACATGTTACAGCTGGGAAAGGAGTGAGAAAGGCCGAATTCTACCCCAAAGTAGCTTTTAAAGTTGTTTTCTCACTTCTTATGTCTTGAGCCCAGGAACGCAGGGCATAAGCTCAGAAAAGAGAGAGAAAGTTATTTCTGCAACGTTGTTCTGGTTTCCTTTTGTCAAGAAGAACAGAGATCATCTTATCCCCACACCTAACTCTTTGTCTTACCAGGGGCACTTTTTAGCAGGAGATGATCAGGTGGTATTTACGGTGAGGGCGTGAAAAATCTTAACGCTATTTATACCTTTCAGAAAAATACTTGAACTAGATGATTGTACCTTTTAGCCATATCTGCAATTAATTGGAATGTATTGTAAGTTGGTTAAAATATTCCATTAATGAAAAAGGTAGGCCTAGCTTATGGTAAATACACTACTAAGTGTTTGTAGTACATTTCATATTTTACATGATTTCCTTTATAATTCTGCTTATCTTTTCATTCTAATTCCCTGAAGGACATATAAAAGAACCCCTAAAGAGAGTAATTACTGCTGTACTCTTTAACCAAGGCTCCTTTTGCAAAGAGAAATCTGAGCTGCTTTTTAAAGAAGGCCGTTTTTAAATAAAAATGCAAATAAGCTACTTTGTAACCACATTAATTACCCACCTAGCCTCTTATTACCATGTTTGTATTGTTTGCAAATACTATTTACAGTCGTGTGGAAATTAACATTACTGGTCCTGAGGAAAGATTGCGGTGGGGAGGTTGTGCTTTGGAACCAATTAGGGCGAACCTTGTCTCCACCGAGACTCTGGGGAGAAAACACAGCCTTGCAATGTCAAATAATAGCATTAGCTCTGACTGCACAGGCAGAGCGCTGTAATTATATTATTGGCCCTATTTTGCTTCTGCAATGAATTTCATTGCCTGCATTGTAAAATCAGCAGGCAGTGAAGTTTCTGCTAATGATTTAATGTGCTCTCTGATCATTTTGGACAAAAGTCCTGGTAAGATCCACGAGGCAGTTTTATCACCCCCACTGACTGCTGCCTGGCTTGAGCATTTTCAGTGAGGGCAAAACACGACGCTGATCTCCTCGTTACCCTGGGAAACTCTTCCCGCATCGGAGAGAGAGAGTGACTCACGTAGTGTGTAAATTTGAGCAGAAGGGAAAGGTGATGTTGCACGGCAAGTAACAGCAGCGAGCGTGAGTTGAGGGCCGTCCTGTGCCAGTATCGTCCCAGGAACTTGACTTCTCCTTTCCCTCACTCCTGAGGACGTGCCTCTGTGACCTGTGATGTCATCTCCTCATACAGAAAGGAAACTGAGGTTCCAGCTTCAGTGTAAACACGCCACATGGAAAGTACCACTCAGTGGTGATTACTTTAGCCCCTTCTTCACATCAGTATAATTTTTTTAAACAGTTTTTTTTAATTCAGCTAATTACTGACTGAGCTTTATATTCTGTGATTTTTAAAAATTTTTACGTCAAAATATGTTTTGGATTTAACAAACGCTTTTCACTTGCTTTGAAGTTATTTGAAGCTGAGCTTAATAAGCCTCACCATGAAACAGTGGCCCCCATCCTTTTAGGAAGCCCATTCTGGGCTAGAGAGCTGAGTGTTCTTCCAGCCTTCACTCCTAGGAGTGCGAGAGGGGAACTTCTGAGTCTATCACCTGCTGAGTGTTTACAGTCATGATCAAACTGAATCCTCCGAAAACACTGTGAAATGGATGTCACTGTCCCCATTTGACAGTCAAGGGAAAAGCCAGTAAGAGGAGGTGTGTGACATGCCCAGGGCTGCACTGCTGAGTCCTTGGCAGAAACAGAAACTGAAAACTGAGCCCATATGTATTAACTGAACCCAGCAAAATGGTATGATTATTGATACCCTCTTCTCCCCCTATAGTAGTAATTTTTTTTCTTTAACTTCTTCCCCTTCCTTTTCTTTTTGTGACAAATTTGTAGTAATTATGGAACAGAAGACAATTTTCACTCCTTAGCCTGAAACTGTAGTTTATCAGCCAAAAAGTTAGCACTGTCCCCTGTCGGCGCTTGGTAAGTCTTTCAGATCTCTGCTGGTGCTCACCTGCCAGGCCCCCTTTCTGAGGCTGCCTCCTCCCTCCTGGGGCAGGAGCCTCTGGGGCTCAGCCCAGGCTAGCTGGCTGTGCAGCTCCACCAAGTCAGATTGCTGCATCTCAAATCCTCATGCAGGGAATCCTCACTATTCAGAACCCAGAGGGGAGGGAAATAGCTCAGTGCAGAGCACATGCTTAGGATGTATGAGGTCCTGGGTTCAATCCCTAGTATCTCTGTTGGGGAGAGAATAGGTTCTTACCCCATGCAGGAAAGAATTCAAGAGCAAGTCATGGTAAAGTGAAAGTAAGTTTATTTAGAGAGATACACACTCCATGGACAGATTGTGGTCTGTCTCTCTCAGAAGGAAAGATGGCTTAGGAGAGACACACTCCACAGGCAGAACGTGGGCCATCTCAGAGAGGTGAGACGGAGAGAAGCCGAGAGGTGGGGGATGTTTAAAGTAAAAGTAGATACACACTCCGTAGACAGAGTGCAGGCTGTCTCAGAAGGTGAGCGCGACAGAGGGAGAGGGACAGAGTGAGAGCTACCACAAGGTGCGGCATTATTAGGTTTTATGGGCTTGGTAGTTTCACGTGCTAATGGGTAGGAGGATTTCCAGAAAACGCCCCCCCATGCCCACTTTTTGATCTTTTATGGTCAGCCGGGGAACTGTCATGGCGCCTGTGGGTGCACTTGAGGCTCAAGGTCTACTGGAAGTCAAACCTGCCGCCATCTTGGTTCTAACCAGTTTGTCCTGTCCTCAGTGGCTTTGTCAGTCCTTCAATGGTTGTGTCCTGCCCCCTTTCCTCCCACTTCAACTCCATTAAAACAACAACAAAAAACCAAGAAGGCTACTCTTATGGAACCTGGGAACCAGATTCTTACCAGAGGAATGAAAACCAAACCAACCCCCCCCCCCCAAAAAACCCCCCAAGAACAGTAACAACCCTCCCCACCCCTCCACACACAGAAAGATCAATTAGGGGAAAAAATCAGAGTTCTGAAGGACTTCCAAGGGCAAATGGTAGCCTCTGACCCTACCCTTCTCACCCACTTATGTCCACTCATTCATTCAATCAACCGATGTTATTGGAGAAAGGACCCTGTGCCCGCAGGGATGAGCACAGGCAAGCGCTTTCGGAGGTCGCTGCTTGTGAATCTTCTGCTCCCGCCCCCCGGTGTGTGTGAGTAGTGTGCTTGCACTGCCCCTCCCGATCTGTCCGTCTCAGGGACTCGCTGATGCCTCTGCTGTTGTGGAAAGCATTTAGCTCGCTTACGCCACCTTCAGTTGTCGTAGCTCTTTCTTCCCAGTGTGTTGGTCACTGCAGATTTTGTGTATTATATATTCATGTTGTATATTTTGTACGTTTTGTATTTTATACACACACGTGTGTGTATGTATGTGTATTTTCGTTTTCTGCTCTGGACAGTGTCTGCACCGCCACGCGCTGTTAGATGAGGCTATTCGCGCCCCTGCCCTTCCCTCCGCCTCTTTCCCCTTTACCTCCTCACTTCTGCCACTCACACTTCTACTTTGTCACAGTTACTAACATTTATGTTCCATTCTGTAACCATAATTAAACCCCTTGTGTGTTATCTATGAATTGATTCTAACAGGTGAGAAACAATAAATATTTATGTCCTTATGGCCATAGAAATATTTCTTACCCAAGAACCAATTAATGGGCCTCAGTTAGCTTTCCTCCCCAAGGGTCCTTGGTCATGACGTAGTGTTCACAGTGGCCCTCCTTTCCTGTGCCCTTGTTATGGGATGCCCTTATTAGAGGCGTGGGGTACAGGTTTCCAGTCTCCTTAGTGCCACTCACCTGATGCTGTGCGCCTGATGAGGTCATCTTCTTTTATTCGGGTGTCTGACTCACATATACCTGCCATCCACCCCTCGTCCCTTCAAGTTACATCTGGGAGTGTCTTGCTAAAGCTGATTTTCAGACCTAGAGGTCTCTCTTCTCCAGTAGCTGGCGACACTTCCGTATGTAGATTTCACTGTCAATGAGTCGTTGACAGATGAAGCAGCCCGTTGGATGGATTGACCAGTGGCATGCAGAGAAAAACCAACAGATGCAAGACGAGCATTTCCTAGTAGGCACAAGAACTATTTATGGACCTACAAAGGGAGTGGCTCCCAGAGAAGTCACCAGCAATCCGTGGGCCAGCGTGTAACCTAATTTTCCTTGTAAGCCTGCTGGGACAGCAAGGAAGGAAACAAATAATGCATTTCTTAGTATCTCCTCTTGCACGTTATTGAGTGTCACCAAGAGATTTGTAAGGCTAGACATCGAGTCCCTGAACTGGGAAGACAGAACAGTGATGTCTGCCCATCCTTGCTTCCGCAGCCTCTGACTGTGCCCCCATCCACGTAGTGGGCCTTTACAAAATTCCTCTCCCACTTTCTCATTTCTGCCTCCTCTGTTTCACGTGACTCACTGCTAAGTAAGTGGGTTTGATTTTATTCCTTTCTCCTGGCTGATGAGCCTTTCTGAGACTTTCTGTACAGGTTGTAGCAGAGAGAGAGGAAGAGAGGAAGCAAAGCAATAAAAACAAAGGTTTGGTCAAAGCACTTGACCCCTCGGAGCCTCAGCTTCCCCCTGAGTAAGATACTGTGTTAGCACCTGCTTCGCCCGGCCGCTGGGAGGGCTCAAGGTGGTGCTGACCTAGTGCTTTGCAGAGCTTTGCTGATGCAGATCCTCGCAAAATGTTTACTGTTGTCACTGTCACTGTTCATATTCCGGAAGACGCTGGCTTCTCAGGTGACTGCGTGGGGTTTGTCTTCACTGGATGCCCTTTCACGGTTAATCCACGTGCTGGGAGAGCTGACTTCCGTGTTCAAAGCCTGCGGGAAGCTTTGTTTTCTGTAAGGGAGGGATTGATTCCACAGTGTGGTGGCCTTTGCCCGAGGTGAGCCTGTCTGTGTGCATTAAGCATCCCTGTGCCCGCTTGTCTGGGGCCTGCCTCGTCCGTCTCAGGTTGGATGCTTCGCCTCTGCCTCTGCGCATTCGTGATGGGTTTGCTGGATGGGAAAAGCGGCGTCACTCCCAGATTCAATTCAGGCTGTGAAAGATTTATTCCATTTTTATTTGTGAGTGGGTCTGAGTGTGCGTAGACTGTAAACAGAAGAAAAGCTTACATGAAAAGGCAGACATTGACTCCGCCTTCCAAACAGAGACAGCAGTTCCTCACTCTCATCGGAGCAGTTAGGAGGGAAATTGGGCCACCAACAGTATGGTTGTTCCTGGTTTTCAGTTATGCCCCTATTCATCCGTCCTGCGTGGAGGGGACTGTACTGCTGGGAAACACCCCAATAAAAGGATTTTTATCATAAGATGTAAAATGTAGCCACGAATTTGGCAGCATATATCCTCTCTCCTACGACCCCTGATGTAGGGAAGGAATTTCGACTAGGAAATGTTTGTCTGTTAAGACAATTACTTTTTGAGAAGGAAAATTAGTATAGCATCCTTATATCAGGGACATGGAAGAGGCTGAGGGCATAGGGAAAATCTGTTATATTTGAAAACGTGGGAAGGTGTGATGAGAACATACTAGTGACCTGAGCTTGATTGTTCTAAGACTGTTCTCGAGATCCAGAGTGTTAATAGCTCAGAGGTTAAATGTTTGGCGAGGCCAAGTCTTTTATGGTTAATAGCAGGTTAAAAAAATGCAGGAAAGAAGTAGTTTCCTAACACAGTTCGGTCCCTTCTGGAACAGGGTCTTAGCTGGGCCTGTGCATGTGGAATTCTTTCCGAGTCACTCTTCATCTGATCTGTAGGCCCTCTCCAGCCCCCACCCCGACGGGCATTCCTCGCCACTTATTCTTCAGTTTTTTTCTTTGTTTTCTTTCTACTTCTCCTCTCTCAGCTCTTCACTCTTGACCTTCACTTTCATTTCCTAACTTAGCCATCCCGCTCTAGCAGTCTGGCGGAAAACTTGTTGAGGGACCACTTTCCTGGACTCCCCCCAAACTTGGGTGACTTGTGGTTGACAGGCCAGACTGGGCGCAGCTGAGGCTCAGTGGTGCCTCGTCTTCCTTCTGGCCTGGGCTCGGAGAGCCGGCTCAGGTGGGAGGCCGGTGCTGGGCCCCCCTCCACTGGTCTGCCATTGAGGCCTTCGGTGCAAATGGAGGAAGAAAGTGTCGTTCTCCACGTTCAGCCTCATCCTTCCGTTTCCTTCCTTTTTCAGGGACTCAGCTGGTCAAGTTTGTCAAGGTCAGTGGATCTGAGCTTTGTCCATCTTGAGCTTAGATATTGGAATATAGTGATGTTTGTCAATTTTCATGAATTGGATCTTAAAGAAGCTATCTCAAGCTTGACTGTAACATGAGATTCACTGACTTAATTGTTGGTCTCTTTGTCAGATCGGCTTCCTGTTTGGGGAACATTTTTCTAACCAAGTGTGTTTAGGCTTTCAACAGTTTAAAAATAAAATGTCATTAGAAACAAAAATTTATTCCAATGGAGTACCAGGAAGCTGGAATTCAACCATTTGCCATTAAATCTGTATTCCCCAGGTAGAATGGCGCCCCGCCTCTCAATTTTCCATTTCTCTAATGTCCCCTGTTAAAAAAAAAAAAAAGCCCAACCTTTCATTATATTTGCTACTTATTGGTTTACTTGGCTTTTTTTGGTTTTTCCTTTTTAAATGTAAACTCCACAGAGAAATGTGTTGTTAACCACCTGCAGACAGACCCCTTTAGCCCTTTTCATTCTTTTAACTAATCTCAGCCAACACAATGTTAGACCCATAGGCTGCTTAGGTAAAAGTCATTGATTTTGTCCCCCTACTGTTCTCATCTGAGTCTTGGGACTATAGAGTAGAAGTTGGAAAGGCTGTTAGAAATTATCTGATTGCATCCGAATCCTGGGTCCTGTGGACAAGGGATATCGGGGGAGAAGAGAGGACACTTGCTTCGCATGGTTCTCTTGTGAGTTCTTTTGTGAGTCTGTCGAAATATTCTGACCTCTGAGTTTCAGTCGAAAAATTAGAATGTCATCCTCTTACTTCTGCTCGGGGAGGGAGGAGGAGTGTTGGCGAACACTGTGTGTGGATGTTGCTCCCGGTAGGAGGGTCACCGTGGAGCCCCGCCAGTGTTCAGGGGCTTCTTTCACCCTCAAAACTACGTTTTCAATGTGATGATCATTTTCACCATTTTTAGACTCATTGTCTAAGGATGATGTCCAAGGCCACACAAGTAAGAAGTGGCAGAAGAGGGTTGCAGACCCTTCCAGGCTTCTCTGGGTTGCAAAATCGAGTTGGTGATGATAGCTCATACTCCTCCCACACACTGAAAATGGAATGTCTGGGCTGAATTACCAAGTTCAGTCTTTGTAGTATCTTTTGGAGATATAATCCTTATAATCCCCATTTTGCAGGTGAAGAAACTGAGGAGTGGAAGGATTAATTTTTCCAGGGTTGTAGGATTGTCAAATGAGGAAATTGGGATTAATTCTACATTGCCCACTGGTAATGTTTATTTCTCATTTATGTTCCTTAACTATAAAATGTTCATAAAATGTGAATATTTCCCCATGTTATTAAAAGTTAAAAATACATTGTTCTTAATATCCATGTGGATATACTCTGTCTCATGGAAAAACTAATTTTTTTAGCTATTTGTTGGATGTGTTATTTTCCCATTTTTAATTATAGTGAGTTGATGTCCTTCCTTCTACATAAATTTTCATGGGTTTGATTACTTCTGTGGGACAGAAGTAATCTTAGGGATTGTTTAAAGGGTATGTATACACAGTTTTCATATTCCTGATACATATTGCCAATACTTTTCAGAACTGAATCAAGTAACTTTTCCACCAGCATTACTGTGTTGTTACAGCCTGGTCAGCACTAAGGATTATTCCCTTACCTTTTATTTTTTTGTGACCTTTGTGGTTTTGTTAGGTTTTAAGTAGAATGTTTTAATTTGTACTTTTTTAATTGAGAAGCTGAATACATGGTTTTGTTTTTTGCTGTTGTTGAATTTTTTTTAACATTTTTTATTGATTTATAATCATTTTACAATGTTGTGTCAAATTCCAGTGTTCAGCACAATTTTTCAGTTATTCATGGACATATACACACTCATTGTCACATTTTTTTCTCTGTGAGTTATCATAACATTTTGTGTATATTTCCCTGTGCTATACAGTGTAGTCTATTCTACAATTTTGAAATCCCAGTCTATCCCTTCCCACCCTCCACCCCCCTGGTTGTTGAATTTTTTTCAGGGCCTCTTTAACATAAATAATAGATATATATATTCCCTACTCATGGCTTTTTTTGTTCAAGAATGTGCATGGCAGAACCACAGTGAAATACCACTTGCCCCCCCCCCCCAACTCCCGCAATAGGATGGCTGTGGTGAAATTGTAGTGTGTACAGTGCTGTGCTCTACTGATTACAGTGTAAACTGCTCCAGCCACTGTGGATGACAGTTTGGCAGTTCTTCAAAAAAGTAAACAGAAAGTTACTGTACAATCCAGTAGTTTCACTCCTAGGTATAGACCTGAGAGAATTGAAAACCTATGTCCATACAAAAACTTGTACGGGAACATTCATTAACATTATTCATTATAGCAAAAGGTGGAAGCAACTCAGATGTCTTCATTTGATACTGATGAATGGATGGATAAATACAATGTTTATATCCACACTGGGCTGTAAAAAGGGTTAAAGTACCATGCATGCTAAAACGTGGATGTACTTATGTTAAGTCATTATGTTAAGCATTATGTTAAGTAAAAGGAGCCAGTCACAAATTGTATGATTCCATTTATGTGAAATGTCCTGAATGGGCAAATCCAGAGACAGAAAGGAGATTTGTGCTTACTTGGACCCAGCAATAGGGGTTCAGCGAACAGGGAGTGACTATTAAATGGTATGTTTTGGGGGTGATGAAAATGTCCTAAAATTGGGTGTGGTGATTGCACAGCTCAGTGAATACACTAAGAACCATAGACCTGTACACTTCAGATGGGAAAACTGTGAGGTATATGAATTACCTCTCAATAGAGAGCTAATCTTATTTAAGAAAAGAATATGCTTACTTTTCCAGACCCTCTAGAGCAGTGGTTTCCAGCGTGATGTGTGGTGGCCTCCTGAAATATTATCAACAGGTATATTACTGATAGATGACGGTGTCTGTATTTTTCCTTCTAATGTGAATAAATATAGATTATAAATTATTATCTTACCATAGCATCATACAGCATCCGTATCTCTGGTGCTGGAATGTTTTGCGTGTAGTATCATGGTTCTCATGGTGTTGGTTCCTGTGTTCCTGTGTCCCTGTGTCCCTTCATCCAGCCGTCTGCCGTGCATCCCTCCAATGTGTTCAGTGCCAGCAACGAGCCAGGTACCATGCTGGGTACCAGGGACACAGACGGAATGCCTGGTGTGGTGGAAGCAGGGAGGGCACCTGTGTTAGTTGCGTACCGCTGCATAACACATTATTCCAAAAGGGACCCTCAGAGTACACATTTATGATCTCACAGAATTTCTGTGAGAATTCCTGAATCAGGGATGGCTCGTCCTTGGTGGGTCTGGCACAGGCCCTCTCATGAGGCTGCTGTTGAGATGTCATCTGAAGGCTTGACGGGGGCTGGAGAACTGTCCTCCAAGGCGGCGCACCTCCGTGGCTGCTGGCTGGAGACCTCGGCTCCTCGCCCTGTGGCCCTCAAGAGAGGCTGCTAGGGAGCCCTCACAAGCTGTCAGCTGGACTCCTGCAGAGCCAGAGTGAGCGCACAGGGCGGAGGCCACGGCACTGCTCCTGCCTCAGGCTCAGGAGACACCCACTTTCCCTTCTGCCACATTCAGGTCATTAGAAGTGAATCACCCAGTCCCGTCCACACGGAAGGGAAGGGGACTTGGGCTTCACCTCTTGAGCGTAGAGTTGTCAAAGAGTTGGTTAGATCTATTCGAAAACCACCCCAGTATCTAATGCTGTTAGTCAGAGGGAGGAGAGTCAGAAAAGACTTGGTGGAAGAGGCGAGTTTGGGCTTGAAGTTTGAAGAATGACTAGGAGTTAGCAGAGAGAAGGTAGTCAAAGACGGGCGTTGCAGGCAGGAGTACCCCCTGAGCAGACGCCCGAGACCGAGGGGAGCCCAGGCACACTTGGGATGACTGCGGGTCTTCAGTGTGGCCGGGGCGCGGGGAGGGGCTGGAGCTGTGGCAGGAGATGAAGGCGGGGTGGGGGATGTTGGGGCCTGTCACCAACAGCCTTCGTAACTTGCTCAGGTGTTAGGGATTCATAATGAGGGCAGGTGGGGCGGAGAGTGGAGTGGTGGTTAACAGTTAGGCAAAGGTTTTTCTTGCTCCAGTGAGCATTTGGGAAGTCAATTCTGGCAGCCTTTGGAGCCTGGCCTATTGAGGTGGGCCCAGGGGTCTCTTCTAGCAGCCAAGGGTGAAGGCTGGTGGGGAGCAAGAGCAGGGGGAGGGAGAGGAGAGGTTGCCTGGGAGAGAGGTTGAGGATGGGCAGTGGGATGGTGGGAAAGGGAAGGGAAGGGAAGAGATCTAGGCTGCTTCCACGTGATGCTTGGATGTCTGCACCTTTCACTGAAATGGCAAGCACAGGTGGAGGAGGGGGAGGAGGAAGGGAGGAGACAAGTGCACTGGTTGGGGGTCTTGTTGCACTGGAGACAGGGGAAGCCACATGGAGCAGTGGGCTTGATGGAAGGGTGTGGATGAGGCTGCCAACTATGTCCCCTTCTCCTGTTGCCTGTTCAGCAGGGTCCTGGGAAAGGATTTTGCATTATAAAGAACAACTCAGGCTCTTTTTCCTAAAGATAGACTGTGTTTCACCTCGGGTGGTGATCCAAGGAACTCTGCCTTCTTAGTTGTTCTGGTTAGGGTCTCCCTTTCACCCCAGCAAGCAGGTGGGGAGCCTGGGATATCGTCTGACCCCCGAAAGTGGTCAGTGACCTGGAATCTCGTCTGTTTCCCAGGAGCTGTGATGGAACAGAGGCCTGGAGCAGGCTCTGCTTTCACAACGTCCCTGCTTTTCTGTCACCAAGACTTCTAAACCAGGTCAAAACCATGCTTTCAGATCCATGCTATTGCCAGGTTGTGATTTTGAACCTGGAAATCTTACAGGCACGTATGAATGATGCTGTTGAGAGTCCATGTCGACTGAGGGATGGGGAGAGATCATCTCCATTCCAGACTCTTTCCTTTGACCTTAAAAAAAAAAATCACACCGTGGTCTTTCAGCTTTTCCATGCAAGGAAATATCATTCTGAACAACAATGATGTAAAATTATCTGATTTATGGCTTGATCATAGATGAGTGTTTTATTCCACCTTGGAGCTAAGACTAAGCTTGTTTTAATGGATGTTTCCTATGATAAGCTAGGTGATGGCAAATTGGTTAATTTTGTGTGTATATACGGCTCTCATTACCAAAAAGCTGCCTTTGATAACAACACAGGAGATAAGCCAGGAATAACGTTTGCGTAGTTCTTTGCCCTTCTGTCTCTGGATGTGGATGTAAATGCTCTTGAATTTATACATTCTTGGTCCTTTAGGAACCATAAAAACATACCCTTACATATATATGAAATGGCGAGAAACTGCATATTTATTAAGAATCATGACCCTTAGGACGAGATAAGTCAAATTAAATCCCATAAAAATCTGTTATGGAAAATGAGTACGTGGCAGTATTTTTTCTTCTAGGGTCTACTTTATTAATTTTGTCATGTTTAATATGCTACAGTTGCAAACAAAGGCGTAAGTGTATGTGTTCATTCCTAATTAATTTATGTAATTGGGTTTTATAAATTTAGGTGTTTAGGAAGCTGTGCATAACACACCCCATTTACTGTGTGCTGTAGCCAATAAAAGCATAATAGAAAGAAATATAGTTTGAAGCTCACTTCAACAGTAAATATAGATTAATTGTAAATGATATCTTTGTAATGTTTATTTTAAATTTTGCAATGCTGCAGATTTTCCAAACATAACCAATTAATGTTCTTATTTGAAATAATGACTAGTTAATTACTATAAAATCCAAGTGCTCTATGTCTGACAATTAAAAAATCTCTTTAGTTCCCTCTGAATTACATAAGTAGCAGTACAGCACAGGGACAGCGGACTTGAGAGTGGAAGGAGGGTGTTTAAAATACGGGTAGTTTTCTCACTTTCTGTTTTGGATGGTTGTACTTGTGCGTGTGTGTTTGTGTGTACACACACACAAACACATTTACGTGTAAATTCTATTTCAGGTTAAATAGGCAGTGAATGAGTTGAAAAATCTGAAATGTGTTTTGAATTTTTAAAGTAGGTTATAAATTATAATGTGAAAATCAAACACACTGAGAAAAACCAGTAAATTTTAAATAAGCCCATTTGTCATCACGATGTAGCTGTGATGTTACGCAAGATCTCAGCCTGGCATCAGAGCTGCGTCTGCAGCCTGGCAAAAGACCGACTGGAGCCATTTGATGAGGAAGAGACTGGGCTTTGTAGCCGGTCTCTGATGGTTATCCACGTACAGAGGGAGGACCACGTCCCCTCCTCATCCAGCTCAGAAAGACGGCGTGAGATCCGCGTCAGCGCTACTCTGCTTCTGTCCTAGGTGTGAAATGTTGTCAGGTCTGTTTTTATGAGCACATGTAAACAGAAGACCCTGTCTGTGGTCCAAAATGAAACATCTGCCTCTTTGACCAGCAGCAGGCATGTGGAGCTGTTTGAAGACTGCATTGTGTGCCTTGGAGAAATCACTTGATTCACGGCATTCTTTGTAGATGCAATACCTTCCATGCAGGGAGAGAGCCTGTGTGCAGGGTCACTTGGGGGTGCCTTTTGTACATCCTGTTTTGTGCCTTTCAGGTTAAAGGAGAGTGTTGGATTTGCTTATGAAAGTACGGGCTTGCCGAGATTCATGAAAACCTCGGATAATCGTGTATAAATATAAATACTGTATGTAGAGCAAATGTTACAGATCACATTGATGATGAAATATGTATGTCTTTCCAAGGGTAAGACCTTCGTAACTCATTTATAAGTTACATTCCTTAACCTTACACATAGGTAACGGGATAGTAATTTTCTTTGTTCTTTCCGAAGAATTGTTGGACAGTGAAGAAAGAAAAAAAAAGATAAACTATTCTCAAACAGCAGAATGCCATTCAGAGATAACTAGAAAAATGTATTAGAGAAAAGCCAAAAAAAAAAAAAAAAAAACAACTGCAGGTTCGGGTGATGTTGGAAAAATGACGTGTGAGCAGAAGCACCAGACACGGAGCTTCATCGGTTTTGTCATGTTATGACAGAAATCATTACGAGTGTGATGGGTTTATTTATAAAGACTGGCTGCAATATTCAAAGTACATCTATTCGAGCATTCTTCATTTTGGAGCCAGGCCGTGGATCAAGATGAAAGAAAAATTAAATCGTATATTGAAAAGCTGTTAATTGAGCTGTGCTGTATTTAACGGGGGAAGCAGCCGCCCCAGGCAGTCGATACCGGGGAGGACTTTTAATGTACTGCATCGTGAGACTGTCAGCTTGCTTTGGAGAATGCAAACAGTGCTAATGACACAGCCCTGAAGACTTTTGTTATTAGTGCTGGTCTTGGGAAGGCAAGTGTTCATTTCCTGACAGATGAAATCCAGCACACGCGTGTTCGTGATGGAACTAAGCACGCCAGTTTCTTGCTGTTGAATCACTGAAAGCTGTTTCCTAAGGAGTCATTTGGGGGCTTGTTTAAAGTTTTTAATGTAAGGCCTCATATGAGACTCTATTTCCACCCTCTTCCTTAATCAATGTAAATTCAATTGCATTTCAGATGGTGGCCAAATAGTATTTCATCATCTCTAATATCCTTTTAAAAATGTTAGGTCTGCCCAGTTATAATTCTCAAAAGTAGCCTCTCAGTGGTCTAATATGTTACCTCCATTCTCTAAGGCAGTGTTAATTTCCTTTTGTAGTTAATCTATCCACTACCAAATTTAGTGTATTTATAGTTAAAGATTCTGTTAAGAGCGACATGATTTAAGTACATCTGGGAAAAAGTGGCCTTGGCTTTAACTGTGGAACAAATTTTCTCTAGTTTATTCTCTTCACTGATAAATCCACAGTAACTGGGGGGCATTTCTAGAACTGTGGGCAAATTTGAGCCTCTATAGTTTGATTAAAGATAACTTGAGATTTTCCTGCTGAGAGGCTAGAAGGCTGAAAGGAATTTATTTGGGGTTCTGATTCTGACTCTGGCCTGGCTCAGTGGAAGAGGACGGGTTACCGGGAGCTCCATTCCGGGCCTGTCCATCCCCCCTGATCTGGGCTGGGCATTACTTCTCAGGAAAGTGATGATGGAACCAACTGGGTCTCCTCAGGGCCATTGCCTAGGACTCACACATCCCAAGGAGTCCATGGACATGGCTTTGAAGGGCCTTTTTCTTTCATGCATTCCTTCACCTACTCCTTAATCAGACATATGTGCTGAGCACTGCTTCTGTCTGGGTTTTGGGGGAAGGCTCTGTTTACAAGGGGATGCTAGAGCAGAGAGAGGCATACGTGGAGGGCAGGATAGAGGCTTACAGGTAGGGGATCATACGGGTGAACTGCTTAATAAAGTACCTGGCATCAAGAAAGCCCTTGAGGATGTTGGCAGTTGCTCCCACCACTGCTGCTCTTGTTGCATCGTCAAGTCTTTTGTTACAAAGCAAGGAGAGTGGCACGTTGGGAACTTAGGGAAAAAATAGGCAGCTAGACTATATGTCTAGAATAAGCACGCCATTTATGGCACTGGCTCTTCTGAGCTGAATGTTTATGTTCCCCCCTGAATTCATAAGTTGAAGCCCTAACCCCCACTGGGACGGAATTTGGAGGTGGGGTCTTGGGAAGGTGATTGGGGTGAGATGATGTCATGAAATGCTCGTGACATGAGTAGTGTCCTTATCAGAAGAGGGAGAGAGAGCTCGCTCTGTGCGGACCCTCTTGAGCTCACAGTGACAAGGAGGCTGTCTCCACACCAGAAAGAGCGCTCCCACCAGGAACAGAAGCTGCCGCCACCTTGATCTGGGACTTCCATCCTCCAGAAGTGTGGAAATCACAACTCAACTGTTGGTTGATTCACCCCGTTTCTGGTATTTTCGTATAGCAGCCTGGACAGACTAAGCACTGTGGATAAGAGGCTCCAGAAGGAGGAGTTCAGGGTGGGTCTGGGTAACGTGGAATGGCTGACCAGGAGAACAGGGCTTCACAGTGTGGATGTGATCGGAGAGCATCTTCCTGGCAGGGAGGAGAGCACAAACATGATGCAGGAGGGACGGGGTCTGGGGGAGTGGGGGCGACATGAGCATGGCATCAGAAAACCCGGTGCAAATCTGAGTTTTGCCATTTACTGTCGTTTAACCCCCTTGAGCTTCAGTTTGCTGTGGACGTTAGAGATAATGCATGTTAGGTCCCCAGCACATAGTCATGGTAGCTGTAATTATTTGACCATGTTCTTCTTTGGGGGGCTATTTGGGAAAGGTGTGAGAGCAGCCAGCAGGTGAGCATCCGGCTGGGAATACAGGGCTACGAACTGCCCTTCCCAGTGAGGTGCTCGGCAGAGATGTTAACCTTATTCCCGAGAATGGCCTCTGGCCTCCAGCAGCGATGTGGCTGAGAACATTTCAGCTCTCTGCTTCTTTGCCGTCAGATGCTGTTCCAGAAGGAGGGCTGACTAGATGGAGAAGGAGCGGTTGATTTCCAATCTGAGGGCCTAGATGGATCTGTCTAGTTTGGTAGGAAAAGATAAAATCTCAGAGGAAACAATTGCTAAGGCATTCTGAAAGGACTTGAATTCATGGCGATTTTCCAGGGGGAATGGAGGAATGACCCTTTCTTTAATGACACGTGTGGCTCATATTGGATCCTAGAAAGCCCAGGGAGGACTCACAGGCTGACTCTGCCTGGATTTTCATTTTGTAAATGAATGTGGGTGAGTCCACCTGCAGCCCTCTCAAGACTAGTTGCTGAGAAGAGCAAGGCCCATGTTCTTGTTCTGTGCATCTGGAGTAGGTCCAAGAAAGAGGGTGTGCTGCAGAGAGTGGGGGAAGCCCCAGAAGATGCAGTATTTAGGGTAGACCTTGCACCCTAGGGGGCCTGCCTGGCTCACCTTTGATAACTTACGAGCAGTCCCATAATGTTTAGAGGCAAAGAAGGAAGCTGACTTGATGACATGGAGGTGGAACACAAAGATGGGACAGTTTAAAATGGCTTTTTACCAGCCAGGAGGCAGTAGGTTGTGCTGCAGTAACAAATATCCCCGCATCTCAGTGGCTTTACACAGTGAGTTTATTTCTCACTCAGGATAGCTGACCAAAGAGAGTAGGAAGTGGGGCTCTGCCCATTAAAGTCACTCAGGATCCAAGCTGACCTTAGCACCATCTCTTCCGTGTGTCTCTCTTAATTTAGCAGTAGTGGGAGGGGGACATGGCAGATCAGTGCCTGGCTTCTAAAGCTTCCACCCAGAAATATTACCTCCACCTCCAGTTCATTGACCAAAGCACATCCACAGCCATGCCTGACTTCAGAAGGACAGGGGAGAGCAGACCTACTGTGTGCCTGCAAAAGAATGGAAGGACCAGGACAGTTGTGAGCCGTTCTAATAACGGCCACAGTGGCAGTAGAGATGGCATCTATTTTTAATGAGGGTTAGAAAATAATTGGTCAGATATCGCAGGATTTTTTTTTTTTTTTGGTTGAGGATGGAAAAGTGCTTACAGATTAAAAAAAGACCTGGCATATAGCACCTACGTTTTAAACAGAAGGAAAAGATGACATTGGGGACCAGTGACACAGAGATTTCACTTCTGTGCCATGACAAATACCAGGGAGATATAATTGCAAAATGAAGCTGCAAATGTCTTACCCAGGGAGCTAGGTAACAACCTGCTTGGCTTCATAAAGAAGGAATAATATCCAATTAGACTAAGTGTATTCGGTGCCAGAGTGACAAGCCCTGGAGACCTCAGGGCCTCTGGGTTCCCCAGGGCGGTTTCAGGAGGCTGTCTGAGACCTGTCCGGGCATGTGGGGTCTGCCCCGCCGCCGAGCAGGAGCTGAGCAGTGTGTCAGGCTGTGCTGTGAGCCTGCCCTGGCTCTTCTGAAATGAGGTCCAACCTGTGTCTGATATGTACCCTCTTGGCCACACGCCACCCTGCCTCTCTGATGCCCATGCTGTGACTCTGTGTGGCTGGGCTCGGCGCCCACATTTCACACTGACCTCTCAGACCCTGGGGTCCTAGGATCCCTGTCTCTGCCACAGGCTCGTCCCCCAAAGTCTCTGCTGCTCCTCTTGCTGGGAGTATCTGTGTGTTTTCAAGGTCAGACTGAAGTGTCCAAGCCCTGCCAGTTCCTACCTGTGTGACCTTTGGCCAAGCGCCGATCCTCTCTGAACTTGCTTCCTCCTCTTGAAAATATGGTTTGTAATTGATCTTACCTCTCAGGGTTTTTGTGAGGGTTGGAGGACAGCCCTTATAAATCACCAGGCACAGTGCCTGGCACTCAGTCAGCGTCTGCTGTTCGGAGCCCCGTTGTCATCACTGCCGCCCCGCCCCCCCATGTAAAAGTCGTAAAATGATAATACAGATTTCTTGGGGTTTTTTATTTTTGACCCTCAAGGTCTGACTTAATTATTTTAAAGCACTTGGCTTGGAGACTTGCAAATCGGAAAACCAGTGGATTGACTGATGAGTTACTCCCATTTTATCCACGTGTATTAGTTTCTTCCTGGTGACAGGGTTAACCCAAGCTCATCGGCTAAACAGCTTACATTTATTATCTTACAGCTCTGCAGGATGGAAGTCTGACACTGGTGTCCGTGGGCTGAAAGTTAGGCGTCAGCAGGGCTGCATTCCTTCCTGGGGACTCCAGCAGAGAATCTCTTTCCCAGCCTTTGTAGCCGCCATGCTCCTTGGTTATGGCTCTGTTTTGAAAGCCAACAAGCTTGTGTTTCTGTTCAGTCCCAGCTTCCTCTGACTTTCTTCTGCCTCCCTCTTCCACCTTTAAGGACCCTTGGGATTGCAGTGGGCCCACTTCCAGCGCCCACGGTAACCTGCCTGTCTTCAGTGCAGCTGCTGAGCCGCCTTAACTTCATCTGCCGTGTGACCTAGCATAGTCCCAGCTTCGGAGGATCAGCACTGGGGCATCTTTGGGAGCAGGAGGGGCGTTGTTCTGCTTGCCCCGCGATGCGAGCATGTTGCTCCCCAGACACAGACATAAAAATCCAGCCCTCTCTTCCTGCTCTGTTCTGACTTCCCTCCCTGCCTCTTAGGATGTAGGGGTCTTAGACTCCTATAAAAACACCGTGTTTATATAGGTACAACCTTGGTAGGAAAAAAAAGGTTAATTATAGAAGAAGGAGATAAAAGACAAGGAAGGAATAGCCTTCATCTGAGCAGTAGATAATGAATATAGGGCCCTGGATAATCACATGGCTAGTATCCTAGCAGAGATGGAACACTGCCGTTTATCAGTTCCTACCATGTGCGGTATGATCCTTGCAACAGATCAGCGCCTCACTAGACTGTTCTGCGAGGTTCTGAGCTTCCAACCTTAAAAGAGACCAGAAAGCTTCATGGGGGCTCAGAAGAGTTCTCTTCTTGAAAGTTATTACATGCCAGGTTGTCTTGCAAAGCATCTCGCATATGCTCAAAACGTTAAACATTAGAGTCATCCATTCATTCAGCAAACAGTTACTTCAGCTCCTGGGACAGGGTGTTTAGTGTGCAGGGAGACAGGGATAAATAATTCTGTCTGCCGTTGAGGCCGTGGAGACTCATTTCCTGCAGAGGTCGGGTTCTGAAGTCAGCACGTAAGCTGGAAATTGAGTGTTGTCCAATGACCCTCAAAGATCCTTCCAGACTTCACGCCCTTGGCAACTCAGAGCCCGTTCAGAAACTCAAATGCCAGCTTCTTGTTTTTCAGCAGAAGCCTCCCCTTCTGTAGGGAGTAGAGGCTCACCCCTCTCCAGGCCCCCCGAGTTTCACCATCCCTGTTTCTCTTGTGTCTACTTTTCTTAGTGTCCTTGTCATTAAGAGGAGATTTGTTGGCTGTCATGATTGGACTGTATGAAACAGCATCTTCTACCTGATTCTACTGTCAACTGATATGAAGACCACTCTCCTATAAGGAAAAAAAAAATGCTCAAGTCCCTACAGTGAGATTTTCATGTTTTCTCTAGTTTTTTTGATGCCGGTGGTCTCCAGTCTAGGAAGCCCAGTAGGGAAGGCGCCACTTCAAGGCAAGGGCCTCCCTTGGCTCTGAATGTCCGTGACCTGCATGCGCCACACGGTGTAGACGCACATCCGGGTTGGCGAGCTGTCTGTAGAGACAGTGATTTTTATGCACTAGGGTCTGGGAGTCTAACTGTTTTTAAACTGCCACTTTTGTTTGTTAAAGATATGGATGTCTGGCTGTAGAGGAAAGCCAGGTGAATTTATCGTTACAATTAGATGCCTCACAATTTGAAAACTTATCACTTAAATTGGTGAAGTGTCACTTTTATGCAACTTGAGGTTTAGAAGCCTTTGGAGCCCAGGACTCAACTCAAGTGCGATTTAACGAGATCTCGATGAGACAACGGAAGTCACACTTGACCAGACACTGAGACAAACGGGATGGAGTGTTCCAGTTCCCTCCTGCATAGTGGAATAGGTGACAGGAGATAGACCACAAATGGATTTCTGTGTAAGTCTGAAATTAAGTGGAGTGCAGTTAAAAACTGCTGTATTTGAAGTTGCTCTGTGTTTGTTTACTCCAAGGAAGTTAGTTAATAAGTTAATACAAACCTGGATGAACACGGTGCTTTACTCTCCGTGTTAATTTGTGCTGTTTCCTAACCTCTGGGCAATGGAGAACAAGTCGTAGGTTGTGTTTCTTATTTATGGGCATTGGGCAATATCTTTAAAATGTAAAATAAAGCTGACAAAATGCACAGCCTGTAACAACAACAAATCTAATCTAAAGTGACATGGGGAGACTCTCCCCGACTTTTTTCTCTTTAATGTAACATGACTTTAAATTGATGCAGGCCCACAGTGATTGAAAAACTCTCAGAGCTTGTCTCCTGTGATTACATTTCTGATCTGCACAGCTTAGTTTTTTAACTCGATGAGTCTCCATTTTGCGAATGAATAGTTTTCTTTTGCTTTCTGTCTTTATTTGGGAAGAGAGTTTATTTGGCAACCAGGCAAATAGAGCTTTATTACTGTGGGAAATAGTGAGAAATCCTACAATAGCAAAGACCACGGGGAGCGCAGCATAGAAAGTATGCCTCCAAACCTCTCCTTTTTTTACTTCCTCCCCTCCCCTCCCCTCCCCTCTCCTCTCTCCTCCTCCTCCCTGTTTTATTTTCTGTTCTTTTCTCCTGACTGTGGTGATTGTCGAACATATCTGTGAATATGCTGAGAACCAATTAATTGTACACTTTAAATGGGTGAATCATATGGTATGTGAACTATATCTCAGTAGAGCTGTAATAGATACATTTCAGAGTGTCTCTCGAATCATCATCAGTGAAAGTACTTGGTAAACTGTGTGTTGGTGAATTCAAAATGAATTGAAAATGGATTCTCTGTCTATGGTATGTAAGGTAATGCCCAGTGATCGCCAGTGCCTGTTTATTCAGGACACTTGCTCAAATTCTTTATCCAGTGGTGTCTAGAAGGTGCTGGATTTTTGTGTGATGTTTTTTGAGTCGAGAGTTCTCTTTCGTGGGCCTCCTATGGGATGTTGATGCATTTTATGTGGCTCAGAGGCCAGTTATGTCAAGGATGCTCCCACTTAAATAAAATAATATTAACTTGTGTCGTTCTGATCTCATATACTGGTGCATGTAGTTCTCACCTTCTTCCAGACCCTCCTTTCAAAGCCGACTTATTCATTCAGTTTGGAAAATTGCTAAAGTGTGTAACAAATATGTAACAAACGCTTTATTTGGTCATAACTATGTTACTGAAATGGCTTTACTGAGTCATCCCCAAAGGCCTTCTGATTATTCTTTTGCTTTCTTGACAGTATCCTTTCAGATCATAACTAGAAAATCAGAGCTTTCTGTTCCACTTTATGATCTTTATTAACCCAGCTATCTCACCTTGGGTGTTTATTCTTTGATATGGCTATTGATAATTATAAATTTTTATTTGAAATATGCTTAATGTTTTCTTGAGTGAGACAAGAAATTTAGGGACAGGAAGACCATTTACAACTTTCTCTAACGTGAAAAGCAATTTGCACGAGGTTCTGTGACAAGGACCAAGAAAAACAAAGGCAGTTCTGAGCTAGAATGTATGTGATGATGAAGTGCCCAGAGTCACAGGGCAGGGGCGCTGTCCGTATAGGGAAGCCTGCACGTAATTTCCTCCCTTCACCTGGTATTCACTCCAATAATTTCTTCCTGGGCTTCTTTTAAAATTAAGATTCAAATTATCCATCGAGAAGCTTATTCCAAATTTCTAACTGCCAGAGCCACGGCTGTTTAGACTTTCTTTTTCTCTCGTGCAAATGTACCATGTACCTTTAAGTAGGTAAATCCTGGAGTAGCTTTTACTGTATATCACACCACAGAGTTAAGCTTGGTTCATTTGGATTTTTAAAAATCTCCAGAGCTTTGAGAATGACTTTGAAACACTCTTTACTGTTGGAGCTTAAGGAAAATAAATCTTGAATGTCCTCTCTATTAATTCACCTGCTTGGAAAGTTAGAGATTAAAGGGATTAGTGGGATTTTTATATTTTCTGTAATTTCTGTTGGTATTGGAGTAAACTGTTCTTCGTCTGGACTGTCTCAGCTTTCATAAAACAGAGAGATTCCACTACTGAGAGATGAAGAATAAGGAAAAGTGTGGTATAAATGCATAAAACATCACATAGCTTTTTTTGCGTGTTAAATGTCAGGGAGTCACTTTAAGTCTACTCTGAGGGAAGCCATCTCCTGTTTGCATTAATGGTGACCTCTGAGAGCAGAGGCTGGCATGTTTTCCTTTTAAAAGAAAGCACTTTGTTTTTCTGCAGAAGTCATTTCTAGCAAAATGAGGGAAGAAAAAGAGAAGTGGGTGAGGAAGTGAATCACAATATTGAGGCAGAACCAGCATCCCCTCACCCCTCTCGTACCCCGGTACCTGGAACCGAGGGTGCTAATTAATGACCCAGGAGAGGACTCTACGTGATGAAACACAAGATCTAACACACACGTTGGGTTTGACTGATGTGTGATTATGGCCATCCATTCATGTGTAATCCTGTATTTGGAAGGTTTGTAATTTGTTTTTGACACATTTCTCTCCAATTTCACAGCCCCGCATGTATCAGTCTCACCTTCCTCCAGAACCTTATTTCCAAGGCAGACCTTATTTATTCAGTTTTGGTAATTTATTGGCTGCGACTTACGTTCCTTAATATGTAATCTCTTTCCTCAACACTCTCTCCATCTTCCAAACCGACAGGGAAAAGAACTGAGCCACAGGGCCGGGGCTGGGAACTTGTGCTGAGGAAGGAAAGTCAGGGCCTCTGAGCTCCTACTACGTCCTGTGGAATCCACTTCAGAGCTCTCCCTTTGCAGCAGTGAATGGGAGAGTGTTTGAGAGTCAGCCGAGAACACCATCGTGTGACTTGGGACAATGGCATTTTTCTGTTCCATGGGAGAGTAGCCAGCCGGCTCTCCGGGGCTGGGTGGGGCAAGGCTGGCCCGCGGGCAGTTAGAGGGAGGCCAGTTGTCTTCTGGTTCTTTCCCACCAGCCGTGTCTTCGGGGCCAACGGCCCAGCTGTGTCTCATTAGGAGAACGAATTTGACTATGACACCATTTAATAAAAAAAAAAAGAGAGAAAGAAAAAGGAGAAGCCTAACCAGCTAAGTGGCAACAGAGCTTGGGACCGCCCGTGTCCAGACCTTTCATGTTGTATACGGAGTGTGCTGATGGTTCAGGGGAGACAAAATGACATTGTAGGCAGCAGTCAACTTCTTCCCGAAGGAAGAGTGAAAAAAAAATTACATTTTGCAGCCAAGACACGGGTGGCACCTGTTAACTTTGGGTGCCGTGCAAGTGTCACCCGGAAAGCAACTCCCAGGGAACAGCACTTGTACCATTTAATCAGGCTGTGCTTGGCCATATTTATAGCCCTGGTGAGGTTGGCCCGTTGTTACAAGATGAAATTGTGATGTTCAGCAGTTTATACCTTGGGAGCTGGAAGCGCTTCTCCATGGTGAATTTGTAATATTAATTGGCCATGTCAGTTCGTGACAAATGTAGTGACATCTATTTCAAGTATTTCAGTTTTATGGTGCTGAAAAAGTGACGCGCGGGAGATAAGCAATCACACAGAAGATCTTCACGCTGGCTCTGTAGCGCTTCCAGAACATGTTCTCAGAGGAGACGCAGATCGGCTGCGGGTTCGGGGGGCTGTCCCCTTCCCTTGGCTCCAGGCTGAGGAAGGAGGGGAGAGGCACCCTCCTGGTCATGCCCTGTGTGATCTCCTGAGATGCTGGCCGGGGCTCTGCGCACACTGGCCTGCCCAAGTGGTCATTTACTTGACATGGGGACCTGCTGCTGAGAGGCTGTGCCCGTTAGTAACGGGAAAGTGGTGCCTTTCTCACCGTGTGCCGTGGTTCATGACCAGGGGCCGTGTCTGCTAATATCTTGGTTGTCCCATCTAAGGTGGGGAATGAGTTGCTATTGGCATTCATTGCGTTCAGGCTGGGGATACTGAGGACATCCCACAAAGCACAGGACAGGCTTCACAACAAAGAATTGGCCGACCCCACAGAGTCAGTAGCACCCAGGCTGGGAAGCCCTGCACTTGGGTGGAACCTACCGTTTCGCACTTTCCAGCCTTGGCTGGTCCTCAAGATTGCTGTGGCTGTGGAGAGGGGCGCTGGGGGTTCTGGAAGGGAGGGCAGGCAGAGTGCAGGGTGTAGGGGCCTCCCCGGCAGCTGAGAGGAGGCAGGCCATGGGATGATGCTATAGAAAACACAGAAGGGGTCAAGAGCAATCTGGGAGCCATCCCTCCAGCTGGGCTGGGCTTCTAGAAGGAGACGGTGTTTGGGTTCAGTTGCAGAGATTTGGGGGAGAGGCGTTTGAGCCTAACTGAGCAGACATGTCTGTCACATGGAGCTGGGGAATTACTTTTGCCTGGTTAGTGTGACAGCAGACTTTCCAAAACGCTGCCACCACTAAATAGCCTTTTAGGTGTCTAGAGAGAGGATGTTTATGCAGTCATGTGGTTGGGTCTTCTCCGGAGGTCTAGGGTAGGAGGGTGTTGCTATTCCTGGTTTACAGGTGAGGAAACTGAGGCCCAAATGGAGTAAGTGGCTGCTGATGGTCCTGTGGTTGGTCAGTGGAGACAGGACCAGAGGCCACATCTACATTACTTTTCCTTCTCAATTAAGTAGAACAAGTTAGTTTTCAGTGGTTGTTTCACGTATGTATTTTCTGGTATCACAAACATATGTAGTTCGTAGAAAAAAAAATTAAAATATAGGCAGGTCAAAAAAAGAAAACAGAATTGTCCTGAAAACTGTTCTTGTCTACTTAGCAGTATTTCTGAACAGTTAAATCCTTAGGCAGTGTCATCTTTAATAGCTGCCCAATGGGCTAACGTCTGGGCCGGTCATAATTAATTTAACCAATCCCCTGTTGTTGGACATACAGGTTATTTACAATTTTCCTGTGTTGTAAACGGAATCGCAGTGAATGCCTTTGTAGCACACACCAGTGAGTGATTACTGAGTGTGCCTGGAAGGGCTGGTTCCCAGGGTAGGAGCAGGCTTTGAGATAAATTGCCAAATTGCCCTCTTGAAAGATTGAGAGGCCACTTGGCTGTATTTTTACTAAGAATAAGTGTCATTTTTGAAAACCAAGTTGGATCTAATTTTACTGTGCCTTTCCTAGGTTATCAGTGAAACTAAACCTTGTTTAGTGTACTTATCAGCAATGTCTTCATTTGAAAAGGGTCCATTCATGATCTTTGACTCATTACTGTGTCTTTAGGTTTATGAATAAGAACTTTTGATGTGTTTGTGCTGGGATATTAACCCTTTGTTGTATGTATCACAAGTATTTGCTTATGATCTCTGCTTTTTTTTTTGTCTTTTAATTTCATATTTAATTTTCATGAAGTCAAATTGATCAACCTGTCCTCTATGGTCTCTGCTTTTAGTTCTCATGCTTTAAAAATCTTTCTCCACTGTAATGTTATATATCCACTTATGTGTCTTATTGGTTAAATGCTCCTATGTTTGACCTTGAAATCATTAAATTCATTGGGAATTTTTCTTTTTTGTTTGTATGAGGGATGGAGTTAGGATCCAGCTGCTTCCCCCAGATAATTAGTCAATTGTCCCATCACCAGTTATTGGAATAATTTATTCCTTCCCCAGTAAATATACCTGGGCTAGTTAAGAAAACTACACTTCAATTATTCCATCTTATTTCATAATACTAGATTAAACTCTAAAGTCCTGGAATCCTATTTTTTTTTTCCCTTAGTTTCCAACCAGCACATCTCTCTGAATTACAAGACCCTTCGACAATGTGGGGGTTAATCCGAGTATAATTTATAGTCGGCTGTCCGCATCCATGGTTCCTCTTCCATCCGTGGATTTAACCAACCACGGGCCATGCAGTCCTGTAATATTTACTGCCAAGAAACATCTGTGTGCCAGCGGACCCATGCAGCTCACACCTGTGTTGTTCAAGGGTCAACTTTATATTCTATTCTATTGTTTTTTTAGTTTGGCTTGTTTCATATTGCATCTAAATAATGTCATTGTCTTTTCCCCACCCAAGAATTTAAAAATATTTCTAGTATTGCCACTAGTTTCACTGCTACTTCTGCATTGCAGAAACAAAACACAACCCAGACTCAGCATTTTGGATCCCTTTGCGAATGAAAGCGTATCCTGCTCCATTACCTATTCTTGGGCCACCCCTGGGTGTCCTCTGGAAATTACTGGAACACATGGTTGGAGATGGGTATTCTTAAGCTGTCAGCAGTGAGCCCGTGGGGTAATAGGCCCTCATTCCACTCACCCTGGGATTTGAGTTCAGGTTTAATTCATTTTGGAGTTGGCACCAAGCCTGATGCTTTCCAGCCGTCACTGAGAAGGGTACCTAACATTCGAATTTCCCCATCCTGGGTTTAAAATCTCAGCATTCTCGGAGATCCATATTCTGCCAGAAACATGTTAATAATGATCTTCCTTAGCACTTCCTAGAAAATACCAGAAAGAAAATGCTGTCTGTTTGTCTACGTATCTCTATATGAACAGGTACAAGTATATGTACACACGTATGTATGTGTCTATGTGTATCTCTTGTGATGTCATCTTGTGTAGCTCAGGCCTCCCGCTGTGCTGCTACTGTTGTAGACAACAGTAGGTGACAAATGTGTGCACTGGCCTCACCTGTTGTCTCACTGGACAGGTGATAAAGGCCAGGCACGGCTGCGCTGTGGTTCCCGCTGCGGGACACACTCATCAAAGGCACACGTTCCGTGTGTCACGCACAGGAAATGCATTTTCACTGACCAGGTCAGTCTGTTAAGAGCTGTTCCCGGACGTAAGGGTTTCATATAGACAGATTCATGTCTCTTCCAGTATATGCACCTCTGGCCTTCTAAGTGGTTTAAAAAGAAATGAGTGTGGGCACAAGGAGGTATGTATATTAGCATTTACATACGCTTCTGTTGTACTTAGTTCACAATGCAAATGGTTTAACTGTCAGCTCCCTCATTGTTGGGCCGTCTTTTCATCTATGTTTGCAGTTACAGTCAGTTGGGCACTTAACATCAGCATGGAATCATTTTATTTGTGGCATCTTTTCCCTGTCCATTATCCATTTTTAACCCGAGAGAGAAACACCTCAAGTTTACTTACTTTTTGTCGATTGTGTATGTTAGGATTATAGATTCGTACTTGAATAAGAACAACTTTTCACAGAAATTCCGGGAATTTTATCGTCTTACCCCAGGCTTTATTTAAGAAGTCTTTGGAGCTAAACACATGTTACCTGCCCATTCCCCTTCCTGCTACCTTTTTGTTAATTAGTTCATTGGAATAGATGGTGATGGAGGTAAGATGGAGTATTTGTATAAACTCTTTGAAGATAGCTTCTTGTTCCTCTAATGGAGGTTGCTGCTTTCTTGTGTACCGTCACCTCTGGGAAGTGTTTGCTTTGATTTGTGGTTAAGTGTGGAGGCCATTGGACCCGGTATATACCTCTTGTTTATAGGCCTAGCAGATAGTTCTCCTCTGAGAAGGAGGGACAAAGTGAGAAGTTACCCAGGTAGGAAAACAGATGTGGAATCAGGGTCCAGTTAACCCGAATGCAGCCAGGGGTGGAATTTAGGCTTATTTGTATTCTATTTCACCACAAGATGTCACCAGGACACCGTACCAACCTGGCCTGTGGAGCATCTCTCTGGCCAATAGTTAGGCTATCACAGAGCATCTGCTCGGGGCCCTGGGGGGAGTGGGCCGGGGGAGTCCCATTCCAGGGAGCCAGGAGCGTTATCGCGAACACCTCGATGTTTCTCCCTTCTCCAGGGGCACCGCTCTTCCTGCCTTTGCATGGAGAGTGAGGGTGGATAATTGACCTCAAGGTCATCACAAAAGCCTAGGGTATTCTGTCACCCCTGAAACTTTGTCTTCACTGGGTGGGAAAGCAGGCGGCCGTGGGGAAGAGACATGAGGACCGTAACTGTTTTCACCCTCAGTAGACGTTTGCTGAATCGACAGGAATTAGGCGCTCTTAGATGAAACAGGATTTCAGATGACTTAAAAATGCAGCTTTCGGCCTTTCACATTTGAGCCTTTTGGTGAATGTCATTGACAAACAGAGCTTTGAGGTTTCATCTTTCATCATTTCAGTGTCAGCTAGAAGATCACTCATTCACTACGCTGGTCTCCCTTCTGGAGTCGTAAGATGCTAAACCAGGATGGGCCTGTGGGGGCTTTTGTTTCAAGTGTCTTAACACTTGTCATCACTATTTTATGATTTAACCTATACCTGGTCATTAAGAAGTGTAGTTTCTTCTGTAATAATTTTTAAAATAAAATAAAACAAACTGTTTGCGACCTCATGTGTATTCATAGGTCTTGGAAGGAAGTAGTCATTTCTGTTTCTACAGTTTCTATAGGTCTCAGATTCCCATCCCATACTTTTTGTTTTTGGGTTAAGTGGATTGTTTGAGTGTCTGTAGCTGCTTTAGCCGTAAACCTGCGGACCACGTGGCATCCGGTTAGTGAAACCATAGCGGAGTCTCTCAACCAGGACTGCCTTTTCCCACCAAGTTCTCGTACCTGACATTTTGTTCTTTTCCCCCAGAATACCATCACAGGTGTTTCCTTGCCCTCCTGGTTTCCAGTTCACCATATCCCAGTCCATTCAATATATGCTGCCAGGGAAGGGCAGGGAAAACGTTGCAGTACAGAGTGACACACAGCCGTATGTCTGCAGCCGCGTCTGGTATGCTGTAGTGAACTGACAAAAGGCCGGGTGCGATGGGTTAGCTGTGTCTGTGGTGTCTCTGGTGGAAACTAACGTGAGCATGATGCATGCAAGATTTGGGCAGGTGCATTCTTTGACTGGACCATGTTCATGGCAGCAGGCTTGGAAAGGCAGTAAGGAACTGTAAGCATGGGAAATTATGAAACAGTAAACGCAAACTGCATTTGAATAATAACTGATGAATATGTTTGCACAGAAATATACCCCTTACTGCATCTTAAAGTTACTGTTGGTGGTTGATAGAACTTCCCACTGAGAATAGCGTCAGTTGCCGAGTACCAGTTGTCAAAGCTGTGGATAATTTGCAAAGGTTTTCATATGGGAAAGTTGTTTTCTCCAGCTTGGAAGCATGGACTCAGATCCATTTCTAAGGTCAGTGCGAAAGGGAGTGTAAATTCACTTTAAGCAGGGAAAGCAGGATCAGAAAAATAAATCTGCTCGGGGCACAGACTGGGGGGCTGGGCTGACAGAGGGGAGGGACAGATCAGGATATGTGTTCTCAAACCACTGATTTATATTTTCCACCCATTTCGATTATCCATGCCACTCCTTATCTCCTTAGTGCAGAAAACGGAGAGCTGGTTCAGTATTCTTAAGAACCTCCCATGATTGCATTTAGGCAATGGATTTAACAGGTATCATTATCTCTTATTTAAGTGCTGACTGTGGTGCCTAAGTCTGTGGGTGTGAGTCCTCACTGGTGTTTCTGGATTTTATTGGAAATGTTCGGAAAGCAGGGAGACAAGGACATGAACTGACATCATTGATGATTCTGGCAACGTGACATCCCCCAGCTGTTCTCTTTTGTTTGGTTTTCTTTCAGACTTCGTTGTTTATATTTTTATTTGTTTATTTTTTTTAAGACATGGGGTCGGGGAGGGGGGCTTTCCTTCCTCTTGAATTTTCCCCTTCAAATCAAATTCTTCAAAGCCTTTTGCAAACTTTAATCTCTCTAACCGGTTGAGCAAGAGTTACTTATGAGAGGTGGCTTAGGCATTTTCACTGTGTCCATAAAGTAAGAAAATGTATATTGCTATGCCTTGCACATTTGCCACTTAGAATTTCTGAGTACAGATTAATCAACTTGCAGCTGTGAATAACAGTAAAACACAAGATAATGTACCTGCGGAAATGAGGGCATTTGACATCCGTTCTCAGGTGGCCGTCAAAAATGGCCAGCCAGGGTGTTGCGCCCCATTTTCCATAATTGCATGGCTTTGCCTTTCCTCACTTAAACTGTTTAATAAACTCCCCTGCAGAATCTAAATGCTGAAATTTAGTTTCTTTTTATCTTCATGGTGTTTATCTTTGTTAACATGGCATCAGAGTAGCTCAACTTACGCATCATGATAAATTCATAACCCAAGAGAAGGCAGAAAACATAATTATTATCAATTGCCTCTCTCCCAGAATTACCATTGGCTGCGTGGAGCAGTATGGAGCTTAAGGAGTAGCTGATTCAGAGAAATACGGGGTTGGAATCGAGCCTGTCTTGAGTGCATTCCCATTGTTTAGGAAGTCCTCGCATCAGACTTTTCTTCAAGTTTGCCCGTATGGTAAATTATGCGTGTCAATATTTTAAGAAGACTAAACTTTGATTTTTTTTCTATGCAATATGGAATCCATTATTTATTCAATTGTTCAGTAAGTCTTAATTGAGTGACTGCTGTGGGTTAGGACATACCTGTGGGTAAGGTGAAGTCCTTGCTGTATTCTGTTAGGGGATATATTTAAATAGGTAATAAATGCATGTAATATATCACATGATGGAAAGCGCAAATAAGCGTACTTTTTTTTTTAAAAGGAGTGCAGTGTATCACCCACAGACTCAAGAATCACTTTCCTGTATATTCCCAGAGTGGGCAATCTTAAGAATTTTGTTTCTTCAGTAGGAAGAAATAGTATTAGGGTGTTTGAAGTCAAACTCAGACTTTTGGTTGTCTGTCCATTAAAACAATGAGGATGGAACCCTCAAGAGAATATGCATGACCTCATTTATCTGAAATTGATAAAGCTACGTGATACTGTACAGTTAGTTAACTCCACTTTCTACCTCTCGCTTGGTTGCAACGGGAGCGTGTTTATTTTGGCTTCTCACATCAGGTATTCACAACACAGGATTTCAAAGGTTTTCTGAGGTGACTCTTGGTAGATAAGGACGTATATAAGGGAGCTCACTGTTGGGAGAAATCCTTGTTTCTGCAGATTTGGGGAAGTGATAAGAAAAAGTAACTTTTGAAATCTGGGAAACCTGGGGATTATCTCAAGACTATATAGTCACAGACACACACACACATACCTATACACATATGTGTATATAAATATATATACACATATATATGCATGTATAAATATATATATTATATATATATACATATTTATTTTGATGGGATGGGTAAAACTGTTTTAAACTTGAAGTTACTTTTTCCTAAGGAAACCTCTTTTGAAGACAGATGTCCAGATTTATTCATCTCTCTTCAAGATATGTCTTTCCCTTTCATAACAGCCACACGAAGGATTATTTTTGGTGTGCTGTAGTGGCCTAGCACACTGATGTTTGACTTCTCCGTCCGTGAATGGATTGTATTATATAAGTACCATTTCAGCTTAACCAAGAATTTAAAACACTTTCCCTTGACGATGCGGTTTTCGCTCCAAGATACCCCTTGATCTCATCAAATCTACTCTTGTTTTCTTCTCCGTGGGCTCTCTGCTGACTCCTTCCCCTGGGAAAAGGCTTCCCCCGGTGCTTGGCCCAGGAGTTTTCTAAGTAATCGTCACCCCCTCCTAGTCTCCCTTCAGATCCTGTGTTCCCTGACATTCTAAACCTGCCAGTGGGAAGATGGGTCATGGGGCCAGCGTCTTAATTATATTAGGGGAACATAACTGCTTTTAGTCCTGAACGTGGGGTAGGGGTGCTTTAATACCCATTTAAAAAATACCTGGATTATAAATGAATTCAGCATGCACATAACTGTCCCATTTTTAAAAACCCTTGTGAGTGCTAACTTGTACACAACCTTTAGGAACTTGAAGTATAACCTTCAAACTGCTCTAATCCCTAAATTCTCTGCTTCAGTTTATTATATTTTTATGAGTATTAATTCTTATGTAGACCTTTTAAAATCAGTTGTTCCCTGTAATTACAATGCTGCTTTATGGTATTTGTGATATATCATTTGAGTACACTCGAGGGTCAGGAGAAGTTCAAGTGTGCAGTGTTGGGGCCCATGCCTCTCACCAAGGCCGTGTGTTTGTACGACTCTGCAGGGTTTACAAGTTATTCAATAGCTAGATTCCTGTTCCTTTGTGCTCTTTTAGTTTCCAAAGCATTGAAAAAGAGCGATCTGTAGAACTCCAGTATTTTGGGAAGTCCTGGGCTTGATAAGGCATTTTTTAATTCAGAGAGTTAGGAAACCATTGAAACAAAATGCTAATAATTCTCCCAAGTCAAAAGGTAACTCTGATTTTATTGTGCATTAACCACAATTCACTTTCTATCAGATTGACTTGGGAAAAAGGATCACAAGTCTGTATTTTAAAAATAGAAGTAAAATGATAAAAACCCACAAGTCTCATCACCTAAGGGATTTAAAAATCAAATCTAACTTCAAAAAAAAAAAAAACTGGCGAGTTAATATAGCAGAATCTTGGACATGGATTTATTTATTTTTTTTACTTAGATGATTAGGATAATAACCCAACTTCTATACTTCTTGCTGGGTGGTCTTGAAAACTTACAATAGTGGGTCCTGCAGTAAAGAGAAGTAGAGGGGAGGGGAGGAACCCCCCCACCCCAACAGCCACCCTACCTGTTGGCTTTAAAATAAGAAAAAATACACACACACTCATGTATGTAATGATGTTGATGATTATGATTGAGGAACGTGTCATGAATAATTCAGAATTTATTTTAAATTATTATGAAATATTTATTACTGTTATTGGTGGGGAAAGGGCTGTGTCGTGCCTCCTTTCTTCAGATAGCTCAAAACTATAAAACAGAGTGTGACTGTGTCTGGAAGTCATGGTTTGTGTTCGTTCATTTGTATTTTGGGGGAGGAGGCTGCGTTGCTATGGTAGAGTTTTGATGCTGGCCCTCTGGTGCAGTGAAATGAGCCTGCTGGGCAGGCTCTTGTGTTCACCGGGGGCTGTGGGTGGGGGTGCCCCCGAATGCTCCTGGTTAAGGATGAAGGAGGGCAGCCCTGTCTCTAGGCCAGGGACAGCCTCCAGACCTTGCTTGGGCTGCTGCAGGGACCCTCAACCTTGTCTCCAGTACTCTGTCCATGCAGCCGGTGTGGCTCAGCTGATCTCCAAGTCTTGGAGCCTTCCTGGTGCCTTTTGGGTCCTGTCACCTGCTCTCAGCTGCCTCCTTCAGACTCTCAAAGGGAGTGAATCTGATTGGTTCGATGTGGGCACCATTGTGCCTTTTGGACAAAGTTCTCAATCCGGTCACCTTGTGGACTGGCTGATCTGACATCATGGGTGCTCTCCTTGTCCAGGCAGCGTGGACATGATGACTGGGGAAGGGGGTCCTGGAGCCACTGAGATCTAAGGACGGTCCAGAGATGCTGCCTCGTAGGGAGCCTCTGAGCAGAGGTGTTTCCCCAACAGAGGCTGTTGCATAGTAAGTCCCCACAGGAAACTGAAGCAAGGGCTGAATGGCAGATACCTTCAGCTTTGCAGGCTGTACGGTCGCTGTTGCAACTACTCACTCTGCTGCTGGGACAGGAAAGTAGCCACTGTCAGTACTTAAATAAATGGCTGTGTTCCAATAAAACTTTATTTACAGACCAGACAGTGGGCCAGATGGGGCCCCTGGGCTGTGGCTGTTTACTAGACTCTGAGATACAGAGCACAGGCTTTGAACCTCAAATCTGATTCTTGCTGCCCTTGTAATGGTGGCGGTTAGTTAAAATTCCATGCCTCAGTTTTTCCTTCTGTCAAATGGGGATAAAAATTGTTTCTTAGCAGGGTGATTGACACTGTTCGACGAAGCGATGTGTGCAGAGCAGACTGCGCTCAGAGTGAGACTGCACTAAGTGCCGCTTTTGTCCCTGACCCGAGGCACGCTTTCGGAGGACGGTGGGAGATTACTCTAGGTCTGAGGCCCCGGGAAAGTAGGCGTTTTTGTGAAGTTCTTGGTTTTTCAGTTTGTCGGTTGGCCTTGCTTTTTCAGTAGACACGTTCAGGACTTTAAAGGTCGTTTTGTGGTTTTCGTTTTCCATGTCGGGAACACCTTCCACGTTGCCATTTTAAACACCGGATTTGCCTTTAGAACTTTCCTCACATGTGCTTTCTCTGTAGTCACTTCCAACCCTTTCTGTGGGCGGATCCATGTTTTAATTCTGGGTTTGTCTCATCTGTTACTGCATGTTCTTGGCCCAAGCAGGGTGAGACTTCAGTATACCCCAAAAGCTACCTACCAGAAAGCGGGCCTGCCTAGGCTTAGTGATCAATACGCGTGTGCTCAGATTCACGGGGCAGTGGAGACGGTCCTGGAATCTGGGAGTCTAGGAGTGGGTGAGCGTCCCCTGATGGTAATATCAGTGTTCCTGTCTGGCTTGTTGAAGTCGTGGAAGCCTTCAGAGGCTGCCAAGACAGATAGTTCAAAGTCTGATTGATGTTCATCAGGCATTTTGTTAATATGATTCAGATTAACAGTGGCATCAGCTGAAAACCTGTAATGCAGATGAGAAGTTTATAGCCAGCCTACTGTACCATGATTCCAACTTAGGAAGATAAAAACATTGCATTTGTTTATATACATATGTATAAACATTTTTAAAGAAGTGTTTGCTTAAGGAAAATAATTTTGCTGAGTTTCGGCTCATACTACATTCGGTATTTGAAAAATTGAGTAGAAAGCAGTTGCTTCCTAAGTGGCTTGTAAGTCAGAGGCGAGGAGTGTCTGGTTTTAGGTGCTGTCAGGTTCGTATCCCTCTGACCAGCCAAGGGCTTTCACTTGGTCCTTTTGCGAGGTCACCAGTGGGTCTCACTCTGGTGCTGAACCAGGACCTGCAGCACGGTTCACAAACTCCTTCCTGCCCACGGGCCAAATGTGGCCCACGCCCCTTTGGCCCCCAAGCGAAGAATAAGTTTTTATATTTTTTAAATGACTGGGGAAAAAAAAATCAAGAGGAGAATATTCTTTCATGATACATGGAAATTCTATGAGATTCATATTTCAGTGTCAAGAAATAAAGTTTCTAATTTCATCAGTAAAAATTTGTAGACTTTTTTTTCTCTCTTGTTATCTAAGTACCTGCATAGCATCCCCAGTTTGCCTCTCATCCCACAAAGCCTAAAATATTGACTGTCCAGCCCTTCACACACAGACTTTTATTTTTTTGCCAACTCTTGACATAGAGCAGGAATTTTCAGTCTCTTTTGTAACTTCTAAATTTTTTCATTAAACTAATCCCTTGGAGGAAGCCTGGCTTACAAAATAGATGGAAGAAAGGTCTGTTTAGAGCAGCGGGGGGTGGGCTCAGATCCAGCCTCAGGCCACACCTTCCCTCCCGGGGGTAGGACTGCCCTGGGTACAAAAGTGCCTAGATTCAGGCAAGTAAATAACCAAGGAGAGTCCCTTCTGTGCTATTCCAGAGTCCCGGAAGCTCTCGAAAACCAACAGGTGTTTTGTTTGTTTTTGTTTTTGAAATTTACAGGAAACTTATTTGAAGGTTGAAATCTGCCCTTAGCTGATTCCATGTCCTTATTTTCCATCCACAGTGGCATCATCCTCTTGTTGCTGTGGAAATGTAAATGTATCTTTTACCTCGAACTCTGTGGAGGGTATTTACTTATATGCAGTCTATGTACCAAGTTACCTTTATAGCACGGAAGAGTTCTGAGCACTTGAGCACAGAGGACAGGGAGGAGCTCTTGTTGGTTTTGCTCTTGGCCCCAAGGCCTACAGATCTGGAGCGTGGCCTCCACTTTGCCTGCTGGATGCCGGGATGGCCTGGCCAGCCAGGCCGCGTGCCTGCTGTGGATTTGCAGCCTCCATGTGTGTTTATCCTTCACATGCCCAGTGTGTCTGGTGCTGACCTCTGACTTGAGTGTTGGTTCATCCCACCTTCCCCAAAACGTTCTCCAGCCCCCACCCAGTGAGGCTGGAGCGTGTCCCCTGTCATCTCTGCTCTCAGCCGTGTGTGACCCTCCATGGATGCTGTGGGAGGTAGGGGGTGGGGTTCTGGTCTCCCTGGGGGAGGACAGAGAAGTCCTTCCCGCTCCTCTGAGAAAGGATGAGCCTTGTTTAGGCTGAGACTGTGATGGAGAACTGGGCCCAGGGATGACGTCTGTTGGGCCACGGGACACTGAAACCCTCAGTTTCCCATGTAGTCTATGCTCTTGATCTGCAGCCTCCAGAAGTCTCAGTAGCCTCCTGCCCTCTCAACTGTGGTCCCAGAACAGAGATCTTGTGATCGCCATTCGTTTATCTCTAGGTAGATGTTTACTGAGCTCCCCTCTCCGCCCCGGGCCAGGCTGGGCTGGGCGCTGCAGGGACAGGGCCCTGAAGAAGCTCCCCAGCTCGAGGGAGACCGTTGAGGAAGAGGCCCGTGTGGGAGCTCCCTTCAGGACTTGCCGCAGAGAGCTCAGGGTCAGGGAGACCCTAAGAGTAAGTTAGTGTCTGGCCGCGTATCCCTTTGTCCCAGTGTTTGGGGATCTGTTGACCTTGTGGCAGCTGTCGGGATGGGGGTGGTCTTAACTGGTTAGCACCCTGCTCGCCCCAGCCTGGTGACCCCTGACTCAGCCCTGCTCACTCCGTTCTGCTGACACCAGCCCTTGGCGGCACAGTGTCCCCACTGGATCGATAGAGACGTGGTGACCTACAGACATTTGAGATGAGGACAGTGATGATACTTATCAGACGTTTGAGTGGCGGCAGTGAGCTTTGTGTGCTGAGCGCCTGCGCAGTTCCCGGCATACAGTAAGTGCTCAGTGCACGTCGGAGGTGATGACTGTGGCCATGCGTTTTCTTTCCCCTTCTCTGCCTGCCTGTGCTCTTCCTTCCCTCCACCTCCACCCCACTCCTGGCTTGTTATCCAGGCCCGCCTGCCTCGCCCTTGGTCCATCTTGGATCATTACCACCATTACTGCTGCTACTGCTGTTCGTGATTTTCTCCTTATTGCTCAGATTCATCCGGGTCTTACCGGCCATGGTCAGGGCATCCTTCGTATCCGTCCAGTAAACTGCCTTGAGTCTTCTCTGGCTGTGTTCCCAGAGCCACACTAGATTTGGGGCTGAGAGCTGAAGTTCCTGTCACCGTTGACTGAGAAATACAGCTCCCACCCCCACAGAGTTCTGGCCTGGGAGCCGTGGGCCTCCCTGCCTCCCAGATGTCAAGGATGGCCTCATGTAACTTTGGTAGCTCTGTCCACTCCTGCCTCAGTTAGAAATCATTTAGATTTCACTCTGTGTTCCTTCCTGGGCTGATCAACCACTTTGCAATACCTGTGCTTTATGAGACATAATTCTGGATATTGTTTCTGCAGCGATTTGAAAAAACAGGCCTGAGAGAGCCCTGCCGTCTATCCTGAGCAGTTTTAAAGTTATTTGTAAAACGATATGCTGCCTTTCTTGACCCACTTCCTTTATAAAGCCTCGTTCTTTGGCAAACATTAACACGACTTCTCGGTGTGTGGGCTGAGGAGATACTAGGGCGGGCGCTCTGACGGAGCGCTGCCTGGGGGAGTAATTCTCTTTGCACACGTTTCCTAGTTCATCACGAGGAGTGCACTCCCACATCTGACCAAGTGTGACTTTCCATGGAAACCGAGACATAAATCCAGGCATGAGGGAGATGTGGAACCAGGGTTCCAGGGGGCTTATTAAAAAAGTGAGGGCAGGAATGGTGGCCCCCCGATCCCCCCTAGTTACTTGGGAGTTGGGGAACAGGAGAGAGGGGAGGCAGGAAGGCGTCCTCAGAAGGAGTGAGTGACACTGAAGTCCGATGCCATCCTCTCCCCAGCCTCGGCCTCCCTTGATGCCCTGTTGCATTATAAATTTGGGGGGCTTTTGTTCTTGACCCAGACTACAATCTACAGTTGGATTTCCCTTGTGGATGGCCCTGCAGAAAGTGCCTCATTTTGACTTTGCATGTGATGGAAGATTCCTGGGGTTAGGGTGCCTTGTGCTCTGGCTCCCAGTCTGGGCTCTCCTGGTTTCCGCTTGTGCAGTGGGGGGCGGCGAGTGACTCCACATCTCGAAAGCTCAGTGCCCTCCAGGGTGATAAGGAGGTGATCAGTGTCTCCTCCGTGGGGGGTGAATGAAATAGCCTTGGGAAGATCACAGGGGATAGCAGTGTAAGGTGGTTAGCTTAGTGTCTGGTGTGTAGTGTCGGTGGCCAGGCATTATTCATAGGGATCAGAGATGCTGGGAACCTGCCACTGCTGGCACATTTTTCTACCCTCCCCCCTTTAAACCTCCTTACCATCTGTTCTTACTCCTGTTGAAGTTGAGGAAACTGAGACTCTGGGAGGCATGTCTGCACGTCTGAATTCCCACAGCTGGGACACGTCAGGTCTCAGATCCCACCTCCAGCCCTGCCCTCATTTCAAGACCTTGGTTTCCCCACCACACCATGTTTCACCAGATCTTCCTCTTCCCCCTTTTTTCAGTCGCATCAGCCCTGTCATTCACTAAGTTCCCGGTTCCAGGTCCTTTGGAGTAACCATCTCTGGAAAGGATTAAGTGCAGGATCAAACTCAGCAGTGAAGTCCTGGGAGAAGCCCATTCCTTAGTGAGGGGGCCTCTCCGCGTGTTTCTCAGGGCTGTGTTCTCTCCTGTCTTCCGAGCTAAGGAGGTGCCTCTACTTGGAGTTATAGATGAGTGTGCGGTGAAGTCACTGGGTCCAAACCATTCAGGCCTTAGGTAATAAGTTCTCATAGGACCTGAAAAGAGTGTTTTCTTCTCTTGGAGTTTCATCTCTTCAAATTAGCTATTTCCCATTTAAAATAAGGACATGCTCATTAAGAAAATTGAGACTACACAAAAGGTGAAAAAAGAGAAAGGGGAAAAAAACCATCTAGTTTATTCACAGCATTTTCCATATATGCTTCGAGTACTTTAAAACGTCCAGGTTGTTTTGTTTTGTTTTGTTTTGCTTTGTTGTAATTGTAGCATAGACACTTGTGACAGGTGCCCTCACAAATTAATTCCAAATTAATTCTGCTATCGCAATGCAGATACTCCCAGAGACAATTTTTTTTTTTAACATAGTGGTGATGATGCTGTGTACATAACTGTCTTTTCTTGCCTAAGAATTCACCCTTCCCAGTTTCTGTAGACCATCCTAAGTGGTTTTTTAAATGGCTGTATGATGATAAACCAGCTAGGTGAGCCTGGTTTTTAGTTCATCAGTCTGCTGTGACTGGAGCTTTAGGTTGTAACTAATTCTTTTCAGTTGTCAGTTATAAGGCCGTGAACATCCTTGGTTCTAAAGCACTTCCCATTACTTCTATAGGATTGATTTGCCGGAAGTAGAATTTCTAGGTCAAAGCTAGAAACACTTGAGAACTCTTCATACGTATTAACTTGGGCCAGAAACCCACCGTATAATTGAGAGTGTCTGGACGGAGGGCCAGAGGGGATGGGAGCAAGTGGGCCTTCTGCTATGCAGTGTTGAGAAGAACTTACTTTAGATGGGCCAAATAACCAGCGTATTTTATTGTAAAGGTCAAGTGAATTTGTCATCCCATAGAATGCCAGGGCATGGACTCTGTCCCGTGCCTTCTGAAAGGAGTTCCAAATTTGGATGCCCCAAAGTTAGTTCTTGCACCACAGCTCAGACGGTGTTCTCTGTCGACAATGGCTGAGTCTCAATGGCCGGGTTGCTGCAGACACTCCCGGGTCATAATTCACTGTCTTCCAAATAAGAAGGGAGAAGGGCAGGGAAAAGGCCCTCTGCACTCCAGGAAGGAGAACAAAAAAGCAGAATGCTGAGACTCCTGAAACCTCTGCTCTTTTCCACCCCTATTCAAGGAACATTCTGAAGAACAAGACACCGTACTGCAAATGGGTCGTTCTGCCTGCATGGGGAGCGCACAGTGGAGCCCGGGCAGAGGAACCGGCCCCTCCTCACTTTTCTCTGCGGTCATCTCCCCTGTTCTCCTTCTTTATCACGGCCCGTTTGGCGCATCTTTGCATTCTTTTTAAGACTCTAATCGAAGAGTCTTTTTTTCTTCCTGTTCCCATTGACACATTGCATTTGTAGAGCAAGGCTGCTTTCTGCTATGGGTTGCTATTACGTGGCATTAAAAAAAAAAGCCTAGGTAAATCCTGAACCCAGAAACCAAACAGCTGCATGTGGAAAAAGCCTTGTAGAGCCCAGTTTTCACCATCCTGACTGCCCCCTCACATATACTAATGTTCCAAAGGCCTTCCATTTTTATTTTATTTTTTTTAATCTCAGTATATCAAGACCCTGTTTTTTGAAAGTACTTGTTCTGCTAATTTATTCTTTAAACAAGAGGAGGAGAAAGTATGGATGCCCTCATAAAACAGTCAACAGGAAGCCCGAGGCATCTTCTAGTGCCGTTTTTTTGGCTGATGCTTGGAACGGCTTCATCCATCACCGCTGTTCATGTTGAGCTGGTTTTTATGTCAGTTAAACCATCTTCCATCATGTCGGTGAAGCAGAGTCCGGGAACAAGATGAATGGCAGAGCGTCTTCTGTGGCGTGGAAGGCGCTTTGCTTTTAAGTGCCCCTGTTGATTTCTTAATATTTTCAGCTTCCTCTTCCTCAGCTGGTTCTCCTCTGACCATCACTCAGGAGTCTGCTCTTTTAACCTTGCTCAGGGGCCGGTGAGGGGGTGGAGAATGCCGGTGCCAGTCCATAAGTGCGAGCCATTGATCAGATGATGAGGGGTATTCATTATCTGTCCTGGGCTCCCAAGGAAGGGAAATAAATCCTGGGACCCCAGCAGTGATTTTTGTAGCCACAGGATTGCGAGATGTCACATTTCCAGGCAGCCGGTAGCCTCGTCCGTCTCCGCTGTTGGAGTCTCACGTGGGGATGTGTTATTATTTCACCCCAGACAGGATGGCATGGTTCTTCTTGAAAGATGGGCTTTGTATATCTCAGTGTCAGTCAGTTTACAGGATTTCTGCCCTCCTCCAGCCTCCTTTTACCGGGGTCAGTCCTTCAGAGCCTGTGTTAAGTGCAGTGTGCAGAACCGCAGGGTCCCCCCAGGGGGAGCCGTGGGCGAGGGCCGCCCACAGGGAAGGGATCTGTTTTCACCGACACTGTTTGGATCTGCCAGGCATCACTGTGATGATAAAAAGCAGTTGGACTTTGATCAGTTTTGTTACTTTAAAATTCTGTATGGACAGTGCACCCGTTTGTTGCTTGCACCTTGTGTGGACCTAACTCCCAACACCTGGCACCCCTTTTTATGCCAATAATGCAGAAGATGCCACTAGGTACCCTCGGAAGGCAGTCCCAATCCTGAAGGAGGATACGGTTTAACTGGGGAGGTAGTGCGTGAGTGCAGATGGTGACAGTGCCCCTTGGACCCGGATTTCCACTAAGCTCTTCAGGTCTCTAAGAGCCATTTCGGAGAGCCCCCCAAATGCCTGTGTAATGGTTAAGAGCTCCGTTCTGGTGCTTGAGGGCTTGGCCCCTTACCAGCTGTGTGTCTCTGGGCAAGTGACTTAACTTCCCTTGTACCTTTGATTCCTCCCCTGTAACATGGGGATAATAGCAGACAGTGTCCTGCTGGGGGGAGGAAACGAGGTGGTCTGAATGACGCACCTGGTCCACTGATGGTGCCCAAGAGCCATAAGGTAGTGTTGATGATGGCTCCCAGGTATCTCCGCTGTGCCGGGCAGGGTGGAGTTGCAGACATGACCATCCCAGGCAGCCTAGGCACAGATGTTGAGGGGACCTCGCCCAGGGTCCCACTGCTCTGGATCCTGCCATCTAGACTGGCTGTGCCAGATGCTTTAAGGAGGAGGAAGCCCACTTTGGTTCGTTGCCCAGTTTCCATCCAAAGTCTGTAACTTCCTGGAGTCTCATCATGGGGCCTGGAACATGGAAGGTGCTTAATAAATGCCTGCTCGTCTGCTTGGTTCGGTACACCCCCTGCTCCCTTGTCTTCTCTTTGCTTTAGTCAATTCCCAGGTATTGCCCTTTGCCCTTTCTGCCATCTTGGTCCATGGCCATCAGCTGCTGGTCACAAAGCAGTGACTGCTGAGCTCTGCACATGTGCTCGCCCCGCTGTCTGTGCCTCCTCTCCTCCTTCCCTTTTGTCTGTCTGAGTTGCAGCAGTGATGGGTAGGGAAACAGCCCGTCTCTACCACATCAATGTCTATTGCTGCGAGACTATTCCAGTGGATTCCATTCTCAAAGCCACTGAAAATAGACTTACTTGTACCCCAAAGGATCCTGAAACATTACCCCTAAACCCCTATAACCTTGAAACACAGGGTGTCCTGGGCCATCTCCTTGCTTGTGAGCATGTTCAGCAAATGACTAGTGCAGAGGTAGGCATCAAGTAATTCCACCTTTAAAGTCTGGATTAATCCACCTCCCCAGCCCCTACTCCCGGCAAGGTTTAGTGAAGGAGGAGTTGGAAATTAATGGCCAAAGGAAGGTTTTAGGTTACATGGGGATTTGATCTATCCACGCTCTCTCTTCCCCCCATTAGCATGGTTAATTAAGAGTTGTCAATACATTTTTGCCAGAGTATTTGATTATTTTTCCAGCAGGGAAGATTAGAATGAAGCCTTCAGATCTGGCAAGTGTCATGGGACTTGTAGAGTAAATTGCAGGTTAAGCCCTCATTTTGATCCCCAGGCCTGGAGCAAGCACGTTTCATTGACGTGTCGTCTGCTGTGATCTGAGGGAGCACGTGGAGGTCCTCTTTGGGGACAGAGGGGCATCTTGCTCTTGTCTCCCCTATTGAGAGGGTTTGCTGCACAGTGAGTGTGTGTGGGCGAGCAAATATAGGACTAGAGTTAGAGTTGATGGAAGCTGGATCTGAAAACCTCCAGATCTACACTTTATTTTATATACACGTATATGTATTTTTGTCCAGGTGCAGGTGTGTGTGTTATTTATGAGCAAATAACAGATAGGAGTTGATGTTAAAACAGTTAGCTCTGAAAACCCTGTGCTTTATGATATGTTACAAGCTATATATGTCTGTATACGCGTGCACACACACACACACACACCTCCACCTGAACAAAAATACCATTTGAACACCCTCTTTTCCTGCCAAGTTTTTACCTACAAGTGCACCAGCAAACACTTCCCACAAAAGGCAAGTGACTCCACCCTTGAGGCATTTCTTTCAGTGTCCATGTTGACCATGGCCTTTATTTTTCCTTCTACTTAGGGGCTCTGAGGTTCTAGAATAAATCTTACCAGCAATTAATTATAGCTTGAGATTTCCAGGAGAGGCAGGCTGGCTTTTTATTATTTTACCCAGTAAATATATCTCGAGATAACACAGTACATATTTACAGTGACAAGTTTTGTTTTATTGATAGGGTTATAACAAATCATCAAAAGCAGCCCAAAAAGGGCCCCTCAGACCAACATCCTGATTTCTCCTTCTGCTTTCACCAATGAATTATGCATGCATTACAAATGGCAATGAGGAGGAAAGGTCGGTTTAGAACAACACAGATTGGAAAATTACACCATTTGTTTAAACAACATTTATTATTGATCATTCAGCATCGGGGCTGATAGAAACGCAAATAGTGGCAGTAATATCATCTGTTTATGGAGGCCCTTTATACATGTCGGACCCTACCCTCTGTTTAGATCGGAGTTTAGATCGTTCACATTTCCCAGCTCTGTTTTGCCAGACAACAGAGGTAAATTTGGCATCTGCTTTCTTTTAATCCCACGACATCCCTATTATCCGTCTCACAGAAGAGGGGAAACTAGGATTCAGATGGATGAAATGCTTTGCTGAAGGTCACACCCTGGAGGGCGTAGTCTTTGCATCCCATGACAACGTTAGTGTGTCAGGAACCGGGAAGTACTTAATAAAAGTGACGATGACTGTCGTCATCAGAGTACTCACGTCTAATACGTGTCAGCTCTTGCTCTGTCAGCCCACGTCCGTAGTGTTCTGCTCGTGTTCTGGCTTTCAGTCATCGCGTGAAGTCTATGCATAGATCTTATACCGTGGTGCTCATTTTGTGGTTGAAGAAGCTGGGGCCACTAAGGAGTTAAGCTCCCTGCTCAGCACCACTGGGTGAGTGCGGGCCAGAGCTGGGCTTAGGAAAGGCATCAGAATGTCCCGTTATTTGCCAAGTTTCACACTTCTGGGCTTTTCGTAGAGCATTTCCTTCTCATGACTCCCGGACACCATGATTTCGTGAATGTGTTTAGCAGTGGTTGGTTTGATGTTTGATTGAAATGAGTATTCCATAGATTTCCTAGGAACCAGGGAAATAAGATATTTAACTTTATCAACATAAAACCATTTTTGTTTCAAGTAGTCATGAAGTAATGTGAACAACGTTGCTTTCCATAACATAAGATTTGAAAAGTAAAGCCCACGAGGCTAATTGTAGGAGTTACGTAACAGTGACTTGGGGATGAGAATCTGAGATGGGAAAACCAGGAGCCTGCTTTCAGTGGACACAGGGAGTGTCAGGCAGGGCCGGAAGCAGATTTCCAGGCTCTGATCTGGCTTTCTCCTGGAACCAGTCAGCAGGCATTTCCGTTTTGCAGTACACACCCTGGGCAGGAGCCGGGCTCGTCCACGCAGCATTCACTCATGAAATCAGGTCACCTCTTCCCTCAGTTAGTTACTGTTGCTTTTGAGAGATCTCTGTGTGACTTTTTTTTTTTTTTTTAAAGTGTCTTCCAGAGGGTGGGGAGGAAAGGGAACCCTCCTCCACTGCTGGTGGGAATGTAAGTTGATGAAGCCACTATGAAGAACAGTCTCGGAGGCTCCTTAAAAAAATAAATATAGACTTATCATATGACTCAGAAATCCCACTCCTGGGCATATATATAGAGAAAACTCTAATTGGAAAAGATCCATGTACCACAGTGTTCATAGTTTCTTTGAACTATTTCAGCACTATTTACAATAGCCAAGACATGGAAGCAACCTAAATGTCCATCGACAGATGACTGGATAAAGAAGATGTGATACATTTATACAATGGAATACTGCTCAGCCATAAAAGTGAAATAATGCCATTTGCAGCAATATGGGTGGACTCAGAGGTTATCATACTAAGTGAAGTAAGTTAGACAGAGAAAGCAAAATACCACATGGTACCACTTCTATGTGGAATCTAAAATATGATACAGATTAACTTGTTTACAAAATATAAACAGCCTCACAGACATAGAAAACAAACCTACAGTTACCAAAGGGGAAGGGAGTAAAGGGATAAATTAGCAGTTTAGGATTAACAGATATGAACTACTATACGTAAAATAGATAAACAACAAGGACCTACTGTATAGCACAGGGAACTGTATTCAATGTCTTGTAATAAAAGAAAATTAAAAAAAATAGCCTTCCATGAAGAATTATCTTGATCATTATCTGAAAAAAATCCCTTGTCTTCTCACAGCCTGGCCCCCTCTACTCCATCAGGCAGAAGTTCGCTCCGAGCCAGGGGCCCCACCCCTCTCTCCCAGTCCTGCTGGAAAGCATCCCCTGCAGTCTCTTGCTGGTGCCTTTGATTTCTCAGTTCCATCCAGGGTACTGAAAACCCTCCACGTGCCCACGGGCAGGGGCATATCTTGGCCTGCCTGTTACGGGGGCTCCTGGAGGAACTTCTAAAGAGGCCTCGCTTTGGGAGAGCCACTCAGGCGTCTTTCTAGCACCGTCTCCAGCGTGATTCAAATGCCACCCACGGCTTCCCTTTTCATGTTCCTTGCCTCTACACTAAGCTCTCACGTTGTTATTTTTACAAGTCCTTTCCAAGGCCTCTGATTTTCTAGGCTGTTTAACATTTGTCGTAACCAATAAGGGCATAGCCATCTTGGCACAATCGGCCCCCCTCCCCGCCGGCTGTCCCTTCTCATTTCTAGCCCACGGTCTTTATGAGCCTGTAGGACAGTCCTCAGGTTTTTTTTACTTCCAAAACAATGGGCAGGAATAGCTACCTTTTTAGGATCAGGGAAAAGAAACAGAAAGAATAAATCTCAAGGGTTGAGAAACTTGGAAATCACTAAGAAACTATTTGTTTCTCAGAGAAAAATGTAAATTCTTTTGGAGAAATTAGCTTTTGCAGTTACTTCTCTGTTACTTAAAGGGAGAAAAAAAGACATCACGTTCCTGAGTGGGGATGCATTTACTTTCTTAATGTCCTTTTGGGGAAGGAAAGGCTCAAAGAAGAGCAAATTCTTCTTGCACCAGCACACCCCACTGAGGAAAACACATATCCTTGAGATGCTGGAGACCTAAGCAAGAATGAGACATCTAGACAACAATAAATAACAGTACCCCCAGGCCACTGGTCATCATGATAGCCAGCATTTTTCTAGTCCCTATAAATCCAAAATTGCATTATCTCCTCACAGTAGCTTGATTTTTTTTTAATTGAGACATAGTTGATTTACAATGTTGTGTTAATGTCTGGTGTACAGCACAGTGATTCTGATAAATATATATATTCCTTTTCACATTCTTTTTCATTGTAGGCTGTTACAAGGTATTGAATATAGTTCCCTGTGCTGTACAGTAGGACCTTGTCATTTATCTATTTTATATACAGTTGCAAATCCTGAACTCCCAATTTATCCCACCACCCTCCTCCTTTTCCCCCCGGTAACCGTAAATTTGTTTTCTATGTCTGTAAGCTGATGAGATTTTATTATTCCCACTTTATGAATGAGGAGCCTAAATTTCAGAGAAATTAGTGATGTATCTGCACAGAATCATGGTGTGAGCACGGTTCTTCTGACTCCCCAATCCCCGGCCTGCTGTCCGTACTTCAGAGCTCCATGCGTATCCCTGACAGGGTGAGCAGGTTCTGGGAGTTGCCATTCCTTCAGCCTCCAGCACCAGTTTCTAAACCTGCTGTCCTCGCCACCTCACCGTATCCTGCCTCATCCTTCCTTCCAGCTTCTCTCATCCAAGAGCTTGACTCTTACAGTCAATGCTCAGAAGGAAACTTTTGCTCTAATGAACGTCCGGGAGTGAAATTCACTGGACTCAGTCTTGGAAGACATAACTTTGTGATCCTCCTAGACAACTAAATTAACCTCTTTCAGCCTCAGTTTTATCTGAGAATGAGAAGAGTGTCTACCCAATAAGGATTGATTGAGATTCACTTTTCATTTGCATTCAGTGAGTATTTATTGAATGAATGAATGAATGAATTCATAACTATGAACAGAGAACAGAACAGGACATAGTGAGTAGTAGACTGGCTCATGTGCCTCTCTGCAATCCTTCAGAATGTTACTTGTGACAAATAACCTATACAAGGCTCCATTCGAATTGTACTCTATGTAAATGGTGACCTACTGAGTTGTTCAGTGTACAGTCCAAACAACCGTACATGGCAGCCCTGGTCTCCTGAATTCTGATTCAGAGAATGAAATCTAGGTACATTTGCTTCACATGAGGCCGAGAGCGTCCTTTATGCATTTTTGGCTCTGGACTTGAGGCTATGCCTTTTATATTTTCATGATCCAAAGGAATGCCAGCCCCATGAACTTCTTAAACACACACAAGGGCTCCTGGCCAGGGGTCTTCATCTGGCAGCTAGATTGTTTAAAGAAGGATTTTTGTGATTCTTCTAGGCTAACACACTGGCTGTTGTCTGTTTTTTTCCTAATCTCCCAGTAAACATTTGGAATGTGAAGATTTGGGCATGTGTGTTTCCCTTAGGTTGGAAGGGTAAATAAAGCCATCAGGTTTCATGAGTTTCCTTCCAACACTCAGATGCTGCTGCAGGTCTGTACAATGATGGAAATATTTGCAGCCTGTGGAGCAGCAGGGTATTTATTTGGCAGCAAGCAGTATTGATGGATTGGGGGAACGCTGTTTGACAGTTTCGGGTTCCTGTGAGAGCCAGGGGTGGAAGGGGGATTGAGTGACAGAAGACTCTCTGGGTATGTCTCAAACCATATGAATCATGGGCAGAATCTCACTCCTACAAGGAGAACCTGCAGGGAACTCGGTGGGAGGCACTGCTGTTTACGCTCCCCCAGCCCCCTGCAACCTCGCAATTAAAACCGAGAAACAGAATCAAGTTGGCCAGAGAGGCTTTCTCTCACCCCCTTTCCTTGTTCTTTGGGAGGCTTTGTAATTAGATCACAGCTTCTCTCTTCTTTCGGAAAGATGTAGAACAATTATCACACGTGCTCTGCTGCTTTGAGTGGAAAAGTGATTTGACAACTTTTAGAACTCTTGGCGTTCTAAGGCTTAGCGCCTGTTTCTTTCAACCCCTCGTGAGCTGCGTGACCTGGGACAAATAACCGTTCTGTGCCACAGGAAATTTTGTCTTTCTTGAAACAGGAACTGAATGTATTTCCACTGTATTTTTGTTCTCACCAATCAGTGACAATATATATCAAGTGTCGCAGACTTCTTTTCCTAGACAAATGGCTATTTGTAAATCCAGGTCGTATTGTGTACAGTGCTGACGAAGGAAAAACTGTTGATTGTAGAAGTTATGAATCCTGACTTGCCTATTTATTAAAGTATTCTTCATATAATAATTAATAATTTTTAATAATTGAAAAATATTTTATTTCAAAGGCATGGCTTGTGACATGTAAGATGTTTCAGACACTCACCAATAATAATCCATCATTAGCGTTTCACATTTGCTAATGATGTTTGAAGGAAATTAAAAAAAATTAGCCACTTGTACAAAAAGACATCAGTCGTATTGCAGCATAAATAAACTGAGGGGAAAATACTATTGTTAATTTAAGATGCTAGTGAATTCTACCATATTCTGATAGCTCTTTATTTTCTAGAATTAAAGATTAAAAAAGGATTACAAAGTCAGCTAGATGATCTGAGTGTAGTTTTGTTAGAAGATTTAATAATGACATGCTCTTTTTTTTTTTTTTTGGTATTAACGTGTTGCAAATGGTATGAAAAGCAAATATCTGTGTAGTTGGTCTTGCTCTTTGGAAAACCAGATTATCCCTTGGATTCTGTAGCCTGCGCTGCCTCTGTGGCGTGTTGGCGGGGGCTTCGCTTTGGAGGACAAAACAAAGCCCTCTGGGGGCTTGACACTCCCATGGGATTCCTAGGAACCACCTGGAAGTTACATGCCAGTGCCCGGTTGTTCTGTGTCTAAGGTTGGCAATCGTGACAGAGTAGAAAATACACTTTTATGTGTTCATACAGCAGTTAAAGAGTATTCCAGATCCACACTATCCCCCTCCCCCGCCACTCAACCCAAAAAGAAAAAGAAAAGGAAAAAAAGGCATGTTCCCTAGCCAAGGCCCACATGTCTTTTTTCTTTTTTTTTAAACTTTAAGTGCTCCTCATATTATCTTGACCTTTAAGTTTACAGGGTAAAGGAAACATTTATGGAACAGTTAAGACCAGTTAGAACATAACGACTTGCCTCATTATCACAGTCTACAAATCTCCCCTTTACAGAGTTCACTTCCCTGCCTGCTTTCAACTTGCATTTGGCCTGCAAATACTGTTCCTGGTGTTCACATATGGAAACACAGGGAACTTCTCATTCCTTACCTAAGACATGCCAAAAATAAGAATCTGTAAGAACTCATGAAGTAATTTAGCACCACATTAATAAAAGAAGCACAATTTTGAATTATTTATGTAAGTGTGTGAGTGAGTTGGTAATAGGAATTTTTTTTTAAGCTGTCTATTCAGATATTTAATCTGTTTAATAAATAAACAGCTCCTACAAATCAACAATCTCTGAAAACAATTAACAGGACAATTGGCAAAATGCTGAAGTGTCATTCATGTGACCAGTAAATACTTGGAAAATATTCAGGCTTATAAGCAAGGAGGAATAAATTTAGAATTAAAACTGTATTCAGATTTTATACTTGTAAGATGAAGAAATGTTAAACTTTTAATACAGTGTTGGAGCAGTGCAGAAGGGGGCATTCTCAAACTCTGTGGGAAAGAAGTACTAGTCAGTATTTCAGTTCTGAGATTTAATCTGGAGATCGCTATCAAAAGTTTAAAAGAAATTTTTTTTTCCACTTAGGATTTTGTATCTAGGAAGTATCTTAAAGGAATGTTGAAAGATACACCCACAGATCGATGAACAGTAGTGTGTGTATCTGTATTTATTTGATGAAAAAACTTGAAGGACGTAAAATATTTACTAATTGAGCTAATTATGGTGATCTAAACCATAAAGTATGCAATTTATAAAATTATGAACTAAGACACGTAAGAAATTTAAAATTTCCAATTATTACTGTGTACTTTCAAGCTGTTTCTCTTTAAAACAGCTGATCTATTAAAATTTAAAGGAAAACTAAAGTAATAATGAAAGATTATCAACATTTTTATTGATTCATGAAATATTTGTCTTTATCAAACAAATATAAAACTCTAAAATCACATATACTTGAAGCTTGTTTTTTTAATGTAATTAAATCATATCGGATATTTTTGTAAAATAAAATAATTTGAAGTTCTAGTATGGAATGTTCATCTGGTGGCCAATGAACAGAGTGGGTATCATGCTTTATACATGCTACTGTTAGTCCTGGAAATACACCAATTTAACAAGAGATACGGATGCTTTAATGTTATCTGCCATGTGCACCTGATGTGAATACCTGCCAATCCATAAGTACCACTCAAATCACGAATTGCAACACAAGAAAAGGGATACTTTGTACTTCTGGGGCACAATACTTTATTATACAGGAATCTATCAGATTCAGGCTATCTAAGAGAAAGGATTTGACAAGTTAATTAATTTGTCTTTTCTGTTATCTAAAAGCTTACAAGACTCAGATCCTCCTGGTTGGGAGCGGTGCACCATTACCCATCAGGGCGTTCCGATGCAGTGTCTTATTCTCAGAGATGTGGGATGAGAGCTGTGGAGCAGCGGCTTCCAGGGCCTGAAACGGGAGTCAGGCACGGGAGTGGATGTTTAGAGTTGCCTGTCACACTGTGCTGCTGTTCAGTAGACCGCACGTGATGGAGGCGCCGTGTGTTGAACAGTAAATTTATTCTGTTATTTGATACGTGGTGGGGTTGGGGTCTAGGACAGGGGCCCATCCTCCCTAGGTCTGAGAGTAATGGTGTGTTCACTCAAACAATGCAGGGCTCGGGTGTTTGTAGGTACTGTTCCTGACCTCGGATGATGCAACAATGAGTGAAACCAAGACCCCTCCCCCAGAGCTTGTATTCTGCGGGATGAGTGGGAAAACGGAAGTGAGTTGGGGTCTGCTTGAGGAAGACTTTAAATATCTATTTTAGGAATTGGAACTTTTTTGGGGGGGTGGTTAGTGAATCACTTTGCCTTTTGGGGTTTTTACTTTATTTTAAATAGGGACCTGACCATTTGGAGAAGCAGGATTTTAAAGGATTTATTCAATAGTGTTCTGTGAAGTCATTATTAAACTGACTATGAGGATAAAATATTAATAAAATGCTTTCAAAGCTTACAATTCAGCCCTCTCAGTTTTAGACCACTTTGGGATGGGCACTTCTTTTTTAATAGTGCTGGACCCACCCTTGTCCTCCTAGGGTTAGCATCTTAGTAAGTTGTGACAAAAGAAGAGGTTAGCCTTCACACAGAGGTTTTTGTTAGTAGCTTACTTTATTAACTATGGGCTCTCCAGTTTTATTTTGTTTTCTATTTATGTACTTATAAAAGGACCTACTGATTTTGCCTGTTTGTTTCAAAGATAATTAAAGTGTTTGCAAAATGTACCAGTGTTCCTAATTTGAGATTCTTAAGCCCTTAAATTTCGTGGAGACAGTTGACCTTTCTTTAGCTTCTAGAAAGGACTGGGTCATGGTAAGGAACATACAAACAAATGAGTATTTAGCTTCGTGACTCAGTGCATAACCTTAAAGATTGTAAATTGAGCGTTTTGGGTGAGTTGACAAGTATAGGAAATTGGGAAAATTTAATTTTACTGGCACCCTAATTAAAATTGGGAGGTTTCTTAGGAGCATTTTGTATCCTGCTGTGGTGTATTTACCACCGCTTTATTTCTTTTAGATTAAAACTGTTTTAAAAGGAAAATAATGAAGACTTACCATTTGTAGTGTTTGCTGTCCATTGTAATTCACATTCATTGTAGGATTAGAGGGCATATATCATGTGCAGTTCATATAAATTATCCTCTTAAATGACTACTTAAACTTTTGTGTCTGTGTTGACTTGATGCTACAGTCATGGAAAGAGATTTGCTATCATATTCTGTGTTGTGGAATAGAAATTCCCAGTTCCTTTCTGGGACTTACTGGTGAAGAGTGACTTCTCTCCATCTAAACCATGTTTTATTTCTGTGATGATTGAAATGATGACAATATGTGCGTTTTCTTTAAATATCTCTTAGAAGTCCACTTGGCAGACAGTGCCTTCTAAAATCAGCTGGTGGTGTTATTAGTACAGAATCAGTGAGCATCAGAGAGCAGGAACTGTCTGTCAATTGTTTGAGCACATGCTGTAAGTATATCCCCTGTCCTATTGACTAAACTGTGGCCTCCTGCACGTTCCATCTTGTCAATAGCTCAGCCTTGGCCGATGACCTTGAATTCGTTCTAGGGGAACATCTTCCATTTGCCGCAGGTCTGTGTAATGTGCAGCTCAGAGAAAACTGTGGCTCACTAAGGCAGAACCTCTCATTTTTTAAGGATGAGTATCCGCCCTGGGCTCTAATATCTTGCCTACAGTACCTACCAGAGTTCTTCACCTTCATGAAGAGAAGAAAAGGATCGGCTGGGGCCTCCCCTTTGGACTGGAAACCAGCTGCAGTTAATCGTAAATATTTGTAGCTTCTATAAATAATATACAGTGATTTCTGGTCAATCGTTCTAGCTTCTCTTAATGAAAACACTGGACGAATGCCTTATTGTGCCTGATAATGTAGCTTCTCATACTGGTTCTGTCTGGGGTTCCTTGTCTAGTTGATTCTGTTGAACCAAGGGCCCACACATTCCTTCTTCCACACTGTCATTGCTGGAATTGGTGGTGTCTTTATTGTCATTTATGGGTGATTCCCAGCCTCCGCTTACCCAGTTACATCCCCATCACATAAAGCTGGACTCCTGCTTTATGTACATGCTCAGTGAGTCCAGAGTTCCCCAGGTTCTATGCACAGACTTATCTGACCAGCAGTGAGTGGTCCATGCTGGGGCAGTGGGAGGGACATTTAAACTGTCTAGAAGAGTCAGGTTCTGTCTGGGGTTGCACCTGAAAACTGGCTCTCCACCAGGCAGAACCTTTGTGTTTTGTGGGCTGTGCTGATAGCCTTCCTCTGTACCCAGGGCAGCACCAGTGGCTGTGGAGAGCCCCGCCCTTAAGGATTATGCAGAGAATGGCTTCTTTGTTCTAGGAGTCTTTGTTCCTGGGTTTACACCCTTGATAAACTCAAATTGCACTCTTTTCAGATTCTTATGTCTGTCCATGTTGTCACACTTGCCCAAGTAATTCAGTGTTTGTCCTGATCTGTGCAGCTGGATTTGTAGCTTCCCTTTTTCAGGTCTAGCTGGTGTTAAATTTCTATCTCCACTTACTGCCCTGTTCATCAAGTCTCCCAAGAGACTCGGTGTCCAGTAACTGATGGCGGAGGTGGGAGAGAGACTGCTTTGTATTTAAAAGATGTTGTCATAACTATATGAGGGAAGAAGAATAAAAAAGGTCACTCAGATTCCATTCCCCTTATACAATGACTTTTCCCCTTCGTTTTGCCTTTTATTTGCATCAAACCGCCTATGCATTTTTACATACAAAATTGCACTTACAGGGTCTTCTAATTCTAGAAAACTACATGCTGGTGTAGAAGGGAGACTGTGGAAGCCCCACTTCTCAGGCCTCAGTTTGAGGCTGCAGCTGTGAGACCAGTTTCTAAGACATTTTGTGTGCTGTCTGTTGTATGTTCTGTGTTACAACGATATAATGCGGGGTCCTGTCAAATCACGGTTGTAACTCACGTTTGTCTCCACCAATTCTGATAATTTGCATTCAGAATTTGTCTGTGTAAGATATATTTGAGATCAATAATGCAAATTGGAAGTCCCAGTAGAGCCCAAGGCCTCATCGTATCTGATTAGGCCTTTAAGAAATCAAGAAATAGGGAATATATATCTTACCTGCCCACCTTCCTCCATAAATTATAAACAGACCTAGTTGTTTATAAGTGAACTTGGAAGTGCTTTTTCCTGCCTCTGGGCATCTGTCTTCAGTCAACACATATATTTGGAGCATGTTATGTACAGAGTATTGTGCTAGGCCCTTTTGGAAGATTCAGGGCCATAGAAGACCACTTTTACTTTCAAGGGGCCTGCAGTCAGTTTGAGAAGATCTCCTTGTTTATTTATTTATTCTGTAAGTTGTATTCAGGGCCAACTGTATGGCAGCCTCTGGGCTCTGTACTGAGGACTCAAAGATGATAATGGGGACAGATTCAGCCATTCAGTTGGATGCGTTCAGATACCACCCACATCCCCAGGATGTTCACCGTCATATCAAATAAGGCATAAATCCCCCTTAACAAGAGGGTATCATGCCATGAAAGCGTTGAGAGGGCCAGACAAAGGGGAAGTGACCAGAAGTCAGGAGGAGGTGATATTTAGAATCAAAGACATCCCCTGTGTATGGTCCCAGAAATGGTCTGTGATTAACAGCTCCAGGGACTGCTGAGTCTTGTGCCTTCAATGACAAGCTGTCTATGAATGTTGTTTGTAGGTACCGTGTCCTGATAGTCATACATGTGGGAGTGGATGCAATTTTTATAGGAGCCTGTTTGTGTCATTCTCTGAGGGCCTTTGAAAAACTATCAAATAACCACCACAAAGTCCAATATGTAGCCTGGTTGACCCCAAGGGATTTTCTTTCTTCGGGCTTCTGTCTCTCTCCATCCCTCAGCTGCGTTTTCTTGATGTTGGCCCTCCTTGGCCGCCATTTTACACATGGTAGCAAGCCGGCAGTCACAGGCTTCTGTCTTGTCCTCTCAGTGACCTTAGACAAGAATGATTCTCCCCTCCCAATATCTCCAATCAGTGCCGAGGCCTTCGCTCTGACTGGACCAGCTCTGAATCAGTGGCGGTGATCATCCCTGATTGGTCCAGCCTGGGTCACGTGCTCACCTCTTGATTTAGCAGGTGGTGTCTCCCTCTCTAGAAGAGCGCGGGGCAGCGGGGGTTGCCCATGGGGGAGCTGTTGTCAGAAGAAGTGGGTGCGGATACAGGACAAGTGAAAACAGCAGGTGTCCGTTACAGCCCTGCCGGAATTAAACGCCTCCTGATGAATGCTCCTTGTCTTCAGCAAGTTTCTTACTTACGGTGCGGTGTTCATGGTCTTGCAGAGATTGTGCGATGAGCCTTTAAACAAAAGAAAAAGGAAGGACCACTGGTACCTTTTATTCCGCTCGAGTGTAGATCATAATTTTCAGTTTTATAATTACTAACGAGAATGCCTGAGCTGGGATCCCCTTGAGGTTCATCTGCTGCTTGTCTGGAGTAGGTAGAAAGGATATCAGCATCTGCAGCCCACCCCCTCCAGTCAGGCCAGCTCCCGGGCTCTAGCGGGCTCTCCCCTGGGATGGACTCAGCAGCCCCTGCTCTCCGGGCCTGGTGGAGTGGACGAAGCCTTGCTGTATTTCATCCTTCAGAAATCCAGCCTGCCAGCCATCTCACGACTTTTCCCTTAATGCTGCAGAGAAGTTCGTGTTTGGCTGTGATACCTTTTGGCTGTGGAGCGGTGAAATAGGCATTTTTCTCCGGATGGCTTGTTTCTGGCCATCTGCCCTAAGTGTCGCTGTGAATGCTGTAAGAGAGGTCACCCCTTGGGTCTCCATCATTCCAAAGTGACATTTGGCATTAATTTGCTCGTCACCACGGAGGGCCCCAGGGACCCACTTGGGAGAAGGTGAGTTACAGCCCACAAGGCAACTTTTCTCCTGGTGATCAGCCCGAAAGGCTGTTTCAGGCCACCATGTCAGGGCATTGAGAGATGAGTTAAAGACTTTTATTCTTAGGCATGCAGGGACATTATGCCTTCCTGAGCCATACTCAGGAGATAACAGCCTTTTCTGTTTTTTTTTTTTTTTCTCTCCCCGCATTCTCCCCGTCTTCAATATGGGAGGAGGAGCTCCTGTGCATCTGTGGGGATTGAGATGAACTGGGGCTTCAGTTCCAAGGCAGGGTTCCTCTTAATCAGGAACACAGAGCATGTTCGTGGTGCTGCCTCTGTTAAAGCACATGGCTCCTCCTTGTCCCCTCTGTCATTAAGTGCTTCTCTTATTCATACATCCAGGATCTTGAGGGGCGTAACTGTGGATGGGTCCCCCCAGACCATGTGTGTTCTTTGCCGCCCTCAGCCATCTTTGTGTCCTTCCTGCCTGAGGTCCTCTTGCTGTGTTGTGGGTGGGTGACACGGAGGACTTGATTGGCAGCACGCAGCAGCTCAGTCTCTTGACTCATTCTTGGGTAGGTCAGGCCTGTGCATGGTGCACAGCTGGGTGGCTTTCCCACTTGGAAACCTCAGCACAAGAATGTTGGCTCCAAAAGGGCAAAAAGTTTTGTCTGTTTTATTTTTTTTCCTCAACTGCACCTCCAGCTGGGAGAATAGTTCCTGGTCCAGAACAGAGACTCAGTAAGTGATTTGTGGAGTGAATGGACACCTAAGCAGATTGTCTGTGGGGGATAGACAGCTTAATGCTAGTCTCATTCCGTTTCATTCTCAAAACAAAATGACATGGTCAGTGTTATTATCCCCATTTTACAGATGTGGAAACAGGTGTAGAGCTGTTAAGGAACTTGCCTGAGGTTACGAGCTCAACCCCAGGGCTGCCCCATTTTTCTATGTCTGGGGGAAAGTCAAAGAAGAGTACACGCAGACCTCAGGGAGACCACAGGTTTGGGTTTGGACCACCACGATAAAGCAAATATCACAATAAAGTGAGTCACACAGATTTTTTTTGGTTTCCCATCGTGTACGAAGGTTATGTTCACACTCGGTTGTAGAGAATTCACTGTGCGGCGGCATTACGTCTAAATCCAAATTAAACATCAAGAAACAGCATCAATTTGAAAATGATGCTGTTAGGAAAACAGCTCACATAGACTTACAGGGTTGCCACAAACCTTCAATTTGTAAAACACAGCGTCTGCAGGGCGCAGTAAAGCAAAGTGCAATAAAACGAGGTCTACCTGTAATGTTCTGTGACACGTGAGAAATGTATGAAAATCAGATTCCTGTGTCTGTCAATGAAGTTGTGCTGGAGCAGAGCCTTCCACACCTTTGTGTATTCATTGTCATGGCCGTTTTTGTGCCATGCTGGAGAAGCTAAGTCATTGGGACAGAGATGGTGCAGCCCATAAAATAGTTCCTGTTTGGCCCTTTACGGAAAGTGTGGTGGCCCCCCCGAAGGCTCCCAAGTCCTTTGCTCTTTCCCTCTCCTGCTGCTTTTCTGTAAGGCAGGACAGTGTGACTGTCACCAGAAGGCTCTGTTGGAGCTGGAGTCCAGTCTTGGCTCTGCACTGACTGGGAGAGACTTAGGTGAGCTTGGGTCTTTCCTCATCGGTCACATGGAAGTAACGGAGTACCCACTGCTTCGGGTAGTGTGAGCATTAACTGAGTTAATGGAGCTGGACTCGTTACTCTGAGCATCACCTGGTGCGTGGTATGCACTTGACAAATACAAGTTCTTACTTTCATTCATCTCTCTGTGTTTCTCTCTCTCTCTCTCCCTCTGTCTCTCACTCACAACTTTGTATCTTGTGTTTGTCTAAGAAAGAAGAGAAAATACATTTAAGTTGTTCTTTCTGCCTCATTTACGTGTGGAATGTTTAATGTAGCCATGTGGAAATTAATTGCTTGCTTTGTTGCTATATAATTAAGAGCTTAATTAAAAATAAATAACTCTAACTTTTCACTTCATTTTCTCCATTTGCACAATTTGGATATTTTATTTTGGAGCCCATTAAAATTTGAAAGTGAGTGTTAAGTGTCAGGAACTTCCCTGAGTATTCCTAAACAACGAAGATGGGAGTGCCTCAGCTCCATCCTGCCGGGGCCGGCACTCGCAGGGCCTTGAGGGTGCTGAGACCGGAGGCTTGTGCACCGAGGCTGAGAGATGAGCAGCAGACCGGCTGATGATGCTCTTTTTGAGAAACCTGCCCTGGGAGGTCCTCATTTTACTCACCTTGGCTGCTTCAGATCCATGTGTAGTGAGGAAAAGTATCTGCTCTGGGGTTTTCATCTGTCAGTTGCACTTTTCCCAATTGTAGGGTCAAAGCTGGGAATACCACACAATAACTCCCTTTAAAAAGTGACTTTATGTACAGATGGCCAGCAGGCACATGAAAAGATGCTCAACATTGCTAATTATAAGAGAAATGCAAATCAAAAGTACAATGAGGTACCACCTCATACCAGTCAGAATGGCTATCATTCAAAATTCCACAAACAATAAATGCTGGAAAGGGTGTGGAGAAAAGGGAACCCTCCTACACTGTTAGTGGGAATGTAAATTGATATAGCACTATGGAAAACAGTATGGAGATTCCTTAATTAAAAATAGAGTTACCATATAATTCAGCAATCCCACTCCTGGGCACATAACCAGAGGAAACTCTAATTCAGAAAGGTACATGCACCCCAGTATTCATAGCAGCACTGTTATAATAGCTAAGGCATGGGAGCAACGTAACTTTCCATCAATGAATGACTGGATAAAGAAGCTTTGGAATATACACAATGGAGTGCTACTCGGCCATAAAAAAGAATGAAATAATGCCACTTGCAGCAACATGGATGGACCTAGAAATTATCATACTAAGTGAAGTATGTCAGACAGAGAAAGACAAATACCATATGATATGAATGATACGTGGACTCTAAAATATGATACAAATAAACTTATGTACAAAACAGAAACAGACTCACAAACATAGAAACTTACAATTACCAAAGGGGAAAGCGGCTGGAGGGATAAGTTAGGAATATGGGGTTAGCACATACACATTGCTATATATAAAACAGATAAACAACAAGGTCCTACTGTGTAGCACAGGGAACTATATTCAGTATCTTGTAATAAGCCACAGTGGGAAAGAATATGTCAAACTGAATCAGTTTGCTTTATAGCAGAAACTAACACAACATTGTAAATTAACTATACTTCAATAAAAAAAATACAAAAATAAAAAAGTGATTTTATGAAATGAGGCAAAGGAAATAATGGTATTCCTTTAAGAAAAAAGGTGCCTTTTCCCTGCATTGGTGAATGGTACAAACTTGAGAAAGTATAAATGTGAATTTGTCTGCAATGTGTTCTGGTGTTATCAGCCTGGGGCACTCTTTTGGCCAAGCTTGGTTTCTTGTGCCCAGCGGTAGGCACACCGAGGTCTTGATGCAGACGGGGAAAGCGGTGACATTGAGCGAGGCTGTCACAGGCTCCTTCTACCTGTACTCACTGTGGTTCCTGCAGCCGTTTTACACTTGTAAGACATCAGGAACGTGGCCAAAGGCACATGGGAGCAAGCAAGGGGAGCCTGCGTTGCCCTTGAGTCTAGCTGAGTCCCAGGCTCCACACTCTTAGCCTACCATTTCCTAGGGCTGGTTTATTGGTTGGGTGGATGGAGAGAAAAATCAGTCTTTGACAAACCTCCCCAAATGGACCATCTTGGACTAAATTAAAAGAAAAAGCAACTTGCTCCATTTATGATTTTGTGCAATCAGTATAAGCCTTCATGTTAATTGGTATTAGATTATTTGTCATTTGCAAAAGAGATGCATGCTTATTTGAACAATAACCACCCCCCTCCTCACCTTTACTCCTTACTCCTCCCTTTAATTTTCCTCCCTGACCTGGGGAATAGTTTGTATATTCTTATACATCTCTCTTCACAGTAACGCATGTAACTTACAGGCATACAGTTTTGTTTGCTTTTTCTAAAGGAAGTGGGTGCTTGCTTCAGCATCCCTAGATTGAATTTGATGTCTCCCCTCCAAACCAGTAAATACAGCTTTCACCTATTCTTTTTAATAGCTGTGTAGTATTCCATGCTCTAGAGTGGCAGGTTGTAGCCTGCATGCAGGATACGTGTCCAAAGGGAATGACAACCTTTGTGCATAATTTCTTGATTTTGAGTAATAATGATTTTTTTTTCATAATAAAAATCTCAGACATGACTTTATGCTGCAAGACACACTGTCGGTGGAATTTTTTTATGTCGCAGGTTGGCCTGATTACCCTTGATTAATGTACTGTGAAGCCTGGTAGAACAGAGACGAGGAGAGGGACACTAAAGGAAAGCTGAATCACACATTACTTCCCAGCCCCGAAAACAGCCACCACGCACACAGCAGGTGCTGCGATCTGACTCCGCCGCTGCTTAACACAGTGAGTTATGAGACAGGGAGAAAGCTAGACTTTAGCCCCTGATTTAACAAACTGGTGACTGGGAGATCAGCACTCCAGCGTTGCCATCCTCATCAACGGTGATATCTTTATCCAAAATTTATTAGCTGGCTTCAAACCTGTTTGCCAGCTCACTAATGGAAGCCCTTTGAATCAATTCTCGCCTATAATTTAAACAGCATTTCAGTGTATCAACGTACATTGTCGAAGTAGAAAGGAGTTGCAGTTCCTAGCCAGTAGAATTAATTATTTATTATCCTTTTCATAAATACTTTCCTAGGCCAACAAAACCGAAAAATGCTTAGGCTGTTTAAAAGGGGGGAGAAAAAAACCACTAGGCACACACAGTGTTTTCCAATGGCTAATTTGAAAAATGTCACCATATTAGTTTTCATTTACGTCTGTCAAGAAACATTTATATCTACATGTAAGGAATTTTTTTCCCTTTCGCCAGATATTTTTTGTGGAGTGTGCATTTAATTCACGTTTACAAATTGGTTTCTGTTTTTAACTAAAGGCACTTTTCCAGCAGGGATGATGTGTGTGATGTTACGGATTTTTTTTTTTTTTTGTAGTTCTGTGGATTTTTAAGAACAATTTTTATTGAATTATAGTCAGTTTACAATGTTGTGTTAATTTCTGGTGTATAGCATAGTGATTCAGTTATACATGGATATATATTCCTTTTCATAGTCTTTTTTATTAAAGACTATTGTAGAGTATTGAATATAGTTCTCTGTGCTATACAGTAGGACCTTGCTGTTTAGTTTATATCTAGTAGTTAGTATCTGCAAATCCCGATTTCCCAGTTTATCCCTCCACCCCCACTTCCCCCTGGTAACCACAAGTTTGATTTCTATGTCTGTGAGTCTGTTTCTGTTTTGTAAATAAGTTAATTTGTCTCATTTTTTTAAGATTCCACATATAAGTGATATCATATGGTATTTTTTCCCTCTTTCTAGCTTACTTCACTTAGTATGTCACAGATCTAACTTTTCATCTCAGTGGCGTTCAGTTTTAAGCCTTGAAATTTTATTTATGGACAAAAACAACAGTTATTTTTATGGACACTAAAAAAAATTATCTACCTGACTAGTTCATAGAAAGAATCTTTGGATTAAGGTAATGTCAGCTTTGGCATTTCTTCTATCACTGTTGAGAGACAGGGATGGAGTGACGGGTTTTCCTGGTTTTGCACGTCTGGGGAACAGCTTTCGTTTTGGACTGGCTCTTTAAGGAGCTCTGTAGCAGAGAACTTTGGAAGGGAGAGACCATGTCTCCCCCAGGAGCGGAGGGGCAGAGTTGTTTACTGGCTAGTGTAATAATGTCTTCCGCCAGGACTAAGTTGAGGCAGATTTGTTGGATGAAAGATTTGGATTCCTAGGCTCAGTGGTCCTCAGCTGTGACTCTGACCCAGTCTGGGCACCGCATCCACCTGGGCTGTTCGGCCTCACCCTCGTGGGACTGGCGCTGGGGGTGATTGGAACTGACACAGAAATGCGCTTCATGCTGTTTGCAGCGCTGTGCGTGATGAAGTGTTTTGTATCTGAGCCTGGAGTCATACGTCTTCTTGTCGGTTCCACAAAACTTGGCAGTGAACTCCTTAGCTTACATGTAGGGTCGAGTCTTGGGCCCTTCACTGTCTGAAAGTCACCTAACCCGTAACTGAGATAATAAAGAGCTTGGCATGAGCACATATGGCCTGTGGGCTAAATCCACCCCCTGGCCTTTTTTTGTTTGTTTGTTTGTTTTTTAAATGACCCATAAAAAAACAAGCAAAGAAAAAACCCCAAAGAAGACGGTGTGACAGAGACTGTATATGGCCCCAAAGACTAGAGTATTTAGTGTCTGGCCCTTTACAGACAGAGGAAGTTATGGTACAGTGTCTGGCACACAGCAGGCAGCATCAGTAACAGCAGTCCCCGAGGTACCACTAATCATACGCGCTTCACGCACGTTCGTGCCGGTCACCCTCCCGGCTGCCCTGTGAGGTGAGTGCTCTCACTTCTCCCTAGAGGTGAGTGCTGGAGGACCCTTATTCCTGTCCCGTGGAAGAGGAGACACAGAGAGATGGGCTGAGTTACCCAAGGCCACACAGCTGCTGAATGGGCAGGCGGGATTAGAACGCAGGCTACCAGACTCGGAAGCCCGCGTCTGAGCCCTCTGCCGCCTTACTGTGAGGCTCCCAACGTCGAGATTTTACTGTGTGCTTGTTAGGTGCCCTTTCTGCCCTTTGGGCCTCAGAGGGGGGCTCTCCCTTTTGCAGGTGGAAGAAGCGGAGACCTGCCTTACCCAAAGCTGTGTCACCCCAAGCGTTGGCCCTGGGATTCAAATCCAAGCCCGTCTGTCCCCAAAACCCACACTCTTTTCATAGCTTATTCTGTGTTGAATGCAGCCCTACCTTGGCCCATTTTCAAAGTGACTAGCTACAGTACTTTATAGCTTTCTTAAATTAATTCTTCATGTGAGTTGTAGATCACTGCCTTTGAATTGCTGGGCCTGTGAATTCTGGGGGCATTTGCCTGGTCTTTGGGTATTTTGGCTCCTTTGAGGATGATGTATCTGCTGCAGTGGGGCATAAAAACCGACCAAGGAAGAATCTCACAGTTCTGCGTACCCCTCAATCCATCATGAAAGGGCAGGAAGGAGACTGGGTGGAACGCCTTTTCCTCGAGAAACACAGATTTACTTTCAACCTCCTTGTTTTTGTTCGGGTAAAACAGTTGCTCCAAAAGGTCTCATCATCTTGCAATTCTGTCACTCTGTAGTCGTTTCCACTTTTTAAAATTTGGGGTAATCTGGTGTCAGATGAAGATTGTTAGATTTATTTTTTAGAGCTCTAGACGTATGTCAATATGAATGGCTAATTACTTTAAATCCTGTTTTCAGGCAACTGAGGATAGGTCTGTGGATGCTGTTCTGTAATTTTGAGTCACTTTTTAATTTTTTTTAAATTACTTTTGGTGGTTTCAAACATTATCTCATCCACAGATGGTCTTCTTGTCCACTTGCCTTTCAAATCTGGTTTCGTCCTGGGAATTTTGCTTAGGTGGAAGGACTGACTGCATGTATCTTGTCAGGGGAAATCACAAACCCATGTAAACTCACTCTTGCTTCCAGCATCTCGTCATTGAAACACGAGCCGCGGGTATGCTCAACTCTCACATCATTAGATGCTGCTAGCATGCCCGTATTTCTCACCTGCTTGGGTTGTTTCATCGTTTGAATAGTATTGGCAGTCTCAAGACCTTGGGAACCACTCATGAGATTTTTATTGCTCTGAGTTCTCCAAAATCTAGATTTAGGCAGGGAGTCTCTAGAGTGAGCATTTTGTGATCTGAGTCAGGTAGAGTGAGGTTCTCATCCGGGCTGTGCACAGCTTTCCAGCCAGGAGACTCTAGGTCAGTCGGCCAACCTCTTGGAGCCATAGATCTCTCATCTGTAAAAGGAGGGTGTTCCCATTTATCTATTTCTGCGTAACAGATTACCCCCAAACTTTGAAGCTTAAGGGAGCAGCTGTTTCATTTTGTCTTGTGATTTTTGTGAGTTCGGAGTTCAGGGAGAGCCCAGCTGGGAGATTCTTCTGCTCCTTGTGGTGTCAACGGTGGTCACCAAGTGGTCCTCTGCTGGTGGACCAGTCAGCCTGGCACTCAGCTGGTCCCAGATGGTCCCTTTCCCGGGGTGACCATTGCCCAGAGAAGTTACACATGGCCTTCCCAGCCTGGCAGTTTTGGAGTGGGCTGGGTTCTTAGGTCGTAGCCCAGGGCTCCCAGAGAAGGTGTTCCAAAAGACAGGAAGTAGGAGGTGCCAGTTTCTTAGGGCCTGGGTCTGGAAACAAGCACATCACTTCTGTAGTCAAAGCAGTTCCAAAGCCCACTCTGATCAAGGGGAGCAGACATGTGCCACTTTCTGATGGTAAAAGTGTCAAAGCTTTGATGGCTGTCTTTAATCTGCTCAGTGGGTAATGATAGAATCGACCTCATCACCTACACAATGAGTACAGACTTTATAAAGATTAAATGAAATGGTCCTGTCAAGCACCAGTCGGGTCCAAACTTCCTAGCCTCTAACTCTTCCCTGAATTGGCCCCAGCTTGCTTTTCCAATATTAGGTGGACCTCCTCCATTTCCCCACAGTGATCGACGTGTGGGGGTGGTGTGGAATTCAGAGTAAACCACTTTGTTCATTGTCCAACTCTGCTCAGAAGTATGTTTCACATAAGCCTGACCTTCACTGTGCCAGGCAGAGAACAGCGTGTAATCGGAGAGCTCATTCATTCAATAAACATTTATTACATCCAAGCCATGGGGAGCCATAGGAGGAATTTAGAGCAGAGTTGTGAAATGATCAGACTCTCCTTTTAGGAGACCATTCTGGCAGCTGCATGAGAAACGAGGGCAGGGAGACCTGCTGGGAGAAGGTTTCAGTCGCCCAGGCAAGAAATGATGCATTTCTCAAGAATTGCCTTTGCAGTGAGTACAGGGAGGAGATAGTTTTGAGAGATGGTAAGGATGTGAAACTACCAAGATTTGGCCGACAGCTGTTGGGGAATGATAGACGTGGTCTGTGGAGGGCTTATCTGGCTTGGACATGGTGGGACCATCCATGAAGATGAGGTCTGGGAGGAGAAGTGATGGGATGGGAAAGTGACGTGTCCCTTTGAACCTTGTTGAATTCAAGGCTCCCATGAGTCATCCCCGTGGAAGCGATCCATTGGCATCTGGGTTTAGATCTGGACCTCAGGGGTGTGGACAGGACAGAGTTTGACCAGGTGTGATTATACTGGCAGATTGGGACTGGAGAACCCAGCAGCTGACTGAGGTGATCTGCTTGCCTGGAAAATTGCCTAATTGTTTTCAAACTATCAACAAATTCATTCCCAAAACCCCAATGATATTTCAGCTAAACCGGAATCACACCCTGCTCTCTCTCAGCACCTCATGCTTCTGTTCGTTCCTGCTATTTCTTCTGTGTGGAGCACACTCTCCATTTCTACTCAACACCCTCTGGCGCCTTCGTGTCTAACTCCTATGCGTACTTTAAAACCCATTCCATTTCAAGATTGCATCTGCTGAGAGTTATCACCACCGCTTCCAACTTCCCAAACACTTTTTCTATCTTTGATAGGTTTATCACTTTAAAAAGTGTATTGTAGTATTTTCTGAACTCCTCTTGATTCCCCTATTGGTTTGTAGACTCTGTGGAGGTTGGACTTCACGTTGGCTTCCAATCTCTTTACATTTAATAATTCACACAAGAATACTAGGCCAGAGCTCAGGAAACCCTGGGCTGAGCGTAGTCCGTATCTACCTTGAACCATCCCATCTCTGCATCAGTCTGCATCAGGATTTTGGCAAGAATGCACCTCACTCTGTTCAGGTGGACCCAGCTGATATTTGGGGATGCTGGTCAGAGCAGAGCAGGGAGTCCATGTGCCTTGGAGACAAGGGGTGATGGCAGTCTAGCTGAGACCTCTGTTTTGGCTTCCAGCTTTGTGTCCTTCTTGGCATGTCAGCTGTGCTTTTTCAGACTCTGGGTTTTCACTGCTGAGACACCTCTCCGCTCGATTACCTCCCTCATTCTTGTTTGACCTGCTCAGTGCTGTCCCTTCCTGGGCCTGGGCTTCTAGGATCCCGTAGCCGCTCTGCCCTGGATCCGGCCTCACTTTGGGTGTCTCCTTTCAGAAAGACAAACAAACAAAAAAATTCCTCTCTCTTAGTGACTAGTGGGTTCCCACTGAGTCCTTACTGGCCGATTCAAGGTCAGACTCCTCCCAGTGGTCAGACAGCTTTCCCCTTCTTTTGGCCAGTCTTCTGTTTCACACTTGGCTCTCTTTCCTCGCTGACGTTACCTGGCTGGCGCACACCCGTCACACTCAGCCTCTGGCTTTGTGGGTGCTTGGTTGGCTCTTTGGCCAAATTGGGAAGGAGGCGTGTCACAGAGGCTGCCCTGCATCTCAGAGGATGAGTGATTCGGGTGGGCAGAGCGGAGGGGCCGGCGTCACAGGCGAAGGAGAAGCCCAGGTGAAAGAGTTAAAGTCGAAACAGCGCGGCGCGCTCCCGGCCAGATGGGGTTAACCACGCACGTTGCTCCCTCTTCTTGGAAGCGGAGGGTGGAAGAGCAAGGCTTGGAGGGACCCACAGGGTCTTTAGTGGGTCTGGGAGGCTGTCGAAGCATTATCAGTTCACCCAACCGGTGAATGGTAAGGAGTAGCCACAAGCTGGAAGAGCAGGGGGCCTGGAGCTCGAAGGACCCTCGTTGTGTGGCTCTGCCTCCCGTGAGTGCTTAGACTTTGGGGAGTTTAGGTATCTGACCCGGCCTCGGTTTCCCCATTTGTCAGCTGGGGCAGTAGTGGGAGAGAATTGGAGCACCGGCACAGTGCCCAGCGAGGGGCACGTGCCCAGCCAGCGATGCTGAGAGAGACACACCAGAGCAGATGCGACCCACGCGATTTCATCTCTACAGCGGCCCAGCCGTTCTCACTTTTCTCCCAACTGCTGTGAGCAACTGCCCATCCTATCAGAAGCAGGTTGGTTACGAACTCTAAATAATTAAATAAACAAACTCGGGATCACAGGTGGAATATTGGAAGTGGAGTTCGTGTGGCCGTGACCTCTCCGTGTGTGGATCCCTCCTTTGTGGCGAGGAGCAGCCTTCAGCAGATGAGAAATAAAATCCACTCCCTCCCAGGTCCCGCCTGGAAGTGTGGCTAGGGGCGGGGGCGAGGATATTTACTATCTGAAAGTTAGGGAGGCTTTTATGAACTGGGCCATCTCTCCTCGGTCCCCATTTTTCCTCGCGTCTCCGAACTCTCATTAATTTTTCACAGGCTGGTGATGGATAGTTTTTATTTATTCACGTCTGAGGTTCTGTTGTGTGAAAAGGACTCATTTTATAACATTACATATTCATGGCTTGGGATAGATGGGATAAGGAACTTATTATTAATGTGTCACTGCGGGAAACTTACTCGAGTTCATTTGCGAACCTTGTTAAATTTGGTGTGGTCAGCAGACGCGGGGAAGTTTCGGATACCTTCTCTTAACGGAGGGCAAAGAGTTTGCTGATGCTTTTCCTTGATTCTGTGAAACAAGTTTAAATCTTCTTTAAATGTTTTGAAACAGTCATTTGAAGGAAGACAAGAAAAAGGGCGGGGGAAGATGGCAGAGATTAAGGCTTCTTGTTAAATAGCCTAGTTTCCCAAGTGTCCTGTGAATTTCCCACCAGGTTTATATGAGGAACGGACTCTGCTGAAAGATGACGTAAAGACCTTTGCTCCCTTCCTCGCTGGCATTTCTAGCATTCTCCACTTGGGGCAAGTTGGAATTTTCTCCACCTCTGTGTTCATCCTCCTGACCTCTGGATTCTGTGGAGTTCTCCATTTGGATCTCCGACGGACATCACGGAATTCCTGCCCAGGGTGGATAGAGGGGAATATTAACATACCATCTTGTAAATCAAAGCTGGGAGAGAGAGCACAGTGGGGAACCTGGCCCAATCTGCTTCAGCGCGAGCCTCGGGAGGATGAAGCATATGTTGTACTCAGTTTTCTGCAAAGACAGGCACTGATCTCTGGGAGGGACAGTATGTAGATTTTGCAAGGTTTGGGGGCTATTTTGTGTTTGCCAGTTTGGCTTAACTGTGACATGGCTGGCGGCCCCTGCTGTTTAACAAGCCCTTCCACGTGAGAGGAAACACAGAATAAAGGCAGAAAAAGGATCAGTTTTGAAATTCTAAACATCCAGCGTCAGACTTAAAGAGTGCCCAGAATATGAGGAATTGTGGGGTACCCCTTGGCCACCTATCCTGGACATTTTCAAGCCTAGAATTTGTTCATGACAACTTGCCCTCTAAAAGGGTTCAAAAAAAAAAAAAAAAAGTGAACTCCTTCTGATAACCAAAGCAATTAGCTTTAGAATTTGATGCTGGGGTGTCAGCGAAGTGAGTAGGGGACAAAGGAATGAAATATGCCTTAAAAGGCATCCTCCAACGACGTTTCCATAATGCAAAACATTTGTTTCTCGCTGGGATCCCATTGGCGGTTGGCTGGTATTATATTGCCATTTATATTGGAAAGGCAGGCAGCGCGAAAACTGTAGTCTATTAAGAGTTTTTGAGTGTGTGCATGTGTATACAGTGAAATAATATCTAGTGTAATATGAAGTGACAGTCAAAATTACAGCTTTTCTCTCGCCGCAAGGGTACTTCTTTGCCAAGTATAGTAATATTGTTGTAGCAGTGTTCAAGGCTGTCAGCAATTCTGGCTTACTCTGCAGAGAGTCATAATAGTGTGTGGAAGGAAGGAGCTTCCTGTCAGGGGAAATACTATAATTTTGATATATATTTGTTGGTGCCAAACTGCAATTAAATAGGAGGTGTTGGAAGAAGGTTTTATTTAACCAGCTTGAATTTGTTAATTAATTAGCAGAAACATGTATTTGGAACGTGTCGAGAAACGGTTCCATGTTGTTCCTGTCACTTGATTTCACACAACTGGGTTTTTTTTTGTGTGTGTGTGTGTCTCTTAAAGAAAACAAAATACTGCCCCCTCCTTCACCAAAATAGTGTAGAATAAAGTTTTCCAGCACCAAAGGAGGGGAAAAATAAAACACCTTGAGTGATCTTATCTATTAGATCTTCTTTGGGGGCATGTCTTGGTCTGTTAACGCTTGGTTTTCTACCTTGGTGACCTGACAGACGTGGAGTATTTGGCACAACGTCTGTCACAGGCAGACCTCGTTTTATTGGGTTCCTCTGTCCTGTGCTTCAGAGATACTGCATTTTTTTGCAAATTGAAAGTTTGTGGTGACCCTGCATCAAACGAGTCTGTCAGTTTTTCCATTTTTCCAACAATGTTTCCTCATTTTGTGTCTCTGGGTCATATTTTGGTAATTCTCACAGTGTTTCAAACTTTTTCATTATTATCTTTGTTAAGGTGATCTGTAATCAGCGGTTTTTGATGTTACTGTTACTGTTGCGAAAAGATTACACCCACTGAAGGCTCAGATGATGGTTAGCATTTTTTAGCAACAGAGTATTTTTTTAAATGAAGATACATACTTTTTTTTTTTAAAGATATAATGCTATTGCACACTTAATAGACCACAGTGTATTGTAAACATGATTTTTGTATGCACTGGGAAAGCAAAAACTTCGTGTAACTTGCTGTGTTGTAATCCTTGGTTTATTGTGGTGATCTGGAACCAAACCCACAATATCTCCAACTTATACCTGTAGATAATTTAACTTGCATCTCGATTGGTTTGTGGTTATGTTGCAGGACCTTTCAGGTGACTAAAAGGAAAAAAAAAAACTGTCTTGCATTGTGTATGTGTGTGTGTGTGTGTGTGTGTATGTGTATTAAATTGCTGGCACACCAGTCCATCTCTACAGTATTATGTGAGAGATGCTAGTCCCCCCAGGATAGTAACAGGTTTCTTGGCGACAACTCCTTCCATTCTCAAGAAAGAATGAGGTGTCACTGGAGTTCACTGTAAACTACTATTCAGATGAAAAACACTTTCTCTTTTGAATAAGTAGAAGAACCACAGAAGACTGAAATAGCAACAATATATTAAAACCTCTAAGGCAGTTATGTGTGAAGGAATAAAGAACAGAAAGATTGTGCTGTTTTAACAAGATGGATTTAAAAGGCTTGAAAAAGCAGTGTGTGTGTGTAGGGGGGCCCTTCCCTTTCATACGGAGCGTTTTGCAAATTAAGTGAGTTTCATTCTCCTATAAAATATGAATCCAATAATGTTTTATATGATCATAAAATGTGTCTACTTTTGTCTCCGTCTTTTATGAAAAAAAGAAACATTCCCAAAGTATATTACAAAAAATAATTAATAAGCAACCTTTCGTAGTTATTTTCAGAGGTTAATTGTTACCCTAAGAAATCAATTTCCATTTCTTCGGTTGGAGAGACTCATTTCTGACTGGGTGTTTCCAAAAAAGAGAGCAAGTTAAAATGCTCAAGGAGAGGCTTCCTTCCCTAAAGAGAATGGCGTTGCTGCTGGCTGTGATTTATCCAGCACTGTCTTGCCCGTTTATACCCCATGCCAGGAGAATGTATGGAAAATGTAATAGAGCTGTTAGAATCCGGTGTAATAGATGGGTTACGCTGAGAAACGAAAGTTGTCTTCGTGTTGTTAAAATGAAAGTGAGTTACTCTGTGTCTTCACAAAACAAAACAAAACAAAACAAAACAAAACAAAACAAAACAATTTGCCCTCTCCCCCTTTTTTTTGGCTAAGTTTTCCGACTAGCCTCAAGTCTCAGGGGAGCAGGGGAGGGAGGCAGCGTGAATCTGCTTTCGTGATGATTGCTCCCTCTGTCCCTAGACAGGGCTGAGTGCAGAGGGAAAAGGGGAGAGAAATCTAAACCTGGAACTATCTCCTAATGGAAAACAGGAAGCTCAGAATGAAGGGACTGAATCCATTTCCCCTCTTTGTGATCTTCTGTGAAAGTCATCACAGTCACACTCAATTCTCACCAGGCACCTGAGCTTCCTGAGCCGAGACTCCCACTGCAGCCGCCCCCCACCCCCAACCCGCAGGCTCCCGTCATGGGGACAGCACTTCAGCAGTGGTGGGATTTCCTCTCCAATTAAATATGTTCTTCAGGTACATTAAAAAAAAAAAAACAAAAACCACGAAGTTTCCTTCCCACCCTTAGTCTACTTGATCTTTCAGTGCTTGGCTTAGAACCTCCTATCAGTTGGAATGATTGATACTAGACATTTTGCATGTTTGAACTCTTGGTTCAGCACTTTGCAAACATGCAGCAAAGAATGTAGTAAATTCTAGGGATCAGGCAAGAGAAACAACCCACCTGGACCTCCAGTCTTTAGGATCTCAACAAATGGGGCGGGCAGAGTGTACAGGTTTGTGGGAATAGCTGAGAGGAGATTGTGCTGTTAATTATTCAGGGTGTTCCCCTTGTGCAGGGAAAAGTCCAAACTGAAAGCACCTTAAGCAGAAACGGTCATTGTTGGCTCATGCAATGCAGAGTTTTGTGCAGGGGTCAGCAAATGTCCTCTGCCGTAGGACAGATAATGGATACTTTTTGCTCTGTGGGCCCTGCGGTCTCTGTCATAACTATTTCCCTCCTTCCCACACTTAGCATAGGGAACCCAGTGGGTGTGCCTGTGCTCCAGGAGAACTGGGTTTTTGGATGCCAGAATCTGAATTTCATTTAATTCATCATGTGTCACAAAATAGTCTTCTTTCCTTCTTCACCACTTAAGAAAGCTAAAGCATTTTTAGGCCCTGTGTTGTGAGGATGGTAGACGTCCAGCTTTGGCCCAGTGGTCAGGGTTTGCCAGCCCCTGGTTTAGGGTCTGGCGCGTGCCAGCAGGGTCCCATCTTTATCTAAGCTCTTGCTTTCGGATTAGCTTTCATTTGCTATGTTCTTTGAAGAGAATGTTCTCTCTGAGTGGGGATCATGTTGGCTGCTGACAGACGAGCACCATCCTAGGTTGATAATCTGGGCACTGAGAAGCCAGCTCCCCCGCTGACCCTGACATAGAAGCCACAGGCAGAACTTGACTGGCCTGGCTCTAGGCAGGCCCTGCCCCTGAGAGTGGTGGCCCAGAGAGTGGGCTTCTTTAGTGCAGGCTGGAATCAGGCACCCTGACTCCCTACCTGGAGTCAAGAAGGCCCAGGTTGCCTAATGGAAAAATGAGCTCCACTGTGGCGATAGAAGGGACATGGGGACATCCTGGACAGAGCTATAGCTTCAACAGCCCACTGTGATCCTTTTACAGTCTTGCATTGTGATCTGACTGTTAGATGTTTCTGGAAACATAAGGAAGAAATCCTTTCTGGCTGTAGCTACAAAAAGGAGTGTATAGGATGGTCTTTTCTGAGTGCCCAGCACAGAGTGGGTCTCCTTATAAACTACTGCAGGCGGAGCGTTCCTCTTCCTGTCTCTCGGACGCCTGGCCTTAGCTTCTGTTCCCTGGAAGCCCAGCCCATGTCAGGCTGCGTGTTCAAGGGATCTGGGGGGTCGTGCTTTCAGGAGAGGGGAGTGAGGCGAGCGGCACAGGGCAGGGAAGATGTTGCATGAGGATGTGACCAGTTTCAGCCTGATCCCCGGGGAGCTCTGGAGTGTGAACAGTACCTCAGAGTGGGTCCTGCTTGAGGCAGGGGCCTGCCTGTCTGGCTGGCAGTCCAGTGATTAGCCTGCGTCTGCCAGGGGAGGAGGTGGGAGTGGTGGGGTGTAGCCTTCCAAGCAAGACAGAAAGGGAATATCAGCCTGTGAGTTATCAGCCAACACTCAATGCGCCAGGTGTACCTGCCCAGTAAAGGATCTGGGGTGAGGAGGCATCACTACAACGTGCCAGTCTGCACCAGAGCTACCTCCCCAAAAGCACTCTGTCCATAGAAGGAAGAAGTTTGCAGGCATCAAAATCCTCTGCAGGCAGGGCCTGCACCAGGGTGTTCATTGACACCCCAAGTATAGGTCTGTCACCTGACTAGAAACCACCCTCCTGCCTTTGGCCTCATATCTGCCTTTCCACTTTGTGACCTCTTTGCTTCGACAGAGTGATCTTGCAATAACTTTTGTTTAGTGAAACTCAAGGCTTTCCAGGATGCTGTGCTCATGTCTTCCTTTTTTAATTGAGTAAATATATTATACACAGCTGGATACGTTGTTTCCTTGCTGGCTGTGTGGCTCCAATTTGAAAATGGATACGGTTTTCTTCAACTTACCTAGAATGAATGTGGCGTTTATTCCTGGCTTCCTGTGGCTCTTCCTCCTTTAGAAAATGTATTTGCGTGGACAATTTTGAAGCATTTTTTCAGATATTGAAAAATTAAAAAAAAAAGAAAAGAATGGAGAAGACAAACCCTTTCCCCTCCCCCCAGCAGTGGCTCCATTGTGACAACAGTGGGTTGAGCTAAATTCAGCTATGTCAAGGAAGAACAATAAAAGGAGATGGATTGTTCTCTAAGCTTCACTTTATTGGATATTGTAATTGACATATAGTTGTCATTTATAATCATCTGTCCATTCCTGTGAGTTGGGAGCAGTAAAGTTAATTGTGGCGGCTCATTTGCATTAATCTCACCTCTGAAGGGTACAGTAACCCATTAATATCATGTCATGATGAATTATCACAAATAACATTGAACATATTGATTAATGATCTCTGAGATTTGTATCTCGTTAAAACATTTTGTTAGCTCTTTAAACTTTTAAGCCAACAACCATTGCACGTAGGAGGGGTTCAGAGATCATCTGAGAGGTGGTGGCAGCGAGTGGTGTTATGTCGTAGGGTCACTGGTTTAAGGAGTTGGATTACTCAGTTCTCATTAGATTTTATTTTTTTTCTTCCAGAAGTCAGGCACATTTCCTTGATAAGTTCCTCCCACTTTTCACTGGATGATGGTTTCTTCAAAACATCTTATTTGATTATAAAGTAGCTCTGATTTGCAACTGAAATACTTTTAATAAGATTTTCAAAAATTATCCTTGCAACATCCTAAGTGGTGGCCTTCCGAATCTCTTACCCACCTAGATCTGCTTGCTAGTTTGCAATGCACATTTTTTTTCCTCCCTTACTTCAAAATCTCTAAGCTCTAAGCTCTCCAGGCACACCTTAGAGATATTGTGGGTTCAGTTCCAGACCACCACGATAAAGCTGATATCACAATAAAGTGAGCAACCCGAATTCTTTTGGTTTCCCAGTGCAGGTAAAAGTTGTGTTTATTCTGTAATCTGCTAAGTGTAAAAAAGCATTATCTCTAAAAAAAAAAATACATCCCTTCATTAAAAAATGCTTTATTGCTAAAAAATGCTAACCATCATCTGAGCCTTCAGCTAGTTGTGATAGTAACATCAAAGAACACTGATCACAGGCCACCGTAACAAATACAGTAATAATGAAAAAGGCTGAAATATTATGAGAATTAAAAAAAAATGTGACCAGAGATATGAAGTGAGCAAATGCTGTTGGGAAAATGGTGTCCGTGGTCTTGCTTGATGCAGGGTGGCCACAAACCTTCAATTTGTGTATGTATGTATATATGTATGTACATACGTGTGTGTGTGTGTGTGTGTGTGTATAAAACAAACCCAATATCTGTGAAGTGTAGTAAAGGAAAGCACAATATGAGGTCTGCTTGTGTGGTGATGTCAACAAAGGAATGAGCTGTTTGAGATGAGATGCTGTCATTTAAAATATCACACTAACGCTTTGTTTTATAAAAATAAATTTCTCTTTTCCTGGGTGTTCTTGTTTGTCAGACGATTGCAGACGATTTTATGCATATTTCCACAAAACTAACAAGACTGGCAGAGAAATCATCATATAAGCCACACACACCATGTGGACATTAATAAAATGATAGTAAATTCTCTTTAACAAAGCCCTTTGCAGAATTTTCTGGTAAAGGTTTAACTGCAGTAGGCACAGTAAAGAGAAAGTATATATATATGTGTGTGTATTTTTTTTTCCTTTATGGCAGTGCTGGAGATTGAACCCAAGACCTTGTGCATGCTAAGCATGAGCTCTACCACTAAGCTATACCAACCTCCGATATATATTTTTTTCACATATGTTTAATATTTGGCCTGTTTTCTTGAGATAAATCTTTCATGAATGGCAAATATTGGGACCAGTCTCTTTTGGGGTCGGTTCAGAGAAAGGGAAGCTGAGCTTTCTGAAATCAGGATGCCTGAGAAGATGATGTCATTAATGCTTGGCTAGCTTGGGTGGTCTCTTTAGCCCTGAGGGCAGTTCTGAAAAAGGGGCAAAGGGCAACCGCTTCTGCCTGTCTCTTAAGACCTCCAGCCCTGGGTCTGTGACTCCCCATTGAGGGAAAGACTCTGACCCCAGGACATACGAAGAAATCAGCTCCCAGAAGGCAGGAGTGTTGGTTTAGCACCAGAAAGTGTGCTGAATCTTAGGAAAAGGGACATGTTTGTGGGCTGGATGCTAGTGGGAAAGATGCTGTCCTTGTGCATTGTTCGTACCTTCAGCCAGCAGGTGAGGACAGCGCTACCATCCTGACTTACTCTCAGATGCTTGTTTTTACGAAGAGGTCTTTAAACAATACTTGGACCATATGTACAGCAGTGTTGGTGCCTAAATAGCTAAGGACAAAGTCGATTGCTTCCTTCTAAGAGCCACTTTCCTTTCTGTTCTTTGTCAGGCCTGTAATGTTTCTCTCCCACTGAGTATTTAATATCTGTATTTTCAAATTGAAGAACAAGCGTTTTGTATCCCAGGATAGTATCTTGTAAAGCCAACCTCTTTATTACTTCCCCAGTTTAAGGCTTTATTACCTGCGATCTAAAGCCGGCTGGTGAATTATGCATTGATGCTCCCGGCACCTCCACTCCCCACTCTCCTGCCACCTTTTTGGGGGGTCCAGAAAGTCCAAGGAGATTTCGACCGTGTTCCTTTCCATCCATGGTATTAATCCTTATTCATTTAAAAAAATCTGCCAACGGAAATATTTCCATTCAGCTCATTAATCAATTGTGATTTTCCTTCCCTTGTTTTGTAAAAGCTGTTGCAATAAATACTTTTTTTTTTCACAAGGCGAAAATCCAAGAGATGGATGCAGCCAGCGTAATTAATTGCACCCAGTTACAGGAGATCAGCAAGTTTGTGAGATTCACATGCTGCTATACCATATGGTTGCCCAGTAGGCGAAAAATTTGATTAATGTTTTGAAGTAGATTTTTTTCAGCAAATATTACAGCCCCAGATGAGGTGTTCTTTTTTTTTTTTTTCCTTTTACTTGCTAGTATTGTTAGACCTAGCTGAAGGAAACAACCCTCTGATTTAAAGCTTAATAATATTGTGATCCAGTGAAAACTTAACATGCAATAAACATTACAGTCTGCCTGTCTCTTGTGGATACAGAAAAATAATGCATTATGTCTTCGTTTGTAATTAAGTAAAATGTGAAAGTTGGACGGTAGAACTTGATCCTTTTCTTCCCCCCTAAAAAGAAACATAATTTTTTTTTAGACCGATGCATTTTTGGTATGATTTATAAGCAATACATTGGGGCAGACTTTTGAAACTAAAAGGAAACAGGAAAACAAAACCAAAAAATGAGTCAGTAAACAGCTTCTTATTAATTATGTTCTCCATACCAATTAGACCATCACAAACTTAGCTATGTGAGTGTTGTAGAAAAGTTTAAGCTGTTGATATTGTTATTCTAAGTTTCATAACCACTCAAGATAGTAATAGTTAAATTTCTCCTTTATTTAAAAAAATCTGCCTCAGATTTTTGAATACATTTTATAATTTCCTTACTTTTTTTTTTTTTTTTTTTAAGTTAGAAAGCTTATTTTATCTTACAGCTCCCTGTCATGCTGGACATCCATGTGCTCATGCCAGTGTCCTGCTGGGGTCACTTTGCTGTCCAGAATCAGCCATTTGATAATGTACATGGTGGCTCTGACATGGCGGGCCTGACCTTGGCATTCAGAAAAACAGCATGAACTTTTGAAAACCTGTAAGAATTGTTGATGGGACTCCATAAGGAAAATAAAATAAATCAAATTTCTTTTCACTTTGGTGAATGTGTCTTGATGCTTCATATAGTTTAGTCTTTCTGTTTTCCTTTTTTTTTTTTTTGGAAACTGAATTTCTAATTGCCTAAGCATTCTGTGACTCTCCTTAAATCTTGATGTCTACTGAAATGAACTCTTAGGTCAAGTGGATAGAGCCTGACCTCTAACCAGGCATCAAGCTGTTTTGAGTCCTCTGAGTCTTGGCTAATAGAAAATTCTCTCTTCTAGGGTCACCAGTAGTGTCTGTAACTTTGACCCGCCACTGGTCTAGAGAGGTGCTTTGTTCAAAAGGAACTGTGTCGTTACCATCAAAGCCAACAACAGCATGTGCTGTCCTCTCTTAGATGTCGGAGGATTATGGCTCTTTCTCTGTTTGGTGTCTAAAGCATTGTAAGTGTTCTCAGTGTGTTCTTTTTTCCACTGGCTTAATGAAGGGCTGGTTCAATCAAAATACAGGGGGCGAGGCAGAGATCAGGCCAAAGGGGCAATCTCCTCTGATTTTACTTACCATGTTAAATCATTGAACAAAAAGGTTGGACTGTTCTTGATAATTTCATCAAACTAGGCTTCTAATATTTGTTTTTATGATTAACTGAATAATAATTATCCACAAAGGCATGAAAAGAAGTGTGACAGTGATGGCATATTTTGAAAAAGTCCAAAGAAACTAGAATAGCTTATTTTTCCTAAGTTTGAATGGAAGCTCTTTCTTTAATTTTCATTATATTATCCAATAGAGATTTTTATAGTGATGCAGTTTTAGAGCCACTGTTTAAGAAAACATCTAAGATTTAAGCAACTTTACCCGCCCCCCAATGTAGTCACTCCTAGTGAATACGTTTTAACTGCGCAATTTAAGCAATAAGTTTTGACTTTGTATGGTCACCTCCAAATACAGCCTGGGTTTTTTAATTTAAAAAAAAAAAGGGAATTATTTTTAAATTTTTATTTAATATGGCAGGTGAAACATGAACAATATATGGTCAGTTGGCAGGAGACAGTGTATTGAATTATTTATGAGTTTACCTTTTTTTTTTTTTTCCCCAGGCAGCACATACATATATGAAATTCATTACTGAGTGATGGGACAAATGACTCAGGGAAATGTTTAAGGGTTTGAGAGGCTCTGCTGAGGAGGGCCAGTGCCTGTGGCAATAAAATAACCTTAGCTCTGTTTCTCGCAACTTGATCTAGGTTGGTCTGATTTTTGTTGTGATGTGGTTGTGGTTTGTTGTTTTAATAAAATGCAGTTTGGAAAGAATAAGCCTGTTCACAGTGCAGTTTTTTTTTTTCCCAAAGGAGAAGAATACATTTCTTGTCCATCTTTCATTAGTAATGCATACTTCCACAAGATATTACCAAAACAATTATACTGACCCTTTGTATCCTAGGGGAGACTGATACATTTGCAGCCATCTCCCTTTATATTTAAAAGTTTTACTTCCCTGGATAGCTATCCTTTGGAGAGAGCCCATTCCCAGAATATCAATTCCCTTAAATAAAATTTCCTTTTACTTGAACTAACCATGTTGGATGATAATTTATGGGCCATATCAATGTACCATTACTCAGATACAGTAATTTACTAGCCAGCATCCATCAGCTGGGTGGGGGGTTGCTCCATTTTGCAAGCGAGAAGAAATCTGAACAAAGTTTAGAAAGAAAAAAAAAATCATCCTGGGGGTAGGAAGCAAAAAAAAAAAAAATTCCTTAGGGTCTCACAATTTGCGATTGTTAAGTGTTGCCATGCAAAACTAACACCTGTTGGGAAGGTTCTGGTTTTCTCAGATTCTCAGTTAACATAAGGCATCTGGGCCTCTGGTCTGGGTGCCGGGCTGAGATGCAGTGGGAGGGCGGCTCCGGCTGCAGTCTGGTTGGGATCGTGGACCGCTGGAAGGGGAAGCTTTCCATGGCGCTAGCCACTCAGCCCTGCCAGTCTGCTGCTTCCCGCGCTCCTGGCCACGCTGATGTGAAAGTTGAATAAATGAGAGCTAGTGATTTTTAAGGCGTTTGTCAGTGACTTGTCTTGGGAATGGTCAGTTGTCAAGAATAAAACCTAAAGTAAAGTTGATTTTTGAAGACCCAAGAAAGGCATGTCCTTGAGTGACTCGGTAAGGCTCCAGCAGCCCCAGGTGGTTCCACATTAGGAAAGTGTACAATTATCAGAATTACTCACTAAGGAGAAAAAGGATTAAAAAAAGGATTATTAGTCTCCAGGGCAGTGGGAAGGAACAGGGCTTCCTCCAGCTCTTACAAAGATTTGGTCTGAGAAAGCTTCTACCTTAGAGTTCCAGGGCAGTGCTTTCCCAAAGAATGGGTTCCTTTGTCCCAGTGACGGTGACAAGCGGAATTATGGTGCCGGTAACTGAGGTGTCGTGGGCAGAGAGAGGCGGAGGAGATTCAATCCTTACCTACACATATACCTCAGGTATAAAGTCAAACTGACTACTTTGTTTCCTAAATAACCGGTATTTGAGAAGACAGTACGCCCAAGTCTCATTTTCTTTCCTACTTTTTAGGAGGGGCTGGTTATTTTGGGGAGATACTGAATGAAATAATATGGGCCACTGAGAGAAATGCTGTTTACTTGACAGGTGTTTTATTTCAAGTTTACCGGACTACGGCGTGAGTCAGTTTGTCACAAATTTAAGACCATTTGTTGGCATTTTTAGTAGTTATTTTTATTTTTATTTTCCTGAAGAAGGAGATCACTGTATTTTATTGATATTTGGAAGCATTTCAACCCATGAATTCAGGTAAAGGAATACACAGCCACTTTTATTAATTCTTTACAATGTAATTGTTGCAGATGTGTGCTTAAACACACCTTCATTTGTATATCTCTGTGTATTTCTTTTTTTTCTCCCTGTGATGTGTTTGAAGAGAAACAGCCTCCTTCATACATACCTGTTGGGGTTTTTACATTGGCAGTTTTATCAGAGGGCTTGGGTCTGGTCAAACAAAAATCCTCCTGGAGCTTTTACTTCGAGGGCTCTCTGAGCCAACACGTCAATATCTGCCCACGTGTTTATTTGTAATTAAGGCAAAGATGCTTCAGAATGGCTTTACCATTAATCTAAAAACATAGAGACATTTCCTGGTGAATGATGTATGACGCTTGGCTTTGTGTTGCCTCTGAAAGGAGAATTGTTCTTGTGGCATTGTTAGAGAGAACAGCTTTCCTGCCGGGCCCCTGGTCTCAACTGTTTCAAACTCCTGTTGTTCGGTAAATCTGTCAGAAGGGTCTGCAAGGGACCGTATTTATGAACAGAGTGTAGAGTGGTCAGTCTAGAAAGCTCCTTAGTGTAGTACTTTGAATTTTAAATTACCCACATAATTCAAAGGTAATGTAACTTGCAGTGTCGGACTTTAGTCCGTTCCGTTAAATGGAGAAAAATGACTGACGTGAGGAATGACTTATTGATTCTTGGTGGGAAAATGACTCCTGTAATATAGGAAGTATGGTAAAAGGAATAGCTTAATTATTTAGGGAGCACTTTTCAAAATATGCTTTTACAGCAGTACAAATTGTGTATAGACAGATTGTACAACCAGGTTCTTTTTTTTTTTTTAAATTCTTAGAGGAAAGTTATGAGAAGGCTTATGGTATTTAGTTGCTAAGGCAGAGTTTAATTTTCCTTAAAGTCCTACAGGCTGTAACTAAGGAAGATATAAGAGGTAATGAGAAGTTTCTAAATGCCTTAAAAAATATGACTTCTTCCAATTGCCATTTCTTATTTACATTATACTCGGGCGAACGTTAGGAGAGCCTGACTGCCAAGATTTACAAAATATACTTCTCTCTCTCTCTCTCTCTGGTTTATGATGTTTTTCAACAGTGTCATGAACTCACTTAATCTGATTTCATCAAGTAAATATATGGGAAGTTGAGATGACATATTTTAATCTGGCATTTGAGGAAATATTCATAAAATATCAGATAAAATATTTATTTTGGCCCTTTCCTTCTGATCTGTCTTTTGATTCAGTGTGTATTCTTTGCTCAAGGACCACAGCCTAATGTTATTTTGACTGCAGTTCCCCGTGTTGGCAGCCTTTCAGATAAACAGCATATTTGTGGTTAATTGGTTGAACATGTTCTATAATTATAATTATATTAAGACCTTAATGTGCTTGAACGTTTGCCCACCGAAGGCCACTCGCGTGAACTGCGCTGTTTTTCTGTCGTTAGAACTGGGCTGGCTGGTGACTGAGGTTCGGCCATCGAGGCAGGACAAGGACCCAGGGAATTACACAGGGACCTCTGATCATTTCTGTCAGAGACCACGTTTGGATAGTTTCAGAAGTTGACCGTGGAAATTGCCGTCTGGTTGTAACTGGGATCCCCCCGGTTTCAATCCGCGGGCTAACGTTTCTTCAGATTTTCAAAACGAATTGGCTTGGCTTTTTATCCAAGTTACACAATGGCTGTAAAAAGCAAAATTATCACTTTATCAAGTTTGGAGCCCTTTGCCAAGGCCACCAGGGAGCAGGGCGAGTCACCAAAGACCACTGCATAGACCTTGGCAAGCAGCCATCTCTGAGATGAGCAGCCATCTCTGATGGCCAACAGCTGGGGGAAGGGGGCCTCCTTTCTGCCCCTGCCATGTCTGCTGGGTTAGATGTAGGAATCCGGTGGCCCCTGGACTTACCAGCTGACAATCGTACCATCTTCTTTTGGGATATTGGGTCAACTGTACCATGTCATCTTTCCCCGTGTAACAGTGTAAATCAGGGTCCAAGAACACCCGGGTTTTGTATGGCCTGAGGATGGCTTTTACATTTTTTAAATGTTTGAAAAAAGAATTAAAAAAAAAGAATATTTTATGACACATGAAATTCACATGATAATATCCGTAAGTAAGGTTTTATTGGAACACGTCACACTCATCTGGTATGTGTTCTCTGTGTCTGCTTCATCTGTCAGGGGGCAGGGTTCAGTAACTGCAGCAGAGACGTGGTGCACAAAGCTGGAAAGATTTACTATCTGGTCCCTTACAGAAAAAGTTTGTTGCCCTTGATCTAAATGATGTCCTTCAGTTTTTGTCTTATACCAGAACGACAGTGCCCTGAGAACAGGGGCTACTCCTGTTCTAATGCTTGGCCCACAGTAGGGGATTTTGGTTGGTTGAAAGGATGGATGAGTGGGTGGAAGGATGGATGGATGGATTAAAGAAAGAGAGCTAGAGAGAGAGAAAGACAGAAAGAGGGAGAGAAAGAGAGAGAGAAAGAAAAGAAAGAAACTGCTCCAATAACCCTGAGTATAGAGATGTCTGTCATTTTCTTATCTTTAGCACGACAACTGAGCACAGTTTGTAAAATTTGGAAATCTGTCTCCAAACATGTTTGAATTGATTTTTATGGTCTTTTAATTAACCCAATAAAAATGGCAACAACACAGCAATTTTACGAAAATGACAGAGCCAAGTTTTTTTTTTTTTTTCTTTTATAGCTCTGCATGCAATCCGTATCACACCCACACGTGGTTGTTTCTGTGGTCCAAATAATTATCTTTTGGACCGAGGATCCTTTAAATTAGGATTTACTTAAAAGATTATGTTCTATGTCTATTAAATGAAGAAAGACAAAAAGTTCTTCCCAAATTTATTTACGGGATGGAGCAATTCTGGCACTGCAGAAGATGGCAGGAAATTCCATTAAATTTAAGTGCACCATCCTTACCCCTAAAGTATTTGGAGGGATTCGCAGAAGAGCCAGATGGATTCAGACAGATCTCAGTTGCAGAACTGAATGTGCACTTTGTCAGAATACTTGGTGAGGTTTCCCCGGATGGGTTAGAATGTTAAGGATTCCAGTTCGAATCTTCACACCAGTGATGCAGGCCAGAGGTTTTCTGCCAAGACGTTAGGAAATTCTAGGGTCTCATGAAGACGTCCTCCCCGCCCCTACCTTGTGGGCATGCTCTGGTAAACTCGCCATTTCTTGTTGGTCCCCTGCTTCTGGCCTGGCCTGCCGGCCGCTTCAGCCTGCAGTTATCTAAGCCTTTCTTCTGTCTGACTTAGGCCTGGCACAGCCTGGACTTTGGAGTCAGACCCGAGCATAAACCTTGCTTCCCCCACTTACTAGCTGTGTGACTTCAGGCAAGTGACCTCACCTCTCTGAGCTACTCATTCCCGCAGCAGGAAAATGGGGATCTTGTGCCTGCCTCCTAGTGCCAATGCTAAGATTAAGAAGGAGGACACTAGCAAGTCACCCAGGGACTGTCTGGTGATACTGAGCAGGCAGTAAAGACTCCTTACCTTGGCTCCCTCTCATGTCGCTCCTATAATTGAGTGCAGGCTTCTTTAGAAACAGGAATCTCAAGAAATGGTCCCCTTTTGTCTTCTGTATCTCCTGTCCCAGCTTGGTTTTGCTGGGCTGTGTGTCCCCTCTTCCCTCCTTCATCTCTTCCTCTTCCTTACAGTGGTTCTACGGTCTCGAAGGCAGCAGCCCCCCTCCTCTAAACACAGCTGGGCCGGTAGGATGTTCTTACCTCTCCCAGGCTGGGGGAGAGTTACGCAGGTCACAGAGCGGAGGCCTTTAACTGGGGATTCTCTGCTCCAGCCTGGTCTGGCCATTTCTGACAGGATCTTATCCCAGCAGGAGAGAGCCTAGTTTTTCCTGCATACCCCTTGGAAGGGGATTCACAGTCTTCTTCAGGGTCCTTTCCTATTTAAGCAGCTTGGTTCCTCACTCAGTCCTGTCCTCCTTCCTTTAGCCCCCCGCCCCCACCGTTCCTCTGCTGCTGATGCCTGGGTGAGTCAGCTCCCTCCCCCTTGTCTGGATCTCCCCCCTGAACCCTGATGTGTTCTTCTTGCCCCATGAGTGACATCCTCCAACGAACTCCCTATGGCTTGTCCAGTGACTTCACTCAGCATGTCTGGGCCAGGCCCCGGAGGTTGGGGGTACAGATACTGAGGCAGACTTCTTGCCTTAAAGAGCTTGCACCTGGGAAGCCCCATCTGCTCCTCCGTGTTGTTGTTCATGGTCTGCCCCTGCAGAACCCACCCATCTCCTCCTCCTCAACCTTGTGGGCTTCTCCTCCTTCTGTAAGATTCAGTTCTGGGATGTGTGTGTGTGACCGACTCTCTCCCAGGAAGAATATCGTCCCCCAGTCATCCATTCTTTATGATCCTCATGTGGACTTCCATTTTGTACTTAACTCAGTGTATTATAATCATCTATTCGTTTGTGTGTGTCCCCCACGAGATGGGAAAGTTGGGATAGTCTAATACAGCTTTGTGTTTCAGGCATGGAGCAAGCAAAAAAGAGAGAGAGTGAGAGTGAGAGAGAGAGCGAGAGAGAGAGAAGTGAAGGAAGACAGGAAGGAAGGAAGAGCGAGCTTGATTAGGCTTGAAGGAAGAGCGAGCGTGATTGTGAGTGACTCACTAATTAAATGAACAAATGAGTGAGTGAATGAGTTGTACAGGACTGGCCCAAAGCAGGCACATACATGGCTTTCTACCGGGGGTTCACGCAGGAAAGTCCTAGGATCCCTGGGAGGCCTTGCTCAGAAGTGTGGGCCATCCCCTGTCCAGGATCCTCTCATCCTGGTTTGTTTCATAGTGTCCTTGGGGCCCCTGCAGGGCTGGTGGGAGGAAGCTGGAGGAAATTCAGGGCTCTCATGTTGTCTCGATTAAAGACATACCTGCCACAGTTTTACAGATGAGAAAGGATGGCCTGGAGAGGGTGGCAAGGATTAATCTAGATGGAAGTGTGCAGATCAGCTGGCTTGGATGTCCCTTCCTGGATAGGGAGGAGCAGAACGGAGGTACCACTGGAGCTTCTGAGTGGGGTCTCAGAGGAGACAGCTTTGTCATCTTCACCTTTGGTGAGCGACATTATCAGACCAAGGCCCTGGTTCTCAAACCTGAACACACACCAGGGTTCTCCGGAGGCCTGTTAGAACACACCTCTCTGGGCTTCGCCTGCAGAGTTTCTGGTTCAAGAACCCTGGAGTAAGGCCCAGGGATCTGCATTTTCAGTCACGTCTTAGATGATGTGGGTGGCGCTTGTTTGTGAATCACATGGAATTTTGGGTTCTGCTAGTTTCAGCTCGAGAATATTGACTCATGGGAAAAGATTCCTGCTGTCCACAGCTCTTGGTCATCAGTAGGGACGAGTCTCACTTTCTAAGTTTGAAAAACATCGAAGTTATTTAGTAAAATGCATTTGCCATCGTTGCTTTTATAGCAACTCCTCTGAAGTAAGAAAACCTGAAGGAAAATTCGCTTATTGAGATAATTTGTTGTAAATACAAGTTCTGCATTACATTTCGAAAACATGAAAAGCCCTGCTTTGAACTTCTTTTGTTCAATCTACCTGTATTGTTCTGCTTCCTGTATAAATTGGATGTACCTGCTGCAGTTGTTGGTTTTGCAGTAATAGTACTTTTCTACATTAAAAAAAAAATCCCGAAATGAAAATGTAACTTAGTCTTATTATTGTAATCTCCCCTCGCCTTTTTTGCATGGATCATTCGTTTGTGAACTGGTTATTTCAGGAAGGGCTCAAAGGTAATTTCATGGTTTATAGCATTTATATTGGCGCCTTTAATGAGCAAAACATATTGTTTTCTAATACACGGAATGAGGAATTCGCATATATATATTATTTTCATTTCCTAATATTACATGTATATCAAGTTGAAGACATGGAGAACGACCCTGTAAAGAAATTATACCTCTGCACACAGGGGAAATATGAAAGTTTTGTAATGCCAAAAAAACAAAAAAATAAAAACCAGCATTTGCAAGGCTTATGAGATGATTTTGTTTCTAGAGCATCCAGGTGATAGCTGGGCCCTGCTGTTGTGCTTGTGCGGTGTACAGCAGTTCATATCTTAAAATAAGGTAACATATGGCTTTGTTATTATTTAGTTTAGGAATTTATGCACCTAAAGGAGTTTTAAGAGCTCTGGGTCTCATTCCGATGTTGTACATAGCAACTAAACAAGATAAGCTGGAGCAGGGAGTTTCTCAGCCCCAGGTTATTAAGATTTGACCAGTTCCTTTTTTGTTGTTGGTGGTGGTGGTGACAGTGGTGGTGTTGATTCAACTTGAGAACTTTTTTGCATATTTGCTAACAGTTCTCATCTGTCTTTGTTAGTATGTTTCAGAAGGCTGAATTGGTGAAATCTTCTGATCCGATCAAAATATGGCCCGGATTGGAAAAGACGACAAGCTTCTTTTTCTAGGCCTGGAGCGAGGTGGCTCTCTGGCCTCCTGGTGCATTTGATGTCCTGGGGAGTCCTTGACACCCACACAGTCCCCATCACAAGACCTTCCCTCCCGTCCCAGTCCTGTTTGTTTTACAGCTCTTGCACGGAGCATGCAGCTGTGTAAACCCGGGGGTGGTTTCTGCACGGCTTTGATCTTTGCACAGTTCAGCAGTTGCCCTCAGCCCCTCAACCCCGTTCCACAGCCCCTGTATTTCTGGGGTTTTTCCATTTTCTGGTAATTATGGCGTTGAGTGGGGAGCCTTCCAGCAGCACTCCACATGACTGTGGGCAGAGAATCTGGAAGAAGCACCTTCAACCTGTCGTTTGTAGAACCCTGTTAAGAAGTGATTTCCATTTGAGGCCGTGGAAATGACTGAGCAAAGAAGGCTCTTGCTCGGAGGATTTTGGTCGCCCAAGTGAAGCTCAGTCGGTGACACCACGTGGCACAGCTGCTGGATCGTGCAGGCTGCCTTCTCGTCCTGTAATCCCAGGAGTGAGCGCTCCCCCCACCGGGCCGGGGACCTGGCACCTTCTCAGCCCCAGAGCCTTAGGTGACCTCGACCACTTGACATGACCTTGATGGTGTAAATGTAGGGAACCCCAATTGCCCACATTTCTTAGGAAGCACAACCAAGAAGAAAGAAGAACTGGGCCTGAAAGTAGAGACCAGCACGCAACATCAGTTTATGGTGTTGCTCTAGTTTCTTCCACGTCTGTTGAGCGGTGGCTGGAAACCCCATTTCTTAGTAAGTGAGCCATCGGTGTTGCTATCTAAGAACGTGGGCTGAGTTCAGGGTCAAGTTGTCTCAACTGCTGTGTGGCGAGATTTGGTGGGAACTATCTCCCAGAGTCCAGGAGGTGGTGTGAAAGTCCCGGCCATAGTATTGCGTCACATGTAGGGGCTGCCTATGAGCCAAACTGTGAAATTCAGATGGTTCCAATACTTATAAGGACGGTGCTTGAAACAGAAGAACTGAGCAGAAATTAGGAGACAGCTTAATTTTTTCCTATAGTAGTCATGAAGTCTGTTCAATTTTCTTTTCTTTTAAAAGTCATCGAATCTTCAAGAAAGTGTATACACTTAGGGATAATTTCCTGGGTAGGCTTCCTAACTTTCTTTCTTTTTTTTTTTTCTCTCTCTCGACATCCCTAAATAGTTCTTTGTGCCGGGGCATGACTAGCAGCTTAACTTTTTCAGGAAATGATTCATTACTTCATAATTTCAATTCACTAACCATTTTCAGCCATGCAATAAATTTAAATCCTTTACTATCAAGATAACATTTTTTCTCCTGTCACTGAGATATAATGATCGGAAACCATTTTTAGAAGTTGACCCTTTTGGGAACAGCTCTGAGGGATTTGTCCTTTACACCAGTATAGGACTTGTAGGGTGTCAGTGTGTCCAGGGCAGGGCCCAGAGCTGTGGGCCTGTCCTTTTCCCTAAGGGCCCAGGACAATGCCCTTTACAATAAATGTGATAAAGAGTTTACTGGGTGAATAGAAAAAAGGAGGACGTGTATATGAAGTATGTGGTTCTGAGAAAATCATTTCAGAGGAACAAAGGATGAATGATAACATCATTGCTAAGGCATCCTTTACCCTCGTGAAAATCAGCTGTGAATTAGGCAAGGCCAGTCAACTCAGTGGTCCAGTCCACTGTGGAGAGGACCCCTGGGGTCCATCAGGTCCCTGCATCAGCTGCTAACTTGCTATGTGATTGTTGGGGAGTCACTGAGCCTCTCTGAACCTCAGTTTCCTCATCGATCAGTTGAAGGCGGGTTTAATGTTCTCGAGATGTCTTGGAGAAGACCCTCAGGCTGGGATCTCAGCAGTCAGACCCTCTTCTCTATAATATTAACTGGAGGCACTCTCACTTTACCCCTGCTTTCCACATGGGAGTTTTTCATAAGACGTGATTTAAAAAGCATGTGCATTTTTAAAAGATTAATTAAAACACTGAAATTCTGAAAATAACAGGTTTCTTTTTATTGCAAAAATTATCTAGCATAAAGAAAATTCAGACAATACTTTAATAGTGCAGTGAATAGCCATACGCTGATCACCTAGATTCAGTATTTGCTGATGTTTTACCATGTTTTGTTCATTTGTCCAACCATCTGTCTATCTGTTCATCGACCCACCCACCCATCCATCCATCCATCCATCCACCCGTCCATCCACCTATCCACCCACCCATCCCACCCATCTACCCACTCATACATCCACTCATCCACCCACCCATCTGTCCATCCACCCACATATGTAAGTTGCAGACATTGACACACTTTATCCTTAAGTACTTTGGCAAGCGACTTCTAAAACTAAAATCGTTGTTATACATAGTCATTTTTATCAACATTATCATGTCTATGAAATTGATAATAATTCACTAACATAAAAGAATGCATAGTCTGTAACCAGATTTACCCAGTTATCTTTAAAATATCTTTCATAGCTTTTTGTTTTCAGTTAGTCTAGAGTCAAGCTTCACATGTAATATTTGGTATTAAATCTTATTAGTCTGTTTTAATAGAGGGTTTTTAAAATTTTTATCATCCTCCCAGGGTCATGAAATTTGACAGGCAAATATATCACTGATATATCACTGATGAACGTCTTGGACCTGGGACGGTGGGGTGGCGGTAGGGGTCACAGGCAGGTCCTTGTCCAGTTAGATTACTGTGGATTCTGCCAATTTCCTTTTCCAGTGAGCAAGGCTTTTCTTTATTTTTCAGTACTTTTATGTTATCAGGGAAACTTAATTTCTTGTGCGTTTTGTTGGATTTTTGTGAACCTGGTTTTGACTTCCAGCCTAGTGAAGACTGACTGTGGGAAGGATTTCCTTTGGTGAAACTTGGGAGGAGGAAAAAAAAAATATATATATCTCTGTGAATTAGGACTGTGGGAGTGCACTGTGTTTATCTCAGGCAGAGCAAGTCTCCCCAGGGCCCCGTGGCACAGCCCGTAAGACAAGAATATTGTGGGAAGAAGATTCAAGTCTCAGGTTAAGAAACCAAATCCTCCAAGACCTCAGGGCTCTTTGCCTATAATTAGAATGCAGGAAGGAACAGTGCAGATCAGGACTGCCTCTTGCCACTGAAGGCTCACCTTGGGAACACAGGAGTGAGAAACAGCTCCTGACCTGACGAATGCGGTGCAGGGTGGGAGAACAGAGCCCACAGTCTCCCTCCTTCAGAGGGTATTTGGCATCGCTTAGGTCACGGAGTGGGGGCTGATCTGCCCACAAGTTGGTTCATGCGTCAAAGTAACTCGCTCTAAAATTAGATGAGGTTTTTGAGTGTGTTTATCATCCTCCCAGGGTCATGAAATTTGACAGGCAAATATATCACTGATGAAAGTCTTAAGACCAGCCTGCAGCTCCCAGACTTTCCTCCTACCTCTTTGCCTCCCCTTTTCACTTTTGTCTCGGCCCAGTCCAGGGACCAGCCATGGCTTTGGACGTGACTTCCAGAGGAGAAAACTCAGTGTGATGTTCCTCTGCATCAGTGGACATCACCTACTAGTCATCCTGTTTTGTTTTGCTCACACAGTGATTGAAAAGAGTCGTTGAGATATGTACACAAATTGAGAGATTTCACGTAAGCATCTGGCTTTCCCGTTAGGTTTAAAAATTGGCTGAGGAGGCAGCAGTTAGCTGGAGCTGAGTAAAGGCATCAGAAAAGCGTGTGGTTTCTAGTTTTCCATCATCTCCACCACTCCCTAATGCTCCCCTTTCCACTTTAAGCAGCTTTAATCATTCATTCTTCTGTCCCTCCATCCTGCTGTCAGTACTAGGAGGAAAAGCCATGTAACCTCCAGTTGGGCCACTTAGAAGTGAAATGAGCATCTGAGAAAAAGTGCCCAACAGTATGGAGGGAAAAGCAGTGGAGTATTCTGAGTGACTGCAGGGATATTTAGAATTTTTACCTCCTAAGTTCCCTTGGAAGAAAGAGCCTGGCTCCCCTGAATCGATTACAAGTCACTAACTAATTCAAGTTCAGTCATTATGAGACTGAACAAGTCTCTGGCTCTTGATGGAGCTTGAACATATGAGCACTTTTTTTATTTTAAGGATGAAGTGTCTGTCCCTCGTTTTTGGTAATGATATAATGGCAGAATGTCACTCACCTGCCACTTGGGTGTCCAAGAAGGAGTGTGGGTGCCCTGCAGCCCACATTAAACAGTCAGGCCTTGAGGGGCGATGGTGCAAGTCAGTTTGAAATGAGAAATTGCCAGTGACCTGAAACCCATCATTATTAACCTTGTGGCCAAACATCACCATAACCAGTCGTCAACTCTCACTTTTTATTTTCTTCTTCTTCTTCTTTTTTTTATTCCCCCAGATTCAAAGAAAGGCTCATTGATGAAAGTTGGCTCAGTTCTTTTTGTTTAAGTTGAGTGGTCGGACCACCAAGACGAATAACTTTTCTTTGATTGGGAACAGGTCTGAGCCCAGCTGTCCTTCACGTGGCCAGTCTGCTTGTGCCGGGACGGCCCACAAGTGATTTGAGCTGTGTTTATATTATAGACACCCACCCACAGGGACGGTGTGGAGAAGCATCTGTGTGTCACTGCCCTAGTCTTCCTTTTAGGAACTTACATTTTTTTGTAGCTCAGGTGCTTTTATAATGAATGGATGGCTTCTTTCTTCTTCCTTCTTTCAAAAAGGGAACAAATGATACAAGGAAAATGTGAAGTAGGAAGGATTTGGGGAGGTGCATCATGGAATAATAATATTCTATGCATTTTATGGTAGAAGATTCTAAAAGGGTAAGCCCAGCTATGGTGTGGCTCCTGGGGTGGTTATGTGTTGGCTTGTCAAGTGATCAGGGTCCCGCTGAAGATTTTCTTTCCCTTGTGGCAACAGCAGCTTCAGAATCCTGCCTCGTGCCCCCTACGGAGATCCCCAGAGTTCCATTCGAGTTCATCTGGGCGCTTTTGAAGACAGGCCCCCTGTGTGGCCTTAGCTATTCACTCTGTTTATAATGATGTTTCGGTGTGTTTGTTGGGCTTGCTTCATCTGTGACCAGAAGGTTACAGTTTCTTACTGCAGATTAGAGAGTCTAGAAATGTGAACCTTCCTTCCTCCCACAATTCCCAGTCAGTTCCATTTCGTCCCACAATTCCCAGGAGACCCCACTTCTCACAATTTCCAGGAAACCTCACTTCTTCTCACAGTTTCCAGGGAGCCCCACCTCCTCTTCATTTGAGGCTTCCGTTATTGTCTCTTTTATGACCTGTTTCCAACCTCTTTGCTTTCTTCTTCAGAGTTTCCTGTCACAGCACTCCAAAATACCTGTGCAAGAACCCACCAGTACCCTTAACTTTTGATCCTGCACCATTATCTTTTTCTCATTGGGGTTGATATGCTAAGAATACTTTCTAGGACCTGACTCACCAGGAAAGTAAGCAGAGTCTGTCAGAAAAGGTGTTTTTTACAGTCCTGGTTCACTGCTGTCCCTTTGTTCTAGCACAATGCCTGGTGTTCAGTGAACTCACCAGCAGTTAAATGAATGGAGGGCTGTGGTGGGCTGAGTAATGGCCCCGAAGATCGCTGGGTCCTAATCCCTGGAAACTGGGAATGTGGCATTCAGTGGCACAAAAGGACTTTGTAGATGTGGTCAAGTTGAGGATCCTGAGATGAGGACTTTATCCTGGACTCTCCAGGTGGGCCCTGCATGTTCTTACAGGTATTCTCATAGGAGGGAGGCACAGGGAAATCTGACACAGAAGTGGAAGGTGGTGGCCAGGTTGGTAATGGAATCAGGGAGAGCAGAGGTGATGCAGCCGTGAGCCAGGGAAGCAGCCAACCTCCAGGAACTGGAAGAGGCAGGGAAGAGTTTCTTCCCTGGACCTTCCAGAAGGAACCAGACCCCCGACACCTTGATTTTAGCCCAGTGAGACTGATTTTGGACTTCTGACCTCCAGAACTGTAAGAGAGTAAGTTTGTGTTATTTGAAGCCCCACGCTTGTGGTTATTTGTTACAGCAACAGTAAGAACCCAATACAAGTCCAGACGGTCAGAATGAAGGCGGGTGGGATCCCGTGTTCCTGCCCTCGGCGTTTCTCTTCACGAGCAGGCTGGCTTGATGGCTTGCTTTCTGGCTCTTCTTACCCTGCTCTTTCTCCTGAACAGAGACTCCCTGGATGTCTCTACTATTACAGGCCCTACAGTTTGCACCTTAAAAAAAAATACCCATTTGAGATGGCGAAATTCTGATTCTGGTCGAGTGCTGTGACCCTGCAGCTACAGAACCAGAACCAGACCTGACATGTGACACCCGGGCTGTACAGCGGGTGGGAGGAAGGGAGTGTTGTGGGTCCTGCGCTGACTGGGATTCACCTTTTTTACAGTGCCTGCATCAACAAGGGCTCGAGTGGGACCCGAGCTTTCCCAGTTAGTCCTTCACTTCTCTCTCATGGCAAGAGACTCAAAGGCAGGCCGTTCAGTTTGGGAGCTCACTACCTGATGCCATCAGAACCAGGGCTGCCTGGTCTCTCCCCTCCGCCATTTATAGCATGTGGCTGCTCAGCCTCCAGGTGTCACATTTGCTTCTCCAGCAAGAAGAACGGGGCTGGTCATGGCAAGAGGCGCATGCCGGCCTGTCGTTGGCTGGGACCTTAACCCATGGCCACCTATAGCTGCAAGGGAGTCTGGAGAGCTGATTGTTCTTAACTAGGTACGTGGCTCCTCAGAACTAAACTGGGGTGCTGTTAACCAGGAGGACGGAGAGAATGACAGGAGAGGGGCACCAGCAGCGTCTGCTCGGTGGCCATGAATGTTGTCTCTGGAATCAGGCAGATGCCGTGGATTTGAAGCCGGGCTCCCCTCCTTGGACCACGGCATAACTCTTCTCAGTCTGAGCGTTCCCCTCTCTAAAGTGGGGATAATAATTGGACACACAGTAGAATTGTTGAAAGGATTAAGTGAGGTCACACGTGTGCATTATTTAGACTGGCCTCAGTAGGCGTTCGGTAACTGTCACAGCTGCGAGCCTTGGGTATTGTCACTTTCCCTGTGTCTTCCTCCTTTAGTTCTCTTCCTCCATCATCACTGTCTTCATCACTATCATTATCCCCAGCCACTCCCTTACCCCACCGTGGTCAACCGATTGGTGGTTTGTGTGTGTGTGTGTGTGTGTGTGTGTGTGTGTGTATGTGTGTGTATGTGTATGATCATATATCCAAAAGTAATACAGCATTTTCCATAAGAACATTCACTGAATATGTTTCCTTCTACTCATGAATTTCCTTTAGCTACACTTTAGTTGTTTCTGTCTTTTCCGGAGAAGTGTCCCCCTGGGCTCAGCCTCACACCACGTGGCACACATCTGTCTCCTGTACACACTAGCACTCATGCACATTAGAACACACAATGTTTGTTGATCAAAACGAATGAATTTTTCACCGAATAACAAACACAAGCTGATTTTATTCCTTGTGGAGCTCGTTTGTTCTCACGTCTGAGAGCAAGGCCAGATCTCCAGATTGATGGCTTTGGCTATATATCAAAAGGGCTTTCCATCACAGCTGATCAGTGGAACCGAGTCTGTAATAACACCAGCGGTCACTGTGATGCGGCAGCCACTGCCAGCCCCTCCCCAGGCACGTCCGGCTGCGTGCCATGTGCTGGTCATGGTGGAAAAGCCATGCCTCGTCTCAGTGCCTTTGGCATCTCTCTGGGATCAGGGTTTACATACCTTGTCCTTGCTCCAGAACTTGGCTGCCACTAGTGAGGATAGGGCTGGGGAGATGGAAGTTTTTCTCACCCTTGTAGGCTACTGCACCCCTCTCTGTGTGTACCCCCACCCCTATCCAGTGTTTTAGCCCTGGGAGAACCCAGTTAAACTTTCGGAGAGTCACAGACCTCACTAGTGGAGACCAGGAGCCAACTTGGAGGGCAGGGGCTTCCCACTGACATTATGGACAAGAGCCAGGTATGGGATCAGAGCAGACACTCAGATTTTGAGTGTGGAAAGTGTGAGCTGCGTAAATGGGGTTTCAGGAGGATTTCAAAGACCTAGGGCTCTGAAAGTATCAACTAATCTCTGGTTTGCAAGCCATCTCCCAGAGGACTTGGGGAGCAGATATAAGACTTGTGAAAAAGACCAGAGGACCTGAGGGTCAAAAAACAGGAGGGTTGGGTGTAGTGAGTGCACTTCTGGGAGCTTTGTGCGCGTCCATCACCTCTCGGTGGCAGCTCACGGCTGCACCGGGTGTTCTGCTGTTGCTCAAGCTCCCTGTACATCTTACGCTAATGTTTTTGGTAATATAAGGCCCTACACGTATAAACAAATTCCTTTCTTGATCTTCCAAGCGATGGATGCTTAACAGATTCAGACTCGGAGAGCTCACTTCCTACCACAGGCTCCACAATGGAGGATTTATAACTGGAAGGGAGACAGAGGGTATGTGGAAGATGCTCACACTGTCACTTCCCCCCAGGAGCACAAGCAGACACTGGGCCCCCTCTGTAGTTACCCAGCTTGGTGAACTGGTTTCCTTCCTGGTGAGGTGTTAACTGTTTCATGACGGAACTGCTGAAGGAGTCAGCAGACAGTGTGACCTGGGCACATATATGTGAGGAAATGCAGACCAGGAGACCTAGAACGTCTCCTGCTTACTATATATATATGTACATATATGTAACATATATTATGTATTATTTTGTATGTATAATCTTAGCATATTAAACTGCTTATTTCATAGAATATGTATTGTTATTTTATATATTTATTAACATTATTAATATATATTAACTGCATATTACATAATAGTTTAATATATTTTACATATAATCATATTGTATATATACTATATATTATTATACATAGTTTATTATATAATTACATATATTATATGTATTATCCATATATTAGTAGCATTACCTCTGTAGGGGGTGGGGAGTAGGGAAAAGGTTCCAGAACCGAGAGCCATTTGGGCCTTTAGCCTTGTTCATAATGCTTACATGTCTTTAAAGGGGAAACTATGCTGCTTATGTAATAAAAATTATTTTTCAAAAGTAGCCTGGGGGTATTAGTTTTCTATGACTGCCGTGCTAAATTACCTCAAACTTAATGACTTAAAACAACACAGGTTTATTGCCTTCTGGAGGTCAGAAGTCCAAGACAAATCTCACCGGGTGAAAATCAAGGTGTTGGCAGGCTGTCTTCTCTCGGAGGCACTGGGGAGAATCCATTCCTTGTCTTTTCCAGCTCCCAGAGAGCGTCTGCATTCCTTGACTCTGGGTGCCTTCCTCCATCTGTAAACCAGCAGCATTGGGCCAAGTCCTTCCCAAATGGCCATGTCTCTCATCCTCTATTCTGCCTTCTTTCCCCATTCTAAGGCCCTTGGGTTCACACTGATGTGAAGGACAGTCTTCGCATCTTGAGGTCAGCAGACTAGCAATCCTAATTCCATCTGCCACCTTCATCTTCTTTACCAGATAAAGAATGGAAAGCACTTTGAAAAAAGTGTTGGACGTATAGGCAAGAGTCCTTAGAACAAGACTCCTTACATACATCTTCCTGCTGCTGCCAGTCCCTGACCACAACCACTGTGGCCACCTCCACCTTAAAGTCATTACTCCTATTTACTGAGTCATTTCAGTTTCTTCTCCCAACTTCCTCCCACTTTCATGGTCAGCTAGGGGCCCCCTGGGAAGTCAGTCCATACTTGGGATGGGAATTCTTGTTGGCATCTGTCACAGAGAGAGACCTTCTCTTTCATTTGGATATCTCGGCCATTTCTAGGCAGTTTATTCTAGTTTTTATCCACCCATCCAGCTGTCTTTCCATCCACGCATCTACCTTCACACTCACACAACTACCAGTACAGCCAGCCAGCCATCTACCCACTCACGCATCCATCATTCCATCCATCTACCCCTCCCTCCCTCCATCCTGCCGCCACGGCAGTCTCTCTCTCTTTCTGTTCCTTGGTCACCCATTTTATGTCCTTTTCTTCTGTCTGCTATATAAAAATCAAGTTTTCTTATGTAAGAAAGCATTAAACACGGGGCAAAAGTAGAGATTTCCTTCAAAGAGCTACCTTTATGTAAAATTGTTATGTACCTATAATCACTGGGAAAGGAGTATTATAAATGTTCCCACGAGAAGTGAAACTCTTGTTTTTTGGAAGAAAAATCTTTCACCTTGTACTCTTAAAGTCATTTTTGCAAATTGTATGCAATACTAAAGTAATTATATGATGAAGAAGAAAAAAATCACTTTTTAAGTATGCTTATGTTCCTGAATGTGTGCGTCCATGGTTTCCTGCTTGTTAATCCTCGTCGTGAGTCACGTGTCTGTTACCCCCATTTCCCAGTGAGTAACTTGAGCACAAATAATGCATACATTTCCATTACTTAAAAAAAAAAATACAGATATACAGGTAAGAAGAGGAAAATACAAATCATCCAGACTACCTATGCAGAGTATTTTGCTGTATGTGTTTTCATACTTTTTACTGTGATGGATCTTGATAGTCTCTTTATTGATTCCCACCAGATTTTAAATCTGTCTCTCTGATTCGTTGGTATAGCCATGTTAATGAGAGAAAGCACTCACTTTGCTCTTGTGGGGTTTAGAAGGACCTCCTTCTTCCAGACTGGGAACGCTTCTCTTGGTAACACACACACCCACACACCCACACACACACCCACACACACACCCACCCACCCCCACACACACACCCACACCCATCCCCAAGTCTCTGAACACTGTTGGTATGCTCATGTGACCCTGCCAAGTATTTTGTTTGAGCACTGTTTCCTCCCTCCCCCCATAAAAATGCTTATTATTGAGTTATTTGGATAGTATAGAGAAGTAGAAAGCAGCTTCTTGTTTTTATGGAATTGTGGCTGTGGTTTTAAAGCTCTTTGAAGATGAAACACACATGCTGGAAAGTGGACGTAATGCATTCTTCCTGCCGGATGCGTTAATAAACTGGGCACGTCCAGGCAGTCAGTACCTGGATCAAGAAAGAAACCCTAACTCTGAAGCCCCGGGCCTTCTGCCCTCGTTCAGTCATTATCCCCCAGACCCCACCAGGGCTCCCCACTGTCCTGATGTGGGACAGCGAAGGTTGGTTTTGTTTAGGATCTTACATAAGTAGAATCACCTCTGTCAGTGGAATCATCCTGTAGGTGCCCACGTGTGTCTGGCTTCTTTCTTTCAACATTACGCCTATGAGATTTGTGCTTAATGTTGTGTACAGTTGCACATCCTTTGTTTTCCTGGCTGTAAGGTATTCCATCGTGTGACTATGCCACAAGTTGTTGAAGTCGTGATTGCATTTTAAAAAAATGTGAATCCTTTGTTTTCCATGGAACATTGTAGCCAGGTACCTCCTCCGGTTTTAGCACTCTCCTAGTAAACTCCACTGTACACAGAAGCATAGTGTTCAGTGGAGAGCATCTGTGTTTATTTAACCAGCATCCTATTGTTCAATATTTAGGAGGCGTCTACTTTTGTTGTTGTGAGTTTTTCTGCTGTTAAACAATGTCTCCATCTGTGCGCTGACCCTTCAGTGTGTGTGTGAACGTGGTTTTGTGAGGTTAAATCCCTGAAGTGGAAGAGCTAGTTCAGAGATTGGAGCATCACAGGGTCTCTTGTCATGTGCTGTCAGATTCCTTTTCAGGAGGACCATGTCCCCTCCTGTCCCTCCCCCACGCAGTGAGGACGAGTGCCTCTCGTCACACACGTAGCATCTTGGCAAGAAATCCAAGTTGTCTTCTGCTTAAAATGTTCCCCATGTTTCCCCTGGCCGTATGACTTGAATGGACAACTCTGACCCCGAGTGTAGCCTTGAGTACTTTTGGTGGCACAGGGACCTAAAAGTTTAGCTTCAACTCCCAGCTCTTTCACTTCTTCACTGTATAGACTTGGACAAGGTGTTTAACCTTTCTGAACCTCAATTTTCTAATCTGGAAAATGGGGCTTTAAAAAATTCCTGTACTGCCTTCTCTGCTGCTTTGTAACCTGTGAAATTCCGTTCCTGTCAGGTGGTGATGATGATGTAATTCCTCCCCCCACTTTTTTTTCCCCTACATTCCCTCTCAGGTAGTAGGCTCCTGGCTGGAGTACTTTTCCTTGCTGCTTTTGTTCATTTTTATTTTTTCAACGGAAATGCTGGGAATTGAACTCAGGACTTTGTCCGTGCTAAGCATGCGCTCTACCGCCGACCTGTACCCGCCCCTCTTTGCTGCTTTTAAAGCTGTAGAGTCATGTCCTCATATGTGCTCTGTGATGTGCCTCCGGCTGGCCCTTCCCTTTGTCTCTTTGCTTGTTTACGGTTCATATTTCTAACAAGCCTTTCTTGAACATTTGCTGTGACCCGGCGCTCTCCTGAGCACTGGGGACACAAAGGTGAAATACACTTGCTTCTTGCTTGCAAGGAGTTAGAATCTGGAGGAGAGGCCTGGGAGGAGACAAGTCCATGGGTAGGGTGGGGGTTCTGTAGTCCAGGCAGCTGGGGCAGCTGAAGAAGGGGCAGCAAACTCCTCCAAGGAACGGAGGAGTTGGGGAAGGCTGTTGGACAAAAGTTGTTTTGAGGCTGAGTCTGAAGGATAAGTAGAGGCTACCCAAGTGGAGGATGGGATCAGTAACTGTAGAGACTTGAGTGCAGACGGGGTTTTAGGTAAATGCACACAGGCACACAGAGGTCAGGCAAAGCACTGGTTCTTCCCTGGGGGCGACTCTGCCGCCCAGGGGACGTTTGACAGTGCCTGGCCACTTCTTTGTTCATTACAACGTGTTAGAGAGGGGCTCCTGGTATCTAGCAGGTCGAGGCCTGGGATGCACTAAGCATCCTGCAGTGTGCAGGGCAGCCCCTGTACAGAGTTACCTGACCCCAAATGGCAGCAGTGCTGAGTTTGAGAAATGCTAGGCTGCAGCATAGAGAAGCAGTGGGTGGGAAGGTGGGATGATGCCACAGAAGAGCCATCGCCCCCGTTCTCAGAACCGGAGGATGTGTGTGTGTGTGCTCACACTGTGTGAAGCTGGAGGAATCCATGTTCTCTCTGCTGGGGGGGCCTCCCCCGTGTGGGTTCTGCTTATTGACTCACTGTCCAGAGTGAGCGACTCAGCAGGTGTGCCTCGCCGCCGGCTCCCTTCCCAGTGTCCTCACCTTGATTTATTAGAGCGTTTTTATTCCCCTTTCAGTGTTTATGACATCCAGGGACTTGGTCGAACTGCTAGGAAATGAGAGTGGACAGTGAGACCATTATCATTCATTTTCACTCCCCATAAACATTTTCTGTTTCTTTTTTGGAAGACATTGCTAATCCCCTTGTGCATTGGCTTTGCGTGTTCTTTCTTCAGCCTCGGTCTAAAAAGCAAAGTGGTAGTGACTTTTTCCTTATGGCTGCTGAAAAGGTTACACAGTGTTTGGACCGCTGCCTGCTTCTACCCTGGAGCACAAAAGATCCAGGAGTAAAAATTGGTCCTAACAATATCCCTTTAGAAAACACCAAGGGGATATGAGTCACTTTCCCTTTGTGTTAGAGGAGTTTTTGTCCCTTAAATTCAGAATTAGAGGATGACATGCACTTGATTCCTACCTCCTAGAGGAGGTAATAATTGAGTGTCGGCTGCAACCCAGAAGCAGTCTCCAGAAACCTTTAGGAGCCCTGGGCTTGGGAGGATTTGTGTGTGTGTGTGTGTGTGTGTGTGTGTGTGTGTTTATATTTCTAGAAAAGCTTTAGTTTTGATGGGAATGAGAGTGGAAGGATGAAGGGAAAGTGAATATAGAACAGGAGAATCTCCATCTTTGTGTTATGGACCGAGGCACTGAGTACCTTAGGGCTCTTTGGTTGCAAGCAACAGAAAACATTGGATAACTTGAGAAGGGAGACATGATACTGTATCTGATATGACTTCTGTTGCATGTAACAAAAAGGGAATCAGTCTGTAGCTTATTTTTCTGAGGGGAGCAGCCCATAGTTGGTGCATCAGGGCCCCAGTGTACCTCAGACTGTCATCCTAAGTGTGTAGCTTTCATCCATGTGTTTGGGGCCCCACGGGTCACCATGACCAGGAACTCATGAACAGTCTCTTCCCATGAACTGCTCTTGGGAGGATTCAGCTCTACTCTTCTGTCTGGTGTGACTCAACTGCAGATTTAGATTCCCAGAAGAGAATCTGGGTGGCCTCTCTTTTGGACACGGTAATGGTCAGCTGTCCAGTCCCCTGAGCTGAAAACCGTGAAGAGGTGGGAATGATTCTTTGTGCTGCACATCCTTGAAGACACTTTTCGAAAGCAAAGGATTAATGCAGATGGCTTGATTTTGTTCTTGGATCCCTGTGTTTGGGAGAGAGGAAGGAAAAGAAAGACAGCTGGCATTTAGTAGGCCATTGCCCTATAAATTAACTCGTGAGCAATGGATTCCAAAGCATTCTTCTACTGTCAGTCCCCTTGCAGTCTTCTACTTTCCTTGGCCACAGTCAGTTTTTTTTTTTTTAGGCCTTTTTTTTTCTGATAAAGGGGTCAGCATTTAGCCCCACAGATGGCCTCCTAAGGTTCACCTGGGGTCATTGTCTTCGAGGCCCCCCTTTTTTTTCATTAATGATAATCATTCTCATTAATCTGAGTCCATAAAACTAACAAATGTTAAGATATAACCTTTACAGTCACCCTATTCGGATTCAAAATGCCAAATTAAGTTAATGAAACCTATTATTAAATTAATTAGAATTATTAATAAAAGCGATCTTGGCTTCAGTTTCCTCATCTGGAGAATGGGAAGAGTACCTGTCTCAGAGAGTCGTGGGGATTGAATGGGATAATAAACATAAAGTACTTTGTGCCATATGAGTATTATATGTCCTTTAACTATTGGCTGTTTCTAAAAGAATATTTAAAAAGTTTTATTTTGAAATAATTATAGATTCATAGGAAGCTACAAAAAATAGCAAAGAGGATCCATTTACTCTTTTAAAAAAAATTATTCCATTTACTCTTTATCCAGCTTTCTAAAATGCTTACATCTTACGTAAGTCTAGTGAGGTATGAAAACTGGGAAGCAGATCTTGGCCCCGTGTGAGTGTACAGTTCTGCAGTAGACGGAATTCTGGCCCTCAGAGGTGAGCCTGTGACTATGTTAGCTCACATGGCAAAGGGGAATTAAGGTTGCAGATGAGTTTCAGGTTACTAATCAGCTGAGTTTTAATCAGAGATGGTCCAGGATTATCTGGGTGGGCCCAATATGATGTAAGGCTCATTGAACGTGGAAGAGGGAGTCAGATGAAGGAATCAGAGAGCTGGCTCACCAGACACTGCTGACTGTGCAGATGGAGAGTAGCTGCCGGGAGCCAAGGGAGGTGAGCAGCCTCCAGAAGGTGGGAAGGACCACAGGATCAATTCTCCCCTTAGAGATGCTGGGAGGGGTGGTGTGTCCTTTTGACTTCTGGGGCTAACCCAGTGGGGTGTGCGTCAGCCCCCTGATACGTAGAACAGGAAGGTGATTAATTTGTATTGTTTCAGGCCACGGAGTATTTGGTGGTTTTGTTTAAATTCTGTGCCATTTCATCACGTGTAGGTTAAGATAACCTTAACCACAGTGAGAGCACAGGACTGTCCCATCACCACAGAGACCTCCCTCGTGCTGCCCCTTTGGACCCATACCTACCACCCTCTGCTGTTAGCCTGCCTTGTGTTCTACGAGGAAGCGTCCGCTCGTGCTGTCTGCTCTGGCTGGGATGCCTTCCCCAGTCTTCCTCGCTAAGTCTCATCTTTTAAGACTTCAGATACCCTCTCTCTGACCTCCAAATCTTAATCAGGCCTCCTCTCAATACTCTTTACCTTTATTTCATAGCACTTAGCATGATATATGGGTAATGGTATATTTATTTGGGTGACAATATTTGCTTAATCTCTGTCTCCCCAGCTAGTCTGGAGACTCCATAAGGGCAGGAACTCTGTCTCTTTTACTCAGTGTTGATTTCTCGGCTTCATATACGTGACTGCAGACGGTAGGAGCTAAGTATATCTTTGTTGAATGAGCGAACAAATGACAGTTTTCAAGATGTGGATCTGAAATTGCACCTGGATCTTCAAATGGAAGAGCACTCTAGCGCTGTAACAAATTCTGCCGGCATTTGCCCAACGAACCTTATTATTATTATTTTTAATCACCTTCTGTGTGAACTATCTTGCTAAACTCTGATTCTGATTTGGTGTCCAGCAGTAGTTACACTTCTGTGAACTCCACGTAGATACTTGACATGACTGAATCTGCACAGCACAGCAGGACAGTTTTATTTTTTATCCCTTGGTTTTTTTCCAAATAGTTTGGTTAATTCATAATGATGAAATAAGTCCCAATATCAGCATTATTGCCCTCAAAGAACATAGGCTTCTTTTGCCAAACATAATTATCCTGAGAAGGACTTGATGAATTAAACCTACCTCTTGGCCAAATGTTTTTTGGAGTTATTCAACCAAAGATAGCAGGCTGCATCTACGGGGAAGCCAAACATCTGGATGAAGCTTGAAGTACCCAGATGTTTTCACGCTTCTGGACGCTTCTAAGCATCTGGTTCTCCTGGTTATTGACAAATGATCCAGCTGTTTTGCGGACGATGGTATACCTCGTCTAACAGAAGAGAGAAGTGGTATTGTTAGAAAAACTTGATGCCATCCCGTATGTACTAGCACAGGGTATATTTCTTTCCTTGAAGCCAGGATTTGATTGCAGAAAATGAAAATAGCTTCCTGCTTTCTGAAGCTGTTGTCCTGCTGTGGGTGCCAGACTGCAAAGGTGTTAGGTTCATTGTCTACCATCAGAGTCTAAATTGTTTGTAGCTTTATTCTATTTATAACGTATTTATAACACATTCACACCTGAACCAACAGCTTTACAAATGGAATAGAAGAATGCTCATACCCAGCACCGAGAAACCTTCCTACTGCCTAGATGCCTGTGTTTTTTAAAGTAGTGAAAAAAGTTTGGTGCCTGAAATTTCCAGGGTAAATAGGGGTTGATGTTCCTTGATGGAAAACGTACCTGGTCTGGCGCAGGAACCTCAGAGTCTAAGTGGCACCCGCTGCCCCCTGCCCCCAGTTTCCTACTGATTAAGCCTAAGCATAAGAGCACAGTTACAAGTTTCTTTAAAACCGTTAAATCAAGGCTGGGATAGGCTGACGTAGCCAGAAGGCTTATTGAAACTTGAAATGAAGCCTATTCATAGTGGGCTGTAGGAATCCCTGTCTGATGTCTGTGGGTCTGTAGGACTGAATATGCCATCCTTAAAAGGATGTCCTAACAGGGAGTAGAGACATGGGGCTTGAATTTGCGTGTTACCTTCTTACTGTCATTTTCTTGAGTGGCGCACCGGAGCTCACGGAAAAGTGAATGATAGGGAGCCGTGTGGTCGAGCAGTGAGGACCGAGGACGCCTGCCCGGAGTTGGCTTGTGCACCCACAGGGAGCGGATGCTTAGCAAGGGGCTGTGGTCTGACTGTGTTTCCAGCTCTGCAGCTCAGTCCCAAGCATTGGGAGGTGGGGGAGTGGCTGCTAGCAGCCAGGTGGTAGGGGGGTCAGTGTTTCTGGTGATATTTAGTGATGTTAGTTCTTCACACCAAATAGACGCGAATGGATTTCGCTGCTGAGTGTCTGTTACACATATTGTGAGTGACACAGACCCATGAGGGCAGGTTGTGGCCAGAAGGCAAATCTGAATCAGTGCAGCAAATCAGCAGCTCGAATGGGCAACCAACCCCAAACGCCTCTCCTAAACATCTAGCTCCAAATTTTGCTAGAATCCGAATGGTTTCAATTTCATCCTGTATAAATGGGGTGATTGTGTATTTACTTCTCACTTGCCCTGCCAGTGGGATGGGGTTTTTGGGGGAGACAAGGACAAACAGTGCAGAACAGCAAGTGAGCCACATCCATCTGGATTGGGTTAGATGCTGATTATACAGTGTGCTGTTCTGTTGTTCCTAACATCTCCCAAGCCTTCTGGATAGGAGCCAGCATCGGGGGGATGACATCTGGACTTCAACTCCCTCTGTAATGTAATGCATTGTTATGTATTTCTAAAGTTTCTTCTTTAGAGTCAGAGTATGTAATCATGATGGCCAGCATTATTGAGTCCTTAGTATGACCATAATCTATGCCAGAAAAATTTTCCCATTTATCTCTTTTTAAACTTCACAGGAACCCAACAACATCGATATTATTAGCCCCATTTTGGGTGGGAGAAAATGGGGATTCAGAGAGGTTAAGTCATTTGCATCAGATGGCAAATGAGTGTTGGAGGCAGAATTCACCTGTGGAGTGGGTCTGAACAAAATATTTATCTTTTGAAGTCACTCTTTATCCTGGGATTCTTCGTCTCCCAAAGTGTACTGTACTTTTGAAAATGTAAATAAAATTATTCTGGAGTGGGTGTCAGCAAACTTCTATATGGGGACAGTAAATATTTTAGGCTTTGCAGTACAGTTTCTGTTGGAACTATACAACTCTGCCTTTACAGGGCAAAAGTAGCCTCAGACAGTCTGTAACTGAGTGGGCATGGTGGTGTTCCAATTAAAAAAAAAACCACTGTGTGTACATTGAAATTTTGAATTTCATATAATGTTGACATGTCACTAAATAGCCTTCTTGTGATTTTTCCCTAACCATTTAAAAATGTTAAAGCCATTCTTAGCTCCCAGGCTGTACAAAAATTGGCAATGGGATGGATTTGGGTGGCGGGCTGTGGTTGGCTGACGTCTGCTATAGAGAAACGGTAGAAAGTACATTAAGAACCTGAGTGAAGAATTAAAGGGCTGCTTCAGAAAGTCTGTTTGGAAGAGTGTCGGGGCGGCCATCTGTTGGACAGAAGAGCTTCTGGGGTTTGTCTTGAAGCTTAGAGCAGGATGGGGTTTTTTCTTGAGTTTGTTTATTTTAATTTGCATTCTGTGCACTGAAGGAAATTATAGTGGTGGTGGGGGGAGGCTTCCAAACTGTGCCACGGCACCACTTACAGTACAGAGTCATTCATTCAGCAGCTCATTCACTCATTCAGTGCGAAGTCACTGAAGCGTCGACTGTGATGTGTATACATGAGGTGGTAACACAGACAGTCCTTGTCCACAGCTTCCCATGACTTCTGGAATCTTCTATGAGTAGCAGAGAGACAAACAGTATACACAGTAGACTCAGTTGATGATGTTCAGTATGATCAGAAGACCCAGTGCTTCTGCTTTTTCTGCCTTCCTCTTTGAGCTTGGCTTAAACTCATAGGTCCCTGAGTTGGAGCACCCCAGGCAGTGAAAAGAAGAAGGGTGCCGACCAAGAAGGAGCTGACTGCCCTCCAAGCAGCCCCGTGGCCGTGAGCCTGTGGACTTTCCTTCTTGTGCACAGCAGTGAAAGCAAGGGAGAGTGGGTTCTCCATCGCTTCCTGTTTGGAATCAAGAAACCATGTTTCTGTTCCAAATGTTCTTCAACTAATAAGCTTCAACTTCCTGGTCATTGTGGTGTAGGTTTTCCTCTTCCTCTTCCCCCCAACACTTTATTGATTATTGCGGTCATTGGGCCCTGTGGCTGGATAGGCACCCAGTGTGTGCCCTTCTGAGAATCCGGAGGCCTGCCCAAGGTTGTGATGTGATGCAGTCTGAATACATGAAGAGTGCTGGGGAGTAACTTGGGACTTCCTGGCTTGAGATGATGAGGTGGGTGTCAAGGATGCAACCAAGAATTTAATCACAGCAACCTCGACATGGGGCAGCGGCTTGATGCTGGGCACATCGCCAGGCGCCTTCTGATGCATTTTCCTCCTTCGGTATTCACCTTCACCCTATAAGGTTTCTCTCGGTATATTACAGACAAGAGAAATCAAAGGTCAGCAAGTTTAGGGAACTCCCCCAAGTCTACCATAAGCTTAGAAGTGGCAGGACTGGGCTGGAACCTCCGTCTGCGTGATTCTGGTCTACTCAGGCTATGCAGCCTCCCACACTTCAGGGCAGTGGCTTTTTCTATTTCCTCAGTGAGCTGGAGTGCTTCTGTGTTTCCCTGGGCCTACATACTGCTCGCCTCACTGCTGAAATGCTAAACTGACAAGTCAGACAGTAAAAAATGTTGGAGAGAATATGGAGAAAGTGAGCGACCCTCATATGCTGTGGTTGGGAATACTGACTATCCACCGCTTTGGAAGTCAGTCTGGCTGTTCCTCAAATGATTAGACATAGAGTCCCACAGGATGCAGCAGTAACACTCTTAGATCTATATCTGAGAGAAATGAAAACATACACAAAAACTCATGCAGGAGCATTTATAGCTGCATTATTCGTAACAGTCAAAAAGTGGAGACAGTCTAGTAATCTATCAGGGGAGAAATACATAAGTAAGTTGTCGTATATCCACACACTGGAATATTATGCAGTCATAAAAAAGAGTGGAGCCCTGACACATGCTACAGCATAGAGGAACCTTAAAAAGATTTATGCTGAATGAAAGAAGGCAGTCACAAAAGATCACATATTGTATATTCCATTTGTATGACACATCCAAAGCAGGGAAGTCCATAGTGACAGAAAGAACATTAGTATTGTTAAGACTGGGAGTGAGGTGGAGGGTGGAGAAATTAGGAGAGTAATAGCTAAAGGTGATGAAAATGTTTTAAAATCAACTGTGGCATTAGATGGACACCTCTGTGAATATACTGAAAAGCACTGAATCATATGCTTTAAATGGGTGACTTGTACAATATGTGAATTATTTCTTAATAAGACTGTTAAAATGTGAATATGTTGATTAGTCTTTGTTGTCAGAAAGTCCACTCAGGGCAAGAACTGCTCATGGCAGCAGAAGCCCATTTCTCAGATTTCTTGGCTACGCTCACCTGGAAGGCAGGCTTGTGTGAGAGCCTTCAGGTCTCCGTAATACACTGGGAGTGGTTTGCCAGTTACACAACCACAGAGGCCATTCAAGCCAGAACTAACCATTCAGGGAAACCAGTTGGTTTGAATCCTCCCCTTGGCGATGGAAATGTTTACCAGCTCTAATAAGGAGAAATGAAAAATCACGTGTCTGATTTTAAATATGTTGCCTCTCATTACAGGTTTTGTTAAAACAGCTCTTTTACGACTTTATAAATATTCCGGGATTTATTTTGAAGCGATGTTTCATTATTCCTATACTATGATTAAATATTGAGAATATTGCTTTTCCGATTGTTCTATTGCAGTATTTAATGAGTGCAATTAAATGGAAAAATTGCCTTTTTAACTGATGATAGTCCATTAGTGTCTCTGTCTCTTCAGAAAAGAAAAGAAGTGAATTATTAGAATGACAAATGAGGCAAAGTTACCACCGTGATGGAGAGGGGCGATTTCCCTCCACATAATCTTCAATTAGTGATCTCTGTAAGAGGATGTTTTTCAAAAGGGTAATAGAGAAGTAATGAGATCAGAAGGAGGTCAACCCGGCCTTCTCCGTTTGGCAGTTTGATTAATTTATTTCTCCTTCTCGGGGATTGCTGCAAGGGGCTTTTGTCACCCTGCGTTTTCCAGGGGACCGTAACCTGAGTGACTGCTGATATATCAGCCTTTCAGGCAAGGAAGCCAGTCCATTGCCCTGGAAGAGAAGGTTCACGAGCGAGAAGTTTGTTTGATTTTGTGGCCTTAACTCGAACACTCATCAGTAGCTCTGGATGACGAGGAGGATTTAAAAAAATAATTAACAATCAAGTGAAATGTCCTGCGTTGATACCTCCTGGGTCTGGAGCTTGGCACACATGGTACGGTTTCATCCTCTCAGTACCCGTGAAGTGGGGGACTCCTTTTGCAGAGGAGGAAATAAAAGCACAGAGAGGCTCCCGGAGTTGTACAGTTAAGAAGTGGGGACGTCAGATTCCAATCCCCATCTGCCTTTCAGGCTCCGTCTGGAAGCCCACGGCCTCTCCGTATACCATGCTGGAATGTCGCCTTCATCTTTCGCTACCCTGAGGAGCCAAGTAGCCCTGAGCACACCGCTCCAGCACCATGGAGGAGCCTGACCTATGAGAGCCTCACAAAGAGGCAGGACGCAGCTGACGGTGTCATTTTGTTGCCCGTCCAGAGCCCATATGAGCAGTTGCAGAAACTTGCATTGCGCGGCGGTATACAGCTGCCAGGGTGGCGTGTTCAGCCTTGTGTTGTTACCCTGCCGCCCCATTGTATCTTTCTATGACCCCGCCCTGTTCTAACCATCCCCGTGGAGGTGGAGGCACTTGAATGTTGTCATGATACAGAGGAAGCTTGGCTTAGGGAAGTAACATAAATATTAAAACCCCAGCTCCACTGCGGCTTAATTGTGTGTCTTTGGACATGTTACTTAACCCCTCTGACCTCGTTTTTTTGGTTTTGTTTCATTTTGTTTTCTTTGTAACCCAGAAATCTCTGGCAGAGTTGTTGCATTGCTGAAAAAGGATGTAAAGCCCAGTTTCTGGCACCCAGCACATGTTTAATTCATGATTTATGTTTCTGTCTCATTATTAATACCGACATTTCTGTGTTCTGGCTTGCTGCTCTCATACAGTTAATTATCTCGTGTAGACATTTAAAGGCACAATTTATTTAAAATGTAGGTATAAGTTACATTGCTAAAGCATTTTTATTTTATTTTAAAAAATTTCCCCAGTAAACAGTTCCTGAAGCTTTTTAGGTTGTATTCTGTTTGAATATGGAATGCAACTTTTCCACTGTGGAGATGACACATACATCGAAAAGTCCTACTTTCCCAACTAAATTTCTCTTGCTGCGTTTTCTTATGGCCCCTGGGGGCTCATTATCATCAACACCATCAATTAATAGTCATCCTTGGTGTCCTGCGTCTGCAGCACAGCACTAGGCACCACCCCCGGGATCCACCACTCTGGGCTCCAATCCTGACCTTTTGACATCCGAGTCCCTAAGTGACGCCCTGCTGAAGAATCTGTTTAAAACCCATGCAAACCGGGAGTTGATTTAAGCAGTAGCGATGGGACTAAATTATAGTCCGAGTCTGTCTTATGAAAGATGATAAATGAATATGTCACATTGGGAAAGAAATCACTCTGTCATCATATGACAGGCTGGCTTGATTTGTTTGCGCTGGTGTCCCTAAAAGTCCGGATGGGGGTGAGGAGCATGCAGGTTTCCAGGGGTGGCTGACCTCTCGTCTTGTTCTGTACCTCTTGGTGATGGGTCTGGGGTACCTTCATCGGGGCTCTAATCCCCAGCAACCCCCACACTGAAGGAGAAAACCATCTGTGGGGCAGAGCATAAGGCTTCAGCAAGAACAGAGTTGTCATCCCTGCAGAACAGGGTGCGCTCAGCAAAGACAAGTCACCACCTGTCTCTGCCCATTGTTTGGAGTACCGCTGTTCCCTCTGCCCTAGCTCCCACTGGGAAGCCTCTCTCTGGCATGATGTGGTGCTCCCACCAACTTATATATATGTATTTTTTTAAGTTAAAGAGCGAATCCTAGTCTGTCCAGTAGGGATGCTTTTTTTTTCTGCAAGCACTTAGCTATAGTCTTCTCCTTCATGTCCCTGACTCTGCCTATAGTTTTTAATCTGAAGTGGTTCCTTGCACAAGTTGTCAGCTTCAGCAGCACCAAGAGACAGCAGTAAAAAAGTAAGAGATTTGGAGTCAGCAAACCCACATGCGTCCTGATTTCTTCAGGTCAGGAGTCCAAAAGCTTTAAAAACAAACAAAAAATGTTCCTTAAGCTGGTGGCAAACTCAAGGGGCATCAAAACTTGGATGGAACTATCCTTTGGAATCCTCCCTGTTTATAATCCTCATTTTTGTCCCAGTTACCCAGTTTATGTGACTATTGATATATTTAGCTGCAGAAATATGCGTGTGTTTGATGTCTGGGTGTGGTTCCAGGCTCTGCCGGGGGTGTTTCATAGCACACGGTCAGCGGACTCTTTCAGGCTTCTTAAAAAAAAAAAAAAGATTCAGAATCCTTCCACATACGGGTTTTAGATAAAGAAATACAGATCTTTATCTGTGTAGCCTTGGGCAAGCTGTTTAATTTTCACTTTTCTACAGACTGGTGGTGAATAGGAAGATGTTGGTGATGATGGTAGAAGTTGTAATCCTGTAAATGTTGTGAAGGTTTAGTTCTTTCTCATCCAACAAATAGTTCCCGGAGGCCTGCTGTGCTCAGTGTTGGGGTTCAAAAGAGCAAGATATAGACATAAAATCAGATGAGGAAGTTAGGTGAATGCAGTGCTATTTCGAGGAGAGTTACTCATGAGAACAAAAAGGCACTATTGATCATGCAGGTGTGACTGGAGTGCTGGCAGCCAGTCCACTGGGCCTTCTGGTAAAAGACACTCTTGAAGAGGGAGCAAAACCCTTTCTGTGCTGCGGCACTGCCAACCCCTCCCTCCCGTCCCTGCGCAGCTGACTTTTGGTGATGTGATTTTTTTTTTTTTTAATTGAAGTATAGTCACTTTACAATGTTGTGTCAGTTTCTGGTTTACAGCATAATGTTTCCGTCATACATAGACATACATATATTCTTTCATTATAGGTTACTACAGGATATTGAATATGGTTCCCTTGTACAGTATAAACTTGTTCTTTATCTATTTTATATATATAGTAGTGAGTATCTTGCAAATCTCGAACTCCCAGTTTATCCCTCCCCATGTCCTTTCCCCTCTGGTAACCATAAGTTTGTTTTCTCTGTGAGTCTTGTTTCTATTCAATAAACAAGTTAAAAGGGAACCCACCTACACTGTTGTTTTTTTCATTATCATAAGAAAAAGTCAGAAGTGAAGTGGGACCCTCAGGGCATTGGTGGCTTGAGTGGGCTCTGGTTTCCTCCAGGTGCTGGGATTTCCCCTCTGGCTGCTCCTGTCCAGCCAGCACTCCTCTGTGGACATTTGGAGAGTGGCTCTCTGAAAGAAATAGGGAATGAAACCAGGATGAAAAGAAAGTGCTTCGTTTCTTAAAACAGTCTCTCCCCTTGGAGGTTCTGGAAAGAGGGGTGCTTCAGCACCTGTCGACCCCATCACCAAAAGGCCATGATAGCAGCAAAAATAGCTCTTGGGGCTTTGTGGCAAGTGTGACCTACCTTTGCAGTTCTCACGGAAACACGTGACTGTGGTACACCAGCCAAGTAGCAAGATCCTTGGGCGAATTCTGTGGCATTTGGCGGTGTCCCCAAATATAGCCTGGGTCAAGCATAATAAGCACTTTCCTGAGTATGTTCACCGGAAGAGACAGTCACGGGAAGGAGCCCTCTACTGTTTCTTGCTAAAGTCGCCTATACATAAAAAGTGAAGTGCCTTTTTTGTTTTTGTCCCTAATGACATTCTCTATAGATTTCAATCCCTAATGTGTAAATGGCATTTAAAAACTTTCCGTAAAAATTGAAGCTGACACTTAATTACAAATGATCGTTTTTATCATTACTGTCTTAAAACAAACCAGTAATTGCACCCCCATACTTAATGCTGCTGAACTGCACGTTTGCAGTGGTTACAATGGTACATTTTATGCTCTGTATATTTTTACCACAAATTAAAGCAACAGCAACAACTGATTGTACACAAGCCAAAGCACTATATAAAATGTCTGGAATGAATGTGTTTTGAAAACGAAATGTCACTAATGGTCACATGCCCCACTTATAGTTAGCAAGCTAGAAAACAGAGTTGGAGCAGCATCTGTATACGCTGTGCAAGGGTGTGTTTTTCTGAACATGCCCATAAAATTTAAAGATTATCCTCCCTCCTTCCAGTCACCCTCAAAGACGAATCTAATTTACTAGTTCATGTATATTTTTCAAACTTCCTCCTGGAAACAGAAGAAAACAAAATGAGGTTTTTGTAAGCCAGGATGATACGCATGTAATTCTTACTTTCAATCTAGGTAAAGTCATCCCTCCACTGTGTTTTTAAACACTCGCTCGTACTATAAATAATCTAGTCTTTTCTTGTGCAGCCTGTTTATGCAGACAGGTGGAAGCTGATGCTGAAGACTGTTGTAACACTGAGGAAACCATTCATGTAGTAAATAAGATAATTTGCTTCTGCCCCCTAAAGATTAAAATATAGATTTTTTTTCACACTGTGTATTATTTTTAACACCTGCGGTCCCTGAATATGCGTGATCCAGATTCGTGCCTGTAATTCCGGAGAGTTTCTATTTGCAGCTAAAATATCGTTCAGCTGCAGAAAGTGATCATGGAGAATGTTTTCTTATTTATACTGGAGATTCTCGCATTTGTTATTAAATGAAATGTTTAGCTAGAAGTCTTCTCAATTCCCCAAACAATAGTTAAGAGTGAAGGTAATACCATTATATTTAGCTGTTATTTGTGTGCTTTTTGCAAACATAATCATTCTTCTCCTCTCGAAGAAAACAGTTAGGCAACCAGGCAATAAAGTAGTAATGTACTCACACACACAGTCTCAGGACGGGGTCTTTTTTTTTTTTTTTTTTTTTAGTTTAGATGGAGGTGTGATTCCTTGGAGACTGTCTTCATGATAGAACTACTCATTGCTCATTCTTTTTGTTTTAACTTCTGAGTGCGAAGTAGAGTTAACTGTGAGGGTGGACCAGACACGTGCAGACACAGCTTGGGAACCACGCTTGTGTGCAGTGGAAATAATCCTGCCTATTTCATCAGATACATGAGCGATGGACAGAATACGTGGCACAGGCCTGTGGAAATGGGGCGGGGTTTCGTTATTCTCAAAGACTCATCCTTACATGCCCCTCGTTACGTGGGCGCTGGTTTGCGCATGCTCACGGGATTCTATAAAGTACCTACCGCGTGCCAGCCTTGTGTCGGGTGCTTTCGCATGCATTGCTTTGTTTAATCGTTCCAGCCACCTTTGAGATCTCTGCTAGAGTTGTCCCCTTTTTATAGAGACTGAGACGTTGGAGAGGCTGCTTGGTTTGCCGACAATGAGGGCGGAGCTGGAATTTAGAGCAGGGGGTCTGCCTTCTAAGCTCTGCCCTTAAGCCCCTCACCACGGTGGAGGATGATGAAATGCAGGATGCCCTCCAGCCCTGTGAGGGAGTCAGCCGTTTACTCACCTGTTGAGGCTCTGCTCAAACCATGCTCTCCTGAGAAGTTGTCCTTGAGCCCCAGGCCATGTTCGGGTCCCCGGGTCCCCTCCCTGCGTCATGCACCTCCATCCCAGCTCGGGTCTCTCCCCACCAGGAACCTTGCCTGCCCCTCTTTTCCCAGAGAGCCTGGGCTCATCACTAAAGAGACAGACTCCCAGGTCCCTGGCGGCCCTCCTGTTTTAGAATCTCTGATTCTGCATTTCTGACATCCTCCTGAGGTAATTCTTTGGGGAGTTAGAGTTGAAGAAACACCCCTGGACCCGGAGGGCCTTGAGGCCCTGAACGAGAAGGTGTGTTCCTCTCTGTGGTCTCAGGGGCTCCCACTCGCCCCCAGCAGAGCAGCCTGTGACCCGTAGGGCTTAAAGGGATCCTGAGTTAACAAGCTCAATGGTGCATGTTAGAGAAAAGCTGAGACTTCACCCAGGCTTCTGGGTCCACTCTGTAAGCCAAGAGGCTGCTTCCTGCTCATCCAGGAGAGAGCATCCCCGCTCATCCACCCCCAGGGTTTACATGGTTCAATTAAATGGGCTGATAAACTAATTTTTTTGGTGACTAATGAGCTGTTGCTTTTCCTCTATATCGTTCTGATTGGATGTAATGATTTCACAGTTGCCCAAATTATTCCGTTCATTATGGTTTTAATAAAAATGGTGATAATGGCGATGAAGGAGGATAACTGATGCTCATTGACGGTTCCTCTTGCTCTGTGTATTCAGAACCCTACTTTATTCTCATGGGCTCTGTGAGACATATCATTAGCTCCATTTTACAGACGAAGAGACTGAGTCTCAGAGAATTTAAATTCCCCAGTGTCACGCAGCTAGTTCAGGGTGATGTCCGACTGGGAACCAGAATCTTTCTCCATTACTTATACCCTTAACTCTGTCATCAAAAACCATGCTGTTTTGCTGGTAACCTTTGTGCAAATAGTACAAAAAAATCTTTTCAACTAAGATTCTTCTCTTGATACTTTAAGTAGCATGGAAGAGCTACTATATTTCCTATTTTTATGTTGACATGAAAATAACTACCTTATCATTAAGTGTTGTTATCATCATGGAATTTAGTGAATATAATCTGTTCTGATCTGACCCTTAAGTTAACTGTTTAAAAAAATACTCTGATAGAAAGGATTTAAGATATATTCTTTTTACTTTTTCCATCAAACTGAAATAATGAATTCAGTATATCATATTGATAGAATTCTTCTGATATAAAAAATACATGACTATATACACAAACATATATGCATCTTAAGTGACATTAATGGAAATATAAGAGTAATCCATTTCAGTTCTCCAGAGTACATATTTCCTGAGCAGCAGGCTTACATGTTTGTGTTGTGTATGTATGGATGGATGTCAGATACATATACCTGCATTAAAGTTTCAGATGTTTCCTCTGTTCTGCAAACCTAAAGTTTTGGCTTAAGTTATTTGGAGTTTGGTTTTATTTATTTACGATGCATGTGAATTTTAAATGGCTAATCCACTTAAGATACTAGTTACTGTTCTGTTAAAAGAAAAACACAGCAATAGAAGAAGGATGTTATTTCCACCCCCCCCCCTTTTCCTTTTAGAAGCCTCGCATGATCCATCGATGGTAAATATTTCATGTACTTTGCATATCGGCCCGAGTTCCCTTTGTGAAGTCAGGTAAATGGAATGTAAAATCCCCACGTGCTCCAGACAGTAAAACGGCATTATTTGATGTTACATCACATAAACATGCAGATTTGATTCTCCCTTTACTCATGCTGTAAAAACAAAGTTTTTAAAGTGGTTAGCCATACCTGGAAATGTAAATGCACTTGCCTAATGCAATGCCAAAGAAAAATTAAGACAAATGATACCACACTGCTGCCACAAGCTGCGGCTTGTACAAAATTCACTTTAGTTATTATGCTGTGAGTACGGGCTCTCACCCTCCTCTGTGAATGCACAATTTATGTTGAATGCAACATGAATCACTTTAATAGACCGAGGAAAAAGTCCCCAAAGTCAATTTTCAAATTATGAACCTTGGAACAGAATATAACAACAGCGAACAACAAATAGTTCCGACTTTACTCTGAGCTGTGGGCGAACCATTAAAAATACAGCAAGTGCTTTTGGTTAGGTGTTACACAATTCATAGCCTAATGGCAAAATATCAGAAAGGGATTTTTTTTTTTAATGCTCTTTTTCTCACCATCATTCTGTTCAATTATTTTCACATTGGTGTAATCAAGATATTCCCAAACAGAGCATAGACTTGTATATTGTTTGGAACTAATTATATGTATTATAAATCCAAGAATTAATTTAAATGACCCAGTTTCCACAGAGGAAAAAAATGCCACATTGTTTTTAAATAGCTAACTAAACAAACTGCTTACCCCATATGGGAGAAATTTCCAAAGACCTAAAACCACCCACCAGGAAAATCCCTTAAAAAAAAATTACCAAATCATATCAAGCAAGATCAAGAAAATTGCAGTGATGGAGGAGATGCTAGGTTTTTTTTTTTTTTCCCTTTCAGGAAGCAAAATTTGAGATGGGGATTTCTTACAAGATACCCAAAGATGGAAATCTGAGGTCCTCCAAGTAGCCCTTAGATCAGCTTCAGCATCACCCAGAAGCTTATTAGAAATGGAATTTCTCAGGCCTTGTCCCAGACCTCCTGAACCACAAGCTCAGGGAGGGTCGGGGCAGGGTGGAGACCCCACAGCCTGAGTTGCCCTTCGGAGGATTCAGGTTGACAACCTGCAGTTCTGATTCCACAGGACTGAGGCCTTGCAGTTCTAAGAGGAGCCCAGGTGATATCAGTGCTGTTTGTTCTGGCCAATGAGATGCATAGCCTGCAGCTGCTAGGCAGGTAACAGGAGGATCAAAAGGAATTTGTGGAAGACAGTAGGGAGTGGTGAGGACCTTTGTCCAACCAGAGGACACAGTCCCCACCCGTTCTTTGAGAAGTTACAGCCTGTTGGCTCTGGCTGTGTGTTGCCATGAGGAAATGCAGTGCTGCCACGATTTCTGACTCCTGACTTTTTTTTTTGTTTTACAGGAGGCTAAAAAATTCTGGTTCTTTTCAATGATATTTCCTGGTTTTGAATTATTGGCAACTTTTTTTTTTTTTTTGAAAACTGCTGTTGAAAGAATACACATTAGTAGTAGGTAGCCAGTTTATAATGTGTGTCAGACTTTATTATCTTTCATTAAGTCTACTGAGTATAGTAGCAGGGTCAGGAGTGGGTAGAAATCCTGGAGAGAATGTGTTGAGGGATTTTTTTAAAGTACAGTTTTAGATTTACAAAATAATTGAGCAGAGAGTCCATTGAGTTCCATATACCCATTTACCCCACCCCCCACTCTCTACCCCTTGGCACTGTTTCCTCTCCTAGTAACATCTTGCATTAATGTGGCATGTTCATTATAGTTAATAAGCCAATATTGATACACTATCATTAACTGTAGTCTATAGTTTACATGACAGTTCAGTGTTTGTGTTTTACATTCTGTAGGTTTTGACAAATGCATAAGGGCACGTGTCTACCAGTACAATTTCATACAGCATCATTTCACTACCCTAGAAATCCCCTAGGATGTGTTTTAAAATCTCTGTCTATTTGTATCACCATCTTCCCTCGCAAAGTCCTTCTGAGAATTAAGGAGGGTCTCAGCTCTTAGACTGAGACACCCACGTACTCCAAGATGCCTCCAGCAGTTATCATTGAATCCTGAAGCTGGAATTTCATGGCTATTATCTTTCCCCTTCCTTCATTTTATGGGTGAGGAGCTGAAGCCCACGTGACCAGTCTAAGGTCCTCAGAGGTGGGGCTGGTCTGGAAGTACCCCCTCTGCACCTGGCAGTGCTCTTTCTCTCTGCCATCCTGCCTCTTGCTGGGGTCTTCCTTAAAGAGAGATCTTGCAAGACGCTAGTTGTATCAGGTCACCCAACAATCAAGTTAATGAGGATGGTAGTTCCATGTATACACACACACACACACACACACACACACACACACACATATATTTGTATATATAAAAATTTATATATATATTGTTTTTTATTAAAAATGACAGCAATCAGAAGCTTTCTTGAAATGTGAGATGGCTAATAGTTTAGGTCTTGTGTTTTGTATTCACATAGTGTATTCATTACTGTTAAGTTCTCCTATGTCAACAAAACATTGAACAATTTAATTTTGTGAATTATGCAAACATACAGTCTGCAGGGCAACCCGATTTTTATCACTTGCGTAGCACTGTCTGGTGAGCAGAGATGTCGACACCACTGCCCTTACGGATTTCCAGTCCCGAAGAGTTTGAATCACTTGTTTAATCCACAGAGACAGATTTGTTGTTTTCCCCAGTCACGAAAACAGTGAGCAATTTTATCACCTAAGGATTGTCTTCTATGTTTTTTGCCCTTTGGGGGCTAAAATGTCTTTATGTTAAATTGTTTTATTGTTACCTTAAAGGAGTTAAGACACATACAGTATTCTTGAAGCGATCTTCTGCCATTTCTACAAAGAACTAGATAATCTTTCTTTGAAGATAATTATTATTAAAAATGCCCATTTCCCCCATGAAGTATTTTAATTAGGTTGGACATAGGATAGTAATCTATTGTGAATTCATTTTGGAAAACAGAAAAGGTTAGGAACTTGTGTTCTGTTATAATTTAGACCTAATGCTGTTGTGATTGTCTATTTAGTTTCTCACTTTTTTCTTGTTTCCTTCATCCTTGTCTCTTCCTCTTTGTCTCTTTTGGTTTTTTGTTTGTTTTCTTTGTTTTTGTTTTTGGCTTGGCTGTGTTATTTGTTCTGTATCATTCTCTTTATCACTTGCTTTATTTTTTTTCTTTTTTGTAAAAATTATAAACACATTTAAAATCAGAGTCAGATTTTTCTTTTCAGCTTGTATGTGCAAAATGTAAACTATCCTCAACACCAACTCTGTTTCTTCGTCTCTTACTCTTTCAGAGGTTTCATTTGGTTTTTATGTTTATAGCTTTAAATAGTCATGCTTTAAACTGCTGCTTCTTAATTTTCTAGTTTTGGAGTTATCTGTGGTCTTTCCGCTAAGAAAAATTACTTTTCCTTCATTCTTAAACTTCTACCCTGATGTCAACTTTGTTTTTCTCTTTCCATCCCTTCACTAGGGTTCTGTCATGGTATTTTAAGAAGACAATTTAGTTTTTATGTTGTTAATGAGCATATAAATATGTTCACAGACAAGCTATATTAACATACTAAGATTACTTTTTCTTTCTTGCACAATCTTTTATTTTCCCCAGAGTTAATACTTGCCTTATATTCTTGTTCGCTTAGTTTTTCATTTAACTGCCACTAATTCATCCTCAGACTCTTACCCAGTTGTATACATTTCTTTTCACAATGTCTCAATATAACAAGCATTCTATTATTTTCATGTTTTAAAAAATCTCTCTTAGAGTCTTGGGACCCGCTACAGTTTGGACTGGTTGTCCTCTACACCTGGTGCACAAGAATGCTTTCTTCACCTGTAAATAATGGAGGTGATGAAAGAAAGTCCATTCACCTCTGTCCTGAGCTTGAACTCCCCTGTTTAACATTTCCTGTTTTGGTTTCCTTATTGTTTTGTAGGAGCATATCCTCCAGTAGCTTTCTGGAAAAGGAGTATGGGATGGGTGTACATACATATTTTTGAAACATTGGATGTTTCAAACTGTTTTTGTTCCCATCTTCTTTTTATTTGATTGCTTATCTGGGCATAGAAAGATAGATTTGAAATCATTTTTTTTCTTCAGGGTTTTTAGACATTACTTGAGTGTTCCGTGGCTTTCAGAGTTGCCCTTAGGAAGTACAAGGCCATTTGATCTCTGATCTTTTTCATTTCTCTACGTTTCTCTCTTGGACGTGCTACAGGGAGGCGTCTCTCCCACTCCTTGCTACTCTCCAAATAGTATATAAAAGCCCTGGAAAGGATATTCTCTTTGTCCTCAGTTAAAACACCAAGTTAAAACTTTGTATGATACACTGTAATTTGAGTCCATTCTTATTATTTGTACTGAACACTATATGAGGCCTTTTAATCTAAAAAACATATCCTTCAGTTCTATGGAATTTTGTTTAAAAATAAATAAATACAACTTAAATGTTTCATTGATGATTTTCCTCCCTTTTTTTCTTTCTGTTTTTTTTTTTTAAAGAACTTTTGTTATTCAGATCTTGGACCTCCTAGACTTGTTCATAATTATTTTTCTCTTCTGTATTTTATCTTTGTCTTTGGTGTTACTGTCAAGATTTCTTCCAGCTTTTCTGCTGAGTTTTTACTTTTTGCTAGCATATTTTAAATTTCTAAACATTTTCTCATTTTGTTTTCCTCAATATTCCCTTTTGTTTAATAGCATTTTATTCTTGTTTCATGGATGAAATTTATTCTCTTATCTTTCTCAAATGAATGAAAGTTGCTTTAGGTTTCTCTTCTCTAACTTCTGCCTCTTCAGAATTGCTTTTTTTTTTTTTTTAACACTTTTTACTGATTTATAATCATTTTACAATGTTGTGTCAAATCCCAGTGTACAGCACAATTTTTCAGTTATACATGAACATATATATATTCATTGTCACATTTTTTTCTCTGTGAGCTACCATAAGATCTTGTATATATTTCCCTGTGCTATACAGTATAATCTTGTTTATCTATTCTACAATTTTGAAATCCCAGTCTATCCCTTCCCATCCCTTCCCCCCTTGGCAACCGCAAGTTTGTATTCTATGTCTATGAGTCTATTTCTGTTTTGTATTTATGCTTTGTTTGTTTGTTTGTTTTAGATTCCACATATAAGTGATCTCATATGGTATTTTTCTTTCTCTTTCTGGCTTACTTCACTTAGAATGACATTCTCCAGGAGCATCCATGTTGCTACAAATGGCATTAAGTTGTCGGTTTTTATGGCTGAATAGTATTCCATTGTATAAATATACCACATCTTCTTTATCCCGTCATCTGTTGATGGACATTTAGGATGTTTCCTTGTCTTGGCTATTGTAAATAGTGTTGCTGTGAACAAAATTGCTTTTTTTTTGAGGGGAGTAGTCATTGTCTTTGATGATAAAGGCATTCCTTTGATGTTCTGATCTATGGATGTCTGGTTGTACCTAGGAATAGAACTCAAAAAGAAGTTGTTGCCAACTCTTAGCACTCAAAAGAATCTAGTAACTGTGGATTCCTCTGAAGGGTGATCGGGCTGGACTGTTTCTTGGGGGGGGGCAGTGGGAATCGCTACGTTTGAATCCTTATATACTTCCTGTTGGCTGGTTAAATTGCCCAGAGAGGGATCTTCCAGTACTCTGCTGGGCAAGGTAGAGCTCTGAGCCAAATGAGGAGAGGGAGTGGAGGCTCAGCATCCAGTATGGAAGCATTTACTTCAGTTCCGTTTTCAGTGTAGTAGCACTGCTCTCAACTGTTCCCATGTCTTCAGTGAATGAACTTGTCCGTTTTCTGCCGTCGGGGAACGACAAAGCTCTGGCTTGGCTGTGGGGGGAGGCATTCCTTGCGAACAGGTTTTCAGAAGCCTTCGCCCCCACCCGCTTCCAGAGGGCGTGGCCTCCGTCAGCTTCCGAGCCTTTGGTGGTTCTCCTGTGTGAATGTGTTGTTTCTGGCCTATTCCCATCGTGAGCTTAAGACTCAGCTTTCTGGAATCTGTCAGGTCGCTTACTCTTGTCCATCTGCTTCCCAGCATCCAAGTTTTGTTGCTTTTTGTTTTTATTTTGATGTTGAATGCTGTTGATACTGAATGCATTTGTACCCAAAGGATAACACCATCACTTCCCAAGGTTGGAGGTTTGAATTGATACACATGTCACCAGGTTGCCCTTGATCATTGCCCTTCTGCCATCAACGTGGGATGTCAGAGCAGCAGTGGAGCCCCAGATTCCTCTGAGTCCTGATCCAGGGCGAGCCTTTTTGTGCTCCAGGATCTCAGTTCATTTCATGAACCTGAAGCATCTCCTTGGAGCTATAAATTTCCCTTGGAGCAGGGGGCTTGCAGATGGCAAGAAAGGTGAAAGGGAAAACTTCTCAGAACTGCCCAATATTCATGATCCCTTTGACGTAAATGATGGCCTTGTCCTAGGCCGAGCAATTCCTGCACTGAGCTGTTGTCTTGTTTTTGGTGTTTCCTTTCAACTTGAGCCTCATGTGACAACAGAGTGATGCCAGGCTTGCAGAATGACACCGTGATTCTGCCTGCCATCTGGGTGTCCTCCGCGTGCCCTCAGTGGCACCCTCAATGTGGAGGCGCTTCTGAGTGTGTGTGTGTGTGTGTGTGTGTGTGTGTGAGAGTGTGTGTGTGTCTCCTCAGCTTTCATCGAGTTGCCTGTCACCCGTGATGCTGTGCCGGTTGAGTAAACTCATTCACAGTCCACAGCCACTTGCCGTGGATACTTGCTTCTGGGCACATTAAACGGTCGGTGCACAGCTTCTCATTTTTCTCAACCTTCCATTTCCATATTAATTCTCAATCAATCACTGACGGCTAGCTGTCAACAGGCACCATTTTTTGGTGGGACCTGATGATGTATTTCCCTTGTTTCCAGATTCCTCACATCTCATTGTATAAAACAGTGCTCTAAGCAGCTCTTAATGCGTGTGGGTGCAGCCCCCTTGAGAGCTTTCATAATTACAGGTCCAGTGCAGGTGCTGAAAGGAGGCACGTCTTTAAAGGGACAGGACGTGGAATCACGGCTTCGTGGGCAGTGGTTTGGTGCAGTTGTGTCCGGGTGTGCACGCAGCTCTGGGCCTGTGTCATGGCTGTTTTATTAATTTATGACTTTTGACTCCAAAAGTTTGGGAGCAAAAGAGCTATGTCTCTTTGGTTGGCATAGTAATGGATAAAGGGGTGATTTGTTGTAAGTTATTTGTCATTAGGCTGCTCTCATATTGATATAGTGCTAAATTTTTTAAATTGAAGTACAGTCAGTTTACAATGTTGTGTCAGTTTCTAGTTACAGCATGATGTTTCAGTCATACATACACATACATATATTCCTTTTCATATTATTTTTCATTACAGGTCACTACAGGGTATTGAATGTAGTTCCCTGTGCTGTACAGTAGAAACTTGTTGTTTATCTATTTTGTATATAGTACTTAGTATCTGCAAATCTCAAACTCCTTTTTTATCTCTTCCACCCCCCCCCATGGTAACCATGAGTTTGTTTTCTGTCTGTGAGTGTGTTTCTAACACTAATTTTGGCTTTGAAAAATTCCCCTTTTGCCAAGAATGATGATGTTGGTCGTGGCCACATTGACAGTGACCATGTTGCTTTGAACAGAGATGCCTAAATCTAGCGCCATCATTTTATTTCTTTTATCACTTTCCTCGTGTATTATTTTTTATCCCCCTCATGCCTTCCTCTTCCTGCCATGTCACCCCACCTTTTTGTTTTTCTGCACCGTTAAGAAATTTTCCAGAACTCCATCATCACTCTTCCTCACCATGGTCAAGTGTATCGTGCTCAGGGCAGAGGGGAAAGGTTTGTAATTAGTGCATTTCACCAGACTGAACAGAATCCCCAGGCAGGTGCAGGGGACGGGGGCTGGCTTGTATTTATGAAGGAATGACAGCATTTTGATAGGATGATAAATAAATATGCTGGCCTCTGAGGACTTCTGGTTCTGAGCATTTCTTTGTGGTCTGCTAAGTGATAGGACTCACTGCTTAATTTCTCTAAAATCTGCACTTATTAAATTTGTGATTTTTTTTTTTAATTGAAGGTGCTTGCTTAAAGAAATATGCCATATAAGCCTTGATCATAAAATGTGTTTTTAGGTAATTTTGAACAAGGAAGATTGGATTATAAAACGAACCTATTCTTCTGTGTTTCTGCTTAGAGCACTGAATCTTTCCTGGGCTATGTTCAAATGAACACAGAAAATGTCACCCATCTGAATTATTTGTTGGCTTTACCACGAGCAGGAATCACTGCTTGGGATTCGGTCATGCCAGTCTGCACAAGATGGGCTCCCACCCCCTCCTTCCCCACCTGTAGGCTGCAGGAAGGGGACCTCACTTTTAATGAGTACCTCTGTGCTGGGCACTTCCCTGCTCCTGACACACACATCTCATGTAAAAAGCAGTATTTGAGTGAAAAGTGTTCCCATCCCAGTTTCCCAACTCACTTGGTGTGCAGGTAGGATAAAGCCTTGCTTTCGCTTACTTTTTCTCATTAAAAAGGAATAAAAGCACTTCAGTTTCTAGCTAATGCCAGGCCCCCAAAGAAAACTTCTTAAGGCCTCTGCAGAAGTTTATCTGATGAACCCGTACTCTAGAGTTGGACTGCCTGTGTCCCCATCTTGACCCTGTCACTTCCCGGCTGTGGGAATTCTGGGAAGCGACTTAACTTCTCTGAGCTCCAGTTTCCCCATGTGGAAAAGGGGGTTAATAATAGTTCTGCCTCATACAATGCACCTAAAGTACCGAGATTTGTCTGGCATGTGGTTAGCGCCATAAAAGTTTATCGTTGCTGTTACTACTCATGTTACTATCACATAAGGCAGCTGGTTGAAGAGCAGTGAGTAGGAGGTTAGAGAGTGTTAGCCTCAGAGCCACAGAAATTCTGTGTCATCCCAAGCAAGCCAACCTCTCTTGAGCGTAAATGGGGGATTTTAGCCCTCTTGTATGGGATTGCTAGAATCAAATGAGGTAATGTGAGGGAAGTGCCTTCTACGATTTGTGACTTGGGTAAACACTTGGTAAAGGTGGCCACTAACAATGTTGTCATTAATTCTGAAAACAGAATGGACTGTTTGGATGTGACTTTGGTAATTTTTAAAGGAAAAAAGGTGAGACTTTTGACACATGCCTTTTGCTCGCTTGGTTTGGTCTGATCAACTTTGTTGAGGTATAATTTATGACAATAAACTGCATCCATTTAAAATATACACTTTAATGAGTTTTGACAGATGCACGCACCATGAAACCACCACTGCAATGAAGAAATAGAACATTTCCATCACCCCGCAAAGATTTCTTATGCTCCTTTTGCAATTCACGACACTTTGCATTCTGGATAGTCCTGGCTCTGGGAAACCACTGGTCTGTTTTCTGTCACTGTTGATTAATATGCATTTCTTAGAATTTCCTGTAAGTGAAATCAAGAAGTAGTTACTCTGCAACTGGCTTCTGTCACTCAACGTTGTGAGTGTATTATTCACCCCTGATGTTGTGTTTATCAATGGGTTGTTCCTTTTTCATTGCTGAGCAGTACTCCCCTGTGCGACACCATCGCATTTTGTTGATCTGATTACCTGTTGCTGGACTTTTGGGTTGTTTCCCAAGTTCAGCTGTTATAAACTGGTGTGACTGTGAATGCTGCTGCTGTGACTAGTCACATGTCTTTGTGTGGACAAAGTCTCTAATTCCCCAGAGTTGGATGGGTTGATCAGTAGTGGGACTGTGTTTAACATTTCAGAGACTGGCTGGCATTTTTCCAAAGTGGTTGGATCCTTTTGCAGTCTTCGCTGACTTCAGTTCCTCTTCATCTTCAATAATGCTTGAGATTGTCAGGCTTGTAAATTTTCTGTTTGGGTATGCTGTGTTATCTCATGTGGTTTTATTTTATTTTGTAAAGTAAATTACTAATGGTGACTAATACTGAACATCAGAAATGTGTTTATTGGTTGGCTATATTGTCTTTTTTTTTTTTTTTTCCTTTTCTGGTGAGGACGTCAACTTCAGTGAGACAGAACTCACATACCACGCAGCTCACCCATTTAATGCTTTTTAGTATATGCACGGAGTTGTGTGATCATTACTATAATCGAGCCATTTCTTCTAGCACTTGCCTTTTTACTCCTTTCCACCCACCCCACCACTGGCTCCATTTTCTTCTGTCATGTAAATTCAGGGTCCCCTACATTTCTATTTTTGACCCTTTCTCTTGGCCTATATTCTTTTCCCTGGAGACCACACCCACTCCCCAAATTCCGGCCATCCTTCTGACTCCTGTGTCTTTCAGTCCGTTTCCGAGTTCCTGTGCCTAGTTTTTCAGTCTCAGATGATTCACAGCTGCATGTATGTTTTGCAGGGTACCTTCAACAGGTCGTAAAGTCATCTTGTCACCTTCCCCCACAACAGCCCCCCTCCCCCACACATACACCATCACCACATCACTGCTCACACCCCCTCTCACCTTCTACACATCCGTAAGCGGCCCGGGTCCTGTACCTTTGTACCCTTCTCAGCACCACACCCAAGTAGACACTGGGTAAATAGCCATGCAGTGAATATGTGAACTTGTGTTCTCCAGGTTGCCTGAAAATGGGCTTCACTTTGATTGTCCTTGGGAATTCATTGCATTGCTGTCTTATTAAAAGTCGAGAAAAATAATTCATGCTGCACCTCATGAGGCTACTAAACAGTTGCCCGGCAATTTCTGATTATAATTTTGTAAATACTGCTAACCTACAGCCTTTTTTTTTTCCTTATCTCTAGGTAAAGCTTTTCTGGAAGGAATTCAATTTCTACTTTTCCGTAATGTTCTTTAAATGTTGTACATATCTTAAAAGTGGATTCCCCATAAAACAATATGGATTATGGTCTCGTTCCGTTTAACAATATGAAAGCTTACCCGAAAGGACAAGAATTAGACTCTTAAAATCATGTCCAAGTTTTAAAGGACCATAAAACTTTCTCTTTAAAAAAAAATATACCTTTCTGCTTTCTTTCCCTAACCCATGAAGCTCAAGTCTGGTCCTTTTAGTGTTGCTTGCTGGTGGGTACGGAGCCGAAGCCCTCATGGTCTAGAGACCATGTGGAGACACCTTTGCTCCATAGCTGGGTTTCATTGGAGCACGGCACAAACCCCAAAGAGATCTCATGTACTATGACCATCCGAGAGAGGACAGTAAGTAGAGAAGCTGGAACTGGAAAGGTTAAGTGTCCCTGGAGCAGCCTCTGTAGTGTTGCTTAGACCCAGGGAAGGATGGTGGCTGGGAGCTGTCCTAACTGAGGGCTCAGGTGGGTGGGAGGTTGGGGAGGACAGGTTGCTGGCAGTAGGAAGGGAATTGGAGAAGGGTCACAGAGGCAAAGAGGGGAATTCATCCAGAGACGTGTTGATGTCTAGATTGGAGAATTGGGCAAGAGGGTCAGGTGTCTATAAGCCAAGTGTAAGAGCAACAGAAAGGTTTGTGTCTGATGCGTGTGTGAGAGTGTGTGTGGTGATGGGTTAATGGGGCAATAGTCAGAAATTAGGGAAACCGTGAGAAGAAAATTCCCCAGAAGGAGAGGAAAGGAGAAGAGGAGGGCTGGACCTGGGGCCTGCTGTAGGTTGAGGTGCGTTCGTCTCCCGTGGCTGCTGTAACAAAATACCACAGACTGGGAGTGTTTTCTCACGGAGCTGGAGGCTGGAAGTCCAAGATGAAGGTGTCCGCAGGTTTGGTTTTCCTGAGCCTCCCCGCTCGGCCTGCAGACGGTCGTCTGCCTGCTGTGCCCTCACACAGTCTTTCCTGTGTGTGTGTGCACCCCTGGCACCTTTGTGTGTGTCCAAGTTGGTGTTTTTAGAAGAACACAGTCAGTTTGGATGAGGGCCCAAGCTCATGGCCTCTTTTTGGCTTAATCGCCTCTTGAAAGGCCCAACCTTCAAATGCATCTCATTCCGAGGTACTGGGAGTTAGGCCTTCAACACGGGGATTTTAGGGAACACGGTTCAGCCCATAATGGCCAGGGATGAGGTATAAACAGATGCCACTGCCTGGCGTTTACGTGGGCTGTGGTGTTGTCAGGTGCATCTCCCTTCCTGTCTCACTTATTCCCTCCCTGACAAGGTCTGGGTCAGATGATCACAAGGTCATACTGCACTCCATGTCTTGATAGGCCCCCATTGCCCTGCGGGCTGCCCCCTTCTCCTCCCGTTCAGCCCTGGACTGGCATGAGCCCCCCTGGACTGTCACAAGCCCCGAAGGTGGCACTTCTGGCGCTTCCTCACCCTTCACAGATTTTCCGTCAGCCGAACCAAATTGGCAGTTGTTTCTAGTGACTGAAAATATGCTTGGTGTGCAAGTGTCACGGATAGAACAGTCATGCCGTGGTGGTGATGAGTACGGTGTAGAAATAATTTCAGTAAGCCCAGTGATGGGAAAACCATGAATCCCAAGTTTGAGCTGTATCGACTTTTTAAAAAAATTGGGGCTCAGTCTCATTGTCCAGAAATAATCCCTGTTAACATTTTGGTCTGTGCCACAGAAGTGAGATTTTTTGTTTTTGTTTTTTAAACTTTTCTGTACACTATGTAAAAACCATATAATATATATGCCTGCTTGTGTACATTTTTAAGCTCAATGAGATGGTGCTGTGTATTCTTTCTTGTAGCCTGCTTTTTATTGGATTTAGTGATAAATTGCAAACATTTTCCCATGCCAATAAATTTTCTTTCTTAGCATGGTTTTCAGTGGCTAGGCACTATCCTCTCATATGGATAATATCATTTCTCATGTTCAGTAATCTTGTTAGAATCCCAACAGCCACCAGATACATCTCCATCACTTGTGAGGTTTGTCCCAAATAATTTGTGACCGAGAATTCTTAAAGGGCCAATGTTTGTGCATCATTTTTCAAACCTCTTTATTGAGATATAGTCCACCCACCATATACCTCATCCATTTCAAGTATACAATTCAGTTTTTTGAGGAACCTCCACACTGTTTTCCATAGAGGCTACACGAATTTATAATCCCACCAGCAGTGTACTAGGATTCCCTTTTCTCCACGTCCTCACCAACACTTGTTTTCTATAGACTTTTTGATGTTAGCCATTTGACAGTATCACACGTTGGTTAGAGGCTAGGCTCGCGAGAGGCACTGTCTCGGGTCAAATCCTGATTTGATTTCATCTCATTTAATGGTCCTGCACCTTAGTTTGCTCATCTGTAAAATGGGGATAATAGTCATTCCATTCTTATTGAGACATTGCGAGGACTGAATAAAGTGCTTGGAATAAGTTCCTGGTATTATCAAGCTCTTAATATATATTATCTTTATCAGGATTGTTACTATTAGTAAGTTATTAAGATTATTAGTAGTATTTAGTTGTATTAATTATTGAATTATTTAACATTATTCTAATAAGAAAGCTTTAGTGGTAGGAGTAGTTATACTATTATTATTATGAGAACTGTCGTCATCATCATCATTAATGTATACATTGCTCTTGCAGAGAACATGTTGAGAATGTTCAAGAGAGAAACCCATGAAATAATGTGGTGGGGGCTTCACACTCAGTAAAATGACTGTTTAAACTTTTAATGTAGAAAGTGGAGAGTCTACATTTTCCAGAATGAAGCTATTTAGTAAATGAGTTCTGAGATTGGATGCATTTGGGCAAAATTACAGAGAGCAGAGTTAAAGCAGCTGCTTGACCCACACGACCTCTCAGAACTTCTGATTTGCCAAAATATGTGCCCCTGTAAAGTGGGTGTATTAGTCACAATTTCTCAGATCAGTTTTTTTGGGGGGATTAGGGGGAAGTGCCTGTTAACCTCTTCTGGCCAGTGGTATATGGATTAAAAATGGCCAGGATGGAAGATTTAGTGTGATAATCAGCCCATTTTCTGTGGAAAAGATACCATGTCATCAAGGAACCAATCAGGAGCAAGAACTTGCTGATACTCGGGACTACCTCTGTTCCCTCATGTGGATGCTTCTTCCTCATCCTTAGTCATCTGCACATCAGCTGTAGGTCTGGAGCTGGGCCTGCTAAGCAGAAGTGTGAGCTGAGGCTCATGAGCACCCTAAATTTTTTCCCTTCTTTATCCTTATCTCTAGTTCGTAAGAATGTCAGGCCATTTGGAGAGACTGCTGCTGAATGTGCTTGTCTCCATGTGGGGAAAATGAAACATTTTCCGCATCAAGCCCTGGAGGCTTTGGCAGCATTTGAGCCAATGGTCTCCACTCACAAGTGTTCATTTTATGTTTTTAAATGGTCTGAAGTGGGCCTCCTGGCCTTAGAGTGCAATGTCTAAGTGTTTGAGACAAGCTTTTTATCACCCCAAGGTTGCCACTGAGAGGGTCCCTGCACTGAGGGAAGGGGTGAGGAGAAATGACTCACGTCCCCAGCAAAGATTGCTCCCCGATTACAGTACAGAGAGCCGCATGATAGTCCCCATAAACCTTTCGGTTCAGCCCCTTTTATATTTTTGTGTGGTGAGAGTTTGGGAGGAGTGAGAATAATTCTGCAGGAACAAGTACCCATTGTCAGGCAGTTGTGGAAATGGAAGAGGCAGCAGGAGGCCTGACTGCAGCAGTTTAACCCAAACTGTGGCCAGAAACCAGGCTTGGCTCACAAACAGGACGTGATATAAGCTTTTAGGTGAGGCTGCAAGGCAGGTCTGTTTCAGGAAGGTCTGAAGAAGCAGGAATGTTTCAAGAAGCATCCTGCTTCTGCTTCTGCTCCTGCTCAAAATATTTAACAGCTATTAATGGCATGGAGCCTGACTAATCGATTAGAACATGCTGACTCTAAACTGTGCATATCTGGTGAATCTCAGTCCTGCTTATCTGCACGAGTCTTCTGTGTTTGTCTGTTTTCACTTGTTTCTCATCTCTTAAAACTTAGATCCAGGGTCCTGAGCTCAGATACCTGATAGTATCACTTCATCAGCCACAGCATTGGCATCTGGGATGTAGTAGGGAGTGGTGGGGATTGTGGCAACAGGAAGGACTGCGACAGTTTCCATTCAGCCCACTTGGCTGTCAAAATGTGAGCATGCGGGCTGGGTGTTGCCCTTTCTCTCCATTTTTCAAGAGGATCCAGCAATGTGGATTTATAATGTGAAATCTCCCTTTAAAAATGTTATATAACTGAAGTAAATTAAGCCAGAAAGAGAAAGAAAAATACCATATATCGTTTATATGTGGAATCTAAAAAAAAATTTAAAAGAGGAAACAAATGAACTTAATTACAAAATAGAGACAGACTCACAGACATAGAAAACAAACTTACGGTTACCGGGGGAAAGGGAGAGGGGAGGGATAAATTGGGAGTTTAGGATTTGTGGATATTAACTACTATATATAAAATAGATAAACAACAAGGTCTTACGGTATAGCACAGGGAGCTATATTCAATATCTTGTAATAACCTATAATAAAAAGAATATGGAAAGGAATATATGTGTGTGTGTATATATATATATACACACAAATACATATATATACATATATATATACACACACATACATACATGAATCACTATGCCGTACACCAGAAATTAATGCAACATTGTAAATCGACTACAATTTTTTAAAAATGTTATGTAACTGTATTCTCTTCCTACTTTTGCTACACTGAAATCTCACAAGATGAGTGGCTTGAAATAATACAAATAATACAAATAATACAAAGTTATTAACTTATAGTTCTGGAGGTCATTTGTCAGACATGGGGCTCAGTAGGCTAAAACCAGTGTGTGTGGGGCTCCGTCTCGTTGCCTCTTCCAGCTTCCGGAGGCTGTCCCGATTCTTTGGACCATGGCGCCTTCTTCTGTGTTCATGATCAGCCATGGTTGGTCAAGTCCTTCTCAAACTGCCATCTCTCCCCTTCTCTCTCTTCTGCCTTTTTGTACTTTTAAGGACCCGTGTGGTTATACTGGACCCACTCTGATAAGCCAGGATAAACTCCCTGTTGTAAATTCAGCTAATTAGCAACCGTAATTCCAGCTGCAACCTTTATTCCCCTTTGCCACGTAACCTACCATATTCTCAGGTTCCAAGGAATAGGACAGGGGCATCTTTGGTAGGGAGGGGGTACCTGTAATGCATATACCCAGTCAAGAATGCCCAGGGCTTAAAATACCTTCGACATCTCCTAGTGCCTAGCAGGATAGATAGATCTTTGTGGAGTGGTTGATGGCTGAGTGTCCGCCCCACAGAGGAATTGGATAGCAGTGCAGAAGAGAGATTCATTATAACAGTAGCTTTTAAGTTTATTTTATTCTTTAAAGATTTAAAGCTTTTTTTTCTTTTTTTACCTGTTGTCGCTTAATTGAAAAGCAGTCTTAGAATTTAACTGGAATGGGTGATTTATTCCTGTTTCTCTTTTTCTAAAAGACTAACACTAAGATCTTTCTATGAGGGATGAGTAAAATGATGCCTGTTTTCCCTTCATCTTTCTTCATATCTGTGGTCAACCCAGCCCGCCCACCTGCCCGCCAGCCAAATACCTGTTCCTTTTTCCACCTTTTCATCGCATCATCCATCTAATCAAACTTGGTTGGCTTTTGACAGAGGATTTGAGATTGCTTATGTAGGATCCATGTATAATACCACAAGAGGAAAAGGACCTAGATGAAGATATTAGGGTTCAAATCGGGGGGTGAGGCACTGTCCAAGTATCTTGGCCACGAGTTTGTGAGCAGATGCAGCATCTGGGTTGAAAGGTTGTTTCCTGAGAGCCTCCTAGGATCCAGGGGAAGAGGGGGCTGCAGCCCACTGAATCCATCAAAGAGGGTTAAGTCACCTAGCAGTGGTGGCACTACCAAGATGTCCAATCAGAAGCCACCTTTCTGTCCTTCCTCCTGCTGGAGAGCCGGTTGGGGCAGGAATAGCAACCCTGTGTCTTTGAGTCTTTGCTTTATTTGTAGGCAATCTAAAGCGAGAGAGTCTAAAGCATATTTACCAATATGCAAGGGAGTATTTAACTCATTTTTGGCTTTTATTTGGGGGGTACCATTAAGAGTAAGAAACGCAGCTCTCTGTCTTCACACATTACAGTCCTTGGCTCACGTTCCGGGAGAACCGGGGAACTTACTGAGCCGAGCGCTGGCAGCACCTTTGTGGGGCGGCAGCACTTGCGGGCCCTTCCCAGGTCAGCAGCTCCCGGGACGAAGCGCCGCCTCGGCTTCCGCGGCTCTCACTTTACCCGGTGCCCTTGATGCGGTGCCGACTTGTCAGGATTCTCGTAAAATTCCTTGGCGATGGCTTCTTCTGTTCTCTTTATTTCCTTAAGTGAACATCTGTCTAATTGTTCACCTCCATTGCTTTAGTGCTTTCCTCATGCTTTCTCTCTTTCCAGACAATAAACTTTATTTTCTTCATAAGAATTCAGTCTACGCAAGGGTATTAGGCAGCTTGTTTGCACCTTTTAATTTCTGGATGGTTTCCAGGGAGGCTCTTTGCAGTGGTTCCAATGGGTTCATCTGTGAATCGTGGAAGACAATGCGGCATTGTGTGGGTTTTTATCAGTTACCTTCTGTTTGTAAACATCTGTTTGGAAATGTTTGCTGGTGCCCACACTGCCCCCCACCCCACCAGAAATGAAGGGGCACATCTCTTTTTCGCTTGGTTTAGGAATAAGACTGAGTGTCGGGTGATTTTTTTTTTTTTTTTGATGGGGTCAAGTGCACAGGTATGTGACTATTGAACCGAAACCCCTAGACTTCACACATATTGCCAGATGGCTTTGGAGAGGGAGTGAGGCACTTTATTTCATTAATGGCCATGGCACCGGGTAATCCGCTCATCAGTGCAGTTTAATTTTGGTGCTGATGATGATGTACTGAGACACTGTGTAAACCAGCAATTACATCTGGAAAACATTCCCATTTTTGAAGAGACCATTATTTTTCATATGCCTAAAACTACTCAGCAAGCCACTTTCTTTTTACTTTTTATTGCATTCTAGACTTAATCTTTCTGAATTATTTATTCTTTTATCTTTGCCAATAAATATATGGGTTTTTATTTTTGACTCAGTGCAAGCATGTTCTTATTTAAACTCTGTAAGCTGTTTAAATGTTTCAGTAATTATTGGTAATGTTCCTTTCCAGTTCTGTTCAGTTACATTTATGTTTTTTCTTTTTCATGTTTTTGTGTTTTCCTCCACGGCCTATCTTTAAAAAAAAACCTTTTGATTATGGAAATTTCAAATATATTCAACAATAAAGCAGATAGGATGATAATGAGCCCCTGGCTGCCAGTCACTCTGCTTCAACAATTAGGAAACTGGCTTTCTCTGTTCAGTCATTGTTCCTGTGTGTGTGTGTTGGGTGTGTGTGTGTGTGTGTACATGTGTTTATATACACATATGCATGTACACATTTTTTCTAGTGTATGTTGTATGTTGGTTTATGTTTTATGTGTTCAAGTGAAATTTTGTTTAAAATAAGAGTAAAACCCATCAAAGTAGATTCAAAGCTCCATAATGAAACACTTGACTTTCTTGTGTATTTATTAATGTGTGAGAGAATTGTAGTCCCGGGCTGGGAAGGAGGGGGCATCGTGCATCTCCAGTTCATGTTGTCTTGCTACCCGAAACCTCTTCTCCAGTGGGCAGAACAAAGCAGAAATAGGGGCAGAGCAGTGGGGCAGAGAGATGCTCCATGGAAGACTATCATGCTGAAGTAAAAGTGCCCATGCATGACGTGCAACATGAATGGGGCACTTTGCCCGATCAGAGGTTAGGTGGCTGATTTCTAAATGAAACTTGACTATTTATGGTGATGTATATCTTTGCCTCAATTCCATTTGCATTTTCGGAAACCTGATTATAGAGATACAGGAAAGGGTTTTTAGAATGCTGAGGAAAGAGTACACTTGGGATGCTTTCCTGCATCAGAAAGACTCTGCTGTCTCTCCCTTGAGGCAGATATGACCTGAATGGCCTCTGGTTTGAATCGTGGCACAAAAGTCCCTGATACCTGACATTACTCCCTGTGACAGGAAGCACATGGGTTGCTGGGCGGTGGGGTGGGGGTGGTCCTCTGGATGGTGTTGTAATGACAATAAGGAAATCACTGGTAGAGAGAGAATGCTAGATTCTGCTGGGACCTTGCTTTGGAAGGACCGCAGACCACCTATTTCCCAACACACACACACACACACACACACACACACACACACACACACACACACACGACTGTGGAAAGACAGGGAACCTTCACTGAGCCATCTTACTCCTCGGTGCATGGCCACCTCTCTTCCCATCAGTGCTTGTATTTTGGTTAATTAATCTGTGTGTATAAGAGGGTGGCATGGTCTTTTCAATCTGTAACCTCATTGAAACACTGTCTTTGTGACATTATCCTAACCTTGATTTGGGGCATAGGATTGAACATAAACAGAACGTGTCTGGGGACACCTTTATGGAATATTTATTCCATGCTAAACCTTTCCACGTGTCATCCTTAATATTCAACACAGCTTTGTGGGGTTGGAGACATGATTGTCACTGTTGTCGTTATGATGGTTAGTATTACCCATGTTTGCTGTGATTATCGCTCACCTGCCCGTCCAGGCCTGGTGTGAAATGCTTTGTACTCACTGTCTAATTGAATGCCCAAGAGTCTTGCTAGGGATGTGTAATTACCCCATTTCACAGGGTCTTGGAGAGTTCGGTGAGTTCCCCAGCATTACATAGGTAACTGTGGTGGAACTCGGATTTGAACTTGATCAGACCTGATTTCTCTGCCTGTGGTTTCTGACCAGGGGAAGCACTGATCCCAAGAAAGTCAGTGCTTATTTCCCTCATTGTTGCCCAGGCACCTGGGGGTTTATTTCCTTGAGGGGTTCAGATTTTACATAAGGGCCGGGCAGAGTCCACATGCATGCACCACACACAGTATTAACTTTTTCCTTTCATCTTTCTGGGTTCTCTTGGAACTACTTCTTTACTTTAAAAAAAAATTATGTGCACAGTAAAATTTTAAATAATACAGAAAAATCTAAATGACAAATCTCTTCCCTTTAAACATCCATTAAACATTAGTCCTCTTACCAGAAGATAATCTCTTCTGTATTCCAGGAAAAAATAAAGCCTACGCCAGCTGTAAATTCATTCGTGTATATTATATATTCACATATAATATATATCTATTTTGTCAAATTAGAACTCTGCTAATGATTTTTTTCCTGATTGAAAAATAACGTTATTATTTTGATAAATTTCACAAGTGCAGTTACATACACGTAAATAAGGAGTAAGCACTTCTGTCTCAGAGGCAGTCACTGGTACGTTTGTCTCTTTCTGTCTTTTCAAAATTCAAATATGTGTATCCATATTTTTGAAAATTACTGTCTCTCTGTGGTCTGATTTTTTTCCCCCCTAACATATTTTGGCCATCTTTTCACGTCAGTAAATACTCTTTGGCAGCACAGTCCTCGTGACTCTACATTATGCCTTCATGACTTTTGAAATGAATCCCTTACTGCTGGGCACAGATGCTGTTTTCAGTTTTTCACAGTCACCAGCAAGGCTGCTGATCTACCTGGTCCAAGTGAGGCTTTTAAATGTAAGCTGATCACTCTTCTCCAGAAAGGTTGTTCCCATTTACACTCTTTTTTTTTCCAGTGGTGCCTGAGGGCCTCTTTATCTGCACCTTTATCATCACTGTGTATTTATCATTTTCTAATGATTCCTGTTACTCACTGAATGAGCATGCATTTGAGTGAAAGCGGAGAACACTTGTCCCAGTATCCGTCTCAACTTTAAAAATACTTGAGCAAAAGCTTTGAATATTTCGCATAGAAACCTTTAAAGCTCTCGGACTAATTTGCAATGGATGGCGTACAAATTGTGTTTTTTTTGCTGTGCTTAATCCTTATTAAAGCAGTAATCATTTAGAGCCTTAGAGCCCCAAAACTTCTGTAAGAAGCACACTTAGAAAATATAAGGGATCGATAGTTGGTCCTGGGGAAATAAATGAAACAACTTTTTTGTCTGTTTTAAAGTCGCCTTGGGGGCTGAAAGATAGAAAGATTTTAAATGAGCTAGATTGTGAATTTCTCAGCATCTCATAGCTTATATTATTGAAACAGGATTTTAAAAATACAGTTGCCTTCAAGTTCTCAAAAGCTGGAGAGATGCATATAGATTACTTTTCTAAAATAGCTTGAATTTTCACTGGGTGTGGGGCAAAAAACTTCTTAAAAGATACAGGAATGTGCCTGAGAGGCCCTGATTTTAAGAAGCTCATAATTTGATGTGAGAAACACATGAAGAAGCAAAGACTCTGCTAGACTCCCTGTTTCCCACAGTGGGAGACAAGCATGGTCAACCTGGAGTGAAGAAGGGATGCTTCCCGGAAGAGGTGATCGCTGCTTTCATTTTGGTTTATTGCTGCAGAAGCATAAGGACTTTTTTTTTTATTTTTAATTTTTTAATGGAAGTATAAGTGATTTACAGTGTTTCAGGCATATAGCAAAGTGATTCAGTTATACATCTATCTATCTGTCTGTCTATTCTTTGTCAGGTTCTTCTCCATTATGTTACAAGATACCAAATATAGTTCCCTGTGCTATAGAGAAGGACCTTGTTATCTATCTTATGTATAGCAGTGTGTATGTATTAATCCCCAATTCCCAATTTGTCCCTCTCCCAGGGACTTAATTTTGTGATTCGAATATTGATAGTATTTGGTGGAAAGGGACCCTGCTCATTTTGTAAACTTTTGTTGCTTCAGTATCCAATCATCAGTAAATCCTTTTAAATGAGCTTATGAGTTACTGGTTCCTGGAATTTTGGATTTCAGGATCCAATAAACTTTTTCAAAAGAAAACAAAAACCAGGACACCAACTGAGGCTTGCCAAAGTGTTTCGTTCCCCGTAGAAGAACAGCAAATTAGCAACAACAAAAATCAACAAAGTGTAACAACGTGCTCTGGTCAACAATCAACACTGTAAAAGAAAGGGTATGTTAACATGGGAGCACCAACTCCAAAGGACAGCTGTTTCATTTTATTTTATCAACTTTTTTTTCAGAATAATTTTAGGCTTACATAGATGTTGCAAAAATGTACAAGGAGTTTACGCACCTTCCCCTAATTTTTACAAATCACCTAACCCTAATTATCAACACAGGAAAGTGACATTAGTATGTGATATTAACTACACTGCCTTACTCAGATTCTACCAGTTTTCCATCAGTGTCTTCTTTTTAGTGCAGGATCTGGTCCTGGGACCCATCTTATCTTTAATTGTATGTCTTCTTGGTCGCCTCCCATCTTTGACAGTTCCTCGTTCCTTCCTTGTCCTTCCTGATCTTGAGACTTAACTGCATCTGATATTTTTGCTACAATTAGATGTGAGTTAAAGCAGAATTTGGCAAAAGCATCCTAGGAAAGATGGGGTGTCCCTATTAGGGCATCATGTCCAGCAGTACATGATGTTGGGACGTCTTTCCCTGGTGACATTAACGGTGATGTCACCTTGGTCATTTGGTTAAGATGGTGTTTGCTGAGTCTCTCTGTCGTCATGTTGCTAATTTTTTTCTTTGTAATACTTAAGTATTTGGGGAGAGGCGCTTTGAGATCATGCAAACATTCTCTTTCTCCTCCAGCATTCACACACTGACTTTCAGCACCCACGAACAGATCGCACCTGTAGCAGTTACTACAGTGGTGTTTGACGGTGATTTTGTATTTCTCGCATCGCTTTCTCCATCTGTTAATTGGAATTCTTCTGAAGGGAGAGTGGTCTCTTCTCCCCCACTTGTTGATTGATTCAATTATTTAAATTCTGTTGGTATAGATTCATGGGTCTATGTTTTGTTCTATAGTTATAATCCAGCTCTTTCATTATTTATTTGGTTGCTTAAATTGTTGCAGCTTCTGGTGGACCCTCTTTTTTTAGGACCTCCTGCTTGGCCTCTGGGGCGGGCTGCTGTTCTGACTGAGTGCATTTCCCTTCTCCCTGCGTTTCTCCTTGCTCCCCACCTTTGGTTTCATGTCACCACAGGCTGGTGAAAACAGAGGGCTGCCATTTGGATCATAGTGGCGTACAGAATGGAAGGGAGCTCATGGGAACCTGCCTAGTGCTGCATCTGTGTCTTGTCCCCACTTCCCACTCCGCCCTCCCCACCTCTCCCCCAGGGAACAATAAGAGAAGATACAAGAAAGTAGTGATAGGGGTGTGAATTAGGATAAAGAAGGAAGAAACTGTCATGGTATTGCAGGAAAGGCTGTTACTTCTTTTAGAGTTGAAAAGGATGGTTTCCAGGGAGCAGCCCCAGTTGAAGAATAATAAACCCAGTTCATCGAGAACTTACTGTGTGCCAGGCAGGTGCTGGGCCATCCAGGCTACAAGCATCATCTTATTTCATCCTGCCACAATCTAACTGTGAAGGAGACAGTAATATTATGTTTCCACAGGTGGAAAAGTGATGTTCCAGGGTTCCAAGAGCTCAGATTCCATTAAGGAGGTGGTGGGGTCGAGACCGAATCTTGTTCCCTGAATCCTCCTTCTCACTCCTCCTGGCAGTAGTTCCAGGGGTAGGAGAAAAGAGTTCCTGCCTGTCCTCTCCACTCCCCACTACAATGATCTTCTCTATCTATTATCAGGAAAGAACTGCTTTACCCTGAGGTCATCACTGGGATTGTGTGTGTGTGTGTGCGTGCACGTGTGTGCACGTGGTTCTTCACCCTTCGATGTAATCTGTACATTTAAGTGATTACAATTAATAATTACACTGTAATATGTTTAAGTATTCCTGTCTTATCTTTCTAAAATCTTGCTTTTAGAGTGTGTAAGTGTGGGGAGGTGTAACTTGCCGTGATTTCACAAGAAATCTGCATCCCTGAAGAGAAAATGGTTCTCTTTCTACTGAGACTGCTTGGCCACCAGCTTGCATTTTGTTGTGCTCGCCCTCCTGTATTTCCCTTCCCTCAACCTGTCAGACAAACAGGCTTGGACTCTGGAAGAGATCCTGGCCACACCAGGAGATCCAGACCCTCCAGCTCACAGCTGAGACGTTGGAGGTTCCCACGTGGGCAGGTGCTTGGCCAGGGTTGCATAGGGAGCTAGGGGCAGAGCTGGACTGGGCGGCCGGGGTGTGGACTCCAGACCCCCCCGCTCTGGTGCTGCCATCTTGCCTCGGTGCTCACTCATGAGTGCCTGTCGCTTCTGCCAACATCTGACTGACCAAGTGGATGAAAGGAGCTCTACAGAATGGCCTCTTAATAATAAATGCTTACATTTTCTCTTGGCCCCAGGCCATGTCCCCCCTCGCAATCTTGTGTTCAAGGTTGAACATTCCTTCGAGTTGGTGAGCTTGCCCTTACTGGCCTGTGGATGTCGCTCTCCATCCATCAGCCTCCTTTCCAGGGACGCTGTTTGCAGCACAGACTATGATTTTATTTTGGGTTTGGATATACTGATTACATTTTAGCTCCTGGTATATTTTCTTACCTGTGACAGCCATTAAATTTATTTTAATAGTTACTCTACCCTCCTGATAGCCAGTAAAGGGGGAATTGGATATTGTCTATCAATTGGCTAGTCTGTGGACTAAGGCTGTATCTAATTACAAGGCATTGTATCAGTTCTGATTTATTAACCATTTACTGTGCTTCAGAGAAGGTTTTTCAGTTGCCCTATTCAGCCGGGATATAGCTTTCCAGGAGGGCAGGGTGCCCGGAATATCACTGATCTTACAGTTATTACTTTGTGTCATATATAATCTTGTTTTTTCCCTCTAACAAATAAATCTTTGGGACTCCCTGGAAAAAAAAAAGAAAAACATTTGTGGTTACAGTATAATAAAAATAAACCGTTTGTCGTGACTGCAGCCGACATTTATCAGCCTGTTTGTGGGTGCGCTTTCTCTCTCTCTATAATACAGAACATAATTTGTCACTTTGTAAATACATTCCAGTCTAAATCCCTGCCAGCATCTGTTAGTGTTTGAAGGATTAATGTGCTACCCTGTGTATGTCTGCACTTGCAGGGAACAGTGTAGCATATGATTAGAGATCTCGGGAGAACAGGAGAGGCAGGCGTTTTCTCTGCCTTTTCCTACGCATGTGGTCTTTCTGGCCTTTTCCTGATTTTTCTCATCTGTGTCATGTTCTGCTTAGGTGTTGGGAATTTCATCATTTGCAAGGACTCCATTAGTTTTCAGTATTCCTTCTCTCTTTTGTAGAAATGGTCATAGGAATTGTAGTCTGGATGCACCATGGGTGAACCAGGACAAATAAGTCGGGGTCTTTTAGACTCAGGTTCAAATCCTCCCTTCACCTGACTTACATCAAGTGTTTAAATTTCCATTTACTCACAAAATGAAGATGCAAAGACCTACCTCCTAAAGGTACCGAGGGTGAAGAAGGAAATCTTAATGTCGAGGCTAAGTGCCCAGCCGAGAGCCTGGCCAGGGGTAGCTAGGGGGCAGGGTGTGTGAGCCACCTTTCATGGTTGTCGAAGCCATTGCTTTTCTTGACTCATCCATGACACTGCACGTGTCAGTGGGAAGATCCTAGTGTCATGTGCCAGGGGCTGGTTATGATTCTGTTCTGTTCTGTTTCTCACCTTGTTAGTTAATGGGGTTTGTATTTGTTTGGAAACATTTCTAACCCTGTAAATCAGGTGCTTGGAGGGTTCTTGGCCCAGAGAACATTCTGCCAGTAAACAGCTGTGGTGCTCAACAAGGCGTGGTACTGACTCTTGGCAAGATGGAGGGATTTAAACCCTTCAACACTGGCAAAATGATTTAGATACCTTCTAGAAGGGCCATCCTTGCTCTCCCCGGCAGAAGGCATGAATTCCCCTGAATCATGATAATGTGGCTTGTAATTTTTCTTACTTTAGGTAACGGCTGTAGTCTCTCAGTTGCCCTCAATCTCCTGCTGCCATTTGGATTAGAAAAATCCCAGGACATGGAAGAGATGGCCTCACTAGTAACTCTTCTGTGAGCAATCTCATTATTTCATGTTTTCATTGTTTTGGTTTTTTGCGTGTACTTATGCCTGTCCCACCCAAATGGTTACCCTTACCCAAACTGTGTTTCTACAGTTTCAACTCTCTTCTCTGCAGTAAAGAAAGTGTGTAATTCTCTCTTCATTAAGAGAAGCGTTGCTTTGTTTTGTTTTTGGATTTCTGCAATATAAATGCATATAAATGAGACAGAAATATGCTTATGTGCCCCGTGGCCAAGATGGGGCTTCTGATTTGATGCTTGTTGTTAGGATTCTGGAGAGAATCTTTAGCAGACCTGGGTATATATCTTTGAGCCCAATGAAAAACTGATCTTTGCATCCTAAATGTCCAAGGGTTGGTATGCTTGGAAAATGTCTGAGAACCTCTATTTCAGTTTTTTTAACAGGTTTTTATAAACTTACAGAGTTGCCAAAATATTTTTCAAAAAGGTTCTTTGTTTAAGCAGACATGTGGAATTGTAGGAACCATTTAGTGCTGATACTTACAAAGCATGATACTCCCCAAATTTAGGTTATTTAATAGGAGAGATATATTGCAAGGAGCAATGTTTACAGATACTAACCACCCAGTCCTTGTACCCACTGCTTGGGACTCTATGCCGTGTGTTAGTTAGCATCTTTATCAGATGGCCCATGTGATCAAACAGCACACACTTTAAGGCATGGTATGGTGTTCTTTTTTCGTCTACATTCGGTGGGATCTACAAATAATGCTAATTGCAAGACTGTCAAAAACTTCAGGAAGCGGACCCATCTTTCTTGACTCTTGCCTTAAAACAGGATTCAGCAAACTGTGTCCTGCCAGGAAGAAACCCAGCCCTGCCCCTGTTTTTGTAAATAAAGTTTTATTGGAACACAGCTACACCCATTTGTTTACGTTATCTGTGGTGGCGTTTGCTTTCATAATGCAGAAGTTGAGTAGTTTGTATGGCTGGCAAAACCTGCAATGCTTACTGTCTGGCCCATTAGAGAAAAAGTTTCCCTTTCTAGAGGACTTGTGGCCATTTGGAAAGAAAAGTCTGTTTCACTAAATTAGAGTGAGCAAGTGGTTAAATGAGTATCTTATTTCCACACATATGGAAACATTTCAAATTACACATGAATTTACTTATCAAACTTGGTTCATCCAAAGCCTGAGGGGTGGGACGAGGGGAGAGGTGGAAATTAGCTGGTTTTTTTTTAATCATAAAGTTACAATTTTCATGGTCAAAATAAAACAAAAAAAAATGTTAAAGGCTTTGGGTTCATGGAAAGAACAACAAAGAACAACATTCTTGGGAGTAAAGTATGTTTGGCCTGCACCATAATCTCCTGGATTTAGGGATAATTTCAGGGTTGGGAAGAAAGTTCTGGCACAGAGACAGGAGTGCTATCTTGTAAGGAGAAATGGCTTATCAGAGTGGCTGGAATCCCAGTTCTGCCAGCTACTAATTATATGATTTTCAAGCAGATTTTTTAATACTTTCTCAGCCTTTGTGTATAACACACAATAATTAGGTCTACTTTGTAAGGGCTCAGCAGGGTAAATGTGGCAAAATCCATAATCCTCCCTTTTCTGATTAGTATCTGCCAGAGAGTAAGTCCTCACAAGTGTTTAATTAACACTGAGTGTTTGCCTCTTGGACTAGATTTTGTAAATGTTCACAGGGAAGGAAGTCTAAAGGTCCTAGATATGTAATGAAAGGTGACACTTAGGTTAAGTAGAAAATGTGACCCTCTGCTGTAACACCCCCAAATCCTTCTGGGGGGCTGCATTGTGGACCTGATATCCCAAAAAGGAGTGCAGCCTCATAAAGCTGGCTTTCCTGGAGAAAAAAGGACCAAATGTACCAGGTCCTCTCTTTACAGAGACGTGAGCTCTGGCCACCCCGTCACACTGTAAGCAGTGGCGGCTCTGCCTGTAGAGAAGATCTGTATCGTTGAAGCCAAAGGGAGGATGCTGCCTGTAAATACTGAAGAGGCAGGGAGAACACACGCATGCCATTCCAAAGTGGCTCTAATGGACATTTGTAAGGTGGTGTCCCCCGCGCTTCCCCTCGCCATCATCATGCCACCTGAGATGCTCAGCTGAAAACATGCAGTCTGTAACTTTGCTGACTTTTAACAGAATTACCCAATGTGATTCATTCAGCCCTTTTGGCTACAAGAGAGTAGACCATGAGCAGGTCGGATATGAATGTGGCCACGTGCCGATGCCCGACTGAGCATGCTCGGGGCACTGAGCGGACAGGGACATCCGTTCAGGGCTTTGAGTCTGCTTGCATGCCCTGGCCTCACTCCTCCACTCCTCCCGGACCCTGCCCTCCCTCACCTGACTCTTTCCCTGAATCTCTCTCAATCTCAGTCAATCTGTCTGTCTGTCTTTCTGCCTCTCCCTCTTTCTCTCTACTCAGTAGCAGCTACTGTGATGCTCCCTGGACTAAAGGGCTTGGGTGGAGAAGCTGAAGGCGTAACCTGATACATGCTACCGGGCTGAGTTATTTGAATTAATTTACAAGTTGTAATAGGCTGTTGTCTCTCCAGGACGTTTTCAGGCTTATTGTATGTGGTTTGGGCTCCAGAATCAATTGGGTTTTTCAACTCTGTAATGTCCCAAATTTCATCTCGGCTTGTGGACTGCGTGATACTTCTTCCCTGGTAAAAGCAGCCTGGAGCCGTCAGCTGCCCTGACATCCTGGCTCTTCCCCTGGGCTTCACGCCTGGTTGGTACTAGATCTGCCCTTCAAGTTAGGAGCGAGAAGAGTGTCATCAAATGATTTCCCATAGATGACACAGATTACAGGTCCACATTGGGTGCCCCAGTTGACTGGTGACTCAAGCCCACTTAGTGAATAAACTATCCAGGCACCTTTCACCTCCTGGCCTCACTATCCCCTAAGAAATCATTATAATGTGCATTCGTCATGTGGAGGGAGAAGGAATATGGGGACCCCAGATCCCATGACAAGTAGCCCAGGGGTGACACACTCTTCCACTCGCAGGCCATTGGTGGAGACACAGAGGCCCTGTGCCCCACAGTGCAGGCTGGGAATTGTAGTCCCCAGCTGGTCAGTCTCTGCTCAGCACAATCCCAAACTGTGGAACCCGCAGGGCTGGTTGGGGAGATGCTCGTTCTTTCTGTCTGCACTATCTGTGTTACACAACATAGAGGTAATTTTAAATTCTAGTCTGTTGGTTTCTGCCGCTAATGTGTGACTTTAAGTCTACTTATATTTCTTGTGATTATGGATGTATTTGTACTAACTTCTGAATTTTATCTTGTGTTTCCTCTCTACCAAGTGTTTTCCTTCCTTTCTAATTTTAATTCTTTTTTTAGATTGATCCAGTGCATCCCACGCATCATTTTTTTTCCTTCCCTGCTGGTGCTGCTTTGGAAGCTTAACTAACTAACTAACTAACTAACTAACTAACTAACTAACTTCCTTTCTCCTCCTCTCCCTCCTCCTCCCTCCGTCTCCCTTTTCCTCCCTCCCTCGCTTCTTTCCTTCTTTCCATCCATCCTTCCTTCCTGCCTTTTGACAGTTTTCTTTCTTCTTGAAATGCTCACATACACATATAAATTTTCTACTACAAAGTATAATGCTATTTAGTGTTTCTATCATTTAAACCAACAAAACCAGGTGATACATGAATTAATGGCTTAGTGAAACCCCCTCCCAAAAAAAACAAAACAAAACAAGCCAAATTCCGTTACTGTTGTTTCAGTTCCTCCTCCGGTTTCTTTTCAAGAGTGATTCATGTGGTCCTGTAGCTAATACAGAAGTTGCACACTATTTGGGGATAGCGTGCCTGTGCTGTTTTCTGTCTGTGTAACTGTATTGAGTTCTCAGCTTTTCTGCCTTTCTGGGTGTTTTGTTTGGAACCTGTTAGAGGCTGCTTGGGCAGATGTCACTTGAAGTAGGAAATCTCATTTTTCCCTGAAGCATATTTTAAAATATCTTTTCTGGTTCATCTGTTGAATATCCTGCTTTGCGTCTGCAGAACCTCTGGAAGATTTCTCTCTTTGGATTCATCCATAAATTAAAAATAATTGTTGTGGTCACTCCTCAGGTGTGATGGTACTGTTACATGCTTACTGTGTGCTCTGCACACCAAGCTCACATCCGTCATCACGCAGTGTGGCCAACCTCTGTGGAGCAGGCCCTCACCCAGCCAGTCTGAGGCACTGGGACAGATGCCTGGCTTTCCAAATGGCTTATGGGAAATCATCGTTGCCAACATCACTAGCCGACTTTGACTTCTGCTGACAAATCTGTCCCCAGTTTGGTGGCGTGTTGTATATTCATTCATTCATTTTCTAAATTAAAGTCTGCCTTGAAAACCTACTCTGTGGTGCTCACTGTGCACCAGGCATCAAAGACGGAGTTATAAAACTGCCCATTTTAATTTACTATAAATGTCAATGTGAATTATTGGTTGTTTTGGGTTTTCTTGCATAGTCTCCTGCAGTGTTCTTGGGAATGGAAATTGCTGTACCCTTTTTGGAGGATGCCCAGCACAGATCTATCAAAATTTAAAGTGTGGGTATCTCTTGACCCAGCAGCTCTGCTTCCAGAAACTTATCCTATAGAAAAAAAATCTTCTACTGCAAAACATAAGTATTGCAGCATTGCTTTTAGCATCAAGAACCTGGAAACTACATAAAATAATGTTAATTATAGCAGCATCAACAGCTCACACAAACAACATATCTGTCTGAGGTGCTTCTCACGAATTCTCTCATTCAATTCTCACAGTAATCCCAAGGAGAGGGTTCTTCTGTTATTTCTGTTTTTACAGATAAGGAAAGTCAGGCATCAGGAATTTAAGTAAAAAGTTCACGTAGCTAGTGCAGCATGGGGAGGGCTGAGGGCATCAGTTTTAATAAATGATTGCCCTCCAATGGGCTAAACGTCCTAGTTGGAAAGAACTTGGATAGAGTTCTGTTTAGATGTATTCAACTGTGTGCTAATTGGGAAAAACAGATTATAAAATAACACATGAAGTATGATACCATGGTTGTAGAACTACATTGTTGCACAATGTTTTTTTTAAAATAAACTATCTTATAAAATTTATATTTAAAATAGAATTTTAATCTCTCTTCTCACAAAACAGCATTTAAAACATGATACATTTATCTCTCTAGCAGATTTGATGTTACTCTTTTACACACAATGCTCAATTTCTAATTGTTTTGTATGGAGAACCTACTCTCAATGAAGTCAGTTTATTTTATCAGAAGACATTTCCCTTTAATCTTAAAGAGTACTTTTTTAAATGAAGGCACCCAACAAGAGCTACTTTCAGATGGTACAGAATTTCTTATTTCTTGAAGTCTCTGTGGTTGACCACCTCTTCATTAGTTACCTGCAAGCAAGACCCGTCCCATTTTACTAGCAACACCACTGAAGGAACCAAGAAAAGCTTTACTAATGATCACTTGGCTTGCCTCACTGTTGAAATGAAGCACTTTACAGTCTTTGTGGCAGCAGACTATTACTTGTCCACGGTTCATCTTGATGCCTCAATGCCGGGGCAAGCACAGTGTTTTTGCGTGTTTAGAAAATGTACTCTGGAAAGATTTGCATCAGACTGTCACTCTGTTTATGCTGGGGCAGTGGGTTCAGGAGACTATTTTCACTTTATACATTATCCACTTCTGTATTGTTTGTCCTTTCGTCAGCAGGCCAGTTTTATTTTTATAAATAAGGATCTGTTTAAAAAGCTGAAGCCCACTTAGGGTGAATCACAGTTCCTTTTGCCAAACTAACACATGCAGCTTTAGCACTCTTGCCTTTGGGGGCCAGCTGCAGGATGTCTGGCAGCATTCCTGGCCTCTGCTCTACCCCGTAAATACCTGTACACCCGTCCAGTAAGCTGTGGCCACAAGAAATGTCTCCACATCTTGCCGGGTATCCCCTGGGGATAGAGTGGCTCGGGTTGAGAGCCCCTCAGACAGACGCTGGCCTGTCGTTGTGTGTTTCTCTGAGGCTCTTTCAAATCTCACGGGTCTTTCCTGTAGAATTCAGAGCCCTTTCACCCAGACCAGGCGGATCTTGTTTTTCTCTCTGTTCCATTTAACTAACCACCATTGACCTGTCCTCAGGTAACAGGCCCCACATCTCTGGGTTTTAAACTGTGCACCTCTTTCTGAATCTTGGAGGGGGGCACTGACTATTCTTTTACCAACAACTTCCCCAAAGTAGGGGGTTCCAGTGCTTAACAAGTGTCCCATTAAGAACCCGGCTATTAGTGATTCACAATACGTAGACCGTTCCTGTTGAGGGTATAATTATACAATAAATTAGCTGATGTCCAGTCCGTTGCCTTACAAGCACATCGCTTGATGTTCCCAGTACTTACATAAGATAGAGGGCCTGTTTATTAAGAGTCTTCAACTGTGTATAAAACTGGAACAGTCAAAAGTAATGGTGTCTGCTGAAGGATTCTTTATCATAGGAATTTACCTTTAGTCATCTATTATTTATTTCAGCTATTTTATATGCCATTATAATAAATATTATGACAGAGAAAGCTTTTACGCTTCAACTTATTGTACTACTCTTTACTTGCCTGCAATCCTTCAGGAAAATGTAACCATGCTTTACCTATAGTTAACATAAATCATCACTTACATTAGAATGAAAAATTCACTATGGAAAAAAAAAAAAGGCTCTTTCTTCAATAGCCAGGCATAAATGCACAATCATGTTGACTGCCAAGCTCCCGTGCCATTTGCTGTCCTTCCTTAAACTGTGTTTAAGCTGCAAAGTGAATGCACTGCACAGAGAAATTGGAAGGTTTTCGAATATTTTCACTCTCTTGTTAGTTTCCGGCAAGATAAGCATTTTTTAATCCAGAGTGCAAAGTATTGCCAATTACTGTCTAAGCATTTTTAATAGTTTTGCTTTTACATGGCATGTAAATCATACACCAAATTAAATAAGCTGTTACCTGGTGCAATTTCTCCTTGAATCAGCCTCACAATTACCTGTAGATATCAATACAGTTATTTTATAAACTGAGTTCCAGCAACACAAGGCAAACATTTTGACCTGTATATAATGAAGAAAAAGTTGTCACGATTTTCTTGTTAGTGATGTTTGTGTATTTTTTTGGTGGGGGGAGAACAGAGCTGGGGGGCACTTGTAGGGGCTCAGGAGTCTCAAGACTGATGCTTGATGATTGATCTGAAGGTCAGAAATGAGAAAAATTAGTCCCATCCTTCAAGGCTCTACGAAAAGTCCAGGGCTTTGTTAGAGATCATTTTTGGTTTGGTTCTGCATTTCGAAGTGTGGACTCTCTCTAAGAGCATTTCTCTTGTTAAATGCACAGTGGTAGACAGACTGGTACCGATGCGTAGAGCCATAGAAAAGACTCTTAAACTCTGCTTTCTCCTTGGGTACCCTATCAGAAAGAGCATTTATCAGTGCATCTTTTAAATCTTTAGGCTTGTCAAAGATGGGGCAAACTCCCCACCAGACTTGCTCACCATGCTGGTTTGGGTTGTTCCACTGAGAGGTATAAGACCCAAAAGTAGATGCAAGTATCCGTTTACTCCCGCGTTTCCCAGCGAAGATGCTGCCCCCGTGGCCACCACTAACATCACTTAAATAATACTGGAGAAATTAGTGTTGTGAAGCCCCACATAGGATATTGATGAAATTATTAAACCAGTTTACTTAGGTCGGTATTGTAGTTCAGTGAATAATGTCACATCATATGCTCCGCGCCAGTGTCTCTTGCTGTTGTAAATGTGACAACTCCTATTTAAGGTTTCAGAACACAAAATCAGGACCGAGCGTCTGTAAAGTGGAAGGGTGAGAGGCATCAGCATAACGCAATTAAGGCCCATTGGATTAGAATTTGCAGGGTGCCATTAGCAATAAGCTCTGAATGTAGATTATTGCCTGGGTTACATTTTCTCTTTCAGCAGTCGGCTTCTCTTGTAAATTCTAAATGCATAAAATAAATATGACGTGAAATAGACACAAACCAGAATGGATAGAGGATGTTAATTTCTTGATAGCTTCTTGGTGTTACATGTTGAAGACCATGATGACAGGGATATTCCAGGGAAGACACGAGTGCTTGAACGAGCCACATCTCAGGTGGAAACCCGGATCCGTGTCTTACTCAGCTGTGCTGCTTTAAACTGTATCAGCCTCTGTTTTGTAGTCTGTGAAATGGGAGAAACAATATGTGTGTCAAAAGATTTTTAAATTACTCTTAAGTGAAAAGTAAATGCCAAGCACATCTAGGTGCTCATTAATTTTTCAGCTTTTGTTGTCAATAAACATATGTAAGTGAGACCTTTTTTCCAGGGAAACCCTGAAAGAAAGTCTTCTGTAAGTGTAAGAGAGGACAGGAGGGTAGGCACACATCAAATCCACATGGATTGGCACCTTCCAGTGAGAATACACAACCCAGGACTGCCTGAAAATCCTGAGCCTCAGTCCTGCATTTCCATACGCTACACCCACTCCATCGAGGAGAATTTCCTCTGGGCCTATTGGAGGCCCGGCTCCCTGCTCCCACTTATTCAGCTGGCTCTCTCCATCCTTCCATCTCCAGCATCCGTGCCACGCTCTCCTCTTTTTGACCAACTCAGAGGTGGCCCTTGCAGCACAATGTATGGAAGAGCTGCTCTCACCTGCTGCTGAACTAGGATTCTGTGGAAAGTCTGCAGTGGGAGGCTTTGGTTGGGCTGAGTGGAGGAAGCAGGCTCAGGCACCCGATGTGAGTCTTAGCAAGTGCATCCCCTTGAGTTCACTGACCAAGACCCATAGCATACAACTGCTAGGTTCCCAGACCAGCTACTTTGGGTTCATGGCGGGGAGAAATCGGATAGTGGGAAAAACTCAATGATGTACTCTCAGCTACCTCACAGGCAGTTAACAGTTAATAATCATTTTTAAGTGATAATTTGTTTTTTTAAGTATTCTTGGTCACTTGAATTATTTATATACAGTTTTCCCAAGGCCTGTTACCATGAGATGTTAACCTTTTTTGTTTTTTCATTGATGGTAAGCCGATCATGGGTGTGAGATGTTTCCTGTTGCGTGTTGCAGTGATGGGGGATAAAGGAAAAGAAGTACAGGAGATGGAACCTCTGCAGCTTTCACTGACCCTTAGGGGCAGTTAGGAGTGAGTAAGTGAATGAATTCGCGCTTGTAAATGGTCTCTCTCTTATTGTTGACTATGAGCAGGACAGCATGCTGCCTCTGTATGAGGCAATGGCAGATCGGTGGTTTTCCCTGGGATGGGCCTTGCTGCGAGGGCCTCCAAGGGTTGAGAAGGATTGATGGGCAAGAGGACAAGTGGGCTGTGTAGGTGTTGTGGGGTACACAATCGTGATTAAAACCCTAGCTCAGTATGAGTCGTGGCTCGGCCAGTTATTCTCTGGGTGAAGTTGTGCAGTAGCTTTCTGAACTGCATTTTTTCCATCTGTGAAACGGATGGATGTTAATAACGGCCCCAGAGGGTTGCTGCAGGGATGTGGGGCGCTGTGGCTCACATGACCAGAGTTCTGGGATTGCTCCTGTTGGCCAGTTATGCCCCTTTCACCTGTCTTAGTGAAGAGTGAAGCGTGAAGCAGTTCAGTACAGATGATGACGGTGATGATGATGTAATGATGTCCTGGACAATGGTAATGACAACAACCAAAAGCAGTCACAATAATAATGTTTGTTGGTAACAATTATAGAACACTTGTCCAGTGTCAGGCACCATTCCAAGGATTTTACTTATATTACCTCATTTCCTGGTAAGGCAGGCACTATTATTATTTCCATTTTTACAAAAGAGAAAACTGAATGCACAGGAAGAAGTAACTTGCTTAATAGGCAGGTCCCAAAAGTGGAGTTCAGATGCAGGCAGTCTAACTTGAGTCCCTGGCCTTGACCCTAGCCTTAACACATTTCAGGTTCAGAACACTTACAGAGTTTGGAAACTGGGGTACCATGGCCTCAGAGGAATTCAGTGAACTTCCCTCCGCCTGTCCTGGGGTCACATGTCATTCTCCATCACAAAGTTGCTGTTCATACTTTGAGCTGCTTGTTAGTTTTGTGAAATAAAGACAGGAGACTGCATTACAAATATGCTTTATTATTGAAAAACAAACAACGGTCATCACTTTTTAGCAGTGGCCTTATGAATAGTAAGAATAATAGTTACTATTTATGTGCCCTGGGCCTTTATATATCATATCCAATCTTTGGTCTAACCATGCAAGGCAAATGCCCATTTCAATATGAATGCTGACGCCAGAGCACTCACATGGCTTCCCTGAAGTCACACTGCCAGCGCTGTGGTCATGCTGGGCTGTGGCTCCGGTATCCTGTGGATGACAGCATCTTCCCACTTCTACGTTAAGTACCGCACCATCCCCATATGGTTCCTTGAGTTTCAGGCTTAGTAATTTATAGTCATAAAATGGTATGAGAGATCACTCTCGCATAACAACAGCAAGGAATCCTTTGATGCTGCATTTGCAGTCTCCTGAATCACTGAGACATGTGTTTGGAACTTAATAAAGACTAGACCAAGAAGACTTGGTCTGTCAAGAGTGTCAGTGAACCAGCCCCCACCGAGTGCCCCTGACTTGCCGGAATATGGAGAAGAGTATGTGGGTTGCTCCGTTACTGGGTCTTTCTGGCTCAGCCTGAGTGTTGGGAGCAGGTGGGCTTTTTTAGCTACTTAGAAGTTTCCTGATGCTTCATGTGAGGGATGCCATCTGTGCAGTATTGTTTTAAAATGATGGGTACCAGCATCAGTGTACATAATTTAAAAATTTGCCTGAGATGATAAATTTGTGTAGTGATGTGATTAAAGAAAAGAGTGTAGATTTGGGGAAGAGTGTGAGAGAGGCATTTTATAGCATTTTGAGATTCAGAGTCCTAGTAAGAAGTTCTTTCTGTTAAATAAAGCTGGATGGGTGGATGGTTGGACGGATGGATGGACAAATGGATAGAGAGGAAAGGAAGAAGGGAGGGACATATGGAAAGCTAACAGTTAATTTTGGGGTGGTGGGATTGTAGATGCTTTTTTGGTCCACATTCATCTGTCTTTTCTAAATTTTTCTGTAATTATTGAAAGTGTGAAGCAAGAAGTGGCCTGAAATAAGCCTGGAGAGGTAGACAGGGCAAAATCACGGACTGTGTGTTAGTTGTTACTGTTCTTCATTATGTATATACTTGCATTTCTCTTCTTTCTTGGCATATGGAAGTTTATATCTTCATGATGCTCAGCACAGCCACAAGACTTACTCTTTCCCTGACAGCACAGTGTGAAACATCTGTCACCGCTGAGCGGAAGCCTGTGAGGTCTCGTGCGCCATTTGCCACATTCTCTTCCCCAGTCTGTAGAGGCTGGTGATGTAACAGAAGGTGGCTCCTCTGTCTGCCTGGGCCTCTGGCTCATCACGATGAACCTGCCGCACTGACCTGGAGTGGGCATGAGGTGTGAGCCAGTAATCATCCTTGGTTGTTTAAAGACATTGAGGTTTGGGGGCTGTTCCTTGCTGAAGCTCATCTTGGTTGATACAGAGGCACTTGTAGCTTGGCCATTCCAAGCTACAAAAGCATTTCAAGCCAAGACTTTGTATGTGTGTTTGTTTTGCCAATCCAGAGAGCATACTTGGGCCAAACAAGGCCTGACCTCATGTTCTGGACGGCATATGCTAATTTATCTCCTTGATAAAAAACTCAGTGGTTCTTTTTTTTTTTAAAGTATAGTCAGTTTATAATGTTGTGTCCATTTCTGATGTACAGCACGATGCTTCAGTCATACATGAACACACATATATTTGTTTTCACATTCTTTGTCACCATAAGCTACTACAAGATAATGAATATAGTTCCCTGTACTATAAGCATAAACTTGTTTATCTGTTTTATGTATACCAGTCAGTATCTGCAAATCTCAAACTCCCAATTTATCCCTTCCCACCCCCTCCCCCCCGATAACCATAAGTTTGTTTTCTATGTTTGTGAGTCTGTTTCTGTTTTATAAATAAGTTCATTTGGCTTTTTTTTTTTTTTAAGATTCCACATATGAGTGATATCATATGGTATTTTTCTTTCTCTTTCTGGCTTCACTTAGAGTAACATTCTCCAGGGCTATCCATGTTACTGCATATGGCATTATTTTATTATTTTTTATGGCTGAGTAGTATTCCATTGTATATATACACCACAACTTCTTTATCCAGTCATCTCTCGATGGACATTCAGGTTGTTTCCATGCCTTGGCTATTGTAAATAGTGGTGCTGTGAACATTGGGATACAGGTGTCTTTTTGAATTAAGGTTCCCTCTTGATATATGCTCAGGAGTGGGATTGCTGGATCATATTGCAAGTCTATTTTTAGTCAAAAGCTCAGTGGTTCTTTAGTGGTGATGGAATCTTGTATCTTGAATGTGGTGGCAGTTACATGAATTCTTTTCATGTGATAAAATGACATGGAACTGTACACACAGATATCCCAAATACAAGAAACTGAGGGCACCCTGAAAGTGGCGAAATCCGAGTAATGTCTGTGGTCTAATAAACTGTATGGTGACAACGTCGGTTTTCTGGCTTGATAATATTCTGTCCTGGGATGAGCTGTCACCATCCGAGGATGCTGGGAGATGGGCATGGGGCACTCTCAGTACTGTTTTTGTCACTTCTTATGAATCTGTAACTAGTTTCAAATGAAAGTTAACAAGAAGGGAAGGTTCACGAGTTCAAACAAAAAAGTCAATTGTGGTCAGTCCCAGGTTCACACTCAGACTTGGCGGGGAAGCTCACACTGGCAGAAGGGGCCTGTTGCCTTCACTTAGCAATCAGTGGTTTATCCCTCAAAAATGCTTTCTGTTTGTAGTCCGTCAGCCACGGCCTTCTTGTGCGGAACATGTCCCATGATTAACATTCCTGTAACGGTGCTGAGTCTGTTAAGACAGTCAGACGAGCAAACCCCTCAACACACACACATGCACACATACGCGCATTCTCATTCTGAAAGCAGGGCTTTTCCTTCGCTGGTCTGAACCGTGTTGCACACAGTGCACACATTTCTCAGGGCCAGCAGCAGAAACAGGAAACCTGATACCGAGGGCAGGAGAATTACCTGAGTAATTGTGTGTGGACTTGAATCACTGTCCCCAGGAGCCCAGTAACCCACAGCCTGTGGATTAGTCTGTTGAACTACTTGATGGCTTGTGACCCCTCGTTCCCCCTGGATGTGTATGTTCTGGTTTTGTTCTTATTGGTGGTGGCAGCTCTGTGCTTTATCTTCAGGTGAAGGGGGAGGACCAAAAGGCAGCTTACCAAGTGTAAACTGTACATGTGGAAGAATGGGCTGGCCCACTTGGCCGTGCCATCGATTTCACTGGAATTACTACTGTGGGGTCAGCATCTGGGAATGTTCTCCCTGTCTTGTGGGGGAGTGTGTACACGCATTTTTGTCATGTATATGCTGCGTATCCCTTGGGGTTTCCATCAGGGGCTTGGCTGAGAGCAGCAATGTCTTTACTACCCCTTCCTTAACAGAATGAGTGTCTGACATCCCTTTTGGTTACATTCAGAGTTCTGTACAATTCTGTGTTGGCAGTGAGTGTCTTGCTCTGAGTGAAGTGAGGCTGGGGCCAGAGGAGCTGGTAGAGGGTGAAAGGCCCCTATATTTGCTAATTGTGAACATCAGATCAGGTAGTTGAGCATTTATGAGGCATAAGAATCTATGAGGAGTAAAAGTTAGCCATTGACAGGCATCCTGCTCCAAAGAGATTTTTTACCTGCATATATATATCGGTCACTCAGACGGAATGCAAGTGGAGTTTTGCTCCTCGTTGGAGGCCCAAGCTCTCTACACAGGGTACAGCATCACTCAAGTGCACCCACTTCTTCCTGGTGACAGTTTCCATCTCTATAGGATGAGGGGCATGGCCTTCCCTTACTGCGGACCCTCCAGCTCTGGTACTCTCTGATCTTAGGAAGTGCTAATGACGCTCGTATGTTGGCACTTTCCCACTTTCCCGGATCAGGTTCAACGCATCTCCTCCTCCTTCCAAAATCTGCAGGTTGGTGCACCTGACTCTGTTACCTGAGGAATTTAAATCTACTCTGGCAAACTTGCCTTTGCCACTGATAGGCTGTTGGGGTCTCGGGAGATCATTTAATCACTTTCCACCCTCTCCCTAAAACTGGGCTCTGTTAGCAGACAGGAGCTGCATGCTCCAGGACCCGCCGCGATCTGGTTCAGCGTGGTCTTCAGGGAGGACCCTTACTTGTCATGAACGTTACTTCATCTACCAGACTGCACTGTAGCCCACCCCAACCACCGTTTTTTGCAGAGTGGCCTCAGAGAAAGAATTTGTCACAAGGGGCTTCTCACCTCCTTCTGTTAACTTGGTGAAATAGCTTTACTCTTCCAGGCAGGATGGCAAGTGCTTTACATTTAACCTCACAACTCTGTGAGTCGGTAATTAATATTCACCTTTTGCAAATGAGGAAACTGAGGCTTAGAAATATTAAAGGGCCCAAAGTCAGTGTGCTTTCTGGCTGCCTCGGCCTGGTGTTGATTGTTCAAGGCCTGGGACTCGGGTTAGAGCCCACGAAAACTGCCGCAGACACACTAAGCCCCTCAGCACAGTTTGCGTCCATCCCTGAATCAGACAGCTCTGGTGGAGGATGTTCTCAGCAGTGCCGTTTGCACCCCCCTTCCCAGCAGTAGAGTATCATATTATTCTCCATAGGCTTACTTGAACATCACAGTCTAGACAAGAATTCCCAAGTTAACCATCTATTTTATGGGACTCTGCTTACCTGTACAGGCAGGTGGCCTGTCATTCTGGGCTGTGTGTCCTTTGGAGGAGAGAGCTTTAAGAGGTAATAGTATTTCAAGACACATCCCATAGTCCAGCCAGACTTAAAAATTGGGAGGTCCCTGTCAACACAGGGCATGTCTGAAAGGCACCCCTGCTCTCTCCAGAATTGTGTGAGGAGGCTGAGCAGTGGAACAGGGCTGCTTCAGATCCTGACCACCCCGGTCCTTCTGGTGTCTCTCCAGGAGGGAGCTTGAGTTTCGATGTCAGATTGACTTGAGGTCTCCCTGCCCCCACTTCTTAGCTCTGCGATCTCATCTTAGCTCTGTAAGATGCCTCGTTGTAAAATACGAAAAATACACCCATCCTTCAGGTGTCCTGAAGATGAAATGAGATGTTGCCTTAAGTGCCCAGCCACTATTCTTCTCAGAATACACCGTGGTCATTATTAGTATCATTATTGGCTATCCATGTGTACCCCACCCGTCTGTAGAGTTCACACAATTACTAAACCCCAGAGGTCTCTAAACACACAGTTTTCTGGGTTCTAAACCCGGGGGATGTAGATCACTCAGACTCCATTGCTATAAATGAGTTTTGCCTGCTTTTGTACTTTCTATAAACAAATTGCCTTTCATTTTTGATGCAGGCTTGGTGGAATCATTTCAGAGCCCAAATGCAGCTTTTGAGATTAAACTGTGGTCTCCTGAGTTCTCGCAGGAGCCAGGCCTCGTCCTGGTGTTCCCCTATCATTACAGTTTTTTTCAGATGCAGATCGAGAAGAGATACGTGAGCCCAAAGACCCTTTGGAGCCTGTTCCGTGCGCCGAGTCCAACTGCACAACCCCCAGTCCCAGGCTCACATCCTCCCTCAACTTGGCAGTAAAAAGCCCTGTTCTTCCATTCATTCCAGTGATTTATATTCTCTCTGGGCGTCTAATATTAAACAGGGGAATTCCGACATGTTCCATAACACATTTGCTGTAACTTGATACCATGAACTAAACTTGCTGTTATTTATCATTTCTTTTTATTTTCTCTCATTCCAGCATAAAGCCAAGGTAGAAGCAATGACCCTGGACCTCGCTGTGCTCCGTAGTGTGCAGCATTTTGCTCAAGCATTCAAGGCCAAGAATGTGTGAGTGTTTCAGCGGAGGGTTATAGATCATAATATCTTGCTGTTGTAATGTCTTTATCAGATGAACACAACTGGGAGGACGGAAGGCTATTGTGTTGTCTTGGCGTCCAAACAGGAGGCTCATTTATATTGGCCCCGTTAAGGTATACCGTATTTTCTTGACTCTGAGTCACCCTCATTATGAGATGTGTCATCAATTTCGTAACAGCTTCCCAGATAAAAAGAAGACACTATTAAGCACTAGTAAGAGTGGCTCATAAAAATCAGCCGATTGTAAGCTAGATCCTGAGTACAGACATTTTTGCAGCGCCTCTCAGAATCGAGGAAAAGTCTACTTTAATTGTATTCAGGAATAAGTAACATCAGCTCCCCGGTCCTGCCAGGGCGCCAAAAATCAGAGCACGAGAAGGTTCCACTCTTTTGCAAAACTGCGATGATCTTATTTGGTGCATGAACATGACTCCAGAAGTGCGGTCTCACATCGTGAGAAACTTCCTCCTCTTTTTTCCATTCTTTCTCAGAATTTGAAAATGCCTGAAGGAGGAAGTCTTTGCTTGGGGCTGGTAGATTTTTATGCCATCATAATGTCAGCCTCCCTTTCTGACACAGACAAGAGAGCAGCCCTCAAACCCAAAGCCGAGAAAAGCAGTGGTTGTTAGTTTCATTTTCATTATATTATTTTGTCTCCAAGTGTTTATTTTTACAGCTCCCTCATATTTTTTAGGGCAAGCAATCCTGGTTTCTTGTTTAATGTAGTGGTTTAGGTTTCTTTAACAAATAACTTGATTTAATTTTTTTCAGTGAGTTGATTTAAACACAAGGATTAAATTAATAATAGGACAGGTGGTGCCAAGGATAAAATAGTTCCCAAAATGGCACCAGAATGACTGAATTTAGGAAGGCTGATAAATGACAAGCTGTCTTGGGGTTCGCCCCTGTCGGAATCGTTGGTTTCACAGTTCTCCAAGCAAATGGTACATGTAAGGGGGGAGGGTATCTTAAGCCACATGTTCAGATGGTACTAGGTAGACTGGACATCTCACTGGCTGCCCATTATTCAGTTCTTTTCCTGTCTCCCTTAGTTTCTCACTCTGTTCCTTGAGAATGTTGAGAAATCTGCTCTCTGAAGCCCTTTCTGGAGCAAGTATGTGGCCTGAGTCCTTGAGGTTGAAAGACTGAGTCACAGTCTTTAGTGGGAGCTGCACCATCCCCTTAAGTGCAGGCCCCACGCTCCTGGGAGCGGTTGGGTACTGTCCCCAGCCAGCCAGCAGACCTAGGCAAGCCCTACTGCGTGCGCTCTTTGCAGTATCGGGCCCTTGCCAGAGCTCTGAGAGAGCCTTGAGTCAGGATGGAGCAGTAGCTTGGAGAGGTTTGCTCTTTCATCCCTTCATTATCATTTATCCGCTTGTTCATTCACTTAACACACATTTAATGTGTGCCTCCAAAGCCCCAGGCTTTTTCTCAGCTCTGGAAGAGACTGGTGGCCAGTGGGAGCCCAGTTAACCTCACACAAGCCTTCATCTCAGCGGTCAGCAAGCAGTCAGTGTTTTATAGCTAGCGACTGACTCCTCAACCCAGTATTTTTGTGGTTGTTTGGGAGAGAATAATAATAGCAGCAGCAGTAGCAACAGTAGCAGTTCATTTATCGAGTGCTTATTACAAGCCCCACACCAAGAACCGTTTGCATGCTTCCTCTGATTTAATTCTCAAAGCAGCCCTTGCGGTCAGTGCTATAACTGTGTCTATCAAGCAGATGAGGAAAATGAGACCAGAGAGGGTGAGTTATCAGAGGCACGTGGCCGGGAAGCAGAGGGGCTGAGGTCCTGTGTGGCCGGGCACTCCTGAGCCCCCACTTAACCAGGATGCTGCACAGCCTTTCATTTTAAATGTGCTGGAAACTGAGAGCAGCGGAAGTGTGTGCCTTTCACAGGGTCATGTGGCAGGTCGGTGGCAGTCGTAGGATTTCCATCCATCCTGATGTTTTGCTTTCTCTCCGACTCCACACGGCTTGAGTGGGAGCTTCGATGTGCAGCCCGTTCAGACTTCCTCCAGTTCTAGTGTCAGACCACATTGAAGGGAGCCGCTGAGCTGAAGAGAGCCAACTGTTACATAATAGGACTGTCTTCCAAGTCTTAACAGGACCATTAGTTTTTAACCATTAAGTAGTTCAGAAATCATCAAATTGAGCTGCCTTTTGTAATCACCAAGCCCAAGCTCTTGGAGAAAAACTATCACCCATTCTGCCCTAATCCTAGATCTCAGCAAACGACTTTGAATTTTTGTACTTCTGGGTCCAGAGACAAAGGCAGTTTTCCTTTTAGCAAACCCTGTACCACACAAACCTCCTTTTACGCATCTCTTGAGAGCACAGCATTTTACACGGCTTAGAGGAGTATTGTGGTGGTGAAAATATGTATTAAAAAAAAGCGAGCGATTTTGCTTTTGAAATCCTGCCAAAGTGAAATCTCTCCTGGAGAGGCAGATGACAGTTCAGTACTTACAGATCTTTAAGTTCTGAGAACTGTCAGAAGAGAATTTAAGTGCCGGCAACTGGGCTGCCAGAAAAACACGTGTCACCCTCGTCTTCTCATCACCTCCCATCTCTCGACATTAAAATTTCCTAGTGTGTGAAACACAATGACAAACGAGAGGAAGGCTGCCAGTTCCAAACCTGTCCCTTTCTGTGCTGTTGGCCTGAGGAAGGGAAAAAATCCCTTCGATGTAAATTCCACGTGGATGCCCCTGTGTAATATTCCGCTCCGAAGCCTGCCTCTGAGCACGTCAGAAGTGTGTTCGGGCTCCCCTTTCCTGTGTGTATTCCCTCAGTTCCTGCCCCTGCTCAAGCGTGTCTCCCCACACTGGGGTGGGGTGGACAGCCGCATGGCAGCCCGGGACCAGAAATGGTAGAGATTGATGTAAATGCAGACCCTGGCGGAGGATGCAGCTCCTTGTACCTTCTCCCAGGAAGGGATATGGATTGGACCTCTACTGAGATTTCTTCTTCTTCCTCCTTTTTTTTCTCGGGGGGTGGGTAGCGAGGAACAGAATGAGCCATTTTAGAGTGAGCACTGCTAACAATGATCATACACATAATATCTACTTATCAGCTTGTTTATTCTGTGCAGGGCAACACCCTCAGCACTCACTGATGTCTTCTCCCTTTAATTTCTTACAATAACCTCAGGCATTAGTCACCTGTATCTCTGGGACAAATCTAAAGGCTCTGGCTTTTCATAGCGAGGCTAACTCATTTTCCCAACTTTAGCAATCCGAACCCAGTTCTGTCCGAATCCAAATTGGATCGCTCTTTTTGTTACACCTCCCCTTCAGGCATGTCCTTCAGTGTGGATTTCAGGATTGGTGTGTGTTGCTGAGTAGCCAGTTGCTCAGGAATTTAGTGGCATAAAACCAGTTAAGACAATAAGTATTTCTATTCTCTCTCTCTCTTTCAGTTTGTTGAAATCAGGAGTCAAATAAGGTCTATGCATTTTATTAACCTACAAGTTTTCCCTAAATTTTAAAATTTCTTAAAAAAATTTTTTTGATGCACTGTGTTTGTTTAAAGGGACGTATGTCCTCTAGAGTTCTCTGTGGTCTGTACTTCAGTGGCTACATCCCCGTGGTGTCATTTAATGTGTTCTTTTGTCTTCTAATTTTCCTGTGAAATGGTAGCTACCTCTAGAGGCTTGGTCAAATTCCTGTGTAATTTTTTGGCAGGAATCCTTGGTAGTTGGTGGTGTGGTCTTCCATCAAGAGGCCTGGTTGCTGAAGCCAGTTTTCTTAAGGCTCCTCACGCCCTGACCAACCCGTTCCTGTGCCCACTCTCTGTCTGCCCAGCCTCACGTTCATTTGCTCATTCTTTTCTGCTCCACTCCCTCTTCTGGGTGGTCAGCCCAGGAAGCCTCAGACTGCTTCCAGACAGTTCTCCCCAGAGTTAGTGGTGGTGGTGGTCGGCCAGTGTGTCTCAGTATCAAATTATTTTGGGCATTACTGGAAAGTTCCAAACCAAAGCCTGTGGTAAGTCCCCACCAAAGTGAGTCCTGAAGGATATTTTTGTTGCAATTGCAATCCGGGGGGGCAGGCAGGGGCACCCGTCCGAGTGTGAAGAGCTGGGGCCTTTACTAAGCACTCAGACGAAGTATTGAGATTTTCTGCAATGAGCTCTACAACAATAGTGCGTTGTTTGGGATACTTGGGCACACTTTTATCTCTAGTTCTAGCTGCTTAGTTTACTGAAAAGCACTCATTTTAACCGGGCCTGGAGCAGGAATTCAAGAGCTTCTAGGACTGGGAGCTCTGTAGTTTTTTTTCTCTTTTTCAGATACTGTTTTATAATTTGAGTTCTTTATCCTTGAAAAAATAAACACCTGTATTCCAGTCCTGGAATTTTAAAAGTTGGTGATGGCACATAATATAGGAAATGTATTGCTTGGATCCCAGCTAACTAGTCAGCTCTTATAACGTTGACCAAGAGCTTTGATTCATCATGGAAATTCATGAAAATGATAGTAAGTTCATATTAAGATAATATATGCAATTCTTAAGATTTCTAGAATTTCGTTTTTGGTCATGGAATTCTACTTTCTCTTCTCAACTCTCTGTCTCCAGCATAATTTAAAGAAGTTAGGCTTTATTTCACTTAAAAAACACTATAGAACAGTGGTATTTTAAAAAATTAAAAGAACGGTTTTCTATTCCCTCTTTTCTGTTTAAACATTTGAGGGGGAAATCTTTAACGAAGTTATTTATTTTCACTTTTTACTAAATCACTTTCAGAACTTGAACGTTCAGGACTCTCAAAATCTTCTAATCCCAGATATAATATTCTTGGGTTCTTATTCCAAATTTTGCTGTCTCCAGTCCTTCTATGGAAGTGGGTGGGCTATAGATTATAAATAAATTCCAAATTTTGAGGGATAAATTACCCTCCTGACCGATGTGTAAATTACAGCTTAATCTTTATTTTTCTCCTCAGCTCAGTTTTAAGAATAATGTTTTCGCCATCATATCTGCAGTACTCTTTGCTCAACATGAGAAATCCATCTCTGGTTTGCCTAATGGGGAATCACATTACTTTTCTTTTCTATGCAGTATGAAGACTTTTAAAAAGCAAAGAGGCAGATTTTAGCTGTAATGAACTCTCTCTAAATCAAGATCTTACTTAAGACTTTTTAAGAAAAAAATTTTAAAAAGTCTCCAAGTAAGTTTCTCCCCTCCCATACGTTTTCCATCTTAAGATATTGAAAAATCATATTGTGAAACATTTAATGTATCTAGAAACATCAGGAAGGAATGCTTCCATCTGAAGTAAATTTTTTTTGCCTTCTGAAATGTCACTCTTGAGGCATCAAATGTTTTCATGTGATTCTTTAAAAAATATTTCTAAAATAGATTATGTACTGTTATTCCTTATTAAACAAACATACTGACTCACAGAGTATAGTGCAGGGATCAGCAAACTTTTTTTGCAAAGGCCCGGAGAGTAAATATTTTAGACTTTCCAGGGCATAAGATCTCTGTTGCAACTATCCAGTTCTGTCTTTGTAACGTAAAAGCAGCCAGGGACAGTATTTAAATGAATGACCGTGGCTGTGTTCCAACAAAACTTTATTTACAAAAAAGGTCATGGGCTGGATTTGTCCAAGGGCCGTAGTATGCCAGCCCCTGGTGTGGCAGGGAGGATATAGTTTTGGGGGATCACTTGAATTTAGATATAAATCCAAGCTCTGCTACTTACCAGCTATTTCGCCTTGGGCACTCAGCATTTCTGGGCCCTCACTCGGCAGATCTGTGTAAAGTAGATTCTCACATACACGTCTCAGGGTTGTTGAGGAGCACAGCCATGATGCGTGGGGTAACCAGACACGTCTCAGTGCAACGCATCTCTGATTGTTAATTATATGTATGTGTTCTTGTCTTGATCCTAAAATGATTTGAGAGGTTTTTAAGAATACCTACAGTATGATACAACAGAAATAAAAGATCTACCTAGACAGGAAAGGAGATAGAAGTGGACTTGGTGAGATGTGATTCTAGAGGAAGTGTGGATCTCATGAAGTCTTTACAATCATTAGAAAATTGGGCCGAGGAGTGAGCTTTGAGATTCCTGGCAACCAAGAGCAGAGTGGACGTGAACTTCACGTTGCCCACCAGCCATCAGCAGGGCAAGAACCAAGCAGAGATACTGTTCCTGTCGTGATGTCCACTGAGGATCACAAGGTCTTAGTGCTCTGCTGAGTAGGTTTTTTTCCCGGCTCTTTGCTTTCCTTTACAAAGCTATGGATTTGAGGGACACATCACAGTTCTCCTTCAGGGCAAGTGGCTAGACTCTCTTTCCTTGGCCATTCCTGCTATTGTTTCCCTTGGTTTTAGGCAGCTTTCCAGATGATTAGAGTGGCCTGAAGACCAACCTGCATTGAATAACTGAGATACAGTGGGGCAGAGTCTAAACTGTTGACCTCTGGATCATGGGATACCAAAGCACTGCATATCTCTTCTCTCCTCCTTTTCTTCTGGTTTATTTAAAAAAATTTCCCCCCTTCATCTCATTATTTATTCATTGTTTACAACAGTGCCAGGAACTGGGCTTGACACTGGAGTTGAACCATTGGCCATCTTCTCCCCTTCCTTGTCTTTCTCTCACAATAGTTGTGAAGCTTAAGGATTTTTGATAACTTTACTTGATGTCAGTCTTCAAAAACATATCCTTAGTGGAGAAGAATAATTGTGAAATTAATTAAGGGGCACTTTGCAATTACATTTGTTAGGGAAAAAAAACTTCGGCAAGCCTTTTGGCAATCATTAAAAGTCATCACTCCCAAAGAATACATGAAAATGTGTTTGAATGAACCACAACGATGTTTGCAAAATAAACAGTTTAGATTTCCCAACAGAATTCTAGGTTCAGCCATCACTATCATGTTTCCTGAAATCAAAGTGATGTATGCTAATTGAAGACACACAGAAAATCTTCCCTTCCAGGAAGAATAAAAACCCAGTTTCGGAGAGTAGATACAGTTGCTCTGTGGTTGCCCCCTTCCACACTCACCAGCCCACTAGTGCGTACGTAAGCCAATGTTCTGTCTTTAGCTCTAGCAAATAACATGAACTTTGTTGCTGGTATTTAACACTGATCACTTAAAGCAGTGGACTGTAGCATGAGTTGGCAAAGTTTTTGTATTAAAAAATTAGATTCATAAATATTTATATAAATATCTATAAATATTTTTGCCTTTAGGAGCCAGATGGTCTCTGTGGCAACCATTCAGCCAGTGTTGAATGAGACCATTGTAATGCAAACGTAGCCTCTGATAACTTGTGAATGACTGGGCAAGGCTGTGTTCCAATAAAACTTTATTTACAAAGACAGAAAGTGAATTGGATTGGGGATTTGGTCTGGGGGTTGTGATTTGCTAACCCTTGGACTAGAACCCATTGTCCCATGAAATGTAACACATTTGAAAAGCATCTTGTCTCACTATGAGAAATGCATTCCATTTTGGATTATGTTAGGTTTGGACCAGACAAATAAGTATATAAAGCCAATGTTTGTGTGCGTGGTTAATTTCAGTTCTCTGCAGAAAGTACTCTGTGTTACTTAGAGGCTGAGAGAAGAGATAAGAGTTTGAATAGAGCAGTGTGCTGTGCTGAGTTGTGGAAATACAACCATATGGGAAAGCAGGCCAACAAACATAACCATGAATTGTGTAAGTAATGAAGACACTGAAGCCCTGCTTGGGACTTGGAACCATAAAATGATGGTGATGATAGTAATTGCTAATATTTATCACCTGTTTATTCATCATGTACAGCTAAGCACTCATCTACCATCCGTTTTATCCTCACAAGGACTTCATAGGATAGGTCAAAAATTGTAGGAGAAAGGCAATGTCTTTATGGTTCAACCTAATACAATGATCAACCATGTTTCATAGATCAAGAAATCAAGGCTTAAAGAGAAGAAGGGTGTTGACCAAGGTCATGCTAGGTAGTAGGTGGTAAGGCTAGAACTTAGTCCAAAATCTGCTCTGCACTGAGCTCAGCTTAGATAGTAGTTTGGAAAATCAGAAAGATCTGTCTCATTTGAGAAATGCACCATATAGGACACACTGCCTCTAGAGGAGATTTGTCCCATGAATAGATTGGATGCTCCACCGCTGCTCCTTCAATTGCTAAGGTCACTTCAAGGTTGAAGGGGATGCTTCTTCCAGCCAGGTTTCTTTCACCAGGAGGAAGTTGTTTTGTTGAAATATGGGTAAAAGAGGTTAAACAAACCCAACAGAAGAGAAGTTCATCCTCACAGTTAAGGTGCTTGGGCTGCTTTGTACCGAGCATCCAGAAGGTGTCTCTCCATGGAGTCAGTGTAAATGGAAACAGTAGCTGTTTGCTCTGGTTTGCAGTCATCTTTATATTTTTACTCCAAGTGTCAGTGTTCGTTCCCCCTTACTTCCTACTTGCGCTCGTAGTGAAGCTGATCCTGTAGACAGAAGTGGGCCGAAGGGGCATTTTTGTTCTTCACACATCTGAATTGCCAGAGTGACCACTCCCAAATGCAAAACCAGGTCTGATACTTTCCTGCAGGAGAAACCCTCTGGTGATATCTTTCCACCTGAGCTGCACTTCCTGGTGTGGCCCACTAAGGCCCCTGGTCCCTCCTCTGCCTTCATGTATGGCCGTGCCCTCCCCATCCCATGCCTCTGTACTCTGCTTACCGAGATGCCTGCAGGTTCTGCCTCCTGACTCTGGACCCATGCGTCTGACTTGGGCCACTGCCCTCCTGCCTACCCATCACCTGTTCCCTGGATGACTTTGTAGCATCCTCTCCGGAGCCTCCCTTGTCCCCTCCTCTTACTGCCACACCATGGCTGAAATGACAGGTCACTTCTTGGAGCATCGACCACACACCCAGTCATCACGCTTGGAATACTTTGGGGATGCTTTTTTCTATATTGATTTTTCTTTGTTAGACTGAGCCCCAGATAAGCAGAAACCTTGGCTCATTCACCTTGTTCTTAGCTCTGAATCTGTGTTCCACACCTTAGTAAAGTGGTGACCTTGGCAAATTCCCTAATCTCTCTGATTCTCAGTTTCTTCATCAGTAAAAGTGGGAGATGATGGTAGTACCATTGCAGGATGGTTGAAAGGATTAAATAACATAATGTTTACAGAACATAGTACCTGATACTTAATAAACAATACATTTCAGGTTGTATCATCATTTGTGTTGTTATCATCATCATCCTTTGCAGTTGTTACATTTACTGCCACATAGGGAGCTCAAAGAAGGGGCTGGGTGGATGGATGGATGGACGGGTAGAAACAGAGAAGGAAGGACAGAGGGAAGAGAGGGAGGGAAGGAGGAAGAAAGGAAGGAAGGAAAAAATGGAAACACGTAGTTCCGTTTGGTGACATGAACATTGCTTTTAAGGTACCAATTCTCAGCCATTCAGAGTTCTTGAATTGGTACCTCCATGGGTGACATGGGAGTTACATGTTTGTAAATCTTGGGAAACAAATTTTAAAGCAGTCATATATAATAGTTCTTTCAGGCAGATCACACACAACTTCCCTCCTAACATTTATCTGTTAGGAGCCAGGCCTTCCCTGGTCTGGGTGTGGGCTGTGTGACCAGGCTGGCCTGGCATCGCTTGGCGTGGACATGACATCTCTGAGCCCTGATTCTGTCAGGTGTGTTCTTTGCCCTCCACAGCCATGGACACAGCAAACCTGCGAAGTCAGGGTTAACATGTGGTGACTCTCAGAGAACCCCTGGGTTATGTAAGACTTGGGAAGAAGCATTTCGCCATCTGTGGTTCAGAATTCTACTTCCCAGCTTGGCCCATGTCTCCAACTTCGTTTTTCTCCCTGTCCCGTCTAACCAGCCCCATTGTCGCTTCGGAATTCTACTCTTACATAATTGACATGTTGGAAAGTTGTGCTTAAACCACACTGAAATCACATTTTAATAACATGGGACCCGTCTTTCCTCCCCCCGACCCAGTAAATTGTTGAGAAGCTAATTCTTGTCAGCCTAAACACTTGAATATACATTTGAAATAAATCAACAGTGCTCCACTGTGGCAGCCTGCTGCAAATCCCTAAGGAAGATTATATTTTTAGTTGAACTACTTGTCACCGCACTGTGTATTTAATACTGTGAGTCTTTCCTTTTCTTCATTTTTGTAAGAGAATACTCACATCTTGTCATCCAGAAGAATATAAATGGGTCCTTTCAATTAATGGCAGAGCTCTTCGGCTTGCCTTCTGAGCTTCAAATGCTGTCACAGCTCAGTCACCAACTCATCATCAGACGGGTTTTTGAGCTGACAGTAGGCGAGAGCTGATAACCAAAAGCAGAACAAAGAAGAAGGTTTCTGGTAGTCTTAGAAGTACAAGTAACAGGTAAGTCAACAAATGGTACAGGTTTAGGGGGGAATGGATCTTGGAGAATGTCTCTTATTTGAAGGACAGCAGATCTCCAAATTCCCAGGAGACTGTCATAGTGGTTCCCAACTTGGCTGTGTGTGGAATCAGCTGGAATCCAGTACATTGCACATAGGTAAAAGTGTTTAGCCAGTCTTGGATTCTTCAATACCAGGTTGCTTCTAATTTTACCGTTGCTGTTATAAGCACTGTGAAAATGGTCTGCACATACCTCTTTTTGGATCTCTTTCTTTCTCTTAGGATCAGTTCTTAGAAGAGCAGTTTCTGGGTCCAAGCATATGAGTATCTTTTAATGCTACTGCTCTCCGAAACCAGAGAAACCCTCCAGAGAAGTTATGTGTCATTCTCAGCTCTTCCTCAAACACTAGGCAATGCTGTGAAGATCTGAACTCTTTGTAAAAACTTGCATTGATTTAATTACATTGGCATGTTTATTACAAAATACCAGGTTTCTTTGTATTAGTTATTGAAGTTCTTTTCGCAGTGGCTTTTTCATGTCATCTGAGGCCATTGCAGGCCCGGAGAGGAGACACCGCTTCCTAGTGGGGGCAGAAGAGAAACTTTAGGTTTTCTTCATTGGTAAGGAAGCATGAGGGGGCTCAGTGGAGCTGAGTAGTATTGAATAAGGGGGGCGGGACACTGGACTGGGAGTCAGGGAGGGCCAGCTGTCATTCAGCTCCATCAGTCAGTCACCGTTGTCTCCTGGGTCATTCTTTGTCTTGCATGGTGGTGCCCTAGGCTCCTCTGTGGGTCTTTGCAGTTGCAGAAGCACAGCTCCAGCAGGGGACTCTGCTCATTTTTGAGGGACGTCCTCTGACTCAGCTCTGCTCTGACACCTAAAGCAGGACTTGCCCCCCATTAGAGGGAGGGCTTCAAATGGATCTCAGACAAGAGCTCGCTATGACCTTTAAAGACCCAGACACCAGAACAGATTTCAGTCCCAGGCTCCTCAGCCCTGTTTGACCCTCCGATGTCTTGGACTGTCTTTCTTCCTTCTTTCTCATCCTATGGGAGGGTTTTCCAAGATTGTGGAGTTTTGCATCAGGTCCACCTCTGTTTTATTTGCTGCTCCTCCTCTCCTGCACTGTCGGAAGGGTGGGTTTGCTGTTCATTACCCTCTGGGCCAGGTTGTGGCTTCCCACCCTGCCTTCCACAGCGAGCGTGTCTTCTCAGGGTAGTTTTTGATGTAATCACAATGGCCTTAGTTCTCTTTTGTTTTAAAAGGCTTAACTGCCTTTAAGATTTTTCTGGCAGATGTTAAACCTATTTACCTTGGTATTATTTTGGCATTTATTTTGGTGCTACATGTAAAAGTTATCTTGCACAATTCCTGCGACCACAGAAATGGCACGTGCCCATTGTAGGACATGTGAAAAAACATGGAAAAGCATAAATGGGGAAATGAAAATTAACCTTTTTCCTGGCCCAAATTTCTGTTAATTTGTCTTTATCTCTTGAAAGTTTTTACTGGGGCGATTTTCAAATACACGCAACAAAGAAGAGAAGTATATTGGTCCTTCCCCATACCTTTTGCCCAGCTTTCGTAAATTATCCGCGTAGTGTCAGTTTTGTTCAGTCCGTAGGCCCTTTCTTGCTGGCTGATTTTATGGTGTATCTAAGATACCATGAATACCCACCCGTGAGTGCACTCTGACTACCCTTCTCTTACCACCACTGTTCATAATTCAGAATATTACCTTCTGGTTTTTTACTTTCTATGGAATGATAGGCATTCTATAGGAAAGACATTAAATATGTATATGTGTAAGTATATATTTCAAATACTTTTGAAAAAAAATTTTCATACATTTCCCCAGGGTTTTCCATAATCATTTAGTGGAGATAGGAAATTAGCAAAAGAATACCATAAGATTGTAGAAATTATAGTGAATAGTAAGTCCAGGAAAGACAGATTTTTAAACATTTCAATCTAATCTTTTAAACAATGGCTAAAATTCGGATGCTGAGAAATAAATTCAACTTGACACAATGAAATGCTAATAATAGTCTGAAATTGATGTCACAGACTAAAACCAGGTATCTTTGTGTAACCTATCAATTCCCCACCACCCTCCCCCACAAAAAAAGCAACCTTACTGCCTTTGAACTGACTCTGTCTTGCTTGAGTACCAGTTTCCATTCACAGCGGATGTGTGGGGACAAGGTGGGCCGGGTTGGGGAGCTGTGAGCCTCAGCCGTCCTGGTGAGTGGGGACCTGAGACCACTTAACCCATTCTTAAAGTGTAGGGTAGGCCTCTCAGAGCCCAGGGAGTTCTTTCTTTAAATTGAGATTTCATTTACATACTGTAATTTCACTAGTTTGAAGTATACAGTCGGATGGTTTTTAGTATGTTTGTGGGGTTGTAACACAGCCATTACCATTGTCCGATTCTGGAACATTTTCATCACTCCCAAAGAAACCCTGTACCTGTACCCATCAGTGGTCATTCCCCATCCCACACCCCTCCAGCCCTAGGCAGCCACCCATCTTTCTGTCTCTACCAGTTTGTCTATTCTGGATGTTTCATATGAATGGAATCACATGCTACGGTGTCTTCTGTGACTGGCTTCTTTCACTGAGTGTAATGTGTTTAAGGTTCATCTACGTTGTAGCATGATCGGTGCTACATTGCTTTTTAAGGCTGAATAGTAATATTCCATTATGCAGATAGATCACATTTTCTTTATCCATTCATCAGTTAATGGATATTTGGGTTATTTCCACTTTTTGGCTACTAGAAATAATACTGCTATAAACATTATTCTCACTGTTCTGCCCTCTAGGAAGACATCATGATACCTGGAGGCTAAAGGTGTTGGAAGGTAGGCTGGTAGAGACAGTGAAACATCTCTTTGGGAATCAGCATTCCTCCCAAGGTCAACATCAAGACCCTTTCTGAGCCCCTCTTGAGCGAGTGTCCGTTGGGACGTGCCCAGTGGCCTTGTAATCACTAAGGAAGCGTGTCTCCTGGGGTGAAGCTTTCAGGTCCACTCTCATAGCCAGCCAGAGGCTCAGGATGATCCTTGTTTGGTTTGAGAGCATTAGCACAAAGTGACAGTATGAATCTAACTTGGGCTCGAGTATTCTGTAAAGCTTTTTGTTGATTTGACCTCTCCCGCCCCCAGAAATAATTCTGGCCAATCAGTGCCGGTTCCCTTTAGCCCTGGGGTCCATGTGCTTTACAGCCGATGACAGAGGGGACCACGCCACTCCCATGTCTGAATTAATCCTCCACTCCAGAGCTGCATGCTGTTCTCCAGCAAGGTTGTATTTCTTCATTAGCTATTCCCAGAGCCCAGGGAGTCCCGGAGGATGTCAGAGCACATTAATTTTTATCATAACATGGAATCTTTCAGGTCTAAATGGCAGCACACAGCTGTCAGGGGCTTTGTGAACTCTGTTACAGCTCCATATATCTCTAGGCAAAACAGAGGCAAGAGTTCTCATTGGCAGGGAAGCGTACAAAATGCACGAGGTGTTTCATTGTTGGAGTGACTTGACCATGGGCTGAAGCATGTTCCCCACCACGTTTTTTTTCCTATTGTCTGTGTAGGTCCACCTCTGCCACCGTATGTTAAAACTCCCTCCCTTCACTGTACCTGCAGAGGGTGTTTTTAAAATAAACTCTCTCTGCATAATGGTAATGAAATCATCACCTGGTACCTACAGCTCTTCTATAAATACACAAGAAATGAAAGGTCCCATGATTTTTTTTTTCAGCAGAATTTATGTATCCATGGTATGGCAGAAGTTTGTAAATAATGGGTTGTAATGCTTAATATTGCTCACTGTCCACAGAATAGAATTTTAATTTGAAGGAATGCTAATGCGTTTCCAGAAAGGCTGGTTATTTCTGTATATCCTTTCTTTTCCCCGCTTACAAACTGTGTCAAATGCTCAGAGGGATGGATTTTACTGAGAGAGGATGCCCAGGTGTTACTTTACTAGAACCACTGTCAGCAAATGCTGGGAACCTCCTGTGCTTGGTGTGGCCATAAGGACCCTTCCACGGGGAGCTCATACTCAAAGAGAGGAGACAGCGTTGTCAGTTTTAAGAGTGAATGTGTCCTTAATAAGCATCGCGAGTGACTTACTGCCAACTCTAGCCTTTCCCTCATTTTCCTGGGTAATTCTGATCTTTTAGTCATGGATGTGTTTTGTTAAGTCCACGTAGGCTCTTCATTTAATTACTCCCCCTGCCGGCACAAGCTCTGTGAGCCACAGAACAGAGTTCCGTAAAGTTCCCATTTTAATCCTTAGATAGAAAATGGACACAGGCAAGTACTGTATTTATCTGAACACACACCAAGTTTCAAAAACCCAAACCAGAGCAGCAACCAGCAGAGCAGATGTTTTTGCAAAGCACGGGGCTAGAAAATACAGGTGAGTTGGTTTCCAGTGTATTAAAAAAAAAAAAAAAGGAATTAGAGGTGTTCTATAAATTTGACAAAAATTAGGCAAAAGGTACGTAAATGACTGCATTGTGGATAATGGTAACAAAGAGAGACTCTTTTTTTTTTTTGAAGTCCAGAGTGTATGCATGCAGTGCTTTAAAAACCAAATGAGGGTGAATTGAATAGGTTTGAGCAAAGGTACAGAGAGCTTTCATGGTGACAGCTTTCTTAATTTTCAAGGATTCGGTCGTTCAGCAGAATTCTGGTGCATGTCCTGCGTGGTGCTGGGAGTAGGAGCACAGGGGTGACCAGATGTAGATTCAGCCCTTGTGGGGTTTCTAGTGCCTTGTCACAACTTTCCCCACTTGGTGTGTGGAGAAACTGGGTTGCAGGTAAAAACAAATAACCTCTTCCCTAAATGATGCGATCCCCAACCCTCCCCGTCTACCCGCTTTCCCCCTCTTCATTTATACGAAAAATATTCACATCCTTTGAGTTACCTTGTAGAGTTTACTAAAATCCAGTTTGGCCTCCCAAGACTCCTTCCATATCCCGAGTAAATTTCTTTAGGACGTGGCCAGGATTCATTTGTCAAATGAACAAATGGGAACTTGCCAAGAGGGACTTGGTCTAATTTGCATTTTCCCACTCCGCCGGAGCTGTGTTCAAGTGAGGTTACAGGGTGTACGTGCAGTTGAAGTTATTTATTCTCACTGCCCCACCCTCCCATCCTTCTTGCCTCGTCACTGTCCATTTTATTATATATTACAGGAAGCCAGCTACAGGACAGTGAAGTAGTAAGTGGAAAGATCAGGAGAGAAATGGCAATAAGGGAACTGTAACATCCAAGAGTCAGACCTGCATTCTAGGCATCGTGTTGTTTAAGTGCCATTGGCATAATTATCAAATGGATGCATTTCCCCCAGAAACCTCTCCTGGAAGAAAATGTGGGTGTATTCCTGTTTTATACCCCGTTGCCTCTGGAGTCAGTGAGGGCGAGATTTTGCTGCTGGGATTGCACGTGATAGGATGGGAGAAAATAATCAAGATAATGGGCATGGGGCAAAAATTGAAGGAAATAATGAAAACAAGAGTGTTTTCATTTTCTGTTAAGTGTATGTACTGATGTTCTGGAATTCACTAGGAGAAGTTGTAAATGATGCATGAAATGAAAAATTCCTGGTGGTCACCTGGGGATACAGACAGGGTCTGCTCTATTCCCGCTGATTGGTTCGGATTATTTTTCTCTTTTCCAGCTTTAAAGTGTGGCTAGGTTATCTTGACAGCAAAATCCACTCTGGGTTAATTATTATTTTAATTCTTGATAGTGTCCCTCCCTCACATTCTTGAACTATGTGGGTCCTTTAAAGTTAAGCAGCGTAGCGGCGGATGGTCACTGACCACCTAAGCTGATGTTGATTTTATGTGTTCATATTTCTCTTGTTTTCTTTGCTTTATTTCTTTGTGTATTTATTCAGGGTCTTACTTTCCACAGATATTAAGTAAGGATATGGGAAACAATATATAGGTAATTTATAAACGCGGGAGACGTTTATATACATATTTTGTATCTCTGAATTATTGATGGATATCATGTCCCCAAAGTGTAGCCCAAGGTCCAAGAAACAGGCAACTGAGAAAAGAAAGTAGCCTGTTTTAGGTGCCAGCTCTCCCAGGGCCGGTGCTGGGCGTTTGACTCTTAATTCTCACAACTGTCAAAGGTGGGCATTCTCATTTCCTTTTATCATTCCTGTCATTGTGAACTGGAGAGGCTGATTGTATTTTTTTTCCAGTACATTAGAGTAACTGAGCAGTTTTTAAAAGATTTCCTGTATACCACCTAAAATCATGCTGAGTCTTGCTAGTGGCGTGAATGCTGCATCTTGGGCAGTTGCCGTCTTGGTGGATTACTTGAGTGTCCAGAACCTTCAGCGGGCTGGGGGCAGCTGTTGAGGAAAATCTCTGTGTTCAGTTTCACACTGCCATCCAGGAGTGCACAGCAAACCAGACCTTGTTTATTTAAGCCTGGGTCCACCTTGGAATTCTTCTTTAATAATTTTTTTCTTCTCCCTTTTCTTGGAGAAAAAGACACCTACACACCAGGCAAGACCGAAAAAAAAAGTTGCTTTTGGGGTTTGGGGTCCTTAGACTATTCCTGTTGAATTTCCGAGTATCCCTAAATAGTATGAATTCTTGCAACTCACTTGAGAAGTGCCCCAGATGGTGGGTCATTCTGATTCAAGGAGGAATTGAAAAGTATTTCCCTTTACATAACATTCCTCTTAGCTCACTGTTTTGCTGTGTCTGAAATGGAACCCCCCAAAGCCTCACTCTTGTAAACATTCCTCGGGGTGTTTATTTAACCTGTGAAAGTCGGCCTCATTTTCGGGGCGCTCGTTACAATTCAACTTAGGAATCGTCACTGTAACTCAGCCCAGGGATGATGGTTCCTGCTCCTGACGGACTCTTTGGAAATACTTTTCTAACTTCTCAGGTTTGATGTTGTTTGATTCTTAGGTTCCTTGAGTCACAGTGGGCTGGTCTTGTCTCCAGAGCATAAGTAACTCTCTTCACTGATCAGCTAGAACAAATCCACTTTTCCCTTCTTCCTTCTGCCACTTTTCAGTTAATAATATTTCGTATAATATGGCTACGTAATGGCTTCTAGACCAGATGTCACTGGGAAAACAGCGCTGATTGACAGGTACCCATTCAGGTGTGTAGGTAAGGCTTTTGTCTTTCTACATACAAGACCCCGGGCAAACAAAGAGCTCTCTCCTCATGGACGTTGATTGTTGTCTGGGGCGGAGATAACATTTGACCATGCAGATTGTGGCCCCTGGTAGAAAGTGAATAATGTAGGAATGGATGTGCCCCGGACTGAGCTGAAGGCCAAGCTTCCGGGGAGATGCTAGAGCTCAGAAGCTGATATTCCATTTACAATGAACGCTGGAGATGAGACGTGCTGGAATTGGGATGTTGCCAGTTCCGGCTGAGCATTCAGAAGAGGTGGCCGTGTGGAGGCTGGTGGGGACGTTTGTGGAGGATGCTGGTGAGATCCTGGCCCTCACTGGGTCAGTATTGCTGGGATCTTGGTGCCTTGGTGGGGACTTGACTGCCAGGGAACTTGTGAAACAGGTTGACTTGACTTTCAGTTAGAGTCATCAGTTTTGGATGTCCGTGTACAGGTGTGCAAATCCCGCATCCCAGGGGTGGGACCTGTGGCATTAGAAGCACACAGTGCATTATTGTTTCCCTCCAGTTTTTTTTTTTTTTTAATTATGGTGTATTTTATATATAGTAAAATTCACCCTTTTAATCGTACAGTTCTGGGAGTTTTGACAAACACACACTCATAAAGTCATAGCAGTCAAGATATAGAACAGTTCCATCACCCCCCCAGTTTCCCCTGTGCCCTTTGTAGTAATTCCCGCCTCTTACGCCCACCCCCTGCAACCAGTGATTTCTTTTTTCCCTCTGTCCTCCGAGTTTTGCCTTTTCCAGAACATTATATGAATGGAAGTATTCCATATGTGGCTTTGTGAATTTGGCTTCTCTCATGTTGTAGGGTGCACGTACTAGCTATCTATTGCTGTTAAATTATCCCCAAAACGTTGTGACTTAAAACAGCAAACATTTATTACTTCATTCTATTAGTTTTCTATTGCCATTGTAATAAATTACCACAAATGTATTCGCTGAAAACAGCACGTATCCAGGGGGAAGGAATGTGTATTCCCACCAGCTTTATACGACATAATAAAAGTGTAATAATATTATAAATAAATCTACTAATTTGATAGGTAGAAATTTTATACTTTGCGACTAGTGGAGTTTAACATGTTAAGTCTTGTACTGGTCATTTGTAACCTAGTTTTATAAATTTTTTAAATGTCTTCATCACTTTTTCTGTTAGACTCTTAGAATGTGTTTAGTTTGGTCCCACTGTTCATGCTGGGTCAAGTCAGAGAGACATCAGAAGTGGTAAGGCCAGGTCTGTGCTACTGTAGTGACCAGAGCTAAAGGCAGCAGAGCCAGAAACATGGAATAACGGTGGTTGTCTCAGCTTGAGTTCCCTAGAGATCTAGCCTAAGACAGGGGTACTTACTCAGATGATTCACTGGGGATGTGCTCTCAGAAGAAGAGTGAGGGAAACAGGTTTTATTGAGTTGGAAACTCTCTTCAGCCTGATGCCGTAGGGAGCTCTGGAGAAGGAGTTATACCAGAGTTGGTCTCCCTTGTTAGGAGAGCATCTGGATGTAGGGCATGGCTTTCCAGATATGCTGGTGCCCAGTAGTCAAGGACAGTTTTCTGGAGAAGTCATTGCTCTTGGAAGTCGGGAATAGGTACACTGGGACCCGTAAATGAGAGCTAGACAGAACCTCATAGTGCTTACTCCATTGGCAACGACGAGGAATGGACAGACTGTTAATAGTCACTGAAGGGTCTGGAGATACTGACATTGACTAGCCGTAGAGGCTGTGGGAGGAGATGGGGCAGCGAATGATTCCTAAGTGTTTATTACCAGGTAACTGCACCCATTGCAGAAATATGGACATCAGGGAAGGGGGAAGATGTGAGGAGAGAGGGTGAAGAGTTTAGATTTGGGGTGGGAAGGGTGAGATTCTGGAACCCGGGAGAGATGCAAGCACTGGAGCTGTGGTCGTGAAGTTCTCCTCTAGAGAGGTGTTTGGAGTCCCTGGCTGGATGAACTTGCTATAGGGAAGAGTTTTTTGACTAAATCAAAGAGAACTCTGGGTAGAAGAGGAAGGGCTGGTGGAGACAGGAGGTGAGGCAGTGGTGGCGTTAGGAGGAGGTCCAAGGGTGGGCTGTATCTCAGAAGCTGAGATGGGGAAGAGGGAATCAGGGAGGAGCTGGGCACACTGCCGCAGAGAAGTAGAGTTTCCTCAGAGGGAGGTAGTTGGGTGTAGAGATGAGATGCCATTGCTCTCCGGTTAGCTTTGAGAGGTTCCAGATGGTGATGGGACAGAATTCGGACAGCTTGATGATAAGAAGTGAGTCTGGGGCAAGGAAAGAGATTATAAATGGAGACAGATCTTTCAAAACTATAGTCTATAACTGGGAAGAGAGACTCACTGCCACTTCAAATAGCCATAATGTCAAGTAGACATTTCTTTCTCTTTCCGGCTCACTCTCTGCTTTCTGTCTTCCACTTTCTTTCATCCACTATCTTTCCTGAATTTCTCCTAATTGTTGGTCAGAAAAATCTGAGTAGCCTGATAGGTAGCAAGAATGAGCCAGTGGGGAGGGAGAGATCGAAGAGACCAGAAAAAGAGGGGATAGTCAGTGGATGGTACAAGTGAGGGCTGTATACCTGAAACTAAATGTTTTGTGTCAGTTAGACCTAAATTTTACAAATGCAGGGGAGCAGGAAGAAAACTTGGAAATTAGCCGTCTGAAGTCAGTTAGTGGCAGCCTTTGGGCTTGGACCCCTTTCTATTCATTACCACCATTCAGCGCTCTTTCCAGTAGGAAGTGTCGCTTGAGGCTACTCTGGCTAGAAAGCTTGGTCCATTGTCACCCCCATTGATGACAAACAGTGATGCCCACTGGTAAATCTTGGGAACTCCTTTCTCCTTACCATGGAGCAGTTGTTCTCTGGTCCAAGGAGCAGAGGATGGGATTGCTACTTTCCAGACATCACCTCCAGCGTGCTCAGAGAATGCCTTGGGTCCACTCAACAGAGAAGTGGAGGGGCTTTCTCCATGAGTTTATCAGAACCACAGAGAACAAGCTCCCCTCCCTCCTCGGAGTCTCTAGTCCTCTATACACAGAAGACAACCCTCCTAGTCCCTTTCACCCCTTACAAACTGGAATCCATCAAAAAAGAAAAAAAAAATCAGCCCCTGAGAATGCTGACTAATAGCATCAGCTTTGGAATTGGAATGATACTATTTTTGTTTCCATTCTGTCTTTATAGTCTGAACTTTTCCTTTTGATATTCCGCAAATATTCATCATCTCAGAGCCTTTTGAATGGCAATGGCTTGTAGTCAAAACTGAGCAAAATGTGCCATTTGAATAATAAAAACCTCATTAAAGTGAGGTGAAAGGAATTCTTTTCCTTTTGTACAAGCCAATTAAGTGTCTTTACAATTAAAAAAAAAAAGTCTAGCACTTTATAGTTTCATATTCCATAAGCCTGCTTTTCATTAATAGAGGTAACAAGCTTTAGGTACATGGTACATATTTTGCCTCTGGTGTTGTGCAATTAACATTAATGAAGGGTATTAAAATTTGGTGAAAGAGAAAAGGGTTTCCCAAGTCTCTGTGGGTTCGTGCCTCTGGGCTGAGGTCTTTGGTATAAGTTTCTTTGCTTGATGCAGTCTGCTTTTCCTTGAGACAGTATGCAGGCAAGGCTAAAGGTAACTACAGGAAGTGTTGTTGAGAGGTATGGTACCAACTTTCCAAATGCCCAGCCTGTCTTAAAGACAGGGAAATGCTGAAAGCAAATCAACTTTAAAGAATTTTATTCCCTCTTGTGGATAAAAGGGAAGGGTATAGAGACAAGGGGAGTAATACCCATTGAACCTGGCAGGTACCTCTTGAGATACTGGGGATTAGCTCATCATGACTTTGGGCTGTGCGCTGCTGTTCTCAGTTTACAGGGACTTATAATAACAGGGCGGAGCTAGAATTTCTCTTGGCAGTTGGCTCTAGCCATTCTAGGCTACAAATGAATGAAATTGTCTTTGAGTTGAGATAGACTCTGATGACTGTTTTAGGTAGACCAGATGCCTCAAAGCATTTTTGCCCAACTTGTTAGAGGGGAACTGGGCTGGTGGAGGGCTGTGCATTGACAACTGTAGTGGGCAACATATGTGGAAAACAGATGCTTCGTAGCCAAATATAGCTGACCCCAACCACATCACCAATTTTAGGTTTTAGGTTGGTGATGGGTTGGAAATAGATCAGAAAACGGAAAGAATGAGGCAATTTCTCCATGAGAACAGAGGATACTTCTGAACTCACTCTATGAGGCCAATATTACCCTGACCCTAAACCAGATAAAGACATCAGAAGACTTACCATATGATCCAGCAGTCCCATTCCTGGGCATATATCTGGAGAAAACTAATTCGAAAGGATACACACACCTCAGTGTTTATAGCAGCACTATTTACAATAGCAAGACATGGAAACAACCTAAATGTCCATCAACAGATGACTGGATAAAGAAGTTGTGGTATATTTATACAATGAAATACTCCTCAGCCACAAAAATAATGCCATGGATAGACCTGGAGATAGTTATACTAAGTGAAGTAATCCAGAAAGAGCAAGAAAAATACCATATGATGTCACTTATGTCTGGAATCTTAAAAAACAAATGAGACAAATGAACTTATTTACAAAACAGAAACAAACTCACAGACATAGAAAACAAACTTGTGGTTACTGGGGGTAAAGGGTTGGGTGGAGGGATAAACTGGGAGTTTGAGATTTGCAGATACTAACTATTATAAAATTAATATAGCAATGTCCTACTGTATAGCACAGGGAACTATATTCAATACCTTGTGATAGCCTATAATGAAAAAATACAAAAAGGATTATATACACACACACATACACACATACACACACATATATATGTATGTATAACTGAATCACTATGCTGTACGCTAGAAATTAACACAACATTGTTAACTGACTATACTTCAATTAAAAAAAAGAAGTCTGCAGACCAGTATCACTTATGAATATAGATGCAGAAATCTTCAAAAAATACTAGCAAACCAAATGCAGCCATATATAAAAAGGATTGGCTTATATGCCATGGCTAAGTGGTGTATAATTATTTGTTGCTATAATTTGTGTAAGGAATTCAAGGTTGGTCTGACATTTGAATGTCAATCAGTGTAATACACCATATCAGTGCAATAAATGATCATGTCAATAGATGGAGAAAAAGCATTTGGAAAAGTCCAGCACCCTTTCATGACAAAAACACACAGCAGACTTGGTTTAGAAGGGCATTTCCTCAGTCTGATACAGGACACCTACAAAAACCCCACAGCTAACCTCATATTTAATGCTAAAAGGTGGAATGCTTTTCTCTTAAGATCAGGAAGTAAGGATATCAGTCCTCACCACTTCCATTTAATATGATACTAGAAATTCTAGCCATGGCAATTCCACCTCCCGCCCCCCCCCCCAAAAATTCAGACTGGAAAGGCAGAGGTAAAACTATCATTTGCAGATGAAATGACCTTATAAATAAACAACCTTAAGAAATACGTTAAAAATTATTAAAACCAACAGATAAGTTTGACATGGTTGCAGGAGGAAAGGTCAACATGCAAATGAACAATGCCTAAATGAAAATAAGAAATCAATTTTATTTGCAATAGCATCAGGAAGAATAAAAGACTTAGGAATAAATTTAACAAAAGATGCAATAAACTTGTATTTTGAAGCTATAAAATACTGTTGAAGGAAGTGAAAGAAGATCTAAATGTATATAATATAAAGCCATCCCATACTCATGGATTAGAAGACTGAATATTATTATGATGTCAGTCTTCCCCAAATTGACCTAATAATTTCATGCAAACCGTATCAAAATTGCAGTTGGCTTTTCTTTCTTTCTTTTTTTTTTTTTTTTTTTGGCAGAAGTTGAAAAGCTGATCCTAAACTTTCTATGTGTATGTATAGGATCCTAAATAGCCAACACAAACTAGAAAAAACCCAAAGTTGGAGTACTCCCATTTCCCAGTTTAAAAATTTAAAACAAACCTTCAGTAATAAAGTCTGGTACTGGCATAAGCATGGACATATAGATAATAGAGTAGAATCGGGAGTCCAAAAATAACCTCTTACAGGTGGTCAATTGGTTTTCAGCAAGGATGCCAAAACAATTCACTGGGGGAAAGAATAGTCTTTACAACAAATGATGCCAGAACAATTGGATAGCCACATGCCAAAGAATGACGTTAGATTGCTTGCATTCACCATACATGCAAATTAGCTCAAAATGGATCATAGGCCTAATTGTATGAGCTAAAAACACTATTAAACACTTAAAAGAAAGATAGAAGTATATCTTTGTGATGCTGGCTTAGGCAATGATTTCTTAGATGCAACCCCAAAAGCACAAGTGACAGAAGAAAAAAATATATATATGTATAAATTTTATTTCATCAAAATTTAAAAATTTTCAGTTGCAAATGACACCATCAGGAAAATGAAAAGAAAGCCTGCAGAATGAGAGATCTGCCAATTATATACCTGATAACAGGGTTATGTCTAAAATACATAAAGAACTTTCTAATTCAATAATAAGAAAATAATTACCTCAATTGAAAATTGGCTTAGCATCTAAGTAGGCAATTAACCATTCTGCATTTCCACTATACATATGTACTCAAGAAAAATAAAAACATACGACTTCACAATAACTTGTACATGACTGTTCACAGGAACAATGTTCATAACAGCCAAAAAGTGGAAAAAACCCAAATGTCCATCAACTGGCAAATGGTTAAGTGAAACGTGATATATTCATGCAGTGGAATATTTTTTGGCCATAAAAAGCAATGCAATGCTGATACCTGCGACAACATGGATCAACCTTGGAAACATTATGTCTACTGAAAAAAGCCAGTCACCAAAAAATATCCAGAATAGGCAAATCTGTTAAGATTTAGAAAGCAGATTAATAGTGTCTTGGGGCCGGCAGTGATTAATGACTATTAATGGATATGGGGTTTCTTTTTGGGGATATGAAAATGTTGTAAAATTAGAATGTGATGATGCTTCCACAGTCATGAGTGTACTCAAAACCATTGAACTGCACATTTTCAAAAGGGTAAATTGTATGGTACGTGGATTACATCTCAGTAATTTTTTAAGAAATTAATTCATGCTTATTATATAAAATTTAGAAAATAACAAGAACCATAAAAAGGAAGGAAGCAATCTAATGATGCCCTACACACTCAGAGCTAACATTTTTCTGTATTTCCCATCTTGCTGACTGCATACAAAAATCTTTGTTGGGGGAGTGGGATACAAATCACACATTTAATTTCCTGCTTTTTAAAATTAAATTGAAAAATTTGGGAACCTCTGACTTAATCATTGCTGATTTAGCTACTCTGCTGTTGGGTTTTAAGTTTCTTCTAGTTCATATACAGTTTTGTAATTCTAGCTCATTTACATATAATTATTACTCATTCTTATGCATCAACTTTTTGTATACATTTTGAGCATTCCCTTAGGAATGGAAGTTGGACCCTGTGTTGTTAGTTAGGGCTGCTGTAACAGATTACCTCAGTTGTGGTGGCTTACAACAGAGATGTAGTCTCTCATAGTTCCAGAGGCCAAAAGTCTGAAATCAAGGCTTCTGTGGGGTTGGTGCCTTTTGGAGGTTCTAAGGGAGAACCCATTCCGTGCCTTCCTGCCAGCTTGTGGTGCAGGCAGGTGCTCTCTGACACTCCTTGGCTTGCAGGTGCATCGCTGCAGTCTCTGCCTCTGCCTTCCCGTTTCCTTCTCTGTGGGTCTTCTGCTCTTCTCGTTTGTAAGGATGCTTGTCCATTTGATTTAGTTCTACCATTGATCAGGATAATCACATCTCAAGATCCTGAACTTACATTTGTAAAGATCCTTTCTCCAAATAAGGTCATGTGCACAGTTTGCTCGTGGACATATCTTTTACGGTTCAACATTTAATCCTCTCCAGAAGCAGTGGCATAACAAGGGGGCAGGAGGTGGCTGTGGGAGTGGCCTGCCCCTGTGTGGGCAAAATGGGCAAGCATTGTTTGTAGAAAATGCAAAGCCAATAATAAAATTACCAAACATTACTCTGCTTTTTATTATCCTCATGCCGTGGCAACTCTAAACATTATCAATGATAAAGCCTTCCTCCCTAGAGGTGTCTTTGGCTGCCTCTGCCTTGCCCTCCTATGTCCCTCACTACTTGGAAACAAGATTATTGGGTGAAATAATGTGGATCTTTCTCATTCTCATGATATATATTTTCAACTTATTATCCAGGGTGTGGAAGTATATAGTCTTACCAGCTTTATACAAGATAATAAAAATACAATATAAATAAACCTTCTAATTTAATAGGTAGAAAAATATCTTATTTTAACTTTTGCTACTAGTGGAATTGACCATGTTAACTCTTGTGCTAGTTATTTTGTAATCAAGTTTTATAAAATTTTAACCTGTCATTGTCAATATTTCTGTTAGACTCAGAATATATTTTTCTTACTGATTTGTAAACACTATTTACATAGTGAAAATAGGAGTCCTTTATAACGTTGTATATATTTACCGTTATTTCTTTTTTACTTTCTTTAGATAACAGAGCATTTTAGATTTTAAGTATACTTTTGTTTTTGCTTACCTTGATTGCAAACCAGTGTTTCTTTTTTAAAAACTCACCACTCTTCAGGTGAAGTCTTCAATGAGGATTAGACAAAGGCAGATTGTTGCAATAATAATAGGTCTATGAAAAATTTCTACAAAAAGAATGCTGAATTTTTAAAAAATGAAAGATAGGTAGTATTTCATTTCCTGTATCAGGTATTCCACGCCGTTGGTGTGGAACCTGAGGAGTGGGAGGAAACTAAATACCGTCCGTTTCCAGCCTCTTATTTCATTGGCAGGAATCAGACACTCAGAGACCTGTGTGATTTGGTTGAAACTGGCACAAATGGTAGATCTTTGAACTCTAAGTGCATTGCTCCTGTGAAACCCTACCTTGTCTCTCTTTCTCTTGTTTTAGGTGTCAGCTAAATTCCCAAAATGCTTTTTTTTTTTATAAGGTGTTTATTTGATGGCATTTTTCTTATTATAAAAACACCACATGTTAATTATGGAAAAATGAAGAAATATGAATAAACTGAGAAAACAATTTAAGACAGTTTGGGTTCCATCCACCCCTGGAGACAACTACTGCTAACACTTTTGGATATCCTGCACGGTCGTTGTGCGTTGTGTGTGTGTGAGGTCACACAATGTTATATATTTTGTTTTTTAACATGAATGTTCACAGGGTCTGTAAATTTGTTATTTTAATGGCTTCAAAGTATTCCATCATTTTCATTTATTCTGATTCATTTAATGATTCCCCAATTGTATATTTAGTTTACTTCTAATTTGTTGCTTTTATGTTGCAATTACAAACACTGCGGATAGCCTTGAATATATTTCTGTATACATTTCTCATTAGTACCTTAGGATGATTTCCTACAAGTACAATTTATTAGGATTAAGGATTTTGATTCACATGAAAGGCTTACTTTTACTTTTAAAAATTTTATTATGAAACATAGTATGTACAAATGAAGAGAAAATATAACAGACCTCCACTTACCTGTGCCCAGTCTCATTTCAAAAATGTAGATTTAATTTGACTTCTAAAAGGAATATATTCAGACAGTTGGTTCCTGTCTCTTTAGACAGAGCATTTCCACCGTGATATGTTTTACTTTGCACCCAGTAAGTGCTGGTTCTTGTGTTGGTTTTTTACAGCACATTGTCTCCTTTATTCCTTATATCTTACTTTAACGGCTGTTTTGATTTTATGGACTATGAGGCTGAGAATTGGATGAATGAAGGAAGCACAGATTCAATTAGGTTTCTATGATGGTGACCAACTCGTCCCAGTGTGCCCAGAATGGTCCCGGTTTTAGCACTGAAAAGTCCTGCATATTAGGAACCCCCTAGTTCCCAGCAACCCAGCACCACTGCCCACTCAGAGCCCAAGCTCTTCCCCAGCAGAGTGGTCTCAGCTGCGACATTCTAGGGCATCCTGTTTCTAACTGGCTGGAATCTTAAAGATAGTAAAGAGTTGGTTATTCCTGGGGGAACATAGGTCATCCTTGGTTTTAGAGTGTTTCTGTCTGCACAGCGTTGGATGTTTTCTTTTTCAGGTCACTGCACGTGCTTGTGTGCAACGCGGCAGTATTTGCTCTGCCCTGGAGCCTCACAAAGGACGGCCTGGAGACCACCTTTCAGGTGAACCACCTGGGGCACTTCTACCTTGTTCAGCTCCTCCAGGATGTCTTGTGCCGCTCAGCCCCTGCCCGGGTCGTTGTGGTCTCCTCCGAGTCCCACAGGTGGGTTAGAATTTCATGTTCTGTTCACTTGTCCCTTTCCTGGCACCAGCTAATGGTCCCTCAAGGCTCTCTTTTTGAAAACAATTTTCATTCGTCCTGCTGTAAAGTGTGTATACTCAGTCAGTCTGGCCGACGGACTTTTTCGAGGTCTGTTTTTGTGATGGCGGGGGGCTCTTTAGGGGTAGTGTCGACAGGGAGGCAGATTGTTTTTATAACTCTACTTCAAGCCCCTCAGTGATTGTGTTTTGAGATGGAATAATAATTGATTAAATCTGAATGCTTGACCTTTATTGATTTGTCATTCAGCAACTTCAACATCTCACCAAGAAGAATGTGCAGTTATTCTAGGAGGAGAAACAATGCAATTAAAGACTGCGAGATGAAATCCAATTGTTTTATAATGAGAAATTAGAGAATTCAATGCAGACATTAGCTGTGTAATTGTAGAAAGGGAAGTACTGTAGTTAGAACGTATTAGAAATCTGGCCGTGCCTCTTTTGGTTAAAATTTCAATTAAAACATCAGATGGCACTTCTTTTCTATTACCATTAGGAGAATATTCAATTGACTAAAAAGGCATTTGAAAATTTCATCGTATTTTCAGCATATCTGTTTCTAGAGTTGGATAAACAACTATTTGTCTAAAGAGAAGTATTCGGAGAAGATAAAGGACTTGCTGGGTGAGCCTAGATTTAATACATGTTAGGGAGATTTTCCTGGTGTGGTTGGGAGGCTTCATTGCTAGCAGAGTAGCTGGAGAAAAAATAATGTGCAAGGGCCTATTTTTTTTTTCTCTCTGTCTCCTCTCCGTCTTAAGTCCTGAAATGTTTTAGTGACCCAGAATGGAGCTTATTTTTTTAATCATGCTTCCATAAAATGTAACCCCTGGGACTTGGAAGAGAGAGACCAGCCAAGGGTTAGCCTGAACCCTTTATCACTCCCAAACACAGGGGCTTATGGTATAAGTGACACGCTGCAGATAGACTGACTTTTACCATGTGAAATTTATGAGGGCTGAAATGAAAGGAAAATGCCCGTAATAATCCTCCCCCGTGTTAAGAGACACGGAACCTCTAGTAATTAGGTGGTAACAAAATCTGGACATCCTTATCTTTGCAAATCACACCAGCTTCGCGAAAGGAAGTGGAGTGACCCTGTTGGGGAGGGAGGGAGGTACCACGGAGGTAGGTGCGGGAAACAGGGCTCCGGAAGTACATCTCCCAGCCCCAGGCGTTTGCTGGATGCAGAGGGCACCACGGGAGGGATGTGTTTAAATGAGCTGGTATTTCATGGGAGATGATGTTGAATTGTCAGCTACTTCTCTCCTTAGTAAATCTGTGTCTCAAATGCAATTTCATGTGATGGTCTGTTTTCTCCCTAACGATGTAATTTGCGCTTACCTTGGAGATCCAAGTCTTAATTTCATTGAGAAGATGGACTAGAAGGCAGGGCCGTGGTCTCCTGAATTAGCTCCATTGCAGTTTCTAGACATGGCCTTCCTGAATCGTGTGTTATCAGGCCTCTCCTGTCTGGTGGTGGGCACTGTTTTTTCTACTCTCTGATTCTCTTTTGCTTATATTAAAGGATATTTTTTACCAAATGTGAATTCCCCAAGCTGGTTAGTTTATTCCGCATGTACTGCACCCAAGAGCCCATGTGGATACTGGGTGGACATTACTGGGAAAGCCCTCACTCACCATGAGCTCAAGGACCCAGAACCCTAAACCACGTTGTAAAACGGAAGGGTTGATACCTAATTACCTCCATAAACCTTGGCAGAACTCTTCGTTGAAGTCACGACCCCCTGTTAGGGGAAAAATAAAGTCCTATGTTTGCAGAAAATATTATACCAGACTGCCCCAAGGCAAAATATTTATCAGCCTCCGCATGTCTTCACTGTATTTTAGTTACTTATCTGGAGTCTAAGCCAGTGAATTGAGTTTCTGCCTACCTAAAATCCATCATATTCAAATGAGAACTTGACTTCCTTGCTGTGAAAAAATTTTCGGATAACAATTAAAATAGAATGAAAAGACTGGAGTGCTGGCTGAACAGCTCTAAGTAGCTGCAGCTGTGTTGAGTGCCAAGTTACACACACACACACACACACACACACACACACACACACACACAGCTTCTGATGCAAATTCAGTCCTATTCTTTGAACATACTAGCTTTTGTCTACATAGAATCCAACCTAATTATTTTAGTTTGGTAATTTAAAACTCCTCATTAAAAAAAAAAAAGTAAAGGAGCAGTACATAAAGAAATACAAGATAGAGGTCCCCTCAAACAGCAAATGGGAATTTCCAGAGAGCAAAAGTGCACATTTAGTGTCCTGGTAGGAGGATAACTCTATTAAGACGTTATTGTTTGGCTTTGTCAATTTTTCAACTTGAAAATAGAAAGGACAAGTCTTTGGAGATTTGTTTTGCTACCTCTTGAACGGAGAGGTGAACCCAGTCATTTTTCAGGAAGCTGGCCCTGGCTCAGAGGAATCACAAAGCTTGCCCACCCCTCCCCCTTCCTGGACGACTGTCCATACAAGCTAATCAGACCTTAAAAATGAGTTCGCTGCCCTGCAGGTCAGCAGGGCAGGAAGTCAGAGGTCTGCTGAGAGGGGAGGGCTGTTTGCAAGGGGCGGGCCTGGCATTTTAGTAGCTGGGCTTCTCCATCTTGAAACTTTCCTTCAGCCTGATTCCATCTAATTTCTTATCACAGTAGATTTTGCTTTGTTTTGTTTTTGACTTGTTTCTAGGTTTGGGAGTAGGATTTAATACCCTCTTTTAGGCATTGAATCTACAGGTGTTCCACAGTCATGAGGTATTATTTCTGTATTGTCCTTAAAAAGCAAAGCAGAGAAGTCATTCTAAACATTAGAAAGTGCCACATGCAGATATTAATGAAACTCAAGACAAAGCTCTTTGTAATAAGGGAAACTTAGCTCTTGGTTTGGAATTTTGCATCCAGGATCAAACTTCAATCCTCTAATCCTGTATTTAGTCCCCAGTGTGTATCAGGCAGTGTCCTAGGCAATATACAAGGAGCTCACTGTCCACCTCCCAAAAATTCAGTCTAGGGTTGCAAGCAGGTAAACAAATGACTCAATCTGTGTGGTGAGGACAGAAGCACAAGGTACAAAGGTGGCATGACTTGCTTTGTTCCTGATGTTGCAGGGGTGGCAGGGTCCTTGCACACTGGGGATACCGTGGACCGGGTCCTGGAAGGTGCATGCTTAATTTCCATGGAAACATGTGTTTCCATCTGTTTTGCATCTCTTCTTTCAGTCCAGCCCCTACTGCCACCCAAGAAATCATTGTGACCACATGCAGTGGCAGAGTTAGTTAGGGAGAGCTTCTCGGAAGAAGTGACACCTGAGCTGGAGTAGGCTAAACAGAGATGCCAAGAAAGGTGATGAAAGAAGAGTGGAGAGTGAGTGAAGGATGCTGTATCAATCCCTTCCCTGTAAGAGATCCGAATGCTTGATGCTCTTTTCTACTCAGAGTAGGTAAAACTTCTAAGATGTAGCTCAGACCTTAGATCATTGCGTTCTCCACTCTCCAGTCCCTGTTTTTTGGAACAGCTCCTCTGTGACACCTTATTACTATGTTGAAATGCAGTTCAGAAGTAGTATAACTTACCTGCATACATACGTTGTAATTCAGTGCGCTAGTGTGACTGTAATGTAGGGGAAAAACAAATGTGAAGCAAGTGGCCTGTGTTCCAACATGTCAATGCTTGGACAGGACTACAGGAGAGGTAAGTAATCAGAGTGCATGTCTGTGCATAAGCCGCCTCCATTGGCAGGTGTGCGGCATTGCAGACTCGAGTACCGTGAGCATCCACTCCAACCTCGCCTCCCCCTAAAACCCCACAAAATCGGAAAATGCACTCATTCTTCATTTACGTGGTTGTTTCTGCTCCTGGAAATTCAGTGGCTATTAGAACTGTGCTTATATGTAAAACACAGCTAGGCTCTAGGCTCAAATAATTATACACAGGCTTTTTATCCACGCGGATGTCAAGCAGGGCAGTCTTCCTTGAGCAAGACTCCGCCTGCATCGCTGGGCATCTCCTGTCCCAGCCCCCACTGGCAGTCATTACGACAACCAGGAAAAGGGCCCCATAAATTTTCACATTTCCCGCTAAGTTCCACTGCTTTAGATGATAAACCTTAGAAGCCTGGGCTCTTCCTGGGGTCTGGAGACTGGAAAACAGGCAGCCAGAGATTAGCTGCAAGGTCTTTTGCCGAATCCACACTGACATTTCCGGCCATCAGCTTTGTTGATGACTTTAGATCAGTAATGTAACTTAACACTAGAAATTGGATGTTGCTGCCTGAGTCCTGAAGAAAGGATATTCAATTTCCATTAAAACTTGAGTTTCCTCTGTCCCTGGGATGCTTTGCTTGGTCCAAGTTCCACCTGAACTGCTCGTCTTAAGAAACAACCAGATTATTCCATAATTTTCATTTTGCCCTTTGCTTTCCTTTTCCACACCAGTTACTCCAGCATGCCCTTACCGCTCAGGGCACATGCCCAGAGTTAATCAAGTTATGAGGGGTCCTTAACAAAGATGAGACCTTCATCTGGAGAATTCCTTCTGTATGATCCTTTGTGTGTGTGTGTGTGTGTATGTGTGTGAAGGAAGTCACTACTTTGCTGTTATTTAAAAAAAAAAAAGAAGAAACAAAAAGAAGGAAAGAAACAAACAGCTGGTGTTTAACGACTCCGTCAGACCCAATTATAAAACATCAACTACTTACTTTGATTTGTGTGTATCCATGCCGTGGGTATACTTAAAAACATTAGACTCTGCCAGAACTCATTTTGGCTTTGTTTACATTTATCTTTTAAACGTATAAGACTATTGATGGCACCTCACCAAGGTTATAACCCCATTATAATCATGAATTTTTAATCTGGAAAAGAGTCGTGGAGGCAGCAAGACTCGTCTATATTTACTTGGATGCGCAAATGAAATATACAAGACACGCACGTTGGCTCAGATAACCCAGGAAAGCCCCCTCAAAGGTTAGGAATGCGATCTCTTTCTGCTTCCAAGAGCAGCAGCCCTTTATTTAAGATGTTTTCCCATTTAATTTAATTATCCTTGAACTTCCTGTGGAAGGTTTTGAAAAATATATGTTAGAGGCAGGGGTGGTGCAGTGGGGCTCAGCACGTTGAGACCTCTGCACTGACAGGTTTGGGCCCTCAGTGAGTGTCTCTGGATCCAGTTGGTTTATGTTGTTACATTGTCTGTTTTTAAGGAGACTTTGTTCCGATGTTTGCCCAATTGAGTTTTCAGTCATCTCCACATGGTTTACTCAGATTTCTGATAAAAATAAAAAGCTATATCAGACTTTAGAGATTGGCTGCTTCATATTATATTTTCTAATTTTGTTTTTAGATTTACCGATATTAACGACTCCTCGGGGAAACTAGACTTCAGCCGCCTCTCTCCGTCGAAAAACGACTACTGGGCCATGCTGGCTTACAACCGGTCCAAACTCTGCAACATCCTCTTCTCCAACGAGCTCCATCGCCGCCTCTCCCCACGCGGGGTCACATCGAATGCGGTGCACCCCGGAAACGTGATGTACTCCTCCATCCATCGCAGCTGGTGGGTGTACACGCTGCTCTTCACCCTGGCCAGACCCTTCACCAAGTCCATGGTAAGTGGATGGCTGTCGTCACCACACACACTTCCTTTGTGCCTTTGTGGGAGGGGTCCTTGAGGAAGCCAGGCTCATGTGTTAATAAGTATGGGTGTAAGTCTTGATGGAAATGATTTGTTTTCTTTTGATGCGATTTTTTTCTCAGTATGCACAGGACTTCACAACTGTGATTTGTGTTATTGAAAACATGGATTTGTGACTGTTGAATTATCAGCAGATGCGATTCGTTTGTTTCCACTGAGAATCTGTATCTGATGTTCTAAATTGTTCTTTTAAGGGGTGTGAACCTCTCCTGGAGAATCCTTTGTTGGCTAGAGGGGCGTTTTAGTCTTTCCTTCCCCAAAGGTGATGAGTCACACTGTGGTTGGATTTGGAAATGTTCACAAAGATAAATATGAAGGTTTTTCATTTTGGGTGGTCGTATAACAACCATGTTTAGAAACTTCTGCCATGAAAGCGTTTGAGTGGGAAGTAATTTGAAGAATGCACGCTCTACACAGTGCATTTGGTATAGGACTTTTTAAAAACACAGGCCTTCAAAAAATATTTTTGTATTTAGTGGACACCAGTGTCCCAGTAAACTAAATTTAACATGTAATGCTCAGAAATTACCCTTCCCTCGAAGATATCATGGCTTTTAGGAGTATCACAAGTCAAATCATTATCCTGCAATGTTCGGGGCACATGATCCCAGAGCCTCTGGATACAGTCTGCCGCCTCCTCCTGCAGCCGTTCCCACCCACTGTCCTTAACCTTTGTGTTCATGGATGACTTTTAAACTCGCAGCAGAAATCTTTCGAACTGCTTGGGAGAAGGTAAGTCTATGCGTCATTTATATCATCACCCAGGTAGTTCTCATGCGAAGTAAGTAGACATAATCTAAGAGTTAAATACTTAAACATCAGAGAAGTGGGAGCATCTCTGGAGGGCGGTTCTCCAAGTCCAGGGAGAACGGACAACGAGAGAGTGTGCGCATCACAGGCTTCTGAGGCTTCCCGTCACCTGGCTCCCCATGACCATGAGGGCAGGTTCTCCACGGGGGCATCCTTGACTGTGATTGCGGCTCCTTCTCTGTTAAGTCCTTCAGTGTAGAGAATCAGGAAGGTGGTGGATCTGAACTGGCGCCAGTTCCGTTGACAGGACCGGAGATGAGCTGTTCAAGTTTAGGACGGGGTTGAGGAGCGGGGAATATCGTTTCCCTTTTTCTGCTGGCCCCGCGCCTTCCAGACCCACAAGTTTGTAATCTGAGTTTTGAATTTTCTCACTTGTACTTGATCTTGAGTAGGAGCTGAGGAACTCCTTTCTGTGACGTCAGAGTCTTGTTTTCCCTTCTTCCAGGATTTCTCTAATCGGAGAAAGTGATGGGAAAAACCTAGAGGTGGGTCTCTGAGTACAGGCTCCAGGTGCAGGGTGGTGTAACCGCCTTCTGTCTGGTGAGGACCCCAGTGGGTGAGGACTTGTGGATGGAAAGAGATAGCACCTGTTACTCTGTGATGGGAGCTCAGGGCTTAAGGGCTCTGGGTAAGGACGGGTGGGAGGAGGAGGAAGACTGGCTCTGGGGAAGTCAGAGGTGGGGTGAATGTTTTTGTTTCTTGGGGAGGGGACAGTCAATGTCTAATACTTAATATGAACATAATACAGAAATGTGTTCAGCAGAGTCAGGTTTGACTGCACGTCAGACTTAACAGGAAGAGTTCTGAAAGTGCCAAGCTATTAAGTTAGGCGGGGAACCATGTTGTGATGACAGAATTTTGCTGTTTGGGTGGTAACTATGGTCAGGACTTGAGCCAAGTGGAAATCCAGAGTATGCAGCTGGAGCCTGAGATCGAAGTGTCATCACAGAGCTGGGAATCACAGGAAAACTAGGTAGTGGCCGCCCAGTGACCACCACACTCGGAGCTCATCCCATGTATACCCAGTGTCCAGCCTCAATGGCTTATTCCTTCCCCTCCCCAGCCAGTGAACAGAGGCCTTGGCCGCCCCCCTGCCCTGATCCCAGTGCTCCAGTCAGGAGCATACCTGCTGGGAGCAGTCTTGGGCAATGGATAAAATAAAAACTGGTCTCTGTGTCCGTGGGTCAGAGGGGTGGGCAAAAATGAGAAGATTGCCCTTGAGAAAATTTGGAGGAAAGTGGAGACATCACAGAAAAACCAGGTTTGACTAAGTTTGATGGAGTGTTCCACGAAAAGGCAGGGGAGAGAAGCCCTTACCCTGTGTTAGAAAAGGAATTTGACATGACTTCCTGGTGGTGGCAATTGTGTGAAAGCAACTGCTTGGGACAGTGGACCGACCGTCTCCCCTGTTTATGATCCTAGTGTTCAAGCCCTGAGAACTGGGACAGCTTGGGCAGGACGCTTCACCTTTCTGAGCTGGTAACAACCAAATGGCAGTACAGATCGGTGTAAGGCTTGACAATAATGGATACAACATCTGTCATATCTTTACTTAGGTATTTGGTGGTGTTTCTTAGACATGAGAGCTCTGTGTGACTAAAGTTCAGTAAGAGGTGGAGTGGGAACTCTGGGCTTGTCAAACTCATAGCCAGTAGCTTCTCTCGTAGAAACGGGGGACTGCACGTGGGAGAGGACACAGTGCGAGTGGAGACCTGGGATTGGTCGATTTCACTGGTGGGACAGACTGGATTGACCAAAAGAGTCTACGTGGTGTTGGATTCTCGTGTACGTGGCTTGGTGTTGCTTCCATCACCGTGAAACGTTTTGTGGATGAAGGGCGTGCTTATGCCATTTTACTAAAACATATTTTTCGACCTAAGCCATGTCAGTTGCATCTCCATTCCCAGCCCACGTAAAAGTTGGATCCTGAATGCTCATGAAGAACCTTGGTGTTGACGCTGTGTCCCCATGACTGGATAGCTAGTGTACTGCTTGTCCTTCGTCATCCCTTCTGCCTTTCACTTCAGAGGAAGTGTTTTCCTTTTGACATGAGGGTTGCTGGAGCATAAATTCCACTGCACAAGGTCAAGGAAACAAACACAGCCCAGCCTTGTGCTCGGAAGCCCTGCCTTCCCTCTCTGCTGCAGCCGGCTCCCTTAAGCATTAAACAGCAGTATTCTAATATCATCGTCCCTTTTTTATTTGCTGTGACTTGCTGTGACTACGGTGATTTTAGTTACAGTAATTAGGTCACCCTTCATGGAGTCAGGCTATTTTAAGTGCCTCTTTAAGGAATATTGTTGCAGATCAGTAATTTTACAATTGGATGTTCTTGTGCAACTTTATTAAATGTAATCTGTCTTTTAAATGTTGCCCTTTTACAGTTATACATTTCTAATTGTTGCTGTAAATGCATTATCACTTTGAAATTAATTAATTTTTCCATTTTGGCCTCCTGCAGTATAATAATCACTAATGAGAAACTCATAGGGATTAATTCTCAACACAGCGACCCCTACTGGTAGAGCCATGTCTCTGACCCTTCTCCCTCGGGGTCCAGGGGTCAGGACAGGTCTACGGAGGTTCTGGGGAAAAGCATTTTTCCCTCTTCCTTCCAATTTATAATCAGATAAAAATAATAGTTAAACCTTGGAATAGGATTGTCTTAAAATATTGTTTTAAAAATATGCGGGATTTCTTAGCTGCTTTTGTAATGTCTTGAAGGAAAGTAAACTTTGCTAGAAGCTTTCTAGTTCTGAAATCACATCCATCATATGTGCGTTATCTGCTTATTTTGTCTTTTTATTTAAATATTCTAAAATTACTTTTTGCATATGTTTTCATCACTGTATATTGTATGTTAGTATATATCGTATATTCATACGTATGTATTTACCTTCTGGGGCTTAATTCACAAAAACAGGCATATTGTATTATCTGGTAATACAAGAGATTTTTCCAGGGTAGTTTTGGCTATTTGCAAATGTTGCCAGACATCCAAGTAAGATGCAGTTTGACATGTAGAGCCAGACACGATGATGCTTTATGTATCTGTATGTGCATGCGTCTTCCTTTATTGCTTACAACAGTTTTACAGTGTTACAGTCACTCCCTTCATTTTGTAGTTAACAAGCACAAGGAGCTCACACAATGTGTTCAAGAAAATGGAATACCAGTCTGCAGACCCTCCACCAGCCACTCAGCCAAGTTCATTTTCTTTGTCAAGTGTACCGCAGCACCCCTGCCACATTTGTGTAGTTGGGCTGTTGTGTTCCCTTTTGACAATGTTTGAAAGCGCCTTCATGAAATTAACCCTCTCCCTCGTTTTCTGCCCCTGCGTAAGCTCTCAGTCCTGCTAAACAACGTCTGAGCTCAGGGTCCCAGGCCCAGGCAGCCCTTTGCGATCAGTATGTGGACCTGAAGCCGGGCACCATCACGTGCCTCGTAGGGTGTTTTACGCAACCACATGTTTGTGTTGGAAGGTAACAGTAGAAAGAATATCATGTGTTAGGGTAACAAGAGCTTAGCAGATGTTTTAGAGAACTGCATTTCCAAATCATTTTACATTAAAAAATGGCTTGAGTTTGTAGAACTTCTGAAACGATCGGGTTACATTTCCTGTGGCCGTGTAAAGCCAGTCATTGTGCTGAGTTTCCCCAGATGTGCAACTATCCTGCTAATGGTTGGGCCTGCAACGCCGGCTCTGTTGCAAAGTTATAAATTACAACTAGAAAAAGCACAAGATGTCATTCTTCTAACCTTCGGGAAAGCCAAGCCTGGTAATTCTGCCCTTGAATAACCCGCTGCAGGGTGATTTATAGTGGTACAATTTAAAACATAATGAAGGAGATAATAGATGTTGATTTGTTCTTTAAATTAGTATTTTAGAAAAATACTACCCACCCCCCACTGCTGCCCCCACCCCCAACCCCCTTTAAATACCTGCCATCGACTGCTCTCTAGATACTGTCAAGGACAAAACCCCGTTTGAATCTTTATTGGTACATTGGCGTAAGAGAGCAGGGCCCTGTTTCTGGGTTGGGAGGAGGAAATAGGATTTTCAAAGTGGAAATTTCAGCATATTCTTCTCTAATCTATGTATTTTGAGATTCCCAAGAGAGGATTGAATTCTTTGGCTGCCTTGCTCTTGCCAGTCCGGAGATGTTAGAACACCAGACGCCCAAGACCCCTTTTTGGTGGGGCCGCACTTGGACGCTCCTGCAGACCCCTTCCCATACCCCCCGCCCATCCCCATGGCTGGGCTCTTCTTGCTGAGGCCACATCCCTGCAGCCTCACACATTCTTCTTTTTCTCCAGGATTATCATCAACATTGGTTTCATTAGTCATTTCTCAATTTTGTCCGGAGCTTTAAAGTTTACAGTGTTTGCCCAATTCAGAGTCTAAAGGATGTGGTAGAATGAAAAAGAACATAGGATTTAGAATCATTAGGCACATGTTCAGAATTCAGATTTCCCCCCTTTTAGTTGTGTAATTTGTGAATGTTTCAGACTCTCTCAGGCTCATTTTCTACCTTCAGTTTAGACATTTGGGGCTGTGAGCTAACACTTGGTTAAAAGTGATTGGAATAACAGGTTAGTTTTTCTCATGTATCTGGAAGTCCCAAGGCAGTCAGGATTTCGTTCAGCTAATACATAGGCAGCTCCTCTGTGATTGTCTTGGCTTTTCCTTCGTGCTTATAAGATGGCTGCAGCAGCGCCAGCTGTTGCGTTTTACATAATAAAGTCTTAAGGCACCATAAGAGAGATGGGTCCCCTCTTTCTGTGCCTTCCTCCTTTATGAAGGAGTAGAACATTCTGTCTCAGAACTGTCCTCCTCGCAGACTTCTCAGCTCCCACTGGCCAAGACTGAGCCACCTGTCCAGATCCCAGGTGCAAGGGAGACTGGGAAAGTACATTTTGGCATTCTGTGTTTCTAAGGTGGGAGGTAAGATCTGAAGGCAAGGAAAAAAGGGGAGGATCTTGGCTTTTGAGCAGGCTCTGTTGAACAGGTGTACGTATAGTTTTCTCACCTGTCAAATAGGAATGCTTTCTGTTTTATAGGGTCCTTGTGAAAGCAGATGAGAATTAGAGTGAGAGTTAAAGGGAGACACCTGGCCTTGCCTGGTCCTCTTCCACTCAACCAACTTTACCTTAAGCCACTTACCGCCCATTCTCCTTTCTTCTCCAGGGTGTTGAAGCACATTGCTCCTCAGTCCAGAACCTTCCTTTCCCTCCTTTCTTAGTTACTTTCTATTCACCCTTCAAAATTCAGTCCAAACATGACACCTCAAGGAAGCATTAGATCAAGACTTGGTCGGGACTCCCGATCACGTGCCGTTCCCTATGATGCGGCGCTGTCCGATGCGTAACAGTGGCCCATCAAGACATGGCAGGTGAATGAATGAGGGACCCTGGAATTTCTCCTTTGTGATGTTTGACACAAATGCAGCTTAGAAAAATAATTTCTCTGAGTTTGTATTCAATGTCTGTCTCTCCGTCTCTTGAAAGTGCCATTTTTGCCCTCACACTACTGGGTCCCTGATCCATAAAGTACATACTCAGGGTAGATATTTGTAAATAAATAAACAAAGGTGATTAGGTGCTTAATGAATGATAGTCATGAGTACCTTTTTCATCAGAATCTCTCTGAGGTGGGGAAGGGATTGCCATCGGAATATGTAGGTTAAAGAAATGGATGAGGCTAGGGCTGTACCCCCCCCCCCCCACCAGGCACACAGCTGGTCCATAGGACAGTTGAGGCCAGACCCAGCCCCCACCTCCAGACTCCTGGTCAGTGACACACAAGAGATCTACTCAGAGGTGTGAGTTGGGGGGAGAACGTCTGGAGGGCAGCCAGGCGTGGGAAGGAAAGGATGCACTTTAGAGCTGGCCAGCCCTGGGATCAAACATCAGCTCCATCCCATGCTAATCCTTGGGTGCACTTCATAACCTCTTCACCTTCATGTGTAAAACCAGGACATCATCCCTACCACAGGGCATGTGTTGAGAATCGAAAGAAATCATGAATGTGTAGCATCAGGAATGTGCTACATACTCATTAAACATCAACCAGTATTGCTGTTACTGAGCTGTGTTGAGAATAAAAGATGGTGAGTGTATAGCATTCAGAACGTGCTAGATATGCAGTCAGCCTTTATTGCTACTGTTATTAGCATCATCATTGTTGTCATTTTTTCAGACAAGGAGAGTCTTGCTTCACTTCCCGTTGCTTGGAGATGTCCATCCTCCTCATGCTGGCTGCATGTCCGTCACAGAAGGTCTGATTCTCCCTGTGAACATTAGGCATAACCCCCGCCCCCCCATATACAACCCCATGTAGGTGCTGAGGTGACACACAGCGTGGCAGCTGGGACCACATGGGCTTCCGCAGTGTTGGTGGAGGCCCTCCCTCCTGGTGGCCTATTTTAAGCTGCCAACAGTACACCTTAACTTGGGGGACAGACTCGCCTTTTCTTGGAAACAAAGAGGAAAGTGTGACTGGCTTTGTGTGGCCACAGCTCTGCTCCGCTGCATCTTCTCCGCCTCGCTTTTCAGTGTAAAACACAAGTCTGCTCAGGCCTTTGTTCCCGAATGAGTGCCCAAGAGGGAAAAAAAGTGACTATCTGGCCTTAATACGTGTGACAAATTATTTAATGAACACTTAACCGAGATTTGAAATTCCCCTAGTTTTATCTCAGTCCTTTCCTTCTTTTCTGCGTCCCCGCTGGCACTCGGGTAATGCACTGCCTCTTTTCAACTCTCTCCCCAGCTCTTTTATTACTTAAAAGTTAGTGGTGCCTCCTTTGATCCTCCCCCTCCAGTTTCCTTTCCTCCAATTTCATACTTCTTTCCAGTGATTGTTGGCTGCGGTGCAGTTTCGATATTGGAGGCCCGCGCGATTAAACTGATGCCAGCAGTTTGCGCTGCCCCGCAATGATGTTTCTGCCGTGTTTCCTCCACGAACGCTGATTTTCGTCTAACTCACCGGGCATGTTGATTTTTCCGTGTGAGGTGGAAGGTAATCTTTTTGTAGCAGCAATAATGAAAACTCGAAACTGGGGCTCTGAATTGTTCAGAAGCTGAAACCCACACCCTCACTCCTCTTCCCACGGAGATCAGGGGCTACGCTGAAAACCAGAGCAGGACGTGTTCTCACATTCCACGAGGACCCGTGAAGTGCCACGCCCCCCCGCTCGCGGGTTTATGTCTTTATATCTTGTCTCACTGAATATAGTTTTAGAGCTTGTAATCCAACAGGTGTGTCTCTCAGCGGTCACGGACCCTCTCTAGACCTCAGCATTCTTATCTGTAAAATGAGTCACTTTACCAAGATGAGCTCTCCCATGGAGTTTGTAGTTCACACTGTAATTAGAAAGGAGATTTTTTAAAAAGGAGACTACTGCAGGTTCACACTCTTTATCTGAAAACTCTGGGTAAAAAACAAACCCACCACCCTAGACCACTATTTTATGAAAGAATGGACACTGTAATGCCTAAAACTGTAGGCAGGACTTGATTGTGGGACAAACAAGGCAGGCCTTTGAGTTGAGCACCTTGGATCTCAGGGAACCCGTCTCAGGGCTGCCCTGAGAATGCTCATTGTTGAATGTTTTGGGCTCACCCTTGGGAGTGACTAGCCTAGAGGATTCCAGAGGCCCTGTTTCAGCCCCAGAACCCTTCCGTGCGTCTTTTGGATCCCAGATTCCAAACTTGCAGGAAGCCTGATTGCACCTCAGCTCCTGGAGTCGTGAGCCTGCAGAGACACCGTCCGTGAAATGCAGAGCAATCCGGACTCACCGGAGTAGAGCGAAGGAGGGTGAAGTGGCAGAGGGTTGAATGAGAGCGAAAGCTCACCTAGCACGTGCGACTGTGTTTCCTCATAAGCACCTGTGTCAGCCTGTGCCCCTTTATAAATAGGACACTGTCTACTTATTCCCCAGTTTCTGTGGCCCTCTGTCTTAGGGTCAACTTGCAAGTTGTAGTCAGGTGTCAGGCAGGCTGTAGCTATTTCCAGGCTCACCCAGGGAGGGTCCACTTCCAGGATCATGGGCTAGTGGGTTGGATTCAGCTCCTCGTGGCCTAGTAGACTGAGGACTTTGGTTCTGGAGTCCTCTCTTTCGGTTCCTGGCTGCTTGGGCCTCTCCAGCGTGACAGCTTGCTTTGTCAAAGTACGTGAGCCAGGAAGGAAATAGAGTCTCCCTGCCAGACGGGAGTCCCAGCCCCATGTAACCAAACCGCAGAAGAGACATCTCAATCGTGGGTCTGAGCCCCATTCACAGGGAGAGGATTTCACTGTGGAGTGAGCACCTGGAAGCAGGGAACATCGGGGCCATCTTATAGGCTGTCTGTCACTCTTCACAAATTCAGTTTTATTTGGTCTTCTTATGGTGACTTTTGGTAGGCTGTCTGGTGGCAGATTTACTCAAGGCTTCGCTAGTCCTTGGCCTTACGCCCTAGTGTTCCTTAGCGATGGGGGTGTCTTTGCCTTGCTGTTCTCCTGTTTCATCCTTCCTGCATTCCTGTCCTTCCTCTTTCTGGGTTGAGAGGTACCAGATGCACCTGTTTTAAAAAATATACATGTCTATGCGTTTCGGTTGCATGATGGGAGATAAGATTTAGTCCTTTAATAAGAAAGCTTATGAAAAGAATAAAGAAACATGTGGGTTATGTTTCCTAAAGTCATGTGCTTGTTTTCATGCTGCTGTAGTAGAGGGGGCCGAGTTTACCAATGGCCCAAATTTTCTTTCTAAAGAAACACCTATTGCTGAGTTTTGATTTGAGTTTTAAACGTTGGCCAGAAATCCTGGACTTTTTTTTTTTTTTAAGCGATGAAAGTGGATAAGGCTCACCATCGTTTCAAAGCCTGTGTAGAATATTAATCTTACTCTAGAGTATGTATAACCTTGTTGTTGTAGTTTGGGTCTGTTTTTTTTTTTTTTTAGGTAGGAATCTAAGACAAAAATTTTATTTTGCTGTTTTCAGAAATAGATGAATTTTGAACTCTGGAATTTGGTTGTCACATGATAAAACCACCCATGTTAAAATGTGTAATAAGCAGAGTATCTTATTTAGTAATCTTCTAACTTCCCCTGTGAAATTGCATGCCTTTTTCCAAGCTGAAGCTTCTGGCTTCTCCATCTGCCACCTTGCATAGAGTATATATCACTTGAAACATTTTATCCTTGGGTTTCATACGATGAGGGTCTCTTTAATCATTTACATTTCTGAAAGAAGAAAGTGAAATATTCTTTACGAAGCCAAAGTAATCCGCGGGAGTGTATGGTGTTTGTTCAGCTGGATATCTTATTTATTTGAAGTACTGAGAGAAATCTCTTCTGACTGCTCAAAAAAAGGGAAGAATAAACAGTAAGAGTGTCCAAGTAATCTGAGCTAGAAAGTCCCTCCTTTCAGAGAAAAGTTATAAAAAGTATATTTGCTAGATCCAAAAAAAACACTGTATATCAACTACTGAGACCTTCATAATGTTTTCTTAGTATTCTCACTCTTTAAAAGAAAAAAAAAACCTGTAAAATCTGGGAGCTTTAGTTTGTTTTTTTTTTTTGTTTTTTTTTTTTTTTTTTTTGATATTTTAGTGTTCCTAGACAGGTGAATGCAATCAGTCTATTTTCTCCTTCTTAGAACATAACCTCTCTCGCTGACTTTGGTGTGTGCTGCATGTCGTTTGTCTTTTTGTTGACTCTATAACCATAAAAGACCAAATAATGCAATTAGGATGGCTGAAATGTCAGCATTGACCCTGGGCACATTTCCTACAAAAGAAGGCATTAAGAAGATGCTTAAAAGAAAAAAGAAAGCAGCTTATTTCAAAAGAAGCAGATTCTGGAGTCTATCCAGTCATGGAAGTAGGGGTCAATTTCTTCTCTTTTTGTTCCCTCTGTTTTATCCATTAGGCATGAGCTGGGGTGGTTCTCCTGGAGGCAGAGTTGGGGAACGTACCAGATTCCTTTATCCCTAACCTAGAAAGGTCTTTCCCCATCAGCTCAAGCTCATGTATCCCGTCTGCCAGTGCCACTCCGTCTCACTGCCCTTGTCGAGGCCCTGCCAGGTTCATATTTGAACCCAGAGCAGAGGTCTTTTTTGGCCGAAGCCAAAAACGAGTGAAAATTGTAACTTTTCTTTGCCAGATGTACATGCCTCCATGTTGGTCTGTACCATGCAAATTTGACATGTATTCGATGTAGGATGGGAGATGGGCTGTGAGTTTTTCCTGGACAAGTGTATGTTCTGAGGGCTTCGAGGACAAAGGCAGCCAGTAAGGGCAAGAACAGCAGCTCACACTTACTAGGACTCACCTGTGTGGAGAGCCCTGGTCTCACTACCTCTCGTGTGTTAACCCAGTCGGTTCCCATAGCCCACTACCAACAGGATGAGGGGTAGAGCTGGGAAGAGCATGTTGACCTGTTTTGTTAAAGAAGGATGTGTTGCAGTAGATAGGAAAGTCCATGCGTGAAGTTGCAGAAACCAGGCTTCGAATCCTGTCCCTTCCTCCTGGTGGTCCCCATCATCTCAGGCAAGTAGCACCACCTCTCTGGGCCTTGGAATTTCTTTGTCTCTGTAAAATGGGGGGAACAGTTCCCGCATCTTTAGACTCTTAGAGGATTAAGGCACAGCTAAGCCTGAGGGCACATGCTGGTTTTCTGTGCATCCTACCAGTTAACGTGGGCTCTCCTGAAACCTTACTGATTTATAAGGACATGGAGGATGTTGTTGTCTTGGATATTGTCTGTCATTTGGCCCCAAAACATACCAAGCCACTGCTCATGAGAAATGCCCTTTAATACTGAACTCCAAGCAGAACCCCCGAGGAGCTACCATAGTACTTTCTTCTTAATAAAGCTATTATAACATAATGGATTGTTGGAACTCCTAGCCCAGTTTTTGGCTTTTTCAGATCATATTAACACTAATGGTAGCATATCAGCTTCCTCTGGTTTTTAGTGACATTTTGTTCCCTTTGTTCTATACTTAAGTCACCCTAAATCCTTTTTTGGAAGCAGGTCAGATAGGAATTAATAAAGTGATTTAGTTAGAAGCAGAGGCCTGTTCCATTGAATCTTTTAATGACATCAGACCAAAAGCAACTTTATCTTGGTCTATACTTTTGGATCTATGTCTGTGTTGTCCATGCTCAACAAAAGAGATTTTTTGCAAAACCCTTAAAAAAAAGTATAATAAAACCATCCTGTCTTCAAAAATTTGGAAAGTTTTCATCTTTTTTTTTCAACCTTTCTTCTCCATATGATTTGCATAATATTAGTTACTGATTGCTTTTAAGCAGCATGCCAGCTGCCCAGATGGTCAACTTTTAATCAGATATGGATGTATTTGCGTATGTGTATACATCTAATCACACTTCTCCAGGGTCCTGATATATATTTACTCCTTGTTCAGTCTTTTTCTTTCTGTTTCCTGACTACTCTCTTTCCCCTATGCTCAGTTTTATTTTCCAGTAAGCTATTTATATCTTAAAGTGTGTCTTTGGGGAAAATTTCTGTATTTAGTATTCAGTTAACTTAAGATGGTTTGTAAGGACAACAGAAGCTAGCAATGGCAGTGCACATGGATGCTTGTAGGCAGTAAGGACTCAATAAATGAGTTTGTTGGTTTGTTTGTTAGATCATGCAGATAGGCATGTACACTTAAATCTGTTTATAAGGTGGAGGAGGGAAAGCCAGTAATTTCAGCCTACTATTTGATCCTGAGGCTTTTTAAAAATTCTATGTTGATGAATAAAACATTTTAATCAGAACTATATCAACACTGATCAATTTTTTTTCATGGGAGTCCAATACGGGGTGAATTCCATTAAGTCAATTAAATGCCTTGATCGAATTTTTAAGCAGTCCAAAGATAGGTAAGCTGCTGCTTTTTAGAAAAAATTATTTTACTGAAATCCCTTTCCCAGGACCGACTTTTTTCATGTATATTTGTAATGCTTATTTCAACCAGAAATAGATGTCCTTAATTTGATAAAAGGCCAATATTCATTTCTTAGCTAATGCTGAAGAAATTCTTCAGCAAAGCCACTCCAGCATTCTGGGATTTCTGTGTTGTTCAGGATTGGTCTCTGAGCATGTTGACGATCTGATTCTTTCCTAAACTTTCAGAGGCTTACGTGCCTTTGGAACTTTTGCCCTTTCTGTGTTGAGGTGGGGCAACTGGTAAATGATTGATGAAGGTGTCCTGTATTTCCTGGAGAACAGTGTCTTTCAAACTCTTTTTTTGATTACTGCCCAAGTTGTTTATGTTGCAGCTCAATACATGCACACTTATGCATATCCACATGTATGTGTCTGTGTGTGTAATATGCGTGTGTCTGAGCTGAGATTTTACAAAACAGTAATTGTGGGCAGTGTACTCTGCTGTTTTCCTCTTGGTTGTATTTCATTTTTCTAAAGTGCTGATTTTGACCCAGTTTCGCCACGCACTATTGGCTTGACCACTCACTCTATCAAAATCTACTGTCTGGAAATTGCTACTCTAAAACTGTCTGATCTGGTCCCATCTGATAAAACGTTCATTGGGTGCCACATGTGCTAACTTAAGGGGTCGAAAATTCGAAAGTGAGCAAGTCATTTTCCTTGGCCTCTGGGTGCTTGCCTTAAATGGGTTGGAGATACAAAGAATGTTAGCGTGAGGTGAGATGGGCCCCACAGGGCACGTGGGGCTTCTCTGCCTTGGGGTTAGATATGAGAGTAGTCAGGCCAAGGTGCAGAATCAAGGTGACGTCTCTACTGAAGGGTATGCAGGAGGCGAGCATGGAGACACAGATAGAAGAAGAGACTTTGCAGCAGTGGTAGGTTCAAGCCTATGACAGCAACAGAATTAAAGGGGCACTGAACATCTCAGTATCCAGATAAATAAGATCTTAGTACAATGTTTCAAAACAATCAAAATTAATGGAAAAAGTCACAATGAACAAAATTTTAAATTTTAAGTCAAGACAAGATCAGTATTATAGCACAGGCTGGAATAACGAACATGGATTTGTGGTGAGCCACACAGAGGGTGAAGGCCAAAACAAACAAACAAACAAGAAACGCCACTTCGGGCCTGGCTGCAGGTTTAGGATCTCATGGTCTCATATTAAAATTGATGATGATGGTGGTAAAATGATGATGATGGTGATACAAAAAATATGACATTTATTGAGCAGTTGCCATGTATCAGGACCTGGAAATACCTCATCTATTTCTCACATTGATTCTTTGAGAGTGGTATTCCTTATTAAGGAAGCTTGGTGGGGATAAATAACCTATTCAAGGCCACGTAACTACACGGCAATTGACTGGGGATCCCAGCTCTCTCCAGTGGGGTGAAGTACCGAGCTCTAAGTCCCTGCCACCTGTGGCCTCTATTGGCTCCAGACTGTGCCTGGCCTTAGGAGACGACATTTTTATGGCAGCCAGGAAGTGAGTTGGAAGAGGAAGAGAGTTTTTGCATAAAGACCAGTAGAGAGGCTGAAAGAATTATTACCTTTTCAGAAATTTTGTGAGCCTGTACAAAGACAGCATTGGGGGCCAGGAGGCAAGAGAAATCATACTTCTGATGTTGCAGAAGTAGAAGTAGAAACAACCTTTGATGTGTTAACCGAATATGGGAGATAAATGGGCAAGACTCCATGTGGGATATGCACATTTGTGGATGAATTTGTTGATATGCCCACATATGTGTGCATGCATAAACATATAAGGACAGGAAAGTAACTGATAGTAAGTTTTATTTAGTGCATAACAAAATAGTATCCTGTCTTGTCTTTTTTAAAGCAGTAGTATTAAATTCCTGCCTAAGGATATCTGATAGAGGTAATATGGAGCTATATTTTAACATAAAGTGTTTTTCCTTCAGATAGTTACATTGTTTATCTCTGTAAATAATTGCTGGAATTGTGAACCTGCGGTGCCTCAGAAACATCTTGATACATCTTTTTGGTGATGACACTTAATAAATGATGTAAGACAGATTCTAAGAAGAAAATATTTAGAATATCCACGCATGTCACTCCCATAATACATATAAAGATGATCATGGCTAGTCATTATTTAAATAGCTGTGGTTTTTAGTGAGTACCACCATTAACAGACCATGTTAACATGATCTAACACATGTAATGAAATTTGCAGTGCCGTCTGATGACAGAACTATGGAATTAGCAAACACAGCATTGACTGATCACCCTTATGAAGAGCTGTTTACATTGTGAATGGGGAGGATGCACATTCCCGAGTGGGCTGGCAGCATCTCCGCAAGCACCGCCTTAAATGGGGCCCCTGGAAGGATGGTCTAGGTGATGCTGAAATGCCCTGTGATGTCTGCCCATCCTCTGGTTTTCATCTGCTGTGCACTTAGGGGAGTTGGCCTATGTTCAGACCGACCACTCATGTTCTCTCTTGACTCTGTGTGTCTGCCCCACTTCTGTTCGTTTTGTTACTGTGGTCCTCATTAAAGACCTTTCCAGGGCCTTCCTCAGATCTCAGGTGGTGGCCCTCCCAAAGCAGGATCATCCCGGGGCAGCTGAAGCTCTCCTGCAAATATCGTTTCACCACTTTGAATCAAACAGCGAAAAGCTCTTTCATTCAGTCCAGATTCATTACTTGCTCTCTTGGCACTTTCAAAGTAATGACTAATTATGGGTCTTGAGGTACAGAGCTTCAGTGTAGCAGCATCCCTTTGTGACTTGCCCATTTGTCCTGGGTGAGTGGAGGTGAAGTCAGTGCATAGAAATATAAAAACTCTTGACTTTTAAAAAATTCACAAGATTTTAGTTCCGGAATGCTAAGCTTTCTTTTGGGAAATCTTAATAGCCCTTCTTAAGAGACTCTGCTTTGACACCATTCGTAGGGGTCTCAGAGGGGTCCATGTGAACAGAATGTGAATTCCGCAGCTCTCACTGGACTCGAGAACCTTCCTGACTCCCAAGCCTGGAGGCCGCTATCCCTCGTTTCTAGACAAGGAAACTCAGGAAGCCCCTGGAGATGAACAGCGTGCAGTTTGACCTGGTCCAGCTTCGTCTTCGGATTCTGTTTCAGTATTTACTCCACCCTCCCCGTTCCCTGCCAGTCAGCTGTTTTGTTTCATTAGTACAGCATTGTTTTACTTAAACATTTACTTATTTTCTTATCACACAAATAGAGCCTGTGTGGTCATTTTAAATTGTATTTTGCAGCATTTGAAAAGTAAACAGACTATAAATCAACTAATTTTTAGCTTTAGGAGCTAGAAAGACACTCTGATATTTTAAAATGTATGTGCCTTTACACACACACACACACACACACACACACACACACATACACACATACACACACGTATGTGTATAAACTCAGACGAGTACCAGTGGACACCAATAGGTGGTGCTCTGTTTCGCCCGTGTGTGGGTTGGGGGTGGAATTAGCTTGTAGAATATGGGGGAAAAGAGCGATGGGATGATTAGTGCATCCTTACTGGGCCTGGAGCAGATTAAAAACCTTCATTCCCAGCAATTTCCATCCCCATGTCACCTCGGTATTTAATTTACTTCACTTACACGACTACTTGAAGTTTTCCCAGGTTAGTTGCTCTATTAATTACAACCTAGAGGGATAATATTAGTGAACTAATGGATTGCAGTATCTGCACGGGGGCCAGCGGATGGCTTTGGAAGAACTGGTCCACCAGCAACTTGCACAGTGGAATGAACCGAGGCGTCCCTGCGTTGTCTCATGTGGCTGCAGAGTGTCATAACCTCAGAGGTGTCCTCGGCCAAGCCCATTTCTTTAGAGAATAAGAAGCTGAGCCCTGAAATGGTAGGAGACTGTTTCAAGCTCACACCAAAAGAGTGTTTTCACTGGGCTGTGAAATGGTTCCACTGACATGGTGTCTCCAGTATTTTGAATGAACACATATTTCTTGCATAATTGGATATTGCAGAGCGGCCTGGGAGCTTGCCTTGTGCTACAAATTCAGTTAGTCGTTTGTCTGCCTCTCCTGAGTGCAGAGGGCTGCGATGGTCCAGGACGTGATCTTTCATCACAAGGAGCAACTTCCATCTCCTCCCTCCTCCTCCCCGTTCCTCCTTCCTCCTCTTCTTCCTCCTCTTCCTTCTCTCCTTCCTCCTCTTCCTTCTCTCCATCCACTGAGGTCATGCATGGTACCCTCCACGTTACTTGGTTTGGCTTTCCTTCATATTGTCTTTAAAATCTGTATTTGTGGTACATGGTTTAGCTGTGAGCTCTCAGGCATCAGTGGCTTTTTATGGGGCAAGATTTACCTTCTGCACTGGCACGTGCCATTATTAAAGGCTGCTGGTGTTTGCCTAGATTTTCTTCTAGTTTAAATGCAGCTAAGTATTTTAAAATGCTATTAGTGGCTTGTTTACATTCTCATTCAGCCTGAAGGCCTGCTTGATGTTACACATGAAATATTGCAAGATTCACTTTTAAGATCCCGAGAAGTTGTGTATAATAGTGAAGGACTCTCTCCCAAACCCATTGTTCCCTGGCAGAGCGCCTCTGAACTGGTTTTGAAACATCTCAGAACCATCTTTGATTAGCTTGCTCTTGTGTTGCCTTTTTTGTTAAGTGATTAACCCCCAAGTTATCTGCCTAGGGACTTAGGTGTTGTTTTCATACTAACAGAGATCTTCCCTGTTCAATTCTAGAAGCCATTATATTTTGAAAGTCTTTGCCTCTCAGTTTCAGCAGTTCTCTCTATCGAGGACCAAAAAACACAATTCCTGGGCCCCTACCAGAGTTGGTACTGATGCTGTCCGGGGGATATGTGTTGGGGGTGGGGTGGTACAGCTTGGAATCCCATCAGCAGATTTTCCGTCATTCCAGATTTCTGCCTGCCCCATACACACGTTTTTATTGAAACACACAGTCAGGGAAATTCAAGAAAGCAGCCTTTGAAAAAGTATTTCAAGACGCAGAGAAATACCTAATTGTTTCTCTTTATGTAAATCCAAAGTAACTTTCTTGCAAGCCAAGGACTGAATATCCACATTGGCTCTTTCCTCTCTCTTGGAATTCAGCCAGTGTGGTTGCTGCCCTAACTGGCTCAGCTGGAAACTGCCGGCTTGCAGGGCTCCAGGCTCCCGCGATGTGCCGAGAGTTAAACCCAGGGACCCCGGAGTCTGGAGGTGACACAGAATATTCGTAAAGCCCGGCTGCACACTTCCCTGGAAGGTAACCCCACAGCAGGTGGTGCTTCCTCTAGTGTCCATAAAACCAAATCCACGCAGCAGCTTGGTCTGTGGGTGATGGGGATTTTGCTGATGGTTTTAAAAATCAAGGCTGTTTATCCTTATTATTTTTAGGGTATTTTAGGAAATCCTCTCACAGATGGTATTAAAATCTCCAAGTTTTCAGCAGGAATTAAACTGAGTGCCATCCTCTCTGTGGATGTCACTTTGCCCTCTCTGCTGTCACTTCGCACATTCATTGTGATTTTTTTGTATAAATTCATTCTGACTTTTCACTTTGGGAGCTGGGGTTGGGGTGAAGTCCTTTGCAGCAACATAAGGGCATAGGGCACAGGCAAGGGATCAGTCATTGACCCGAGAAAGTAAAAGCCACCCACGAGTTCTCAAGGTCGCCTTGGACGTCTTCTGTGTGTCTTTAAGAAGCTGGCGTAGGATGGAAGCAATGAGTCACACACATCATTGTCATGCTTTTTAGTAGGTTCTGGGGAATCAGGTTGTAAACTTGAATCTGAATGCTCACTATCAGCTTAGAAATAAGTCTCACTCGTTCTCATATTTGAACTGACTCTTAAGTGTGGGTGACACTGTCGGAGAGATGAAGTTATCCTTGGAATACTCTGATTTCAAAAAGTCCACATGACTTTCCATGGAAATCAAAAGTCCACCGACCAAATTCTGAGTTTCCCTGTGTGTCCTATACTAACACGGGCCCTCCTGGCATTCTGAGTCACTATGCACCGCTCTGACATCATCATTTATCCAAATGAGGTACCAATTAGCAAGGCCAGAAAGGGGGGACGAAAAGTAGGAGGGTGTTTTGAGAGGGTGGAGATTTCTGGGTGTGAGAAACCCATCCAAGCGAGCCAATTGTGTGTGTCATTGGGACTCAGTCTCATTTCATGGAAGTCGAAATGAAGGCAAACCGAAAAGGGCCCTTCACAAGGGTCCCCCCGACGGGTACGTCTCACCCGGGGACGGGCACATCTCACCCGGGGACGGGCAAGGCGGCCAAGAGCAGCTGTTATTTCAGAGCAAAGCTGTTTTCAAAATCAGAGCCCCTCACGGTCCAAAAACCCCTTACAGGCTACGCCTGAATACCTTCCATGTGCCCCGTGTAAAAACACAGCGCGAGGAGATTGGACATGCCCTATGAATTATCCTTTATTTATTATCATCAAGCACTCCCTTTTTCCGTCATGCTTTAGAATTATGGGCTGGAGCGGTTCTTAATACTCTGTTTATTTTAGGGGAGGAAAATGTTTTTCTTTAACCACAACATTCATGCAATACCAACCGCTGGCAGTTTCCCCAGCATTTAAGGAAATATTGTTGTAAGGCTTTTATGTTCTGTACTTCAATCAGCCAGAGCCAGCAGCATCCCAATAGAAGGACCCTCAACAGACCATTTTTAGCATTTTGCTACAATTAAACTCCTCTGGTTTTAGCCCTCGGGCAATTTAGTACCTTTTTACATATGCACATTATGAACTTTTGACCAGGGCCTAACAGCCATATATTAGAGTGCTGTTCTTGAAAGCAGGCTTAACAAGTTCCTCTGAGTATTGCAGTTCGAGCCAGTTGTGGAAAAGGTAATTTAAGCAACTTGCAGCGAGGCCATTCAGAATCTCAGCGATGTTCCTAAATATCTCTCTCTCTTGCTCGCTCTCCTTTTTTTTTTTCCTTCCCCTCCTTGTTTCCTCTGGAAGCTGGTAGCAAGAGCTTTCAAAGTCTGTGATTGATCTTTTATTCAGCAGCTAACGAGGGCTGTGATTCTATTAGCGCGCTACAAGGCAAGAGAACAGTGATTTAATGAAGTGTCTGGTGAGCCGGCCATAGATTTATCCTGTTGTCGCTAATTTGCAGTGCCGGTGCGAGCGAAAGGAAACGGCGCTCCTGCCGCTATTAAGCAGGTATTTCCTTAGTAAATTGTTGTAAGGTCAGGTACAGTTATCTCCGCCGAAGCAGTGCCTTGCCTCCTCAGTGTCTGCAGATGACAGCCTCCGTGCTGAGCGCTCACTGAAGTGGAACCAGGAGATCACAGGTCCGTCTCCAAGTCGCCCTTAGCGGAGGCAGGAGCAGATGAACTGCCAAGTAGGAGTAATAGAGTCATAATTGGTGATTAGAACTGGAAAGGTGCAATAACATCTTAATACAAACCGGCGTACAGTAGAGTTACTGTCAGTGGTTGTAAACCTGCCCCGGCGCCCGGACTCGTTACGTTTCCCTTGATCAGCTTGGAGAAACAAGGCAGCAGGAGGCAAGGCTGGCCACCCTGAGACCATCCAAACCTTGGCTGCGTCACAGGGTCTCGCCCCATCCCTGCCGTTTCTCCTGGGTACCAGCCCTCACCTCCCCCCAACCCCTTGGAAGGCATCACTGTAACCTTTCCCCACTGCCCTGGGAGAACTGGGATTTCATAAATGGCCTCTAATGTCCCCTCTTCCCAGGTGCAGTGACATTTATGTGTGCTGGCTTTGAGGCTCGTTGCACTTTTGTTTTATTTGACTTTGCTAAGGGGAGGCATTTGCCTCTTGTCACATCCATATCCCACTGCAATCCTGTGTTCACGGAAAACAGATTTGCTCAAATACATAGCACTTGGGAATTTTGCGTTTGAGATCGACATTGTTCAGAACGCACGGGGCTATTTCAAGTGCAACACCCGCTTGAGGTGCCCTTGCAGGTGTGTGTAGGTGGTGTGCATCCCTGGGAAAGGGTAATTGAAGAAATTCCTTTACCATGCTTCATGAAATGCCAGGCTGGCTGAAAGGACGTGCCTTAAAAAGCAAGATGTCCAATTGCAAATTATACGTGGCTGGAGACTTTTCTACGATCCACAGCATATAATTATTCTTTAAATTCATAAAAGAAGCAGCTTTCCGGCATTGTTTAGACATGCGGAGTAGCTGCCATTATTGAGAAGTATAGACGACGGGTCATTTATTTTGTGTCAAGTGGGGTCAGGCTGGTGGCTGCCAAGGGGTGAACAGTGAGATGAGGTTATAAGGCCGTGTGTGCAGACGCGGTTTACTCATCTGGCACGTAGTAGGTCCTCAACTCTCCTTTAATTCTGTGGTTGTGGAATCCGTCGGGCAAAGTCTTATCATCGGGTTCTCACCCTGACCCATAAAACTTGGGCATTTCTCATGGTTACTTCACCCCCGGGCTGATAGGTATCAGGTTGGTTGTTTATGGTCAAGTAAAGAGTTTAGGAGAGTGTTTTATTATAATGAGGCTCTGTTTGTAAATGATCACCTGGATGATTAAAAGGGGCCAGTCCAGCTTTCTAGTTTCCCAGTATGGACCTTTGGGCCTGAGGACAATCATGTTCAGGTTGTGATGGTGCTGGAGCTGCCAGTTCCCCAGCTTTTTGGTCTGGAGCTCAGAACCTAGGACACCCGGGCGGCGGCCTGTTGCAGAGTAGGTGAAGCTGGTCAGAGCACACCTGCGCCAGTGAAAGCCTGACGGGCCTCTGACTGATAAACCCCAGGGAGAAGGGGCAGAGGGGACGCTCAAAGGTGAGGCTTGTTGCTTAGCACTGTGGCCAAGGGCACACTGGTCGGTCCAATAGGACAAGACATTGAGAGAGGGGAGGGGACGAAGGGAGGGGGAGGAGAAGAGGAAAGGAGAGTGGGGAGAGGGGGTGGTAGGGAGAGGGGAAGGGAGCAAGGAGCAGGCTACAAAGGTAAGAGGGAAGAGTCCATTGCCAGCACAGCCCGGAGTCCAGGCTGGAGTCTGCAGAGTACTGAGCACGTGCCCACGTCTCCTTTAGTCTTGACAGCAGACCCCATGTTCTTGGTGATAGAGCTGCAGTTCAAGGGCCACGTTTGAAGCAAAGGCAGGATTGGAACCCTGGTCTGTGCACACTTCCCCCTCCATCTGTGATTACAGAAACGCCGGCCCCATTTCAGGTGCTCCTGCCCTGTTCTTCCCTGGAGGCCTTAGCTCTCTGAAGTCTGACAATGGCTGACCCCCTCCCCTTTCATTTCCATATGGATTCCCATCCAACCCCCTTGTTGGACAGATGGACTCTGCACCCTCCATTCTGATTAGGAGACACGCTGTTGGACCATCAACAAGGAAAATCAGGGAAAGAAGAAATAGAATTATAAAAATTCCCATTTTAAGTGGATGAATAATCTGGGTTCGAAATCATACTGATTTTGACCTATAAATTTGTCAGCCTCCTGTGTCATTTCCCTAAGTGGCCCCGAGGGAAGATTTATTAGAGAACTGTCTGTTTTAGCTCGCAACCCCCAAGCTCAAAGTTTGGGGCAATACCCCTGGAAAATGCCCCTTTTCACTAATAACCACATGGACTCATAATTTCTTAATTTAACATGTTTTCCAGGGATGCAGTAATATTTTCCACTTCCACTACCTGTGTTGGTAGTAAGCTCCCGAAATGTTTATTTAAAATATTTTTTATTGAATTATAGTTGATTTCCAATATTGTGTCAGTTTCAGGTTTATGGCAAAGTGATTCAGTTATATATATATAGTTCAGGTTATTTTCCATTATAAGTTATTATAAGATATTGAAGATTGTTCTCTATGTTCTGTAGTAAAATCCTTGTTGCTTGCCTATTTTATGTATAGTAGTTTGTACCTGTTAATCCCATGCTCCTAAATTATCCCTCCCCCGATAAGCTTCCCATATAAATGCTCCTTGGTGAATAATACCCATCATCAGTGGGTACCAGTAGTATCATCAGTTTGTTTTTTAAAGTATTCCTGTTTCATGCATTTTTTTTTTCTTTTTGAAGAACTAATCTTTGGAATCGGAGTTGCATTCAGATAGGCTAAATTTATTTTTAAAATTTAAGGGGCTAGCACATCAGACACAAGTGTCACGTATTATGTGAGTCCATTTATATGAAATATCCGCAACAGGCAAACCCCGTAGAGCTAGAATGCAGATTTGTGGTTGCGAGGGGCTGGTGGGGAGAAGGGAGTAGGGAATGACCACTAATGAGTGTGGGTTTATAGAGGTGGTGGTCGTACAGCATTGTGAGTGTACTAAATGCCACTGAATTGTACACTTTAAAGCAGTTACTTTTATGATTTGTGAATTTCACCTGAATGAAGAAGAAGAGGGGTTAACATACAGAAAAGTCATTTTGGCACACAGGGCATATTCGGCGTGCTTTTTTTTTTCCGCCCTTTTATCTGTGCTGAACTGTCCCACCATCATAGCACAGAAGGAGACGACTGGGCTGTGTGATGCCCAGGTAAACAGGTCTCAGGGCGCCCAGTCCCCGCCCTGTGTGGTGTTACAGACGGAGCTTTGGAGACACGCACTTCCTTTATCATTTCTGGACCAGGCTATTGATTCGTTGTGTGTTTGCTTGTGTTATTAATAATGTATACCTTGAAAAATCTATGTGCATTATCGCCTTTGATCTTGTCATGAATTTCAAAGCCGAAGATTCCATTTTCTTTTTTTTCTTTTTTTTAATTTTCAAAGAAGGAGAATGGAAATAATTTGAAAACTTTGCTCTCCCCTTTCTAGTGGAGAACTTCCTTCTGACCTCCTTTCACGTTGACGTGGTGTGTGTATGTGCTTGTGTGTGAGGTATGTACATGTACACATATATACATACACTCACATATTTTAAGGAGAGAATTCTAAAACACACTTGATTTGAGTCAAGCTTACTATATTCTAGAGGTGAGGAGTATTTGAATACAAGACTCAACATATCTCGTAGATTAAAACAGAAATTAAAGATTTTAGACTAAGGCACCATCAAAGGCTCTCTTTTCATTGTTCTTTTATTGTTTATTGACTTCAAAAAGACTTTTTAGTTTAAACTGACTTTAATGTCTTTTGAATGCTCTTTTTGTAAAGTGACTTTGAAAACTCGGGGATAATGTCTTCATTAAGTGGAGAAAAATCTTGGGGAAAAATATAACTGTAACTTGGCTTTCATTAGAGCAGAAGGAGATAAAGCTTTTGCTTAATTAATGTCTGTTTTTCCTCTGTTCACAATTATAAGGGAAAAGGGGGCTGAAATTAGTGCTGATAAAAGCTTGAAATAGGCACAGCCCTGAAACTTTTTTCCTCCCTTTCTTTGAATTTAGAAGACTATACTTTATATAACTCTATTGGAATATTCTAGGCCCCCTGTCTTGCTGGATATAAAATGACTCCAGATCCAGTAACATTGGTCACCCTGGCTCTTTCTGCTTCTTTCATTTTCTTTTTTGCTTGTTTCTTTTTCCAACACTTGTTTAGGAGTTGAGGATTGGTGGGTGGGAAGGGCATCTATTGATACATTTCTTTTTCTACTTTAAAAAAATCCATCCACTCTCTGCTACTTCTCAAGCCACCAACCAGAACTTAACCTCTTTCAGAAAATCTGGCCGATCGTACCGGCTGCCTTATTCTTTTTTCCATATTATTAATAGCGAAAGGGAGAATTGTGCATGGGACTCCCAGCCATCCACATTCAGACCGTTTCTGGACCCATCATTTTGCTCCCCATGTCCCATGGAATGTACTTCCTGGGGGAGTGTCTCCTCATGTGTTCTCCCCTCCTCTCAGAGGGGATGCCAGGCCCTTCCTTCCCCATGGTCATTAATGATCCCGTGGCCTGAGAGTGAAAGGAAACAGCATGGTAAAGGGGAAAAAGCAGAGGGCTTGGGATAAAACAGACCTTGGTACAGATCCCATGCTGCAGTATACACTAGCTCATTTACGTAGGGTAGGTTGCTGAACCTGTCCCAGCCTCAGTTTTCTCATCTATAAAATGGGAATAACAGTACTTACTTCAAAGAGTTGTGGATGGATTAGATGGGGTAGAGCAGGGTGCAGTTATAATCCATATTCTGATTTTAGCAACACCCCCAGCCACCTAATGCTGCATTACTACAGATCTGCTCTGGCTCTTTCTTTTTAAGTAGCTTCCACTTGAGAAGACTTCCCCTTTTACCAGTTCTTTCTCTCAAAAAACATTTTCAAGAGAGCAGCTTTAAATCCCATGATGTCTTACACCTAATAGTTCTAAGTGACTTAGCCGTTTTTATTGTGTTTCTCCATAAATCGTTGGATGCAAACAGTGGTTTTGCTTGGACACCTGTGCAGTCCGGCCTGCCTTATACTTTTTCAAATGCTCAAAAGCCATCCAGGCACAGGTTTCAGAGGCAGATGTAAATGTTGAGAGTTTTAAGTAGCACCGAGTGGCCGAGTGGCCGAGGGTTTGTTATGTAAACCCTCAGGGATGTTTATAGCCTCTACTGAGGAGGGTAATTGAGCCTCTGAACCACCCACCAAGACTTCTGCCTGTAAAATATTTAAGGACTTGTACTATAAAGCCATTTCCCTCATGCAATTTGTTTTCCATCTAGGAGCAAGAGAACGAGGAAAATAGGGCCCTGAGTAACTTATAAAATGCCAGACTTTTAAGCTACAAAATGTCTCTCCTCACAATAGAACTTTAAAAATCTTTAATCGGGCCACATTGGTTAGAAGATAAAGATATATAAACATACCTTAACATCATTTGGCCTGAGCTAGACTACAATTTCTATCACTCATTATCTAAATAATAATAATAACATTAATAATAAGGATATTTCCATGCCAAGGAACAGTATAAATATCATCATGAGGTAGATATGTGACTTATGAAATGAATTATTAAAGTTTTTAATACATCAAGTTTTTAATTTTTTTCTCCTATTCACTAACACTATTCCAGATAATAGGTACTAGTTTCCAATTCTACACATACTTGGGACCCTACAAATATGCTCCTTTAGAAATACAACGTGGTTTCACTTTTCACTTTATTCGGTTAAGTCATTCCTTTGATTATTAATGATGCCAGTTTGTGCATGTATTTTTCTTAGGCACCTGTGCGTGCAGTGGTCAAAAGATTGGTGAAAAATCAAAGTCAAAAGAGGGAAAAGTAACACTGTAAATATCGATCCCTGAATATATTTCAAACTAAAACCCCAACCAAACAAAAAATGGGGAAAAAAAACCCCAATCGTGTAGAAGCACAAATGCAAAGAATTTGCTGCTTATTGCGCTCATAACCGGCCCCATTGACAGTGGAATTTCTGAGCAGGACCAGGGGAATGTGGTCAACCTCGTTTCTCATGAGCCAAGACCATCGTGTCTCCAGCACTGAGTATTTCAAAGCTATTCAGTTCCTGAAGCCTCTGTTCATTTTTAAATAATAGAAAACTTTGGGGCCTTGGTAACTTTCTTAAGGGAGAAGTTTGGGAAGTTCAGAATATAAGTTTCTCCCAGTAGAAACTAAGTTATCTTGCTGTTCTATAAAGTGCACTTCATTTGGAATGTATGCCTTCAAGTTTTGCTACCTGGAAGAAAGTCATACCATTTTGTTATCAGATAGGGTATCTGCTAAAGGAATCCCAAGTAAAGATGGAATTACTGGTCTGTCTGCCTCTTGGCTAGTCTGTGGTTTAGCAGAGGGGACAGCAAACCATGGCCCTTCGGCTGAACCTGACCCACTGCCTGTTTTTGTGCATCCTTTGAGCTAAGGGTCCTTTCTACATTTTTAAGTGGCTGGAAAAATATTAGAAGAAATGCAGTATTTTGTGATACATGAAAACTATATGAAATTTAAATTTGATCATCCTTAAATAAAGTTGTATTGAAAGACAGCCTTGTTCTTTCACGTATTTTGTCTGTAGCTGCTTTAGCATCCCCATGGCAGAGCTGAGTAGTTGCAACAGATGAGGTAGGACTTGCAAACTTGAAAATATTTACTGACTGCCCCTTTACAGATGAGTTTGCTAACCTAATTTTAGGAGATGTCCTTACCTGTGAGCAGAGGCGATGAAGGGGAGATTGTCACGCAGTGAAACGAGGGAAGGTCAGAATGCTCTTGCTCTCAGAGCTGATGCGGGTCTCATGGCTACTTTGGGGGGTTCTTTCTCTTTGCCACGTCCCGACTCTGACTTTGCTTGTCTGCCCCCCTCTTGACTCCCCGCTATTTGCGAGCTAACCAGGAAGGTGTTAGCCAGAGACCATTGCAACCAACCAGAAGAGTCACCTCCAAGTTTATTGAGCCATCGAGTGGCCCAGCAGACCAAGTCCTTGTCACAGGCACACTGCCGTTCCCCTCCTCCGTAGTTATGGTATAATTTAGGGATGATGAGGGGAGAGTGGTCTCTCTTTATCTGTTAATTCCTTGGAGGAAGTTCTGTTCAGAATGAATGGTCTTGAAATGTGTAATAAAGTTACCTATCAAGACCACTTTTACCGAGAGATTTAAATGGGATAATAAGAATAAAAGAAAATGAAGTGACATTGAGGGCGTCTTCTTTTATAACACCTCTTGGTCTTGACTGTTAAGCACACTGTAAAATGACTTTTATACATTTATGGATTGAAATGGTGCTGCTGAAATTTTAAGTGTTAACATTGTTCAAACTCCCATTACTAACACCGCTCACATTGTTCCAGAACGGTTTCATATTTGACTTTTTGATCATACGAACCCGGGACATTTTATACCGAAGCTCTCATTCCATGTAATAGAAGGTTCTGTGTATTTTGATTTCACAACCTTTCTCTTGGAAGCCAGTTGTTGGTGTTTGCACATCTGTAAACCAACTGTCACACAAAGTATTTTGTAGAGAAGGAGAAAGCGTAAATGTTTTATTCGCCAGATGGACATGGGTGGAAAACGGAGTTTCTGGTTTTCTTTTCAACCTCATTCGTTCCTTTGCAGATTTTCTTGTTTGGTTTTCCTTAAATCTACTACTATTCAGGCTACAGTCCATAACTACACCTGATTTTTTTTTATAACAGCTTTATTGAGATATGTCATATATTGTACAATTCCCTGCTGTAAAGTGTACAATCCAGTGGCTGTTCATGAAATTGTACAATCATCTTCACAATTAATTTTAGGACATATTACCCCCAAAAGAAAGCCTACACCCCTAGCCATCACCTGCGAATGCCCCTTCCCCCCACCAGCCTCAGGCAACCACTCATTTACTTTCTCTTTCTCCCCTGGGCATTTCTTATATGTGGGATCAAACAACATGTGGTCATTTGTGACTGGCTTCTTTCAGTTAACATCATGTTTTCAAGCCCCTCGCCTGTTATTTCTTTCTTATAAATATGAAATTTAAAACAAAGGCTGAACGTATGTCCAGAAACATCTAACCCATTGAAGCACACGTGCACCATTGGATCGGTCTTTGGAGTCACCGCCACAATGGGCTGTGCCTAACTCGCCCCGGGCGCTGTGCGGTGCTGGCCAGATACATGGCTGGTCAGCCTCGTGCTGGTTACTCAGGCCTTACAATCTCCTTCAGCACAGCTGCAGGCAAATCCCAAAGAAAGGCCAGCTCACAGTAGGAGTATATCTCAGATTCTGCGTTGGGAAATGCCGTGTGAACACCACCAGTATCTCAGACAAGAGAAGCTGCCTCTGCCTCTCACTCCTACTCTCAGTCCTCATCTTCTCCACTCTGCGTTGAGAGCAGGGACCTGCCTGTGCTGTTTCGGGCTCCCCTTGGTTACCCTGCCTGGCTGTATCATCATCTTCTTGAAGTATCACCTTTGCTAAGATAGTACCTTTGGGTAGATGGATACATTGGGTGTGTATTTTTCCTTATTTCTTCCCAGAGCTTTACAGAGGGAGAGTAAGGTGATGCTGTTATAAATTAGCCCTTTATAAAGTTTAGGTCTGTTTTTATAAGGCTGACTTAGGTTGAAGATGACTTGAACCCTGGTTTTCATCTTGATGGATGCCAAGTCCTGGCCCCACCTTTTAGAAATAAGAACTTTTTCAATAAAAGAGAGGTATTAAAGAATGGTTCGCTTATTAATTGATCGTGTGAACTGGAGGAGTTCAGAGTTGGACCTGCCTGAGTTCTTCCTTTCCTTCCCCCCTCCTCATGCTTCCCCCTAGATAATGGTCATTTTCTGGCTGGCCAGGAATAGCCGTGGAAACCTGTTTAGTTCACACTGTGGCCAGATTGGGGCCAGGCTGGGCTGTGGGGCCAGGCTGGGCTGTGAGGCCAGGGTGCCGTCACTGGATGGAATGGGCTTTCATTTTCAAGTCCTGCCAGCCACCGTCACAGGGATGGAAAGTTGCTTGAGTTCCAGCTTGCTAGTTCTGTCCTTCCTTGAAGACCTAAATGAGTTTTAAAGTGAAATGCGTATCTCCCTGTGCTAAGTAGCAAACACACAATAGGCAATTGAGATAACAGAGACTAATTTAGATAAGTTGTTCTGGTCTTTTCTTTCTCTTTTTTTCTTTTTCTCTTTCTTGCCCCTCCCTCCCTTCTTCCTTTTTTCTTTCCTTCCTTCTCTCCCTTTCTTTTCCTTCCTCCTTTCCTCCTTCAGTTCCTTCTTTTGTCTTTCTGCTCCTTTCACTTAACCCTTGTAAGTACAGCAGGGTTGCGGCCCTGGGCTTTTGCTCGTAATTAAATAAATTATTTATACATTTAACACAATCTTGAATTACTAGGTGATCATCTGAGGCACTCAGAAGTATAAGAGCCCTCGAAAGCAATATCCAAGCATAGATATTCCATAGCACGTCTTACAATCTAAATATTGCTTTTAGTGTAATCGAAGCAGCAAGAGTAGTCACAGCAGTTGATGGACTATTTTTCAAATTGATTTCAAAAATGTATTTAAGGGGATGATCTTCTAGTCTAGATTACCTATTGATTTTTAATATGAAAAGCTCATTATGTAAGCAGTAACTGCATATAAAAACCTAGCAAACCTTTGCATAAATCCTTTAATTGAATTTCCAGAGCCTGTGGTTCTACTTTTTTTTAATTAAATCTATTTCTTTTTTTAAGTGTTACTGTGTAATTTGCATGCTGTGAAGAGGCCCTGTCCCAGATAAAGTGCCATTGATCCTTATTAAACCTCACCTCTGGGCTTGCTTAAAACTAACTGGAAAAATTAAAGTGTTCATGCCGCAATGCACTTATAGCCTGTGTGATAGGATTATGGAAAAAATAATAAAACTAATTTCCAGGAGAGAATTTATAATGTGAGATTTTATTTTTTTCAATTTGATAATTAATAGTGAAATCATATCATATATATAAATCATACTGTCGCCTATAAACTGAAACGGCAATTAGGAAAGATAATATATACTTGATGTAAAACCATCATGTTACATGCGGATAATCTTTTGGCACTTTAATTTTTTAATTGTAGAAGGAACGGATTATGAATTCAAGTCAAACACATTATATGGTGGATTTCCTTTGAAAAATCTGATTCTTTTAGTGGGCGCTATATTAGTAGATTTTTAATTTTAATGTGAGGTGGTATAAAAGATACAGAGAAAGATATTCTGGTTATGTTCATGCTCAAATCTATGTATTAGAATTACCAGGGGAAAGAAAAATATAAAAGCTCCAATAGGTTTTTCTGTTTTTTAATACCCAACATTTGTTATTTTAAAAGCAATAAAATCCCCTAAAGAAATATTCATAATCAATAAGAACACAAAATATGGAATATATTAACTGAGTTATAAAAATGTTTGTAGCATCGCACAAAATGAAAAACACAGCAAGTTATGTACGGTTTAAAGTGTAATCAATTTTGAGGTTGTATACAAGGGTATAAATGATAAACACAAGCAGTAGCATTTTTAGTAAAGGCTGTTACAAAATACCGTATTTATGGCCCATTCCATTCTTTTTATAGCTCATTAATGTAGAAAACAAACACAGTGTATCCATCTTCTCAGGCAGCTTCAAATTCCCTTAAATGATATTTTTAAATGGAAAAACCGAACTCATTTGATCTGTTCCTCCTTTAAACACGTGTTCCTTTGAACAAGCGTGAACACTGGGGTTCCTTTTCAGACTCTGGAAGGAGAAAGCGTGGATGATGATGCATTGCCCTTTCTTCACAAAACAGGGCCAAGTCTGACACCTTTACATGTGGTTCAGCAGGGTCGCCTCATCTTAGGGGGCTCCATGCCTGCCCCACCCCACCCCAGAAGAGCCTTCACACCTTGGAAGGCTGCATTAATTCTTCCGGGCCACAAGGGGGCCATTGAATTACTGGTTCACTGCTCCAGCTGGCAGGAGAGAGTTTTAATGCTGGTTCCAAAGGTGCTTAATTTCCTATGGTACCTATGAATATGCATCCAGTGTGTGCTCAGCAATCTAGCAGTTCAAACTAGACAGCTGGTTCTGGTAGTGGGGGTCCCCCCACCCCTCCTTTGGACCAGTCCTTTCTGAGTAAGCTGAATCTGTAATGTAATTTCATTAACTGGTTTCCAGTATTTCATTTGGTTTTGATGTTTCCGTCGTGGCCTCTTTCTTCCTTCCTTTTTGTCATTCTGTAGAAGTCACTAATTGGTGGTGATCGATGGAGCAGCGTGCCATGGCTGTTGAAGTCAAAAACTTGGATACCCAGCCTTCCTAAAACATAAGTAGGGTTTAGCAATGCTTGCTTTGTTTCGCATAAGGAACGAGGGTTTGGAAAAGAAGGGAAAATATAACTTGGTAAGAAAGGCAGAGTTTTTGAATTGTTTCCTTTCTCTCTGTTTGGATTAATTAACAGTCCAGCATTGTAGAAGTCCGTCCATCGATCCATCCATCCATCCATCCATCCATCCATCCACCCACCCTCCTATCCATCCAGTATGTGCTGAGTGCCTGTTACCTGTCCGGCACTGCTTCAGACATCAGGGGTATGAATTTGAATTTGGATCAGTCATTGCCTTTAAGAATCTCATTATCTAGTGGGGGACATTAAAGACATCTGCAAATGATTTTAACAAGTAGCAGGAGAGACATAACTCAGCCTTGGGTTAACTCAGCCTTGGGTTGTAACATTCATTATAATGTTGAAACTGTGGTATGACTATAGTTTATTTGTACTTTATAATTTATAAAGCGAATACCATTGGTGGTAAATACCAGGATACTGAATACTATGAAGACTGTGGTTTTAGAATGATGTCTCTTTGTGGTGTCATGTAAAAGAAATAGTGAAAACAGATAAGATGGATCCAGTCTCTAGAACAGATTGCCATTGGTTTGGTGGCCACCAAAGAATCATGTGGCCATTGTTATGGGGAGAGTTGACTCAGACCCACCTGTAGAATGTGGACAGTCCTTTGCAAGTTGAGGACAGGGGCCAGGGCAGGAGAGAAAGTGGTATAAGTATCTGTCCTGGAGCGTGGACAGTGGTCAGAGGCAGGATTTAGAGTTCCCTGAGCCAAGGCTCAAGCCCCAAACCAGGGGCAAAAACCAAGCTGAGCTAGGAAAAGCCTGGCTGGCACCAACTAAAGGCCTCCAGTCACGCTGACCCACTGGTGCCCTCAGTCACTGCCCCTTCCTGAGGGCAGTACCGCCAGTGACAAACAAAATGGAGCATGTAAGAGGCAAGAGAAACTAGAGGCTCCAAGTGATGCTTCTTATGGCTTCAGAGCCCGGAAACTGGCTTGCTTGATCTCATTTAAGCAGCCTTGCCTTCTTTGAGGCAAATGGATGGAGTACAGAATTGAACTCCACCTTGTCGAGGATAGTTAACTTACAGAGAACTAGTTAACCTGCTGGAGCTTCATTGTTAGTAGCCACTAGCCCTTCAGTTACTCCTAATGTGAGCCCTTCCTTTCTTCCAAGGTAAACGCGGTGATGATTTGATCGGATCTCAGAAGTCATTCACGAAGCAGAAATCTAAATTAGCAAAAAGATGTGAAATGCATATATTATTTTTAATGCTAACATCATGCTAACCCTATCCCATACCTTGAGCCAGTAGCTAATAGAATGGTTCAAGTTCATAATTTACAAAGAGACATATCCTGAGGCATAGGCCCTGAATTTCTCTAACTGACAAAGGTGTACCATTAAAGCAGTCTGGAGCCTCTTGGGTTTTAAAAAGAATCTGTGGCTTCTGCTTGTCTTGGTTTTCACTGTTCATTTGGGATCATGTCCTGTTTATCCTTTGCCTAGTAGAAGAACATCCTTTCAGCAAAGTCAAAAATCCTGAAATGAAAGGTATTTTGTCAGGAAAAAAAAAGCTCCACTCATAGAAACAAAGAGTCGTGGCACAGAGACTGAACACTTTGATGGGAACTGTGCAGGGTGTGCCTTTTTTTTAATCATAAATGGTGGGAGAGCTGTCCCCACCTTCTACTCCTTAATTTAAAGGTATTTAAAAATTTTTTTCAAATATACTTTGATATCAGCACTGAGCCTAGTTGAGAAAAGTGTGAAAATTGCAAAGGTAAAGAGTTTTCCCAACATTCTGGCCATATTCTTTGGAAATTTTTCAAGCATGCCAAGTCTTTTGCTTAGGACAGGGGAAGTGTGTGCGTGTGTGTGTGTGTGTGTGTTATGGATGATAGGAGAATTGTGTTTGTGAAAACTGTACAAGAATGACATACTTATGAAGCTTTTCTATTCATCTCTCTGGTGCTGGCCCTTTAAAATAAAATATATAATTTCTGTGCAGAGAGGGAACCCTTCCCTGTCCAAATTTTCCTTAACCCTCTCTGTATCCCTGGCTCATGCTGACCTTCCCAGCATCTGCATTCCTGGTATGTTTTGCTTTCATATGCTTTTTTTTTCCCTTTAAATCTGTTTCTAAATAGTAATAACTTCAAACCTGCTTGTTATTGTCACGCCTGCTCTAAGAAGCAGGTCACCTGTTTTGATGGAATGGCGGATCAGATGGCTCCATGTATTTTTACATCATAATTCCCTCATCATCACTAGTGAAACAGGAGTTGAAAGAGAGCACTTGTTTTTCTCATTGTCAGATAGCTCCACAATTTTTTTTTTAACTGACCAATATTTATTGAATGCTAACTGGGCCTTGTGTTAAGTACTTTTCCTGTGATTTCTAAATTCCCCACCAGTATTATTGTCCTCACTATTATTATCTACTACCTTAATTATATTGAATAAATGGAGGCTCAGAGAGGTTAAGTAATTCGTGGAGTGTCACAGAGCTGGTCAGTGGCAGAGCACTTAGTAGCACCATGACTGTTTCTCAGGATCACGTTGTTTTGAGTCAATGGTGTGACATAGGAAATGGGTTTCATTTTTCTAGGAAGGACACTGTATCTTATTCATCTAATTTGTTGTGCTTGCAAGAGACATTTGGCACAATCTATTAAAAGAAGAAGAGGCTTGGAAAAGAACCAGTCATTCATAGATGTTCCTGGAAGTGCACTGGAGGTGGGCAACTGAGTTTGTGAGGGCCTAAGCTTACGCGTGTTGGGGGCCCACTTTAGGAGAGGGAGAAACATTTGGTGCAGACTCTTGGAAGGATGCAAGACTCTTAGAAGGAGCCCATAGTTATGAGAGGCCCTGAGGCTTATTGTTCATCAGCTTCAAGGTTGTGCCGAGGCCAAAATGTCACAGAACCAAGCTGGAGATGCTTCTCATCAATGTCAAGGACCGTGTTTGATTCCTTCATTTAATTCTGTTTTTTTTTTTCCCCCATGCACTCCAGGAAAGCTCCTTCTACCATTTTGCTTTGGCATTGGAGTCATTTGATAAATACTCCTTGTTTTATGCATGTCACCTTCAGTGAGAGAGTCCAGCTCCCAGGAAGTGTGCCTCTGTTTTCAGGAAAAGTCCTCCACCCCCTAAAGCATGCTCTGACACGGGAGACTTTTAAAATGCTTTCCTTTCTGCCCGCATCTGGGTAGATTTTTTTTTCTCCAGTAGTTTCTTAATGGTCTTTAGCGAAGGAAGTAAGTGACACTGATCAGTGAAGGTGGACAGTAAGATTTATAATGTATTTGTGCTAGCTGATTGCCAACAGAACCGGCCTTTCCCAGCGGTGCTGTACGCAGACTTGGAAAATCAATAGGGATTAACCTCTGACCCCCTTCACATACTTATACTGTGGGCTGCATTGCTTACCAATATTTCATCTGCCTCACTTAGCTGCTCTTATTCAATAACGTGTGGCCGATCTCGCAAGATACTAATTAATTTTTTAAAATGCAGCATCACTTGAAGCTGTGATAAAATATCACACCTTTGTAAATCAAGGCCCTTTTGGTTTATTTATTAAACATTAATTAGCCTTAATTTAAAAAAAAAACAAACTTGGGAAAGGAGAGAGTGAAAACTTGAGGGTTTGCTTGGCTCCCAAACCACCCCTCTGTGGTTAACAGCGGGGGGTGCCTCTGGGCTCTAACAGAACAGGTGTCCTCTGGTGTCTCAGTTGGAACATGAGTCCTCTTGCAGGAAAATTGCTCATCTTACTTTTTAGACACGCTTTTTTTTCTTTCTTTTTTTTTTTTTTCATTTCTGTTAAAGGGACGTTTATATATACATAGATAAATACGGTACCTTGTGATGAAGTGAACCCCATGCATCATTTTTTAAGCAATCAAAGTTAACTTTAATACAGCTTATTTGCGAAAGTATGCAAAATTTTGGGCAAACGTATGTATGTATGGCCTGCCCTTAATTATCACTATCGTACAGGCTGGGGAAAGAGCACCATTTGCAGTAATGCACTTTTGTTTTTTAACTTTCGCTTTAAGCTTTGGTATATATTACAGTGCTCTACATTTGTCTTAATTGAAATTGTAGTAGATTTCCTTCATCCAAGACCCTTTTGTTCGCAGATTTCTTTCTTTCTTTTTGCAAGTATACCTATTCCCCAGAGTTTACTTACAGTTTCCTATTGATCCGGCAGCTGGTATTTGAATTGGTCAATGTACTCTGTAACTTGTTTAAGATACCCTACCTGAGCTATTAGTTTAAATAATGTATTCATAAATTGATTAATCATTACAGCAAGACTTATTAGCTGCATTTATATCTGCGTGTTATCCACAATTGACTTGTAGTCTAATAATCACGCATACTTAAGCAGAAGTTGGGCTTTACATTACAGTTTAATAATTATCGAGGTGGAAAGCTAGAGTGTTTTTGTGTGTAGAGGTTGGGTGGATGCAGGGCTTTAAAGGTTGGGCTGACCCAGCAGACCGCTACTTTTACATTTCCTCGGTGAAACAGACAGCTCTTCCCTCCCCAGGATGAAACATACGAAGTGGACTAAAGTCCATCAGCCTCAAAGAAGTGATGGAGTTTGCTGAAGCTGTCCTGATGTCGTGGTTCTGGGAGATGGATGGGGCAGAGGGAGGACAGTTTTGAGGGATGGTGCCTTTGCCTCCATTTCCCTAGAAGCTACGTCATGGCAGTGCTGGAGTCCTTTCCACTGGGTTTTCAGGGTGTGCACATGCCACGAAGCTCATGTATCATGTGAGACACTCATGCTCCAACCTCCAGTGAGGCCGGCAGACCCGATCCAGATGCGCAAAGTAACGGCCACGTGAGGCTGCCTTGGAAGCAAGCCTGCCCCACAGAACACCCTGGGACCACAGTTCCAAGACCTGCCGTGTGGACCCTCAAGCAGAGAGGAAACAATTCAGTTGAGTACAGGGCATAGGGCTACATGTGCTCCCCCTCCTTTTTTCCCCCATTGATTACTTTTTAAGAGCAGTTTTCTGCTCACAGCAAAACTGAGTAGAAAGTACAGAGTTCCCGTGTCTGTCCCTCCGCATGCACATCCTTCCCCGGCTTCGCATTTGTCATAAAGCCACTTTCCAGTGAAAGCAGGTTTTGGGGGCTGCATGCAAAATGATAGCTTTTCAAGGCCACTTCTGACTCCTTGGGAAGCACCTTTTTTGGGGGATTGAGGACCCCTCCGACGGTTTCCACTGCATCCTCCCTGGCATCCGAAGCCCCTAGCTTCCCCCTAACTTGGTTGGGAAGTCATTTTGCTTCACCGCGTGACATCTCTCGCTTACAAAGCTGCCTTCCAAACAGTAGCCAACAACCTGCTCAGTTAACACAGCCAGCATTCTTTCCGTGAGAGTGAGGGGCACGTCGTGCATTTGGGCAGCTGTCTTGCAGGGCTCCAGATGAAAGAGCAGCTTGCCCAAGCCCCCCTCCCAGGAGCCCCCTCCCCAGCGTGGGGCTTCGTACACTACTGAGAGCAAACCTACTTCCCAGCACCACCGCCCCTGCACGCACGCTGCCCACCTTATTCAAAGTGTCTGCCTGGCTCACTTTTCTGCAGAGGCCTCCCAGGCCGGCCAGGAAGCCTCAGTGAATAAATTATTTACTGTGTTTAATTATCATGGTACAGATTTATTAAACTTCTTGGTTACCTAGGAGCTCGTGTAGCTGTTGTGAAGAGTTTGCTTAACTTCGAATAATAGATGTTTTGTTTGAAAACAAATGCCTTTGTGCCTGCTGCTACCATCTCTGTGATGTCTGTGGAACCGGGGGTGCTGTGGGTAGGTGCTGTGTGCTGGTAAATGTGTAACAACTGGCTCTTGAGGGGTACGGAGGCAAAAACTCTGATTTTCAGTGCTTGCTGATTACTGCAGCATAAATACCATGGCCAACAGGAAGTTATGAAACACGGAGTTGGGATGGGATGTGAAGTCCCGTACCAGTTTATATATATGAAAAAATATATATTTATATCATATGTATAAAAACAAATTTATATATATAATATTTCTACCATACAGACACAGTATTAAATACAGGAGCATAGCTAATAGTCAAACATACTAAAATTATTCAGAAGCATTGGATTTTGAGTCTCTCTTACTTTTGGTTTTTTTTTTTTTTTACCTATAGCTGATTTCATCATGAGGTTAGATAATTTAGTGGTTTACAATGGGTGTGTCCAACAGCCAGCTCCCAAAATTCCTGGAAGTTTAGTTCCCTTGAGTTGGTGAGACCAGGCTTCAGGACACCACTGTGTGTGTCACTGACTGCCAGTTTCAAATTGCATCCTGCGTTCCCGTGAAGTTCACGGTGCAGTCCTAATTCAGGCTTGTTCCTAACAGGGCATCCCTATGCAATTCTCTGCCGGGGTGTGTCGAGCCGGCTGGTATGCTGCTAAGTGTCCTCGACAGCAGCAGACACGCGTACCCAGGCTGATACAGCCCAGACAGTTCTGTTGTACTGACATTAGGGACAAGAGTATTTTGCCAGAAGCTATAACGAGATGATTCTGTAACAACAGCATGATGACACCAGATTCTGTTTTGCAATTTTCTTTAATATTTATGCTGGATAAATAATTTATCTCTTTTTTTTTTCATCTCAAGCATGTTGATACAGACAGGTACTAGGTTTCCCTGAATGACTAAAGCAAGGATTTTGTTATTTTTGCCCCCACCGCCACCCGAAAAAAGTGTGTCATGACTTTTGTCTTGTTTCCATGACTCCCCATCCCATCCACTAATACAAATGAATGAGATCTATTAGGACCAGCCCCCACGTTTGAAGGGAGACACTTATCCCAGTTACATCTTTGCATGTTGTTATAACATCAAGACCATCATACGCTGAGGGGTTTGAAAACTCAGGAAGTCCTGGCTGACCTGTCGTCTGTTTGGGACTTAGGGTAGGCAGTTTTTTCTTCTTGCCCCGAGTTTCCTAACTCGGCACTGTTGACATTCGGCGCTGGGTCATTCTGCGTTGTGGGGCTCTGTCCTGTGCGTGGTAGGATGTTTAGCTGCATCCCTAGACTCTACCTGTTAGATGTTAGTAGCAACTCCTGTACCCAAGATGGGATGATAGAAAAAAAATGTATCCAGGTGGGACGTGGGTGTAGCTCAGTGGGAGAGGTCTTTGGTTCAATCCCTGGTACCTCCATAAAAAAAATGTCCAAATATTGCCAGTTGCCCCCCAGGCGGAGAAGCAGGATTCCAGAGTCACAGTTCTTAACCCCTTTGAAAATATAGGAAAGGGAAAATAGAGATCCTCTCATTGTATTTAGCCTCTCTTTCTCTGGTTTTTAAGACCATTCCATTCCCTGCAAAACACTAGAAATGGGAGTAAGGCAACCTTAAGTCACCAAATAAACTTCTGCCCAAGGGACCTAGACAAGAGGGAGAAAAGCAGTCTTTCTACCCAAGGACCACTCCCCAGCATCCCCGAGGCTCCTGAGGAAGAAACGCATCATTAGAAGTAGGGTCACGGGAGTGGCTTTTCTTTCTCAGACTGCTGTTTGCTGTGGTTGCAAGCTAGTTCCGGAGCTGTGGGGCGGGTGGGTATCTCACTGGGGCCTGGCCAGCGTGTGTTGTGGACGACGTGAAAGGTTCCTGCTGTCCTTGGCTGGGGATGGAGGGAATGAAAGAGGTGAATCTTTACCTCGAATCCCCTGTGAGTTGACTCGGTCTGAGCAGTTAGCACAGGGTGAATTTCACGATTCCTTTGTGGATGATCCAAGCTCCCTCCCAGCGGCAAAGCAAGTTCTGCACGGCTCACCTCTAGCTGCCCTTCGCGTGTGGTCTAGGTGAAGGACAGCTCTTGAAATTTGTAACCTGTTTAACCTCCACAGTGGTACACCCCAGCCCTTTTATCAAGCCCAAGAGGGCTGCAGTGGAGCTTTTCCTGAGTTTTTTTCTCCACAGACGTAGGACTCCCTGACGGTTCAGCTGGGTCTGAACCTGGTGGCAGGGATGCCTTGCTGGCCCGACCTTGTACCTGGTCCCTAAGACAGCTGATCCCACGGCCTTGGGAGCTGCTGCGGTAGGTAACTTCGGTGTTCTGTCATCTTCAGGCATGAGCTGAGACAGTGAGTGTGGTGATCTGTGGGTCAGGTGAGCCTGGAGTGTTCCTTCTGGACCACTTAGGAATGGTTTGACCCTGGAGCCACTGACTGCACCCTTCTGGGTCTTAGTTTCCTTGCCTCTTCAGTGGACAGGACCATCTCCTTGGCAAAGTAGAGGGGTGATCAGATTAAATAGTGAACATTCAGCGTCTGTCTTAGCACTGCTGCAGAGTCGGCCTTCAGTCAGCCCCGCCTGCTGTTCCTCGTCTTGAATCTTATTCCCATTTAGGTCATTCCCTCAAACAGTGGCCCTTGGCTGCCTTGTCTCCTCCTGCCTCTAGGACATGAAAGTGCCCAGTTCTTCAGAGCGCCTGAATCCTGCCGGAGCAGGCCCTTTCCAAGACAGCTAAGGAGATCAGTGGTCACTACTTACCTTCTGGCTGAGATGAGATTCTCTGCTTACTCCTGGCAGATCAGTAGTGAAAGCACGTTCTGTTAAGTTTTACTAGGAGTCAGTCATCTCCCTGAGCCTCAGTTTCCCTGTCTGTGAAGTGAATCTCCGCAGAATGATGATGGAGAGTTAGGTCAGGTGAGGCTGGCAGTCAGACACCAAGAGGGGCTTCCACACAGAAGCCCCGTTCTCTCTGTGCCCCCAGGTCAGGTGTCATCATTCCACTTGGAATAATCACCTGCCCACGAGGAAGGTCTTCTCTCTCTTGGCTGAAGCTTTCGCTCCGTGTACTCAATAGCACATATTTTAGTGTCTACAAAATGCCCTTTGAGAGAAGACAATAAGGACATTTGTGATCTCTTTTTTTTTTTTTCTTCTAGTGACGTTTCCAGTGAGACTCAAGTTCTCATTCCTCCACTAGAAGAAGTTTTCAAATATGTGTGTATGTGTGCATTTAGCATGCAGTCATATACATTTGAATATTGAAAGTGAATTTGGTCGGGCCTTATATTTCCAGAAAGGCCTAACTCTGGTTCTGTGCGGTCTCCTAGTCTCACTCTCCATGATCCTAGGACAGGATCGAAATAATACCCAGGCCGGAGCCGGAGTCTGTAATAACGGATGGGTGCCATTTGAGGGTCTTGGCAATGGCTAAGGGGAGTTTGGAGACCCTCAGAACAGGTCATCTGCGATCTGAGACCACAGTTCTGTCTGGAACGCTTGTCCCGAAAGCTGCTGAGAACCAAAGGAAGTATCGTTGGTGTGGGTAACAGTTGGGGGGGGGGGCGGCGCTCACAGATAGTCGGATGATTTTAATGTTTATATTCCACTGGGGTAAGCTCTAACAAAGACCCATCATTTCCCAGATAACCAATTCTTTTAAAAGAACATCTGTTGAAACTGGCAATTTACATTCTTCTTAAAATACGGAGCGACATAATTAACCCTCTGGGGAGACTAATATTAGTTTATTAGAGACAATTTCTAGTTCTGTTTATTTTTACCCTAAACGATTTGTTCAGATGGGGGGGGATTTTTTTTTTTTTGGTCGTGGTGTGGGTTCGCCTTTATTTGGGGTTGACTCTTCGCAGTCAAGGACACAGAAAGAAGATAGGTGATAATATAACATCATGATAATCATCCACCGTGAACCCATAGAAGCATACTGAAAGGGCTTGAGATGGTTTGAGATTTAGATTTGGCATTGTACTAACTTTCCGGTATAATTAGCTTATTTTAAAGCGACCTAATCTGTAATCAATGCCTGCATTTACATGGTTTCCTTTGTCTTCTGTCCCTGCGCTGGGCTCCTTGGGCACCCACACTTCGTGGAATTCTCTTGGGCTCCTTGCCGTGGTCTCTGTAAAGGGATTTACTACGTTCTGCCCAGGAAGACCAGGACCACTCCTTTGTTTCCAGCCTTGGGCCGATTTCAGATGTCTGGCTTGTTAGGGGATGGAGGACAGAGAGGACACAGAGCCTTTTGACCTTAGGCAGAGGCCACGTGGAATGCAGGTCCCTCTGACCGGCCCGCGGTCCTTCTCTGAACTGGAGAGCACACACACTTAAACATGCAGGCATTCTGCCCTCCGTTCTGTGTCCCGCAGCAAATTAAGTCAGCTCCCGTCTTCCACATGGTGACTCTTCAGACGTGGGGTTCCCTTCCACGCGACATTCTGCTGCTTCTCTTCTCTGAGCTAAGAACACTGTTACTCAGCCAATGAAACAGCTCCGGGAACCTTCCCTATTACCATTTGCCCTGTTGCAAAATAGGGCTCATTAGCAGGAGTTCGTACAGTAACATGCCAAAGAGTCACGGTGGGCTCTTGGGCTGGGCTCACAAGCCCCCTGACCTGACCCAGCCAACCACTCCAGACTCCTTTCCTCCTCCTCGCCTTCCTCGGGCAACTTGAGGCTTTAGCCAAACTGAGCGGAGCTCACCAGGCTGCACCCGCTATGCTAGCTCTGCCCTCCCCCCAGGCTCCCCATCCTGTCCTTGGCTCCCTGGTCTGTTGGCAAACTTCTCCTCATCCTTCAGAACTCAGCTCTTGGTATCATCTCTTCCAAGAAGTCTTCCCAGACCTCCCCTCACCTAGATACCGTCACTCCCCCCTTGACACTTCAACTCCCTCGTGTTTCTGTGTCATGAATGTTCAGTTCCATGGCCATCATTCCATTGGATGGCGTGCTTCTTGGAGAAAAGGGTTGTGTCTTACTCCATTCCTGATGCTGGCCTGGCACCTGATAGGTTCCCAGTGCACAGTGGTTGAATGTAATTCCCTCCTTTCCCCCCGCTGGTCTGTATTTAAGATCTAATGGCATTCGGCGTCTTATTTTCCATGAAGTAGAACAGGGTGCATTGAATGTGTATGGGAGTGATTATGGGACTGGCTGACTCACACCTGTAGTTTCTTTATTTGCAAGCTGGACGATGAGCTCAGTTTGAAGCCCTGGAGAAAATTTGAGCCTGTGAAGCTATTTTGAATCATAGTCATTTGAGGATCGGGGTGGGGGCCGCAGATGCCCTTGGAGACCTAAGCGTCACCCACCACTGCTGCACTTCCTTTTTGTCCCCTCCTCCCTGGGTTCCTTCATCACCATTCTGCCACCCACGGGGCTGCTGATCAACATCTTTGCCTGGCTTTCCCCCACCACTGAGGTGTCTTAAACAGAGTGAATGATGCCGCTCTTAAGTGCATAGAGATGGGCTGGGGTGCACTTGGCGGTCATTCTCTGGATTTCTGAAGCTTGGCATTCTCCCTTAAAGATCCCTGGCCAACTGCTTCCCTGTCCTAATTAGATGATACCCAGGAGATAAGTGACCCTGAAGCTAAGGGGGCATTTCTACAGCAAGGGAAGCAGATGGTTCCATCAGGTGACAGGGATGTGTGTACAGCTGATGGGGAGCAGGGTGGGGGGCTTGAGCCAAAGGCCAGTAGAGATTGAATGATACATGTGTTCTCAGTCACAAAATCGTGAGGGAACTTTATCTTCTGAAGGTGTGGGTGAATGTGTGTGTCTTCAAATTGAGTGATTTATTAATTTTTTTCCCTCTCACCAGTGGGCAGGTTGACCCATGACATGGTCCACTGGCAGATCCACCGCCGAGACTCTTCAGCAATTAAGCCCATTCTGATAATTTCTGATCCTCACTTTTTATCACTGTATATAAAACCCACCTCACAGTGTGTTGGAATCATAGCCAGCATCCAATCCATAATGGATTGATTGCGTGTTCATGTGAGAGCACACTGCTACGTCTAGAACCAGGACCATGACCCAGAGATGGTCTCTGACCTTGGGGACAGAGCCCAGGGCCTGCCACTGTGAGGGATTTACAGAACCCATGTTTTCCTTCCCTCCCAAGTGAGACTGGATTTATGTTGAAATTTTCTTTATGTATTTTTGGCTAAGGGAAATTTTATTGTTGTGCTTATGTGCCCTGAATAATTGGCATCAACTTAGAGTTATATTTCAGGGAGTAAGTGGTTCTGAGAGAAGAGGCATCGTCATATGAAAATGTGGTTTTTTCCCCCCTTAATTTGTAGCTTTTAACAAATTACCAGGAGCTTTATCCCTGATGTATTGAATACCTGTGCCCTGTAAGTATGGGAATGGTGAGTACCCAGCATGCGTGACTCCACTTGCAAGTCCTTTAACCATGCATGACAGACATCACTAATCAATCAGACTTGTGCTCAGCACACTATGCCAAGTAACCATTACTAATCATCTGGAGTCAATGTGGGACATACTGTTTATCTACCATCCTAGCAAAGTGGTATTTTGGTAAAAGCATCTCAGTTCTTCCTGCAGAGTGCACGCTGGCCTCCTGTGTAGCCGTCACACCTTTAGGAATCAATCCCTGTGAAGTTTTGCTGTCAGAGCTTGGCCTTTCTCCTGGGAGAAGGCTGGGAAAACCTCAAGTCAGTGACCTAAAGAAATAACACGTCTCCGAGTTCCCTTATCTGCCTGGGCCTGACACTCACTCTCCAACTGTAAGCTGGCACTGCATAAGAAAATGCTCAACGTTAAGAATTTGTGTGTTAAGACAAGTGGTGAGCATCGTTCCTGGTCTAGAAGCTTTTCTGGAACAGAAAGGAGTCTTTGCATGATCTGTTGCAATGGCACGCTGACCCGGGTCGTTGGAAGGGTGATTTGCTCTAAGCACACAGAGTATCAGGAGCATATCTGTTGCGTCCAGCTGTGGCCACTTGTGTGGGTAGTTAATGTGTGTCTCTTATTCCCTTTTACAGCAGAAAAGAACCCTTGCATTTGGTCATTTTAGGTCCGCAGATGGGTTACTTGTAAAATATCTTCAGGGTTTTTAACAAGAGTCATTCTTTTTTTCCTAGCTCTGATTATTGATGTAACAAGGAAAACAACATAATAAGTAGAGTTAATACTTGCTGTGGGCTTGTATGTGTCTTTGGTTGAGCCTCACACATGTGCTTTGATTGGAAGTACCCCATCTCCTGGGTTTGCACTGTCACGGCTTAATGGACTGCACATCAGTGGCTTTTTGAGGAAAAGAAATGTAAGGCTTGGTCCCCGGTCCTTGAGTCAGCACATTGAACTTTTGGTCAATTAGCTCCTCCCCCCATCTTTATGGCGTGGCCTTTCCTGTAATTACAGTCCAGATCCTATAGCCGGAGGCAGGCCTGTCAATGGAGTAAGAGGCTGCTGTCCATCGCAGGGTGACAGCCGGTTCCGAGGGTTTTAGGCCTGTCCTTAGAGAGGTTTGTCATTTCCTCCTTGGGTACTTGGCCCCGACCCCATTCACCGCCATCAAATGGACTGAGGTGTGTTTATTCCGTGGCGGAGCCTAGGGGGTTGGGGCCCATGGACATGACGTGCTGCAAAGTAGAGACGTTTCATTGATCTGTATTGTTTTTAATCCGGAAGCATTTTTAAAACACACGTCTGTATGCACATCGGAAAAGACCTGGAAAGACGCGAAGTGGACTGTTCGTCAGGCTTTACCCCGGGGGTGGGTTTGGGTCGGAAGCTATCGGAAAAGAATCACATTTTACCTTAGACCAGTCCATGCTGGATTTTCTGTCTTTTGATTTTTCAATAAGCGTGGATTACCTTTATAAATTCAATTTGCTATGTAGTCAAAGAATCAAAATCAGTCAACTTATTTCTAATGATCGAAGTTCCCTCAGACAGGACAATTTTTGATGGGAAACCACAAAGTCTTCTGGCTCTTTGTTTTTCCACCTGGTGTTCCTTAGGCTCGCTGGCTGCCCTCATGCCTCACCCGCCTCGTGTTTCCTTCAGGTTCCCCGAGGCCTCCTGCTCGTCCCCTTACATGTCCTGCCTTCTGAGTGCTGGGAGCGTGATCTCTCGCCTCCTCTTCTCACCCAGTCTTCAATTCCCTGCTGCTTAAGAAAGTCAAGCACGTGTTTGTAGTCATCGGTGGTGGTCTGCCTTTTGAAAGTTACACACAAATGAACATGTCCTAGTCTGATGTAGCCCTCGGGGAGAATTGCACATTTGTGATGAGATGAAGGTGGAATTTAAGGGATGGATCATGTCCATTATCAGGTGGCTGGTGTCCTGTGGGTCTCTTCAGCTGACTTGGCCACTGTCAGAGGAGTGTGGGCCTCTCTGTGACCCCTGCATTTCCCTGTGTGTGTCCCATCCTGCTGGCTTTTGTGCATGTGGTCACTGAAGACAAGGATGGGATGTGCTGTGCACACCCCAGGTTGCTGGTCTGCTTCTACCAGAGGCTGCTTTGGACCACATCACAGACATCTCACTATTTAAGGCCAAGATAGCAGCTTTGTCCTGATGAGTTTGTGATTGCTGTACCCAGGGGAATGGGAAGCCCGAGACTTGGACAGGTCCCTCTCTCATCCCTTAGAGACCCCCTTCCCTGGACCATCCACACAGAAGGAGAGAAGTTGCTGCTGAAGATAGATGCCGTCACTCAGCAGTTCTCTCCTGTCCACCTCTGTCAAACCTTCCACGAGGAGAATGCATTGCTCAGACATCAAGGAAGTTAAATTTTTGCCAAGAATGATGTCAGTAGCAAACTTTGGAACATGGCACAGACTGGAATGGTTCTGCAGGGAGCTGTAGGGGTACTGGATGCTGAGACTGAAGCCTTCTGGGTACACCTTTTACCTTGACTGCCCTCTGATTGATACATTTCTACTCGGGTCTAGAGCGGTGATGGTTTGGGGGATGTGGAGGCCTTTGATCGTGGGGAAATTGAACCATCTCTTATCATGGCTTCATAGCTCATTTCTTTTTAGCACCGAGTAGTTCTGCATTGTCTGGATGGACCACAGTTTATTTATACATTCACCTACTGAAGGACATCTTAATTGCTTCTGAGTTTTGGCATTTATGAATAAAACTGCTATAAACATCCCTATATAGGTTTTTTTTTTTTTTTTTTTTTTTGTGGACATAAGTTTTCAACTCATTTGTGTAAATACCACAGAGCACAGAGGCTGGATTATATGCTGAGGGTATGTTCAGTTTTGTAAGAAATTGCTCAGCTGTCCTTGAAAATGGCAGACCCATTTGGCGTTCCTTCCAGCCATGAGTAGGAGTTCCTGTTGCTCCACAGCCTTGCCAGCGTTTCATGTTGTCAGCCTTCTAGATTGTTGTCATTCTCATAGCAGTGTAGCACTGTCTTCTTGTTTGACCAAGATTTGCTTTTAATTGTAATTTTTAAGTAAGCACACTTATATAAAAATCCAAGGTAAATGGAAGCATTTCTTTACCTCTAAATCAAGACTATCTGTGAGGAGTCTAGCAGTTTGGTAATAACTGAAGCTGGAGTCTTTCCCTGGTCCCATCTTACGGGCCACCAGGAGAGACCCAAGACAAAGACAGTGGGTTCTCATTTTATATGAGGCCAAGTAATTTTAAGCTCTGGGTCTGTTTGGGGGTTTATATCAATGATAGTAATTATTGAAATGGTGAACGGGTATTAACATAATTGGTTTGTGAGCAGAAATGGTATGTTTATAATGCTCTCCCACCCCAACACCTTACTGCATGTTTAATGTACTTGTTTGATTGAATCTAAGCTGTCTTCATGATCACAGGGCCCCCATGGTGTGGATGGTCAGTGCTGCATTACAGGGAGAGTGGCTGGGTCCAGAGATGTCACTCTTGGTGGGTTTTCACCAGAGGCTGTGATGTTTTATCTCAAAAAAGAAAAAAAAGTAGACTCATTATATACTGAAAGTACCAAGACTTGGGAAAAACACGTTTTCAGGGAATTTGATATTTGTACAAAATCATCCAGGTTGTCAACATAAAGGGAATTAAAAAGAACTTTGCTAGACTTCCAACCACGTACTTTGAGATTTACGCGGGTTACTTCGTAAGTTTCGCACCGTCGTCGGTGGGGCTCACTCTGGTGCTTCCAATGCTCACAAAATAGAGGGTAAAGGAGTCACGTCTCCGCCCCAGCTTAGGGCAGGGTTTGCTGGAGGGACCACTTTTCCAAACTTCACATGCCCTACTCACCAAGTTTATGATAAATAAGAGACAACTCTTCCTGCTTAGAAGCACTGTGTCTCGGGCTATGGCTGCGAGCGGGGGTGATTGCGAGACACAGGGAAAGCTCAAAGGGAAATCAGTGACGTGTAAAAATTGGGAGCATTCTGTGATAAGAAAAATTCAGAAGGGGGACATTATGTTGTCTTCCTGATTCAGTGACAGAGCACCGGCGGTGTTTACTCAGGGTGATTCCACAGCCTTTTTTTCTTAAATACAAATTCACTGTCCTCCATTGTGTCTCCTTCATCAGCATTGAGGGGGATGCACAGTACTGACTGAGTTAAGATTGAATGTTATGAAGGCTAAGGAAATAATTCTGAGGCCTTTTAGTCTATTAACTGGATAAGGCTTCTTAATAGTTTGGCTTAAGGCAAAAATGATTTTATTCTAGTTTCGTCCTCATTGAGTCAATGATTAACTTACCCGACTTTGATTAAAACGGAATTTTACTAAGTATAAAAACCATCTGGGCCTTTCTCCTTCCATATGGAAAATGGTGAGAGGTCTTGTCTCTGGACAGTTCAAGGTGTCCAGTGTCGGGCGAGACTCAAGGCGTCATGGTTGCGGCTTTGCCCGGGGGAGGCCCCAAGCAAGATGTCCTTTTCCACCTGGCCTTGCCCCTGTGCGGAGGGCAGCGTGTGTACTGCGCGCTCTTTCTGGGTGGGACTGTCCCACCAGGAACACCTGGCTGTCTCCCAGCTCCTTCCCGATGGTCTCTGCCTTGACTCCTCTTGGCCTCTGTTCCCCGTCTCTGGTTTTCACCTTCGTTAACCTTCCGAAAGGACCAGGCGGGACTCGTGGGGATTTCTTGTCCTTTGGCGATGGCAGAGACCACGGGTGACTCAGCAGCCTCTCCCAGCTCCTGTTAGAGCCCTGCTCAAACCGTGCAGTCACTGTGTGTTTCAGGCTTAGCCTTTTCAAGAGTAAGGACTGGGTTTTCTTTGTTTATGTCTAGCTCCAGCATTTAGCACAGCCAGTGGAAGCTATATCCATGGAACAGACTCGTGCAGCGGCTGAGGTCGAGGCAACGTAGGTGCTGTTTTCCCTGGATGCTGAGGACGTGAATTTCAGGCTGTGGGGCTGTGCTCCTCCCCTACGTGTCCTCCTGACATGCTATAAATAGACATTCCTGCTTTGAGCTAGCTGAGATTAAGTTGTACCACATGCTCCTTACCACTTTGAGGCCTCACAGCTTTTGAGCCTTTTGAGAAGGAGGTAAGAGGGGGTGGAGGTATAGCTCAGTAGTGGAGCATGTGCCTAGCATGTGTGAGGTCCTGGGTTCAGTCCCCAGTCCCTCCATAAAAAACTTAATTCTAAGAAGCAAGTAAGAGAGGCAGATGGAGAGGAAGCGAGTAGAAACTTGGTTTCTATGCGAGGAGGAAGAGCAATAAAACAAAACAAAAGCCAGCGCAACAGAGGAGCAGGCAGGAATGGTTATCAGCGCCTGTGGAGGGTTTTGGTATGGACCCCAGCTGAACCGAGTGCAGCTCTGGCCGCCTGGGGACGCTGCCACGTACAGGCAGTGTCATCCGAATTATGTGTGTGAGCGTGCGTGTGGCGGGTAAGAGCTGGGCCTTTGAAAAAATTGTATGGATTGCTCGGCATTCACCGTGGGCGTTAAATCTCCATTCTGGTTGCCAAGATTAAATTGAATTGTCCCCATGGCCATTTAGTTTCCCTGCGCACAAAACGGAGCCAACATTTTTACACTTTTCTCCCTCTCTCCTCTCCTCTCTTTCATTCCTTTTTTTTCTCCCTCCATCTGCCTTTTTTTTTTTTTTCCTGTTTTTTGTTTGTTTAACACACCACTTGGTCCTCACTGCATTGGTCATGGTACCGTTTTACCACATGGAGCAAACCATGGCAGGAAGTGCCTGGCCCAGGCTGTTGAAGTTCCTGGTGGGGACACCTGAGCCTTCGTGTGATGGGGATGGGTGGACAATGCAGTACCATTTAAAATGGGGGGGGTGTGCATTTTGGGGTGTCCTCTTTATTTCCTGGACACCTTCCAGCTGGACTGGCTTTTTTGGGAACACGGAGATGTTTGTGCTGGAAGGCCCACTGATATGATTTAATCCCAAAGCTTTTTCTCAATGATGGATTATTCAGGCAGTGTTTTCCAAAATTGCCATTAATCAGGACAGACCCAGAGAGAACACGTACAGGATTGCCTGCACTGGGCCTGCTAGGGGTCGATGTTTTCTGGCTCAAAGAAGCTCCAAAAGAAAGAATTCATAGCCAGGGTGTTTCTTTCTCTAGGCAGCAAGTAACGCAGGTACCACACTCGGGTTCACTGATGTTTAGCTTGGATTAAAACTCAGCCAGGGAAATATGCGTAGCTTTGCTGGGGAGGAGGTGGGGGAGGCTTGTATCCTCAAGCATTGAACAGCAAAGAATGTCGGGCAGGATGGAGGGTCAGCTGAGTGCCCGCGGTTGAAGTTCTCAGTTAATGCCCTCAAAATTCTGAACTTTGAACGTAAGCACCCTCCCCTCTACACGGACCTTTTTTTTTGTACAGTGAAGCAGATCTTGGGAGAGCACCTGCCTTTTGTAAAGGAGCAAATTGGTTCAGATATCTTTGTTTGTGTAAACATTTTGGTGTCATTTGTGAACATCATCATCAGATGGGAGCACCTGAGATGACCATGATCCGCCTGCTGTGGCTGCTCAGGTGGCTTTTGATACAAACATGGGAGAATGGAGAAAAATCAAAAGTAGAGGCTTCGTGCAACATGGAATGTTGGCTGTCATTCTGCCCAGCCTTCCTTCTCATTTTACTCTGGCTTTTCTGCTGGCTCTCTCCCACACAGTGGTCCACAGCTTCGGCAGTATGCTAGGATCACCTGGGAAATTCTTTAAAAATAGTGATGCTCCAGGCTCATTGAATCCAGATCTCTGGTGGGGGAGGATGTTGGGTTTTATTTGGTGGGAGCGGGGATGGCAGTGAGAGTTGAAAACCCTAAAATGCCCCATCATTAGATTTGAGGATCTGGAGGGAGAGATACTTCCTCTTAGAGTTTCATGTAGAAGGTTTCTGGGAGTGTGGAGGTGAGTCAAATCACCTTTGCAAAAAGTAAGACTGGGCTTCCAGCTTGAGCCAGGGTTTTAGGGTGCTTCTCTTCAGGCTGTTAGCCTTTCCTTGTTTCCCTTCTCCCTGAGACACTTTTAGATCTGTTGGAACATTGTTAGGTCTGCCTGCCCTTAGCCCTCCAAAATCCTTTTTTTTTTTTTTCAAAGCAGTTTTTATTCACACATAATTCACCAGCCATACAATCATGCATTTAAAGTGCACAGTTCAGTGGTTTTGGGGATATTCACAGAATTGTGCACTCATCACCACAGTCGATTTTAGATCATTTTTATTAGCCCAAGAAGATCCATACTCCTTAGCCATCCCCCAGTTGTCCCTCTCCCAGCCCTAGGCAACCGTTCATCTACTTTATGTCTCAGTGGATTTGCCAGTTCTGAATCTTTCCTCCACATGGAATTATGCAACATGCAGTCTTTTGTGTCCAGCTTCTTTAACTTAGTATAGTGTTTTCAAGGCTTATCCCCACCCCATTGTAGCACATATCAGTACTTTATTGCTTTTTATGACTGAGTAATATTCCATTGTATGGATATACCACATTTTATGTCTCCATTCATCCACTGGTGTACCGTTGAGTTGTTTCCACTGTGTGGCTATGAGGAATAATGCCACTGTGAGCATCCGTGTGCAGGTTTTCATGTGTATTGTATTTACCCTGCAGTATCCTTTTTTGGTACCATCTGGGCCATCAGGGAAGTGTCTTGAAATGTTTTGCATCAGAAACGAGTCATTATTGGCAAGGCGGGCAGCTCTGGAGCAGGGCCCAGGGCACCTGGGGGTCGCTCACTCTGCACCTGCCGTCTGACCTGGAGCTGTCAATGGCTCAACCTCCTGGGAGAAGAAGGAATGCAGTCACAACTCCCTTTCTGGGCCCCCTGCTTCCAGAAATAGCGAAACGAGCTGCTTTCTGAGAAAGGAAGGTGCCCTGTTCCGTGATCACTACAAGACGTCAGTATTGTTTGTGTGATTAATGAGTCCACGTCTCACACGTTCCCACTGAATGTATCTGCGCCTTCTAACAGCGTCGTCTTCCATGTGTTGCTGACTGTGAGATTTATGGGGCCTAACTCGCAAACGGTGTGTGTCTGGATTGAGGGAACCTGAGAGTCGCTATTTGCCTCTGACCCGAGGAAATTCCCTTTAAGCTGCTTATCAGAGGTGCGTGCTGAGAGCGTTGTGGGAAGATGGTGTCTCCGGTCCCCTGGTGAGACCTGGAGTCCGCTCTCATTACACATTAACTGGACTGACAGTGAGCTCACAGGCTCGTAGCTTCTCCTGCAAGTATCTGCTGACAGTTCTACTTCTGTAGATTTCACTTAAAAACCACATATACTGCAATTCCCCCATACTCCAAGTCTTCACTCTGGATTAAAATATAACTCCTTATTTAAAAAATCAAAGCAAAGCAAAAAAGAACAAAACTTTCATCAAGGTGGCTTAGATAAACCTCTAATTTCACCAACAGCAAAGCAACTCTTTATTTTCCATTTAAAGCACCATCATTGTGCCAGGCTTTTTTTGTATTTGCATTTTTAAAACTAAAAGAACATTTCCATGTCATGAAAAATTAAGTTTCTCTTAAACACATTCACAGCTTGCAGAAACACTGACAAATGTTTATGTATGATTTCACCACCAGGGGGCATTGTGGTTTGACTGTACATTTAAACAGCCTGCGTTCTATCAGTTTCCCCAGAAAATAAGACGGCCTAGGCGTATTTCTGATTCCTTCCAAGAAGGAATCATATCTGGAAGAGAACAGATGTCGATTCTTTTTCCTCACTAGCAAACAGTAGTGTTGTCAAATTTGCTAAACTTAGCCAGTTGAAGATTAACATGCAATATATAATACGCATGTGCCTAACTGTACAATAAATAGTAAATCACATTTTTATGCTTTCTGTGAACTTGGAAGCTGCAAGTTTTTTTTTTTTTTATTCCCTGGGTGTGATGAAATAAATAACATTCAAATGCATTTTAAAGATGTCAGTCAGGGGAAGAAAAAGTGCTTGGCAACTGTGTTTGATAGATTTCTTTTATGATTAATTCTCCTATTAAGTTTTAATGACTTTAAAGATATAAAGCTAGAAACCGCAAAACTAGGCATGGTTAGTAAATAACCGAAATACCAGGTGTACAGAAATGCATCTGTGCAAAAATGAAATCATATATTCTCTCGGATGTACTAGGAAACAGCTCTTTGGCAAGTCTAGAGAGTTAAATATCCCCGAAGGAGGGGGGGAAGCTTAAAAACAGTGAACTCAAGAAGATTGTGTTTCTTAAAGAAACTCCTGTGAGAAAGGTACTCTCGAAGATTCACAAATGTAAATTAAATTATTTTATGAAGCAATATTTATCAGCAAGACTGTCGCTCTCTTGGAATGCATTTCTCCGTTTCAAGTTTTTAAGCATCTCTGTACAAAATTTCAAGTATTTCTCACAGTTTTCTTCCCGGGCTCATTGGCATTGAAAGCCCTGGGTTGCTTTGTTGTTTTCTAAATGCTCTAAGGACTGGCTGGTCCCAGAAGTGGGAATAGTGGTGACAGTGTTTTAGTAATGCTGTCTTTTTTTCTTCCTTCTGCACCCAGAATTTATGAAACGTGACTCGGTTCACCCTCCAAACATCTCTGTGAATCGGGGAGGTTGGGAGAATTCATTTCAGTTTCCAAATACCAGAAGTGAGGCCTGTCAGGGGCTTGCAGGCTTACCCCAGACTCTGTAACCTCCCCTCCACATCGGGGGCCTGCGAGTTCATGCTTGGGGCCCTCTGCGGTAGGCACAGCTGGATTATTTACTTTCTAGAACATCTCAACTCAAGTTCTTAAGCTGAACAGTTTAGAAACCAAACACACATTCATTAACATGAAAAATGACTGGAAAGAGTTGCAGGGCCCCCAGAAGAAGAATGTATAAATGTATATAGTTTTGTATATGCGTATGTATATGTTTTTGTGCCCAAAAGGAGATAAATGGTGCCTTTTACACAATCCCTTCTCCGCACTAAAGACTACGATTCTTGAATTTTTCTGAGTCCCCAAAGCACAATAGGCACCATTTGGAAGCTTCACATCAGGCAGCCCCACACATCAGAACTTCAAATCTAAAGATCTTTTAAATACACAGAACTTATTTTTGAAAGCTCTTGGCCCAGTCCAAATGAATACTGATTCCCAGCCTCTAAAATGCCTGGAGTGAGAAAACAGGGAATATTGTTCTTTTCCGTTTATATTATTTCATACTGAGTTAGCACACTTGCCAAGAGTCTGAGGCAGCTTCTGGCTTGACAATGCCTTATTTAACTAGCCTTGTTTCTAGAATAAAGTCAGGGTCCCCTGGGGGCCTCTCAGCGGCACTCAGGTCACTCCTGAGCTGGAAGAGACCAAAGCAAATAAAGCCAATCTGTTTCCCCATGAAAATCATCTTACCGTTTTCAGGGCTAGGACACAGATTTGGCCCTGGCCGCCAGGGAGCCTGGTCCAACACCGGATACCGAGGTCCTCTGGGGTTTCAGAGGACTAGAATCTCAGTGACCTGCCTCTTGGGGCCAAGGAGCCTTACCAAAAACTACGGCTTTCTGTTTGCTCCAGACTTGGGAAGTTGCTGGGCAGTCCGGCTAGCAAATGCCTCATTCCAGTGCTGGCTGTATCCCGGAGCTGTCCTAGTGCATGGAGCACGTCGGCTTGAGGCTGGAAGAAACCCCGAGCATTTGGCCAGGGAGAGGCAACTGGTTCCAGCTGGCCCAAGCCCTACGTTTTAAAAATTACCCAGATGAACTGATTTTGTATAGAGAGTGGGTGGAGAGGACTCCAGGGCCGTGGAGCAAGATACGGCCTTTCTCTCCCTAATCATGAGCGATGTGATTTGGAGAGAGAGGCTGGGGCTTGGCTCTGCAAACTGCATTTCCTTGGCTGAGCTCCAGAGGAGAGAAAGGGTCCAGGGGGAAGGCACAGGCACACCGTGTCCGGTCAGCGCCTTGCAGCTCCCCCTCCCCATGCCTTCTGCTGGGCATTGGGTGGGTCTGTGCCCCAAAGAGAGTGGCTCGGCCAAGCAGGGGCTGCCTGGAGACGGAGGCCACAGGCTTCAAGTTTTGGGGGAGTGGCTTCTGTGGACGTGAAAAAAAAACCAAAACAAAAAAAAAACGACATCAGAGGCAGGAGGCATCCCTCCAAACATAACTTGGCCTCCCTGCTCTCCCTGTGGACAGCAGGCCGCGCTCTCCTGGCCCAGTGCCCACACGCGTTCTTGGCACACGTGGACTTTCCATATCGCTCCTGCCTCCGAAACGAATCCGGCCGGTGACTTGGCCACTCTGTAAAATGAAGAGGAGCACTCGTGTGGGCATGACTTTTTATTTTAACCTAAGAAAGGGAAGGAAAAAGGAAAAAGGAAAGAGAGCCTTCTCCTTCTAGATTCCCTCCAGCCCCAGAAGGTCTAGCCAGAAGCTCCAAAAAGCTACCCACATGTTTATGGGCAAGTCTGAGAGCGTATCCCCTTTCCCACACCTGCCTGATGCCTGAATCCAGGGATGCGCCCTGGCTAGGAGCGGGGGTGTTAGAGGGTGGGCCCTCTGTGATGAGTATTCCTGACCCAGGGCCTGTTTTATGGAAAACCCCAGTTCCTTCAGGCCAGGTCCCTTCTAATCCAGGCCATTGCTGTGAATACCAGAGAAGCGAGATCTTCTCAGCAAGGACAGCATTATCTCGAATAAAATGATAGACACACAGAGTGCTCTTAGATTCAGCCAACAGAGCAGAGGAGGAAGGGTCAGAACCAGGAGTCTACGGAGGAGAGACAGTGCAAATGATTTCTGTGTGTTGACTCCTTTTTTAAAGGCAAGATGAACAGCAATACATAACAATAAATATTTCTTTCTGGCCCAGCACCATAGATTAGATTTCACATTCCAAATGTAAATTGTGCCTAGGAAACATCGATGTTTACTCTAAGCAACTGACCCTCCGGCATAAAAATAAAAAGGGAAAGGGAAGCAAACAAACTGTGTTACTGACAAGTGACAGGATATTCTATTTTATATCTCGCAGACATCTTACAGCTCTGGCATTTCTGGGGAACACTTTGGGATACTTCCAGTCTGGTTTGTCCATAAAAAGCCGTCTGTTTTTCATGTTTTGAAAAGACACGCAGAGAAGCCCCCAGCATGTCACATCAAGTGTCTTATCCTTGAGGAAACAGCCCGCAGCGTCAGTGTCACCCACGTGCCATCCCTACCCCCAGCATCCTATGAGAAATGTCTTGGGGCTGTCTCCAGCCAGGTCAGCACTGCGCTGCTTGATACATGCACCAGACTGGGAACACGTCTGAATTACAGTATGTAGCACGGGAAAGACCGTCTGGCTAGACCACCACGTGCTGGTGCCGCTGCGGGCTGCCCGGGGAGCAGACCTGCCTCCGCTGTGCGTTCCACCCACTTAGTAAGGCGTGGAGGGGCCTCAGGGCTCCCACCTGAGAGGATGAAACGAAACCCCCCGTCCTTCGAACTGTAGGACGAAGCTCACTGCTCCGCGGAACCAGTCTGGCCAACCTTGCCTTGAACTAAGGGCATGCGCGTGTTCTCTAGACTCACACCCACCCCATTCTAGTGCTTTTATTTCTCACATCAGTTTTTGCCTCAAAAACTACAAGATTCAGAGCATAGGAACGTGACTCATCTCTCACGCATCATGGCAAGTGGGCTGTCTCCAGCGTGTCAAAGGAACAGAAGGGCTGGTGGTCCCAAAGGCAGGAGGGAGAAATCTGAGGGGGGTGCCGGCGGGAGGTGGTCTGTGCAGATACCACTGGGCCTGACCCGCAGGGGTCTCCTTCCTTGGGCTGTCTCCTGCTGTGGTCCCCGTAGTGGGCAGAAGGAGCGAATGCTGGTCCCTCCACTTCCTTTGTACTTGTCAAACTTGCCAGCTCCTTCCAGAAACACAGGTATTTCATTATCTGCTGCTGTGACAGCTCCGTCATGGATTCCCTGGCTGGGTTCAAAACCACCTCCCCCTCCAGGAAAACATCGAGGGGATTTTGCCAGCGGGATCTCATGTGTGTGTGTGTGTACATGCACATCCGTGCCTGCACTCTCGGGCACAGTTGGCATTCTTTCCATTGGGCAGTAAAGCCCTCCCCTCCTGTCGACCTGGGACTTGGCAGTGAGCTGGAGCTGGCAGAAATTTTGTGACCCAGTTGTTAAACACAGACACCATTAAAACTTAAATTGCATAAACGTACAATTAAATAAATTATATTCAAAACCAAGTTATTAAATACTCGAAGCTGATTGCTTCCTAGTCATTTTACGATCCCTGGCTATTTTTATCTGTGCTCCTGAGGTGGTCTGGGTCTGGATGGCAGAAATGCTTCAGCCCCGCGTGCGGCTGCGGGGCTCTCCCTAAACCCACGTCTGGTGACGTCACCTTGCTGGCGTGAAGCAGCCGGGGTGGGAGTATTTACACCGTGGAAATAGGCAAAAAGTACAAACCAAGCCTTAGTTGGTGGTTTATATTGCCACGGCTTAAGAAAGTAATTACAATATTAATAATGCAGGTTAAATGTAAGAGTATCAGGACTCTAGTCATTACGCTATGACTATTCTAAAAAAGAGGAAATGTTCTTTCAGCATATTAAAAAAGAAACCTCTTTTATCCGACTCCACAAAGAAGCTGCTTGTGGCATTGAAGACTGAGTGAAGTTCCAAAATCTGTCTGTCTTGATTCTTTTGTTTTCCTCCTACTAGTTAGCTTAAAAGTTCTTACAGGTTAAAAGTACCAACCGGTGTTCATCAGCTGCTTTTTGGCTGTGGATGTAAGAGGTGGGCAGAAATCAATGAAAGCACTGGGTGAGAATCAATTGGCTCTGTGGAATTTATAATAAAGAATGTTGCATATTTTTATAAATGTGTGTGGTAACATCTTTTACATCAGTAAATTTTATAATAAACTTACGTGCAGTCGGCCCTCCATATCCAGGGGTTCTGCATCCCCAGATTCAACCAGCCTTGGATCATAAATATTTGAAAAAAAATTCCAGAAATATCCGAGAAGCAAAGCTTGAATTGGCCACATGCTGCCAACGACTTACATAGCATTTACATCATATTTAGAGCTATTTAGGTAGCATTTACATTGTATTAGGTATTATAAGTAATCTGGAGTTTATTTAAACTAAGGGAGAAGGTGTGCTTAGGTTATATGCAAATACTACACCATTTTATGAAAGGATCATGAGCGTCCTTGGATTTTGATGTCCGCGGGGGTCCTGGAACCAATGCCAGGGGGATCCGAGGGACACCTGTATGCTTATTTACAGGCATGCCTTCGTTTTTGGAGAGCCAGTAGTTAAACATTGACCAGAAGACTGGATTCACTTCAGTCAGCTCTTCGCTTGTGAAACGTGTGAGGGTTCGTTGAGGCAGCATGTGCAAACGGGCCTGCTCTAGTTCCTGGCCCAAAGCCACAAAGACGGTAGTGGTCATAAGCGTTGTCTCCATCCCTGTCACCATCAGAGGGAGCAAGATGACATGGGCAAGGCAACACGTCCAAGAGCAGACTCACCTAGCACCCTGGGCTGCCCGGTGTGCCCAGTTCCAACTGCATGGCCACGGTCTCAGGATATTCATTTCCGCAGAGCAGCAGTCTCTTGGGTTAGCCCACTGCAGGTCCTCCCCTCTCTCCTGATATCTACAGCCCTTCCGACAGACTGTGCAAAAATCTGGAAGAAGCAGGGGGCAGCTATCTTTCATGTAAAGGTGGTCAGTTGCTTTCTACCTCTCCCTTAACACATACTTGGTCTCCAAATGCAATCAGGGACCATCCTGTCCCCTTGAATCAAGCATTTCAGTGTGGTTTACAGGTGCACAATCTGCCCACACACCTAGACCTTTCAAAAAGGACTTGAAATCTTTTGAGAGGTCTGAAATGATAAGCCTCTGAAATATCCACCTGAAAACAGAAAGGGAACAAGGTGACACCTTGTGGTCCTGCGGAAAAGGATCCCGGGACCTTGCAGCGCTCTGAGACACTCCCGGCACATCTGATTTGCAGGTCGTTGATACCTCGAAGACCCCGACGTTCTGTCTCCCAGGCCCATCGCCCGGGACAGGCCCAGGCCAGTGGAACAAAGCGATTTCAGAATGATTACAGTACCTCCTCGCTTCCGTATCGTCATCTATTTCTTGTTATTCTAGTTGAGTACTGCATTCAGACAGAGGTTGCCAATAAAGTTTATTGTAGGAGCAACATGTCAATATCTGTTGTACCCCCTGCCTAGGGTGCTTGTAATTAAAATGCCACGGATAGTCCGGGAGAGGCATGAAAATTTGATGGCAAATTGATTTCAGGTTCATCTTGAAATTTGTCCTCAGCTAGACTCGATACGCCTGGCAGACGTGGGATGGCTTTTGTCAGGAGGGTCTGCTGGAATAAGACAGAGATGTCTCGATGTGAATATTAAATACAGCATGCTGTTTATGACAGATGATTTGCTCGGTGCTGAAACACGCTGTGACTTCTCTTTACACATCCTTCTCCATTCAGACTGCAAGGTAGGACCGCATAGATCCACTTTACATATGAAAAGAAGATGCATAGAACTCCCTGGGTATATGAAATAAAGAGTTTTATTTGAAAAGCTGGCTTCAAACACTGGGTATTCTATCCAATATTCTAAACTTAGAAATGCTCCTTGGATCTAATTTAAGAAAGCTAGAAAAGTAATGCTAATCGAGATGCTGTAATCAAGTATCATGGCCTTATAGCGTCTCCTCAGAATAGTGTATTGCGGGAAAGGGAAAAAAAGACCTAGAAGTGGGGAAAAATCCCAATATTTAATACTATAAATTGCTGGTTCTTGTAAAGTTGCATTTATACATCACATTATAAAAGCCATTATCCTTATGTATTGTTCCTGCAGAAATGCGCTATGATGATAATATAATTTTTAAAGTATATATTTTTTTAGAATTTAATTTGGGAAAAGTGTGGGGGAAAAATAATGTGGAGTTTCGAGTGTTCTTAATTTTAAAAGTGTGTTGTTCCGTGGAATTAAACGTGTTCAAGAAAACCCGTTTTATCCTTTGAAACAGTTTATTTGGCAATTAATTGTATTTACTTTAGAATTTAGTGTGTGATTAGAAATGGAATTGAAAAGAGCGCTGCTCAAAGTGGGTGCGTGCATTCCTTCCTTTAGCAAATAAGAGCTGAGTCCCTGCCCTGTGCAAAGCAAAACTGGATGAGAAGAGATTACTAGGTGGGACTTCCGTGAGACCCCGGTCCCGGGTGCCCCTGTCACTGTGTATAATCTGTAATTAATTTTTCAAGAACGATTCAACTCGCGATGCCAAAATCTGCCAGCCTGGCTCAAAAATAAATGAGGGCTATGGTTTCATTCCTTTTGAACTGGAATTTTAACATGGAAATCGAAGCAATTCCCTTCGCATCTGAATGTAAGAGTCCGTTTGGAATCACTTACTGGAAGAACCGGTAGACCTACCTCTTGCTCAGTGTCACCTCCCAGGCGGTCACAGGAGCTAAGGCCCATCAGCGGACGGCGCTCAGCATATGCTCCCAGGTCGTCAAGTCACTCCTTTGCACATTCAGGAGATATTTATGGATCTTTTATTAGGATGGGTTTTATGGCCCCAGATTAAAAGTTAAAGTTAAATAGTAAAAGTAATGAAGATGTGCCTTCGGAGGATCCAGCTGGTTTGTGTTTTCATTCCCTCCATTGTGTCAAGGCCCATTGAATTTTGATGATAGCATTAAAAAAAAAAAAGGATACCTCGAATCATTTTTGGAAGGAGACCGTGTATGAATGAACAAATTAATAAAATGACCTCTACTCCAAAGATGCTCATTTCTATCTTTCTCTGTAAGTAGGAGACTTTTTTTTTTCCAATTTGGAATTAATTCGTGCCAGCTTTAACATTCTCAAGAAATACTGTGGGCAGCATCCGATAGAAGATTTAATTATTTGATCATAGAAAATAAATGACTAAATAGTGCATCGGAAGCCCTGGGAAATATGTTTATGAGTGAAGCGATCAGTAGAAAATTATGCTTCTTGAAGGCTCATCCAAGAGTTTGTTTTAGATTCTCAAGTGTCTTATTGTGAGGCTGTTGCCGTTGGGCAGGGACCCAGTTCAAAACGAAGCTTCGCTTAATGATGAATCCATGATCCACTGGATGCATTAAAGAGTAGCCTGGCCTGGAATATGAATTGTCTACAGATTTCACCGATACTTACAGATGCACAGAGGGGGTAAATAAAGAAGGATTGTAGTCAAAACTATTTCAGAAATGCAGTACTTATCAGAACCTTTTACATGCAAATGTCTCATACCTAAGAAAGGGAAAGGATGACAGTATTTTCCAAACTTACATAATGACTGCTTACCATCCACCCCACATTTTGTTTTATATTATACAGTATTATATGCAGCACTCAGGGGATAGATAATTAGTATTTTCCAAATTTTATATTACCACTTAGCCCCCACCGTTTTTATCATTTTGTGGGACCAGCCTTCTTTGGAACATCCATTGGGAAGACTGTCTTTACTCAAAGGAGTCTGTTGCAAGCCCCGATTCATACCATGCTGCAAAGATTAACTATATGACAAAATTTTCAACATTAATATATTTTTTTAATTCTGTTAATGGAGTGACTCAAAATCATCCAACCTATACTGTCACTAAAACTAGACTTTTCCCTAGTTACAACTGTCAGACAAAAAGAGGGACTTCCAGGCATGGCGAGATAGTCTGCATTATATTCTAAAAGGAGCCAATTTTAATATCTTTCCTAATGCACTTGCTTTAACTCCTTCCTTTAGTAATTAGATAATTATGTATAATTAGCACATTAATTACGTGCAACAGCTGCAGCTGAGTGTGCGTGTACAGTTGCTTGGCAATAGCTTGTGAGTTCACTATCAGACCTGTGAAATTTTTCTCCCTGGCGTGTTTTCACTATTTTTCCTCCCCACGTGCGGAGGTGAAGGGTGCTGCTGTGAACTACAAAGTAACACAGTTGAAATGATGCTAATCTGCTGCGGCCGCCCAGGTAAATGTAGAGGAATGCACCGTCACCTCCCTCCGCGGCTCTCGGCGCCAGTAACAGCATCCTTGCCATTTCTCAGGTCCACCAGGTAGGTTGCTGCCTGCCCCGGGGCCAGAGAGCAAGGTTTTCTGATGCATTTAAAAAATGCGTTTAATGTTGGTGAAAGGTTTGTTATATATTATTAAGTGGAATGAGCCGTTTAAAAACCGGTATGTACAAACCAACATTAACAAACAATAACAGTATGTACAAGGTGGTTTCCTTGTTATGTAAAAATGTAAAATGGATTTACGTAAATAATGTTACTACAAGTAAGCTGCCTATCTGCCTTTCTTTTCTCAACAAATATTGATGAGATATTGATTAGGTACCACTCCCTGTGCTGGTGCTCGGAATACAGCCTATACCGAGAAGACCATAGTCTGCGCTTTGGAAATGAAAGGCACTCTGTCATTTTAAAAACTATTTGCCTAGGATTGACCATTTGCTAAAATGAGTTTGTCACTTTTATCATCAGATAAAAAAAAAACCCTCAAATGTATTGGGAAAGTTTAATAACCTCCTGTAATTTCCTACTAAGCATAAGGCTAGGCACATAGTATGAGCTCAGTAAACACTTCTTGAGTTAAATGGAATTATATTTGCATTTGAAAACAACACTCAGATTAAAATGCCAGCTTTTTAAATTTATTTTTTACTGATTTGTTTGGCCCTGGAGGTACCCCACGGGAGCGTGGGGGACAGACATATTCCCTGTGGATTCTTCCTCAGAAGACCACTGATGGGACCATGTGGGCTCACGTACCAGCTCTGAGTAGACCTAGCAGTCGCCCAGGAGAGATACAAGGCCTCCACCAGCATTATCCCATCGTGGTCTCCCTGCCTCCCCGAGGCAGCTCCCTCTGCACCGGCACCTGCCTTCACACCTGCCGGCTTCCAAGCCGCAGCAAGCCTGCATGCTCAGCACTACAGTGTGTTTCTTTTGTAAAGGTGGCTTTGCAGAGGGCAGAGGGTCCTCTATGGAAGATGTCAGCACACTAACTTTAGGAAAAACAAAACAAACAAAAAAAAGAAATGAATAAAACTCCCTAAGCTTGGAATCCTGGCAAAGTCGAAAGACTCCTGACAGTGAACCAGTTTTGGCCAGTAGGAATTTTTTGCTTTGTTAGGTATCTCTCTCTCTCTCTTCCTCCCTACTTTGGTCTTCTGTGTTTCTTCCTCTCTCTCCTTTCCCCCACTTGCTTGCCCTTCTATTAAAATGTTCCCACAAATTAAACGGTAGCCTGTGCTCACCAGTCAGTGAAACCATGCCAATGAATAATAGGAGAAATGGATCACAGTGTCCCCCTTTCCTTCTGCTGTCCCCCAGCCACACCGGCTACGCCATGACCACAGCCTGCCGGGAGCTCTATGCACTGTCTCCTGACTCTTCTACCCATACAGAGACATCCTGGGCTCATACAGGGAGGCTTTCCTGATTGCTTTTATGAAAGCACTGCCCTGCTTATGCACGGTGCACCATGCCTCGCTTGCTTATCCCCCTGACCAATACATCACAGACGTCTCTCCAGGTCAGTAGATAGAAGAGCGAGCTCATTTCTTCTAATAGCTGCATAACACCTCATAGTATGGATATTCCATAATTTATTACAATTGGACTTCCATCCATTTAAAATTCTCATGTTCAGAGCTTTCTGGACATTTGGAAACGTTTTGCAAAATTGACATCATCTCTGTAAATGTATGAACTCAAATTCCCTCTAGAATGGTTGGATATTTAGAACATCCTGCACATGTGGCTTGTTTGTAAACTCTTCTTCCCCAAACGTTATCCTCTTCTTTGCACATGTGCCATCTCTTCATAGTACTCTCAGCCCTTCCTATATACCTGCAGAATATGTATTTTTTGCATCGGCAAAAGTCCAGCTGAAAGAATACTTATTTAGTATAATTTAAACATGAGGGTCTTTTCATGCTACTTCCATTTAAATAATTCAAAAATCTGTTGCAAGGTGTCTCAATACTAGGGGAAGAGAGCTGCTAATGGATATATCATCGCCGCTGAAGACAAACTGCGTTATTCTGTCGGCAGTTGAGAAGTATGAGAGAAAGATCAAGATTAACATTGTCATTATTGGTGTTATGTTATCTGCTCCTCTCTGGAGGCACAGGTCTGATTCCTGCGAAATCGCTTTTCCTCCTCTTTAGGGATGGTGGCGTTGACGTGGTTTTAATTTGAACTGCGTTATTTGCCTTATATCTTTTTAAAAGTTCTATGAAAAAGTGTCTTACACGTGTTTCTTATTGATGAAATCAGGGTGACCATCCTTCAAATATGAAGCAGGTATCTCTGAATATTCAAATCCTGGACTGCATTTGTAGCGGCACGAATGATTCTTCTGAAACTGACACATCAAGGAGCTTCTCATCCATTATTAAATTACCTTTTCCTGAAACAAAGTATTTATCAGATGTAACTCGATACCCAAATTCCTCTTCTTGTTAAACTAGAAGCTATGACACACACACACACACACACACACGTCTTTAGTCACACACACACACACACGTCTTTAGTCTTGGTTTTAACATTTTAAGCATCCACAGACAAGTAATAGAATGAGCGATAGAAAATTGCCAGAATTGAAATTATTTCCAGCTATGTTTAAATATGAATGTCTTGTTCGACTCTTAGCATATGTATTTATGGCCGTGTGATATCATTATGGCATCGTAATGAACGTCTGCTGAATTATGTGGGATTCAGTGGGGGATACAAATGGATTTAAATTCTGTAACTGTCATGCTGTGGTCCGAAAAGGGCGGAAACTGACATATCTCCCTGCATTAACACATCTGTCAAGCGGCCTCAGCCCTCTGTGCGGGTCTCGTCTGTTGGAAGGGGGAGGCGGGGTGGGCAGAGGGGGCTCTGCATTGAGCACACATAGAGATGGGTGTGAAAAACCCAACACAAGGCACATTATGGAGCTGCCTGACTTGGCTTTTGGATTTGTGTTACTCTGGATGAAGAACAGTGTTGTGCATATCTTTTTTCCTTTTCTTATTCTGAATGCCTACCTTTAAATGAAGTGAGTAGGTTACCTTATTATATGGTCTTTATTAGTGAGTGAGCGTGTGTGTGTGTGCGTGTGTGTGTAGAGCACAGAAGCAGAGTGAAGAGAGAGGGGATGGTCCTGAGTTTGGATTCACCTTCTTCCTTATGAGCTGTACATACGCCATGGAGCCTGGTAATTAAACACTTGGAGCCCAAGTTTTCTCCTGTTGCATGGAAATAAGTAATACTGCATACTTTCCAGTATTCTCATCAGATTCACATGCAATACGTATGTTGAGGGTCTAGCAAAGTCCCTGTTAAATAAGAACTTAAAATATGGTAGTTGACATGGCTGTTTTTGCTGTTTTTATTATTATGAATGTTACCTTTTCAAAAAATACCCACAGTGCCCCTAGGAGTAATTTTTCTCAGTGGTGTACATTAGAAACTTACCATTTTAACATCAGCAACACGAATTCACCGAGCACTCCGATTTCATTCATTTAAGAGATATTTACTGAACGCCAGCTGAGTAGAAGGCAGGATGCCAGGTCCAGGGAAACAGTAGCCAGCCACGCCCCACAAGTCCCTCCCCTTCACAAGTCCGTCACCTTCCAGGGGAGTATATGCAAATCCCGACTGTTCAGGGAGAAGGATTCTGGTGAAAAGAGGGGCAGGTCCCTCCAGAACAGTGCCCTCTTCCTGCGAGGGGCGTGGCTGGACTTTGCCTTAGTGGGGAGGTGGAGGAGAGCATGGCCCCTCGTTTCTCTGTGCACAGAATGATGTTTCAGCCCCTGCTGCTGATTGGTGCCCACCGGCCCCATGTTTCGTTGCTGGGCCCCCATGGTGTGGGGAAAGGTGACTTGTGCCTCGTGGGGCGTCTGGTAGAAACTCCTTCCATCACTGTTTTCTGCGCTAGATTTCCCGTCACTTGCCAAAGTTGATAAGTCTGTTTGCTTCCGTTTTTTCCCTAGTTTAACCTTGTAAATTAGGTAGATTGTAGACAGGGCTATCCTTTCTGAAGCAGGACTGATTGACTCCACTAATTAGCTGTGTGGCCCTGTCCATCATGCCTCAGTTGTATCACCTGTATAATGGGATCCTAATAGTACAGATCTCACTGAGCTGTAAGGATGAAAAGCTTTGGTATTGAAATGCTTAGGTAAAGCCCGGGCGTGGAGAGGGCTACAAGGCTCTTTACTGTTGCTTATTCTTGTTCTCATGAAGTGCATCATTCTGGTAATAGTCATCTTTAGGATATTTTAATCACTTTTTGGCTTACTTTATGCCTCCTCCCCATCAGGCCCCCCTCCATAGTAGGTAAAACGTGTTAACAGTCTAATACATTTTCTTCTAAATTTTTTCTATGCCTATATATGTATACACACACACACACATACATCTGTGTATTTATCCATCTGTAGGAGATATACATATATGCACACATATATGTATGTGTGTATATGTGGGCATAGAAAAAATATTTATGTGTATATACGTATGTATATATAAATGTGTGTGTGTCGATCTCCTACAGATATATATATACACACACAGATGCACATACGTATTTAGAGTTTTTTTTTTTTTTTTTTTTTGGTAGCTTTGCTTGGTAAAACATGGAGTCCTTCTGTGCACACTGTCCTGTATCTTTCTTTTCTCCTCCGCCTGCGGTGTGGTCTCCTGTGGCATGGACGTGCCGTGCTCTGCATGGTCCTTCTGCATCTTGATGTGTTGGAGGGCATTCATATAGTTTCCAGGGGTTTGTCCCCACACTCCCACCCGGCCACAAATAGTGATCCAATAAGCATCTTTGTTGATCTGTCCAGACTGATGCTTTTATTTCCGTGGGATGGATTCCCAGGTGTGGGATTGCTGGGCCAGACTCTAAATTTTTTAAATGGATTTTTCTCAATCTAATGGACTGTGCTGAAGAGAGCCAAAATCTTGATAGAAACACTCCACTTAGAGTGAATTTTTTTGGATGTAAAAGTGGATGGTAATTAAGCGTACACACATTAAAAAGAGTAATTTGACCAGCATATCACAGTATTAATTGATTATAATGTCTGAAAGACTTTGGATTCCAATATTTGAGAATGAGAAAGCAGGTGGAAAGTCTACCAGTTACAGGCATGTATTTTGCGCACGAATATGAGAAAGCAACTGGCTTACCTTTGCTAGTATTTTTGTAGAACAAAAATCGCTAGTAAGTGTCATGTTGGATGCCATGCACAGATGATTAGTGGCTGTCCGGATGGTTCCAGTGGACAGGGATGCTGAAGCCGAATCCAGGCTGGGGGCCCAGGAGGGCCCTGGTTGGTTGGTGTGTTATGAAGGACAGGGTGCGTGGGTAAGTGTGTGAATCCAGGCGTTCACTGCCCCTGTAGCAGAGTGAACATTTCACCCTCCCAAATCACAGAGGTGGATAATGGAACATCTGTGACAGGGACGGCCTTTTCATCCAAGGCTTCCAGAGGCCCAGCATTTCTAAGCTAAGGGGAGGTCTTGCTGGTACCTGATAGGTGAGCGAAAGATTTGCGTTTTATCAAGGCGGCAGCGAGCAAAAGGGACCAGAAGAGCTCAGAACAGATAATGGTTTTGGGGGGGGGGGGTGCGGTCATCAGAGCGAGCAGACCTGGACGAAGGACTGACCGTGTAGGGTGAGGGAGAGTGCCTCCAGACCCTCCCAGAAACACACCTCCTTTGTCTTGGAGGAGAATTGAGTTACTCTGTGTAACAGAGTACAGCGGCAGAATGATTTCTTCTATTTAAACATTTTGACAGCTTACTCACATACATAGTCTTGACTCCATGGGATCTTGGAGGGTCCTCAAGAGACATTTTGCGCATTTTCTCTGCTTTTCGATATTCCTTTTTATTGAGGGTTAGTCGGTGGTGATGGCGGTGTTCCAGGAATGTGTCAGAATTGGGAGAATGTGGGAGAGGCAGAGAGCGGTAAAAGGCCTGGCCCGAGTTCATGTTTAGACGTCACTATCTAACAGCTGAGAACGGTTGGGTCAATCAACTACTGTGTAGGCCTCCTCTTTTAGCAAATGCACAGACCTACTCATATGACGGAGCTGCATGCAGTTTAGTGAATTAAAAGTGCTTATTTATATAAAGTAAATTCTGAACAAGCATTAAACAAAGAGATGGGATTCATCACACTGGTTTCCAACTTAGTCTGTTGGCGTTGTCAAGATGCCTGCCTTTACAAGTGTCCTTTTATTTCCTTAGTATTGAAAAGAGTACTTCTCTGAGTATGAGGCAGTGTTTCAGTCAGTGCTTTAAAACTACAACCTCAACTTTTCTTATAGAATTAGTAAACCTACAAGAAAAAGCAATGCACCCTAAACCCTACACCTGTGAAAACTGGAGTGTGTGTGTGTGTGTTGTTTGGCTTGTAGGTCATGGCGGATGTTTGAATTTTGATGCTGTGTATGTAGTTTCCGTGCTCAAGTTGGGGAAAGTGAGCACTTGAAACTCATGACAAATTTTGCAGACTTTCAGGAAACTGATGTTCAGAGATGAAGTCATTTGCCAGTGAGTCACCGTGCAGTGAGTGGTGAGGCTAGCTGCAAACCCTCTGCTGTCCACGTCGAAAGCCTGTGTTCTTTCCACACACATAAGACTACGGAGGAGATGGGAAGAGAAAGAAGGCTTTTTTTTTTTTAATTCAGAAGTTGATCTGAGAGTTGTTCACCTTTGTCCTACTCTCTAAACTAAGGCAAGACGTGGATTCACCAACTCTGGAAGTAGTTGAAAAATGAGGGTCAGAATATTAAAAAAAAAATCTAGTTAAATTAAGTCACCATTCTGGTTGATTGAAGTCTTGTTCTATACAAAGAAACACAAACAAACAAAAACCCCTTATTCTTTGAGTGTTTCTTAGACCTAGCCTTTCCCCACAAGTCCCCTCCACTCACACTTGAAGTTTTCTTCTGCATCGAATGGCAGTAACTCACCCGGGTCCTGGGCTCTGCCTGCAATCTCTTCCTCTATTTCCGATGTCCCTCTCTGCCTTCTTCATGAGCTATGACATGACCTCCAGATCTCTCTTTGACTCCCTGTATTACCATTAGAAGACATCTACAGTGGGAAATCGCTCAGTTCCTGTTTTTGATTAATATTTTATCAGCTGCAAGAGGAAATGGTATTCTACAGCAGCACTAATAAGTAACTGAGCAGATGAGATGCTCCTGCTAGCTTTGGTGAAAAGTACGAGCAAGGTTACCAGTGAAGAGCTCAGGATAATAAAGTCAGGTGTCTGAATCAAATATCTGGTAGGGTTAAAAAAAAAATCTAACACTGGTGTGAGCAGAAATCAAGCACTAAATCCACCTTTGAGTAGTGACTCACCAACTTACATTTATTGACAGTAGTAACAGCATCACTGATAATTACTACCTTCATTGAAAGCCACATATCTAAAACAGAGGACCAAAAATGTTAATTTGTATAGTATTTCATTATAGATAAACTCAGGGTTATTAAGTGGACAGCTGTAGACTGGCTACACTGCCAAACGCAGCAAATGCTGAGAATTTCGCTCACCCCACTGTATTCAAATGGTTCTACAAGAGAGGAAGTACTGTAGCCATCCGTAATAATACCGTCCGGTAATTACCGAATCATAAATGTTTGGGGAGCTGAGGGTCACGGGCTTAGTGGCAACTTTAGTCTGTCCTGATGCATTTAAGCGTTTGTATTCCATATCTGGCTGGTGGTATTTTAATTCCCCCTGGACAGTCTGATGGGGGGCAGGGGGAGAAAGAAGAGTTATTCTTCCATTTTTATTTTTCATCTTGGATGAGAAGACTTTTTGTTGTTTGTAAGGTAGTAGGAACTGGCCTTCAGTAAACAAAAATGATTTCAGCCTATCCGTCAGGCTTTGTTGTAGAAAGATGCTCCGTTTTCCCTCATACATGGTGTCCAGCCCGGGGTATATGGTTTATGAGAACATGACCCTCGAGGCATCAGGAACCAGCTGCCTGCACTCTCCCGGCAGGAGGCCAGGCTCTCCTGGGAGGCTCAGAGGACAGCCAGGAGCAGGAGTTTCAGGCTGAGAAATTGCAGGTAAAAACACATCACCATTTTAAGAAATACCAGTGGATTTTTTTTTTTCATTCCTTGAGTATTTTATTAACATTTGCTACTGTATTGCAGCCCAGTTCACTCAGGCTCATGTTTCTTGCGTATCACATGGGAACTTTCATTAAATTGTGGCAATTCCAATTTGTGCGGTTATCAAGTCAACATCAAATAAAGTGGACCGCGTTTTAGCCTGCAAACCTCGCTTTGTAAGTCTCTGATGTATTTGGGCTGATTCCCTTCTCTGTGCGTCCTTCTCTGTATCAAGTTACCATTTTTATTGCTAAGGTACCGTTATTGTTGGTTTTTAAGGGAAATTGTCATGATACGCCTGACATGGGAACCAGGCCCAGGGCATTAGGGATGGAGCCTCATCCAAACGCTCTTTTGTTGTTGTTGTTAAAAATTATTTCCCATCGCTTTCGTCTCAGTCTCTCTCTATTAAAATCCAACTTAATTAGTAAAATTTAGCTGATTCGAGATTTCACATTTGTCCTCTAATGAATTATTAGCATTTTAATAAATAATATTTGATATCAATTAGTAGAGGTTAAAATACATGAATTAATTCTTTTGACAACACATGTTTTCTTATAAAGCCAAGCAGAAAATATTTGCCTGTAAGAAGTAGTTCTTGTGGCTCTTGCTTTGCAATCAGGGACTGAACATTTGAGTAGCAAAATGCCTCTCAACCTTCATTGCATTCTGTAGGGGGCAGTGGCGAAGTCAATGTCAACGATGCATTCTCTTTTTTAGACAGTCTTCTCCACTCCTGGGATCCAAGAAGGGTAAGGGCTGTGGGGTGCTGGAGTGAGCTTTTAACTGCCTGGAACCTATCACAAGGTCTGCCAAGGCCACATCTTCCAACCCCATGTCTGTCTTGCTGTTATGTTGACTCTGACACGGGGCATCCTGGCTTCAGACTCACTGGAAATTTCAGAAAGATGAGCACCGCTTTAAGAAAAAGATCGGAGGGAGAAAAAGTATAGTTCTTATCCTTAAATGGAGAAAATCCTATGGGCATGATGTATCATTTGATTGGAACATGATGTTTTATGGTGACTGAGCCCTTGCCTCATCAGATCTGCCTCTGACATGCAGTAAGCGGTTGTAATTTTGGTGAAAGAGCTTTCACAACAGTGTTCTGGTGCGTGTGCACACAGCCCTGATCAGGAACCAGTTCTTCCAGGCCGACACTGGAACAGAGGGATGGAGATCAGAGCACCCAAGCAAGGGCCCCAGCCCACCACGGGTGGAAGGAGGGGGAGCGGGGCAGGAGCAGGAAGCGGGGCAGGGCTAATGGACGGTGGCTGCTCGCTGCTGATCTGAAGGCCTTGAAGGTGCTGGTGGTTCTGGATCCTTATTTCAGGAAACATGGCAGCCCTGAGCCATTTGACTGTCATGAAGAAGTCAGACACCAGAGCAAGGGATCGATGCAGGGCACCCAGTGCAGGTGAGTCCCCAGAGGCACATGTTGAAATAGGAACGGTCCCAGCAAGACTATATAACATGCCAGACCTGGTGCAAAAGGAAAGTGAGGGGTTCCGGCAGGGGCAGGAAAGTGAATCTCCCCTTTCCACAGGCCCACCATCCCAACCTTGGGTGGACAGTTATCCCCCAAGGAGTGCAGCCTCTGCTGGGGGACACACTTAGAACTTGGTTTGGGATGAGCAAAAGGCCCTTTTCCCAGTCACCAGCCTAGCACGCTGTGGTCCTGTGAGCCTGGGAGAGGGCTGGGCTGTGGTCATGACCTCTGACCATCCCCATGTCCAAGCCCAGGCCCCTACTAGGAGTGGAGGCCAGCAGCGGGGTGCAGTTGTCTGCACCTTGGATGAGGGTGATGGTGGTCTTGGGGGGTGCTGTGAGAGAAGGGCTGGCCTGGCCCAGGGTTCCAGGGCAGAGAACAGCTGGCTTGGAACCTGTCCCAGGGAGGCAGGGTTTGGGGCGAGGCAGATGCATAGGTGAGCTGAGACTCCAAACCCCCTGCACATACTTGATTGTTTGACCAGCCTTCACTTACAGAGTGCAAATTCAGACAGAAAATTATTAAGACTATCTAGATGGCGACTGCAGAGTGTTAGGCCCCAGGTGCCAGGAAGGCTCACCCCCCTGGAGTGCTTCTTGGAGGCGTTTCCAGCTCATGGCTTCCGAGAGGCCAAGTCTCAGCCTTGCGATTTTAATGGAGAAGCTTTTGATTTAGAATATAACATGTGGCTGTTCTTACTGTGAAGTGAGTTTGAAGCAAATCAGAATGTGAACCCCCACCTGCTCTTGGTGAGGTCAGTGTCTGATATGGGTGTAAATATTTGTCAAAACGCGGAGTGAATACACTTTGAAAGGATGCAGCTTGTTACATATAGATTATTCTTCAACAAAATTGATGGAAAAGAAATAATCTGTGGGGCTGAAAGACTCTATAGGACCAGAGGACAGTGTTGAACGAACTCACTCTTCTAAGTTGGTGGTAGAAGTATCCTTTCTATTTGGTTTGATCCCTTAGATTAATCGGCTTTGACTCTGTTTAATTATGGATATTTTAGTCCCACTGTGCACCTGATATAACTTAATATTTGCTGTTGCATTGAATCGTTATAGTAACCTAATGTAAAGGTATTCTTTAGTCCAGTGGTTCTCAGTCACAGGGGGCATTTGGCCGTGTCTGGAGACATTTGTGGTTGTCACATCTGGGGGGAGTGGGGAGGGAGGGAAGATGCCACCAGCATCTATAAGTGGGTCCAGGCCAGGAATGGTGCCGAACATCCTGCAACGCGCAGGACAGTCCCCAGGATAAAATGTCGGTCATGCCAAGGCTGAGAAACTCCGCCCTGTCGTGTCCTGAAAGATTCAAGGTGGTGACGTCACAGGACTAGTCACTGGGAGTGGTGGACATTCTGACCTAGCCCAACACTACTTCAGCCTCGTTTACTCTGAACAGTTAGGAAAGAATTAACAGCAGAAGATTGTTCTCACCACTGCACATCTGGAAAGCCCTCTCACTCAAGGTGCTAATTACAGTGTTCTGTTGCCAGTAAAAGCAAGAGTCAGATTTCATGATTGATTCATGATCATTTTAAAATTAATGCTGCTATTATCATACAAAGCAGTGGTAAGTGGAGGTAAGAGGATTTTTGCTTTGGGAAACCAAGTCCACACTGCAATAAACACACAGCAGTCCCCTTTATCTCGGGCTTAATGCCCTGTTGTTTCTTCTAAGCTCTTCTTAGGTGCCTTTGGGCTTTTTAACATTCTTTGGCAGTCGTAATTTATTAATTGATTTTTAAAGTTGGCTTGTGAAAGTGAACTTTAGTTAGGAGGTTGAGGAAAATGAAAAGGCCTGTGGTTTTTTGTTTTCTTTTGTTTTTTCCATGACTGGTTTTTCGCATTTTGCCCAGGGAGCAGTAGGAGTCAGACAGCCCGGGCACTTGGAGATCTGAGGCTCCCAGCCTCCGTGCGTCACTGACAGGGACAAAGTTGCTCAGAGTTGCTTCCATCATATACATTTTAATAAATACTACAGATATTAAGGGACCCCTCATCCACTGCATCCTAACATAGCCTCATTCAGGGGAGCTCGCCTATTGAATTGTTTGGGATTTGTAGGTATGTTTTGTTTCGTTTGATTTTATACTTCTTATTGCTTGTTCTATTTTTATCCCATGGCACTCTGATGAAGCCTCCTCAGGTTGCTTTTAAATGTGTCCTGTAAAATACCTGGATGATAAGGGCAGTGATTATACTTAGAGTTCTATCTGTGACCCCAAGGCATTTATTGATGCAAAACCAACATGTGATGTAATTATAGTGTTAGAAATCTAAGTCTAAGAAAAGTTTTGTGGATGTTGCTGTGTTGATACCTGAAATTCTTCTCCCTGTAAACTTCAGTCTGATGAGCTCTGCAGCCAGGTGATGGTAGAGATAGGGACAATAGTTATGTTTTGTATTTACAGACTACTTACAATATTCTGGTTGCTGTGCTAAACATTTCATAGCACATTATTTCATTTGATTGTCTCATCTCTATAAGGTGGATTGTGCTCATTTCACAAGGGAGAAAGCTTAGGCTGAGAAATAACAACAGTTTCATGAGTATTTTCTTTATGTTATTCTTTAGGATGAGAAGGAAGGAATGAAGCCCTTTTCCAGACCTCCCTTGGTTAGGATGGTTTCATTGACTAAATTCTGCAGCCTGCTTGGTTAAACAACTGTACATTAAGAGTGTGATTATTAACATTGCTCCCTAATCTATTGCATTATTGTTGTACACCAAAATTATTTTCTGTTATTTTGCTACCAGTTCTTAGTTTTTCCCAAATGTCTGAAGTTGGATAATTAGAGACAAATTATTAAAATCACCAATTATAGTGACTTTTTCAGTCACTTGTTGTCCACAGCCTCCCTGCCCTTCTTAATTCTCCTACCAAAATCAAGTAATGAGTTTCAGTTTAGATTTCCACATACAGGTGTTTTCTTGGACAAAATTACCCACGAAACACACTTGGGAAGCTGAATTTAAAAGAACATGGTCTAGGTGTTCAGGCCTCTGATTTTACTGTTACACATTTTTATGTTTTCAAAAGATGATGTCCTGTCTTCAGTGGAACAAAACAGGATTAATGTGATAGATGGATCTACCACCAATCAGTCCCCACATTAAGAATGTTTTTCAGAAGTTATGATAGGTAACAATAGGCATGCCTTCTGTTAGTCAAGGGATGCTGGAATGTGTGTGTGTGTGTGTGTGAATTGCCTATCTAGAGAGGAAAGGGCTTTTTAAAGTTAAGAAAGCTTCATCAATGTGAAGTGCTCAGCACAGTGCTATGAATTACAGGTACACACATTCAACATCTGTATGCTTGTAAATGCAATCAAATTAATACATGTTAAACAAAAGGATACTTACAAGTGCAGAGGCTGTCAGTCAAAATGCTCATTGCCCCACCCTTCAAAGGGAATGACCCTGAACCCTGGCTGTGTCCTTTAAGCTTGGATTTAAATCAGAACCCTGTGAAGGTGCTTGTTGGAAATGCACATTTCCCTCTTGCACTCAGGATCTCTTGAGTCAGAATCTCTGGACTTGGGAATGAGCTGTCTCCTCTTTCAAATCTCACCAGGTGATTCAGTGCTTACACTGCGTTTGGAGGGAGCTGCTTCTGGACTAAAACTTGGGGAGATTTGGGGCACTCCATTTGAACACCTCCATGTATAAATGGGCGGGCAATCGATAGAAGTGCATATCCTGGCTTAGCCTCTTTAATTTTCTTAAGAGGTTATTAATTGTCCCTCCGTCTGTTTGGTTGCCAAATGCTCATGGGTTCTGCCTGTATTTGGCAACAGAGCATATCTGCACTGGCAGCTCTTGCCAGGGGTTATATTTTCATGTCCCTGCTCTCTGGCATTGATCAAACGTTTACTTTACTCGGAGAATTCATCCATCCCTTTTTATATTCTAAAATTGATCTTCAGGACAGACAAGATTACCAGGAAGCGGACACTTAAACTACGTGGTTTGAGCTCAAAACTGATTGTTATCATTTCATCAACTATTCATGGAAAAGCAGCAAGGGAGAGGGGCTAATGTCGAGGGTACCTCTTCTCCGGCAGCCTGGTAGTTTCTTAGGGCTGATGCGGTCAAGTCTCTGAGCTGCCGGAGGCCATTATGGACCAGGTGGCCCCTGGGGCTGGGAGCTGGTGGTGAACAACACGGAGCAGGTGCTGCAGGCAGCATTGCATCCTTTCTACCTTTGGGACAGAAGGAGGGGCTGCTTCTCATTGTGCACATTTGGAGTCTGAGATTCCAAATGAGTTAGTAGCACATCTAATACATTATTTTATCAGGTTTTCCAAGGTGAGCTTGTGTGTCTGAAAGGCTTCTAGCATGAGAGACAGCCACTCGTAACCCCGGGCTCTTCTGCATGGCAGACCTGTGGTTTTTCTGCTCTGTGAATGTGGTCCTTCTGTCTCCGCTACCCGTAAGTCTAACCCCAACTCATCTTTCAGGTCGCAGCTGAAATGTGATTCCTCCAGAAAGCCTTTCCTCATTTTGGAGGACTGAGTTGGGCGCCACTCCTTAATGTTCCCTCAGAACTTTCTAGATCCCCATTGCTCTTAGCACACTTGATCATAACGTTTGTCTGCATGTCTGTCTTCTCTGAGCCTCATGAAGGCAGACAAGCATCAGTCTTGCTAGCATTTAGACCCCTGATAATGAGTATAAGGTCAGATACAAAATAGTAGCCTTACGAATGTTTGCCAGAATTAAAAGATGAATCTACAAGAATTCCTAGAAAAATGGATGTAAGCCAGTGTTGTAATTCAAGTCCTACTGGGAAAGTGGATTTTAGAATCGTTGAATCCCTGAGTTAAAAAGAGATTTAGAACTGTCTGCCTGCTCCTTATCTAAAGTGTGGTCGTTCTCGCTGTGCTAGGCAGGAGGCTTCTCCTCTCTGAGTCTACCTCCTGTATCAAAATGGGGGGGGGGGGAGAAATCCTATCTTCCTCAGAATATTCTCAAGTTTAATCAGCCAATCAGAATGAATCAGCTTGCACAGTACCTGACCTGATAGAGGTGCTAAGTAATCGCTAACTGGTATTTGTTACTGTGAATCCCAGTTGGGTTTTTAAATCCTGACTCATTGACAAAACCACCTGAAGACCATCGAGAAACTCTTGGTGAAAGATGACGTTGTCATTTCCCTGGAGACTCAGTTTTGATTTGGATGTCCACAACTTCTAATTTCCACCATTAAAGAAATGATAATGAGAGTTTTAGGCTGATTTGGTTCAAGAGTGGAAGAGGGCATGGCACAGGGCAAGAAAAGCATCCTGGAATCTTAGCAGGAACTGCAGGTGAACTAGAGGGATGATGGCCCTATGTGGAGGCCAGAGGTCACCCACCCTTTAGTCTAAATCCACGCGTTCAGGGACAGTGCTCTGTGATGCCGCCTTATATCGTGGCTGTGGACCGTCACCTCCGACCCCCATGTTGACGTGAGCTGGAGAAGTTGCAGAGCTGGTTTACGTCTCTTTCTTTCCCTCTCCCCGTCTCGTCTCTTCCCCATATGGAGCCAGCATTTTGTGGAACTTCATCTTGTACCACGGACAGAGGCTGCACGCAGGACGTCCTGGCCCACTCTCAGTTTCTCATCCCCCTTCACCACCGAGGAAGTAGCGTCCTGTAAAGCTGAATCCCTGAATCCCTCGCTCAAGGTCACAGCTCCAGGAAGTGATGGAGGTGAAGCTCCTCTAACCATGTCTGATTCTTTGCTTTTCCTAGGCTTGCCTGTCCGTCTGGACAGGGTCTGCTCCAGCAGGTAGCATCAGCTGCTAACTCTGCATCTGCCACCAGAACCTGAGTGCTCAGCGATGGGGACCAAGGCTGGATTAGGTCTCCCATTCTGAGTCTGGGAGATGGATGATACGGACAGTCACTGCCTGCTTTATCTTCTCTGCGTCTCCTGACTGCAGCTCTGGCCACTTACTTTTATGGTTCAGGAGCTAATTGTACAATTTCATTTCTCCAAAGAGAAATCAGAAGAGGTATGCAACATGTGCTGATGCACCACTCTTCTACACACACATACATGCGTGCATGCGTGCCTTGAAACAGAGGGGGAAGGGGACATTAGTGGCCCTCAGAAGTGAGACTTCATTTGTGTCTAATGCTTCAGTTTTTGAAGAGAAGGCCTAGCCTGGCTGGTAACTTCTGACTGTCATTGAATAAGGGAGATTGAAACGACCTCTTCTTCCCCGTAATCATTCGGTTTATGGTCTTTGCTACAATGTGCCTTCAAGGGATTCCAAGAGTACTGTTTCCATTGGCAGCCAAGGTGGGAAAAGTTCAGAATCCCATGTGGGTTCGAGAAACTCCATCTCCGTCACTTCCCAGGGATGTGACCTTGAGCGGGGGATTCAGGCTTTGTAGGACTCTACTTCCTCATTGGTGAAGGAGGGTGAGAAACAGAGTCGACCAGGACATCCCGAGTGCAGGGTCTTGTGTCAGAGCGGTGCCTGATAGCATGAAACATTCAGTAAGTGTCAGCTCTCAGTATTCCTGGAGTCTGCAAGGGCGGCGAGGGCTCTCTGCAAGGTGTTTGTGAGTTTAGGGCTCATGTTTCCCAAGTGCTCACGCCTTTGTCTTGTATCCAGTAGGCAGTCATTAAATGCTGGCTAGTGTTATCATCTGTAAGTTTACAGTCCACGCAGCCTGACATGAGGCACCGCCCCACCCCCGGAGTACACATGCATTTGAAAATGTCATTGGGTATGATTTGGCCCCATTCGCCTCACTTCCGCCCTGTCTCAATTCAGGTTTTAGTGTAAATGTCATTTCCTCCCTGTTTTCACCCAGTCGGTTTCAGGGTCTGAGGTTCTCAGCCAGATGAATTCGTGATGACTGAATCCTTCCAGAATGAGGGTGATCATTCCCATGAGACAGAAGCTGTCCTCAGTGGGCTCATGTTGCGAGCTGGTCTGAGAGGTTGTGACCTTTTGTCATGTGAGAACTTGGCTGCCCATGTGACCCTTGAATGCAGTTTTATCCACTGAGCCGTGTGCTCCCTGCTTCAGGCCTGCTCTGACTTTTTTTCCCTCCCAGCAACTTCCCTTTGTTCCTACACATCCCAGTGCAGGCAGTGGCCAGGGACAGCGCTGTTCAGGTCTTCCCCATCTGGTCTCAGCGTGGAGTCGACGCAGTCCCAGGCAGTGATGCCTGCTTAGCCAGCTAAGACCTGGCTCTTGATGCTGAAGATGGTAATGGGAACGGCAGGGGAGCAGAATGATGATAGAGAAGAGCAAGTAGCTCCTGTGGGTTATCTTTTCTCTTAATTTCCATGTGTATGTAGTCATTGATAAGATTTCTCAGCATAAGGACACCAGAATCCTTTTATTAGGTGCTCACTCTGTGCTCACTACAGGCCAAGTCTTCTAAATATCAGTGTGAGTACCTTCCTTCCCTCCCTCGCTCCCTCGCTCCCTCCCTTCCTTCCTTCCATCTGTTCATCCATCCATCCATCTACTTATCCATCAATCATCCCACTTAATCCTTATCCCCAGACACCACGGTGATAAGTGATGTGCCTTTTCCAGGTGGGGAGATGAAGGTTTAGGAGGGCGTGACCTATCCTGAGTCATACATCTCCTAAGTGGTGGAGTTGGTTCTCTCACTGACTCGACGCTGAGCCCATTAACTGCTGTACCCACTGCCTTTCAGCTCAACAAATTGTAGTTGCTCTTTCCGTCCTCCTCATCGTCGTTGTGTGATTTACCGTTTCTCCTGTGTCTTGCGTTCCGACTGGTAATGCTGACTTGGGGTGGTGGGGAGTTGTGGGGGGAGGAGGCTCAACCATGTTGTTTGTAACTGGAAACAGATCCACCCATTGAAACCCATATTCATGCACAGGCAGGGAGAGGGAGCTTTGCGTGATGCTGTTGTTATAGCTGTTTAGGGGGCTAGAGTTAGAACCTGGGCCCCTATGGTCACAGTTCATGTGGGGCTGGGGGTCCGCAGGGATGGACAAGGCTTCCTTTTGAATGGTGTGGAGGCTGGATTAGGGCAGCTGGCTGTGTATGGGTTTGGAAGGGGGAGGGGGAGGGATGGAGGGTGAGAATCATTGGCCCAAGTGGACGGCACTCCAGAATGGAAATCCATTGGCCTTCTCAGGAAGGTTGTCCGAGGCATGAGTCCGGGCCCGCTTTCCCATTACAACCATAGCCTATCTCGCGGGAGCCTGCTGATAATCAGTAAATGAAATTCACCTTTCCCCCAGTTCCTGAAAACTGAAAGATGAGGGTTGAGCCACAGGGCAAATCCTGAACACTGATTCGGGCACGGAATTCCGAGCTACACGGGGGGAAATTATTTTATTTGGGAGAACCCATTTAAGTTTGGCAGTTACCTGGAAAGAAAATTAAGTTGCTGATTGCAAGTCCAATTCTCCGGCCTTCTGAAGAAGATAGATTGTAATCTTTAATTACTCTATCACTCAGACTGGGGGAGGAAAAAAAAAAGCACAGGGTGCAGGTTTGGGGAGAATGTTCATATCACATTTATGTTGGCTGGTCGGGGCTGCGTGGGGAAGCCCAGACCACAATACCTAGGCCCCGCTGCCAGTACACCGTGTGTTTGCTTTTGTTGAGCATTTTAATTTCCCCGTGAGTCTCAAACCTCTGCGCGGTGTGCACTTGGAGGCCTGGCGTGTGCACTTTGGCCCCCACTCTTCCCCGTTGTAATGAAGATAAAATGACTGGAAGGATGACCTTTCCATGCCTTTGTCTGGAGCCAGCCTTTCTCTTTAACTAAACACCTTTCCAGCGCACACGTTCTGAACTCTTGAACTGCTCCTTCCCTCCCTGAGCTTATAGCTCAGGCTGTGGTTTATCATTTCATGCCTCCAAAGACATTGTACTTCCTCTGCTTGACATGGAGATAGAATTTTTCATAACCCTTTACTGGTTATAAATTTGATTGTTAAGGGACCGGGTTAATCTTCTTTCTAATACCAGCATCTGATTTTGAAACCTTGATTTAGGAGCAGTTTTCTGGCCGCTGCCTTCCTACAGCACAGGGTGGGACAGTATAAAATACGTCACCTGATATTGGAGGATTGTTTATTTCTGTTCATTTTGTCCCAAATAGTCCCTGAGAGAGGCATTGGAAAGTTTAGCTTGTTTCTGTGTTTCTTCTGTTGCAATTTCTTCCATTACCTGAAATAGTCGCTTTGGACAGCAAGCTAAGCAACATCCTTTCACTGAGGGGACAGGGATGGGGAGTCGATGGGTAAAGGTGTCTTGGAGTGGAAGCAATTTGGAGACCGTGGAAGCACCTCGAGACAAGAGTTACAATTTTGTGTTGCATAACATTTAGAGAAATCATTCCCCTTCCAGCTCAGGCCTATCTTTCTCATAGCCGTTTAACTCTACTGTCTTGAAATTGTTCCATTTCTCTTCTAGTGTCTCAGTGCATGACACGCAGTAGATTGTCAATAAATGTGTTCAGCTGAACTATGACATTTAGGTCCGTAATTAGGTGCATAGGCAAAATCAGGGAGCTCTCTGACATGAGAACTCATCTCGGAGCCTCAGTGAGCCTTGTTCTGCTCCTAAAGGATTTTGGTGAGGATTACTTGAAATAACTCACAAAAATACACAGCACTCTGCCTCTCTGCTTGGCACTCTTGTCGCAGAGCCAACTGTAATTCTAGAAAGAAAACATAACGGCATTATGTAAGGGGAGAAGTCAGTAGCATCTTAGAGTGTGTTTCTCTTCTGGTAAGCAATTCTGCATCAATCAGAAGTGGAAACAGAATGCGTGCAAAATATTTAGCTAATTGTCATCGACAGAAGTGTGACTTCAGGTCCAAAGACGTTGTGTTTTAGGGTACACACAGATGCATTTCTTAAAATGTCTAAACTTTCTTCCATGTATGGGCACTTTGGCACATGTGATATCCGAACAAATTGTACTTGGATTGGCTCTCTGGGAATTGACATTTCTGTACTTCGCCAAAGCATGTTTTCCCTCTAAATAGAAGCAGCTGGTAATTACTAATGCTAATGTCAGGGTGAGGTGCAATAGATAACCCCACACAGGTGATGACCCCCAGAGCATTTATATTTGATGCTGGAATGTGTTCGTTTTCTTTATCTTGCTATTAATGCACCTCTATTGAGCAATTTACTCTCTCTCCATAGATAGAATCAGCTCCAATATAAATTTATAACACCACACTTACATTCAAATACAGGCATTTCCCAGATGACAGTCTTCCTGGCTCCCACTGTCAACACACACAACACACACACACACACACACACACACACGAATGCGTCAAGCCACATTCCCACCTAAGGAGCAGAATCAACAGTCCTTCTTTTCTGTTTCCACCAACACAATTTCTCTGGCTTCTGACCCGTGGTCAGACTGTCTGAGAGAGTGACAGATTCATATATGTAGATATGTTTGAAAAAACAAAACAGTAAGAACAGACATGATTAGCATCCTGCAGCAAGGAACCAGAAAAGAGAATCACAAACCCAAGAGCTTTTTATAGGTCACTTGTGAAGGGTAATCATTTATTCGTTGAAGCACAATCTGGATTCTAAGCTTTGGTTCCAAATATCACAGTTGTGTTGCTTGGACCTTGACTCTACCGCATGTGCATAATGTGTGATGCACACGTTTTCTGATTGCAGATACGTTAGTCCTTGCTCGTAGGCATGAGTGGTGTTCATGAAAACCACTGATTTTGGGTAAAAGAAGCAAAGAACTAGCTTTGTTTTTGTCATACACACAAGATGTCATCTGCCAATTGTTCGTTAATGCCAGCATTCACTACAGGTCTTGACCATGGAACGTGCCTTTGTCTGCGTGTAGTGGCTCCTCTCTGGGTTCTGAGTATCCTTCCCTGCCTGAGCAGTGAGTTTCTGTGAGTTCCTATGAGCTCTCACTTATTTTATACAGTGGAGAGTTTTATGAGAATTATCTACCCCACATCACACAGTTGATCATTATCAGCTGAGTTGGGCGGAGGGGCAATGAGTAGATAAAATTAATTTCGACTTCTGAAAAGCCTTGGAAGTATTTACAGTGCTTAACCTAATTTGGGAACTTGAGTCTATTTTAAGAGTAAAAAGCATTCCACAAAATTGCATGTACTGTCTAAATCTACTTTTGTTACACACACACACACACACACACACTCTCTTAGGTAGCCATGTAGAAAAAGACTCTGTGAGAGACACATCAAGCTGTCTATCTACAGTAGTTCTGGCTGGGTAAGTGGAATTTAGTTGTTCAAGGTTAAGTTAATGAACTTTATCAAATAGCCATGGATTCAAATTGTGCCCTCCTCATTAATTGGCAGAGAGATATGACGTTGGATGAGCAATTTAGCCTTGGTTCACCTCCAAGCCCTGATCTGTAGTCACTATTGTCATAGTACCCGCCTCCCAGGCTTAGATGCAAAATGTACCAGTAAGTGTTACTTTTTACAGTTTGTGCTCTTTCCTGCCCCCTTTTCTGTGTTTTCTCCCTTTGTTAACATGTGTTGCTTTTGTGATATGAAAAATAACAATAAAGTTTTTCGTTTCGTTTTTGAGAATCAGCCAAGGACTGGTTGTACTATTTTCACAGATTTGCTTCTTGTTTGAAGCCAGTGACCAGAGAGGCTCTCTAACCAGGGGACAGAAAAAGTGTGAATTCTCTCCTCTCTTCTCTCCTCTCTCCCAGGTACCCACCTGGGTTTAATGCTTATTTATTATTTTTTATTTTTTAAGAAATAATGCTCCCTAGGGGAATCTCTCAATTTCCTTCAGTACTAACTAGTTCAGGTTGTGAAATGGAGGTGCAAACCACCCATCGATGCATCTCAGGCCCTCCTTAGGTGATACTGGCTGGATAATCCTGCACAATGACCTCCTGGTGCCATTTTGCTGAATGTGGACACTTGGGTAAGGTCGGACTCCCGACTTTGTACAAAGTGATGGACTCTGTGTTCTTCAAGCTGGAAAACCTGAAATACTTTGTCGAGTCTGAAAGTTAGGCGTGAGCAGAGCAATAATGTGAATAAGGCAGGAGTGGACATTGTCAGAACTTAGAGTAAGCCTGTTTCTTTGGTTGGGCCTTGAATTTGGTCCCAGGTTCCCTTATGGTTGAGACTGGGAGCAAATCACATTGTTTGCTCTTGTCAGGGAATGAAAACTATGTCACACAAGCCAGCCCACTGAGGTGAATGTTTGCCTGGAGCTGGACTTCAGTAGGTGCCTACCTCACAGGCCCACATGTGAGGTCTTGGGTAATTCAGCCAGTAGTAAACAAATAGAAAACTTAGGGGCCAAGGGCATTTCCCAGTATTAAATCCTTAGTGATAATGGAGGCTTTACGCCTACAGGCCAAGACCTTACCTTTTGTGCTCCCTGGGTTGTGGAGGGAGCATCCATCCTTGATAGAGGAACCTGTCAGATGCCTTGGATATACTGACAATACATTGATGAGAATTGAATGCCTGTAAACTTCATAGCCCCCAGGGCCCAGCAGGGGCCCTGTCTCACTGCTTATGAATCACAAACCCTGTTTATTTGTATCAAGGACAGTTGATACTTTAATCATCAATAAACTAACGTTTCAGCAGCCTGCCGTAAATTTCTTGTCAAAAAAAAGAATATTATTAGAACACGGTGATGACAGATAATCTCTACCTAGACTTACGTCCCTCAGTTTCAAAGCCTCTAGTAGCAGGGCTTGGAGTTTACTAAGTAAGGAAAGCCTCACCAAGCAGAAACTTATGTTTCCTGCTTTCAAAAGAAAAAAAAAAGAATGGGTGAATTAATTGATTTGCATATTTTGACCAAGATCTAGCACAAGCTCTTTGCCTTGAATAAAAAATTGAGTTTTGAGAGCAAATATTTTGGTCAAGAACCAGCGGCGGACTGGTATTAGTATTCTCTCCGATTATAATTGTTAAACGGTAGACATCTTTCAGTAAGTGCTAACATTTATTGTATCAATTACTAATGAGAAAATCTGACTCCTTAATAATAATGCAGTCGTGGTTGTGACTTATTGGCAGCCCTGTGCTGAGCGCTTCGCCTTCCTTGTGTGACCTTCCCAGCAGCCTTATTTGAGTACGTACCATCTCCGGTTTATCAGCGCATCCTCAGTTGCTGATGAGGAAACCGTGGCTGGATTAAGCGATTGCCCAAGTTAGAGAGCTGCCGAGTGGCGGAGCTGTGACAGAACAGAACTACGTGGCAGCAAAGGCACTTTCTAACTCATTGCAACAAGCAGTGGGTTCAAATGAGATTATTAAAAGTGAGATTATTTCTAGAATTAGATGAGACCCTAAGTGGAAATCAGATTTTCATTCCCATTTTTAAGGATTCTCTTGCTGAGCAGATACTGACGAATCGTCAGTGTGTGCTGAATCCCCCGAAGGCTGAGTCTCAGCTCCCCAGGGCTGTTGAGAGTGGTTTGATCAGGGGGCGACTTCCTGCCCCCTGACAGCGTTCAGGCCATGGGGTGCAGCTTGCGAGAGGTTTTGTGAAACAAGAGCTATCCGGACTAAGTGACGGTCCAGGTCCCAGATCAGAGATGCAGGGATTTCGTTAACAAGAGTGAAGGGAGAGATGATACTGTTTGAGCCGGCAGCCTCCAGCCTCTGCCATGCGGTGCCCTGTGGTGCCTGTATTGGCAGCCAGTCCCCTACATGTGGGGATGACCTTCCTTCCCACATCAAGTTCCAGAGTGTGCGTCCAAGCTCTGCTTCTGATGGAGCGGTGAGCTGCCTGACCATCGCAGCCTTCTGCTTGTGGAATGTCTGCGGATTGTTTCTTTTAGCCCACTTGGGAGCAAGTTCGGCAGTCTGCTCCCCACCAGGCGTGGTGAGAGTGGAGAGAACTCGAGGATACTCCGTCGTCATGGTTGGCCATTGGACAGTTACTGAGTCTGTGGTCTGGAAGAGTCCCTGTGTTAGTGTTCCAGGGCTGCCCCCGTGGCGTACCACACCCTGGGTGGCTTAACCAACAGCATTTCGCATCCTCATGCTTTTGGAGGCTGGAAGTCCAAGATCAAGGTGGTGGCAGAGCTGGTTTCCCCTGAGACCTGTCTCCTTAGCTTGCAGAAGGCGGCCTTCTCACAGTGTCCCCACGTGGTCCTCCCTCTTGTGTTGGGTGCATCCCCGGTGTGTATTCTTCTTATGAGGCCACTGGTCATATTGGATTAGGGTCCATCCGTAGGACTTCATTTAACCCTAATTACCTCTTGAAAGATCCTGTCTTCATATACAGCTGTATTGGGAGTTAGGGCTTCAACACAGGACTTTGGGAGAGACACATTTCAGTCCCTAAACCCTCCATGCTGGGCATGAGGGAAGGTGTGGAGGGCAAGGAAGAAGCAGTCCACACCTTCCATCAGTTTTCAGGGAAGACAGTCTTTTTTTTTTTTTTTTTTCAATCTTGTAATTAAATAATCTCAAGGTGGTGAATGCTGTGACAAAGCCTAAGATACTAACTGGTGCAGCTCAGAGCAGACCACTCTAACCTTGCCTAGGGGTAGAGAAGCCTTCCCTGAGGAGGTGAGGTTGGAATTAGGCATGAAAAGGGGAAGCAGGCTGTTGGGTGGGAGATGGGCCTGGGACCAGGACAGAAGTAGGTGTGATGAGGACTTTAAGGCACAGCCCTGTGCACCGCAAGTTCCAGGAACTGAAAGGCAGCCTGCGCAGCAAGTACCTAGAAAGCAGGAGTGAGACGTTGTTCCGAAGAATGCTAGGTCCACGGCCGCATCACTTTGTCTTCATAGCTGACGCTGTGAAATTGCAGTGAATTTGTTCAGGAAAATTTTGTGATTATGTTGTTTCCATCCTGTGTGTCAAAGTAAGAAGTTCTCCAAAATTCTGGGCCCCTGAGACTCAACCAAAAACTTATTTTTAAAATGTCAGTCCCCAGGCCCCACTCCCCAGAGATTCTGATTTGATACAACCAGAATGGGGTCCTGGAATCTGTATGTTTAACAAGAACTCCTGGTTCTTTTGGTGCAGATGGTCCATGGAACACATTTTGAAGAAGCCCGATGAGACAAGATGCTGAAGTGTTACCTAGGAAAGCCTAGAAAAGTTGAGTGTCACAGTTCTTGCAAAGAATTAGCAGACCTGTTGGAATATATGCCCAATTCAACCCATGGGGATGCTTAAGACTAATCTGTCGAGCCTGGAGATGCCACCATTAGTGTTTTGCGGGTATTGGCTCTTTTAGTTTAATACAGAAATCCTACTAGAGGGGACACTCTAAGGATCCCTGTTTTACAGATGAACAGTGTGAGGGACAGAGAGGCGAGATGCATTTCTAAGGTCACAGAGTTCATAAGTGACAGTAAGCCCCCAGACACCAGGTTTAAATGGCGCTGCAGGGCATGTGCCCTTGCGGTGAGGCAGCTGGCACTTCTGTGGCACCTGCTGATCAGCGCTGCCCCGACTTCTCATTTGTTAGGTGATCTAGATGTTCTTGGGAGATGGACCTAATTTGAACCCAGGGGTATGCTGTTGATTTTCTTCAAAACCGTCACAATAGCCCTTGACCCCATCCCTTCCTTCTGCCTGTCTTATCATTTTTTCATCTTCATTGCTAAAAAATCCACATGGCTTGGAACTATAAACATGGACAACTCAGGACAGAATCAGAATTTCCTAAATGATGAACTTTTCAACCTAGTTTGTATCTCAATTCTTAAGCATAATATCCCTAAATTAAAATAATAATAATAATAAAATAGGCTTTATTTTAAAAACTGCTCTACCAACTCTTTCAGGGTATGTCACTGCCATATTGGATGCATCGTAATTTTAACTTTCACTTCCCATCAACTTAAACGTAATCTCTCCAGGAATTGATGGGCCTGTTGACTCTAAATGAGTTTGCCTTTCATGCAGTGCTACTCCGTCCGCTGGCCACAGAAACGATTCCAGGTCATTCCAATTTATTTAATTAATTTTAGAGATGAAATTATTTTGCCCAATAGCTGAAATGCTAATGGGACTTATTGTAATGGTTCAGTTCAGGCTTGTTGGTTCGAAAATAAACGCCTTCATTTCAATATTTGCCTTTTGGCTGCAGCCCGTTAACCCGTCACACACCGTAACCTCATTAACATCACGGCTTAATTGTAAGTTAATGTACACCTCGGTTTTGTGGAGCAGATTTCTCTCCTCACTGTTAAGTTTTGCCCCCAGAATGTACCCCTGAATTGGCATTTCCAACAGATGGATAAATTGGAGTGGTATAACTTATACTTTTAAACGTAATAGCTTTATCGACGCCTTGATAATACACATTTGAACTGGTTTTTAGAAGTTAGAATAAAGCGAGGAAAGGAAATCTTAGCTGGAGTGTCGTTACAGCACTGAGGTTTGTGGAGGTGTGCTACATCTGTAACGGGCAGAGCTTGCCTTGCCGGTGGTAAGGGAGGGACGAGGGAACCGGTGCAGAATATAAGGCAGAATTAAAATCTGCATGTTAATAGCTTTCCTGCCAGTCACCAATAGATTTCATTCTTCACATCTCAGATATATAAAGCTTATTTCAAAATAAATTCTGGGGAACGTTCAACCTGATTGAATCTGCTGTAAGCTCTGTTAATATATTTGTTCGAGTCACTTGCACTCAAAAGCTTTTCAGACAGAATATCACTTTTTTATATTATTCATGGTAATGTAATCCCCCGTTTAATTCTTCTGGGTTTCCCATTAAGTCATGATATGCGGTTCAGAGAAAGTTGGATCGACCATTAATCACACTATCTGGACTTCTGTGTGTCCATCTCCTAAATCAGTCACTTGGCAGCAACAAGACGTGGGGCTAGTCCAGACCATTTGATCGAAGAGCTCTTGTTAGGAGATTAGGCGGCTCATCTGTAAACTGGCTAACGGAAATCATTCTGGGCAGGGAAATAAAACTGAGCAACATTAGCAAAAATCACTACGTATTATCAGAATCGAATACATTCTAAATGGCTTAATCCTAGAGTTTGGATACCAAGTCCAGGGGTAAAATGAACTTCTCAGGTGACCTGTGTTATCTAAATACCTTAACATGTATATGCATATTATTTTATATACTTACTCATATACGTATAAAACCTATTTCATGCAGGACACTTACTTGAAATGGGTACTCTTTAAAGCCTTTTTTATTTGATCACGCAAAGTAAACAAGGGCACAGTGGATTAAAAAACAAGTCAAAGGGAGGAAGGAGGGAAGAACTGAGTTACCTGGTATAGATCTCATTTTTATTTCAAAAATAATGGTTGTGAATCTTTTATAGTTCTTTGACTTTCTCTTCTTCCCTAAACCCAAATTAAGTTTATTAATATTGTCATTAAAATGCTCTTATTTGATCATTCGATTTATAGTCAAAGGATGATAAAGCAGATCCAATGATTAGAGTTTCACAGAAATTAGAACAGAGTCTGTAACTTTGTCCGTAAAAGGCCAGATAGTAAACATGTTTGGCTTTGTGACCCGTTAGGCATCCATCACCACTGCTAAACTGTGATGTGTAGTGAAAACAGCCATAGATAACATGTAAATAAACGGACATGGCTGTGTGCCAATAAAACTTTATTTACAGAAATGAGCTGTGGGCTAGATTTGGCCTGTGGGTTGAAATTTGCTGGCGTCTAGAGCACATGTTTGGAACACATAATTTCAAAAATCTTTTTTTATTTGATTCTCATGGTTTAAGAACATATTTTCAACTGTGGATAAGTACTCATTCTTTGAATTTTCACTTCTTCCTGACATGACCTGAAGCCCTTGCTTTGGGATTTCTTGTCAACCCTGACACTTCTTGTCAAATACTGTACTCCGGGAATCTGTTGGGAATGGCAGCAGAGCTGGAAAGGTTGGATGTGAAGGCAGGGACCAGCGTAGGGATGATGCTTTCATACTCGGGCAACTTGGGAAAAAGTCAAGCTTTCGGACTGAGAATTTGAAACAAAAAGGCTAAAGACTGACTTTTTTTTTTTAAGATACGAGAGAAAAGAAAGGAATAGGGGAGATTAATTACCTTGTCACTTGGCTGGAAGCTCAGGGTTAATTGATGAGTCTGTTATTAGGGTGTGTGACAAAGTCTTCTGAGGACAGATATTGCATAGTTAGGATTCTGAATAACAGGCCATATATTCCATGATAGAGATACTAAGGAATCATACTGCTGGTTTTGGAGGAAATCTAAGGAAAACAGAATCCTCCGAGACTTTTTTCCTGGGTGTTATTTATGTGACTCGTCTTCTGAACACCTTTGCATCAGTGTTGGAATTTTCTCAACAGAAGGAGGCTCATGGTCATTCAGAACTCGTATTTATTTATATTGACTTAAAATGTTAACCCTAAAATTGCCCCAGTGTAGTAAGGAAATGGGCGAGCCCCTCCCTGCTTTCTTGGAGACAGGGCCATCCATCATACTACTGCAAGTGCTGGAATGTTCTGGGGAGGCAGGGCTAAGGCGGTCTGTTCCTGTCATTCTTTCAAAGGAAAGGAATATCCGAGAGTGAGTTAGGGGAGTATGCCTGGTGGCTGTTTGCTCCTTGCACCTCTGCTTTGAATGGTGAACGCCAAAAGTAGGAGGCGGGCGCTTGCAGCCACCGGGCCGCAGATCCTGACGGGCTGAGAAGCACTTAGTGCCCCAGCCCCCTGCAGAGAGCATCCCTGAAAGAACAGGCTCTGTCTTCTTCCATCACCTTTGTTTTCCTTCCGCCAAGACAGACCAACGCGATTGCTCTTCCATTTTACGGTCGAGATAAAAGTAAACAGAAACCACTTTGACCTTCCCCATTCCAGGGTTAAGTGCCCAAGCAGGAGTTGCTTCAGTCATGTGGTTTCCAATCAACACAACCGCCCGCTTTTACATGTGGCAGCAAACAAAGAGAGATTTTGAGAATGGAAAGGGAGAGGGCTCTCAGCTGTGTTAACAGAACTGGCTCTGAGTAAGGGGCCCAGCCATCCTTGGCTTCCTAGCATACTTCCTAAACGAGTTACCTGGTGCTCCTGCGAGGAGGAAGGTGATGGCGAAGTCACTGGTGGTGGGACCCAAAGACCAAGGCACTCCTTCCAGAGACCCGAAATCTCATGTGTAAATGTGATCTCCAGTTAAAGCTTGGGTTTTCTGAACCCTCTTCCCCTCCAGCAGATGATACTGTAATACTGTTCCAATGAAGCCACATCTCACCCTATAAACTGTCATCAGATTTATGCAAAGCCATCTGCTTCTATGTGGGGTGTTGTATTTGGGATCCAGGAGGGGAGATGGTGCATCTGCACCCTCCATAGCATCTGAATCTTAACGAATAAAAGCACTGAGAGTTACTTAAAAGGGACTAGTATGATTCTATTTATAGTCTGATAGCGTTTTATAGTCCAGCTCCATGTTGGACGTTTACTGTCAGTCAGGCAAGGAAATGAACTTCTTTGCTGGATTCCTGAGTGAGGTGACCGTGATCAGAGAACCAGCTGGGAGGGCCTGAGGGCCCACTGGACACTGTGCATTGGACCGGAGGCCAGACTTCCCCATTAAGAGCTCCCGCACACACAGCATCCACGTGTGTCTTTAGTGTCTCTGCCCAGAGTAGAGGGTTTCTTTCACAACTCCGTTAGTTGTTTGTCTTCAAAAAGAAAAGCAGATTGGTAAGTTAATCAGCATTCAGTCCTTCTTCATTCCTTTGTCAGTCATTTTCCTTTTTTCCTCCCTCCCTCCCTCTGCCCCTCCACCCTTCTGTCCCTCCTTCCTCCCTTCTTTTCTTCTGTTTTCATAGGGTTTATTATTGTTGAGACACAGAGATCAGGAGACAACAGCCATTGAAAAGATGGTTTGTTACATTCACAGATCTCAAAAGGGAGGGCACAAGCCAGGCCATCAGGGCCACACAGGGAGGTGCCTGCAATGGTCAGAAGGCAAAGGAGAGTGGGGACCGTGGGCAGGAGCCCGTATTCTGGTGTATTAGGAAGGAACAGAAAAGGCAGGGCAAAAAGGCTTAGGACTGGCTATTTGAATCATTTCATCAGGCTCTGGGCTGGAGGGCCTGCCTGAAGGTGTCTGGTACCTGGCCAGGGAGTGAGGGGGGCAGGAGGATAGTGGCTCCCGGTGATGGAGGTGGTTGGGAGTGTGGGCTCCGGAGTGGCTGATTTGTATTTGAAAGGGGTGCTCCTGGATGACTTGCTTCCTGTCTCTGGGAATTGACTAACCCTGGGAGGAATCTGCCTTGGACCAAAAATCTCAGGAGGATCTCATTTGATTTTAAAATCATAACATTGAATGGGATCTGGGACCATAAGGCAGTCCTCCATTGAGTGCACACAGATTGGATTATTCATCTCCCTTCTCTGGATTTGAGTCAGTCTCAGAAGAGGCCCCCAGATTTGATGGCTCCCAGAAGCCCACAGCCCACCCACAGCCCATAACTCTGAAAGGTGGCCCAGTGCTTTGTGATGACAGAGGTTAGACCTGTTGCTGGAGAAAATCCCTGCCTTTCACAGAATGTGTCATCCTCACCCAAGTGTTAATTTTGCTGCCCAGGCAGCTTGCTCTCCAGCAAAGCCCTTACTGGGAAGAAAAAGGGCCCAGAACACCCTCAGGGCCTGGCCGACAGCTTGTGGCCCCCTTACCAGTTCAAGTCCCGAGGATAGTGGAGACAGCAGCTGGAGTGCAGGAGGTTTTAGTGGCTCTGTTCCTCCCACCCTCTCTCCCTCCCTCCTTCCTTTCTATTTTTAATTAAAAGTATAGTTAATGCTGTGAATTTGCAAAAAAGAAAAAAAAAATCCCTCTGGCTTCTTATAATCCTCTAGAGACCTGCATATTTCTAAATTTAAGTGTACTCTCCTGCCCTTTCTGGAGAAAAGGAGCATTTTAAGCCAAAGTAAGAGGCATTCTCTTTTATTCTCTTACCCATTATTTCAAAGAATTTCCCCCGTAATATTGTACCTTAGGCACAGTTGTTGTTGAATGTTGGGCAATGTGCAGAATCAGGGACCTTGTGACTTTGGGCAAGTGGCTTATTCTCTCTGCACCTCAGTTTATTTGTCTGAATAATGGAAGTGATAGCAGTGACCACATCTCCGGGCTTCCGGGAGTGTTCACGATAAGGGGTCAGAGGGGCCCTTACACACTTTGCACTAAGGGAAGCTCACTTGTTACTGTCAGCCTTACGAGTGTCCTTCGCTGCGCTCCTGAAGGGCATTCCGCACCTGAACAAGGCACGATTGGGACTATTCACTCTAGCGCCTAGGAAAAAACTTCACCATCCCGTAAGGCTTCAGATTTGCAGTGATTTTACCGGAGACCCGAGAGAAGCCTCCTGTTTTGACTTTGCCCACAAATATAGAGGACTCTCCTGAGCACTGCCGTGGAGAAAAAAGAGAATGCCGGCTTAAATAAATGTTATCCCCATCTCCGCAGAATCGTGATGTGTCCGATTTTTTAGAGTGTCGACTGCAGGGTATTTATTATTCAGCGATAATAATAAATGGCTGCTGATGAAATTCGGGGACTTGCGTGTCAGGAAGGGAGGAAGGAAAGTGCGGAGGGAAGAGCTGGGAGAGACAGAGGTCCAGCCAGACCCAGGCTATTAATCATCGCCCTCCATTATTTCCTGAAGATTCATTCATTGTTCCATTGGTACCTAGAGGGTCAATTAGAGACCACAGACAGGCTTTTTCAAAGACACAGGAGGGTCAATTAGGCCCTCCTTGTAATTTTCTGCTTTAACAGCAAATGCCAGCCGATTGCACATCAGATGCAAGGGAGTTTGGAAATAAACAGGTTACTTGGGCGTCCTGCTTCCTTAAAAAGAAAGAAAGGAAGAAGAAAGAACGAGAAACGGAGGCAGTCGGCCCTGGGTAGCATCCGGCTCACTGTCAGGCTCTGATTTAAGTGAGGTGGAGAGGTCTTACCATGAGACTCGTGGGGAGCAGAGTTCTTGTGGGATCAGAGCACCAGGACCGGTCAGGGAATTTCTGTGATGAAACAGTCTGTTCCCGTAGGCGCAGTGATTCATTTATCTTGGGTACAATCTGAACTGCGCTGGTGTGAGGGCACCATTATAAAGCATCTGCAAGCGAAAGGATACCTGAAATCAATCGGAGTAGATATCCGGAGCAGGCATGTGCGGGGTCCCCTGTTGCCCTCCGCAAGCTGGGATCCGCGTTTAGGAAAAAATTCAACTCTGCACATGAGTGTGATTTTGCAGGATACTCATTTGTATCTCTTTTCCCTGGGATCAGAAATAAAGTCTGAAATACATGACAGTAAGATCAAAAGAGGAAGGGAATTGTCATAAGGTAGGAGTAGAAAGGGAAATGTGGAAGGAAGATTGGAAGAATTTCATGTACCCCCATTTCTCCTACTTTTTTGAAGTGAAGGTTTAGATTTTGATTCTGCCTATTTCTGAATACCTAGTCTTGCTAACAGAATGACAGACAAATTATTATTCTTTCTTTCTATTTTTTATTGAGGTATAGTTGCTGTATGATATTATCTAAGTACAGAGGTACAATATAGTAATTCACAATTTTTAAAGGTTATACTCCATTTATAGTTATTATAAAATGTTGGCTATATTCTCTGTGTTGTATAGTACATCCTTGTAGCTTATTTTATACAGAATAGTTGGTACCTCTTTGTCCCCTACCCCTGTGTTGCCCCGCCCCTCTCTGAAAGGGGCCGCTACTGGTAACCTCTGATGTGTTCTCTGTATCTGTAAACTTGCTTCTTTTTTGTTATTGTCACTAGTTGGTTGTATTTTTTAGATTCCACCTGTAAGTGATATCATGCAGTGTTTTTCTTTCTCTGTCTGACTTATTATCAGAGTGACTGTTATTTCTTTACCTTGAGATCTTTTCTGCCTATCCGCTGTCACATAGAGATCTGGAAGCAAAGAGAAATACTTTTGATATGCAAAAACCGATTCCAACTTGAGTAATCTTTTCCCCTGGAATCTCAGTAATACGTCTGAGCTCCACATTGTTGGCTTCGTGTGGCGCATGCATGCCGGGCCCTGGCTGTGTGCAGATGCTGTTCTGGACGTTGAGCGTGCAGCGGAGAAGGTGGGGAGCCAGACCCTTTGCCCCTCAGTTCTGGGTGCTCGAGGCATGGGACTCTGGGGCCTCTTTCATTTCAAGGTCATTTGTCCTGCTGGCTTTTCAAAAAAGGGGAATGGGACTGAAGCTGGAAAGGGTGAACTTGTATGTGTCGGAGCCTTTGCTAAAACCCCTGAAAACTGTCCTGTTTATTCATTTCCCCCCAAAGAGGACGTAGATAGACATTCTTCTAGGGCAGGGATTTTGTCCGCTTGGCTCTTTCAGAGTCTGGAACAGTGCCTGCTCAGAGAAGGTCCTCGATGAATATCTGTTGACGAAATGGACTCATGGGTCGGGGACTGTGACTCTGAAGCCCCTGGATCGTGTGCCCAGTCTCCGGAGAAGCTTGCTTTCACCCCGGGCAGCTTTGGCCCCTGCCGGCTGCCTGGGTTCAACCCCTAGGACCTTCGTTTACAATTAAGTAGATAAGTAAATAACTGGGAGACATCGTATCACAGCCGGGATTTCCCGCTTCTCCTGAAAGAGCAGAGCCGCCGTGACCGGCCTGTGCTCCCGAGCAGCCCTGGTGGCTGGGTCTGAGCAGCTAGAGCCACCCCTCCCTGGCTAGGGCCCTGCCCTCCGGTTCTCCGCCGCGCTCACCAGGCCTCCCAGGCGTTAGCCTTTGGAACCCATGAATGGCTGTTACACCATTCTTGAGCCCACCCACTTGTACCCCAGCTGGCATGGTGGCCGGTCACAGGCCCTCCTGACTCCAGACCTCTGATCCGTGGAGCTGGCCAGTCTCTTGGCTCCCCAGCCGCAGATCTGAAAAGGTAGCCCTTGTATATGCAGATCCTTCTGCCTAGAATGTTCTTTTCTCCTTCTCTAGACTAACTTGGACTCTTCCAGCAGACTTGCCTGAACCCTCACCCCTCTACCCTTTCCCCGCACACTTTGAGTGTGGGTTGGTTACCCTTCCCTCCTCCATTGTTTCCATAATACCCTCTGCAACCACAGTAGTGTGATGGTTATCTGGCTGCTCCTCCGCTGGCCACCCTAGGCTGCCATCCCTCTAATGACAAGGACTTTGTTGCTCATTGTCACATACTGGGCATCGGGGCAAGATCTGGCCCTTGGGAGAAAGGACACGTGGTTCTGGCTGGCTGGAGCCTAGCATGGGAGAGGGACCATTGTGACATAAGGTGAGACAGGAAGGATAAACAGGTCTAAAGTCCCTAGGTGCCTGGGGAATTCCAGCACGATTCTCGATTCTACCTTCATGGCAGTGGGAAGCAATGGGAGGGATTACGGATATTTCAGCAGACTGCACGTAACATGGGGGCCGAGTGTGCACTGAGGAGCCCTTCAGCTTCAGGGAGAAGGTAGATTTGCAGGGCTGCCAGCAGATGGCTCCTGGAACAGTCCAGGCAAGGGTCGTGGAGTTCAAAGCCAGGGAGGGATGGAGGAATAAGATGTGGCTCCTGACTGAGTGTAGTGGGGCAAGTAGATGACACTCTACTGTGGGGAGAGGGGAAGTAGACATTACCTCGCCGATGCATATATAAAAATAAATACTCCACTCTTTCCCCTTCCCCTCCAACATCACCTCGGCCACCTTGGTAATATAGTCTCTTATTAAAGCATGCAGAAAGTAGTGACTCCCAGGGCAGCATAGGATTTTAAAGCAGCACTGTTAGCAAACACCCAGTGGCATGGGTTTTAGTGGGCATATATTTTTGTATATTCCACATGGATTTTCTTTGCCTTTGTTTTTCTTCTTTGCACTCCTCCTCCTTAGGAAAGCCCCTTCTCCCAGTAGCTTCTTGGTCGAGTGTTCTAACTGATGACTTTAATCGTGTGAATGATAGCCAAATGGACAGGAAAATCCTTAGCCCATATATCTTTCAGAACCCTCCATAGACAGGCAGAAAACCACAACTTCCATCCTTTTTTTTCCTCCCTTTATTTCATACTTTACCTGAATTTATGACCTGGCTCACAGTCTGTCAGAGAAAGCCGAGCTCCCCACAGTCCTCCTGGATCTCCACTTTTCTGTTTTGTCTGAAATAGCCGAGGTCTCAGGAGTTTGCTGTTGCATTGCTTCAGAGAAATTAGTGACATTGAAGGGCTCTCATCTTTTTGTGTGTGATTTTGGTTATAAGAAGAAATTTACAAAGCTTTTCTTTTTTTTTTTTTTTCCCCCTTTCCATCTCTGAAGTTTGGGAGATTATATTGAATGATGCTTGATACAGAAATACCCATGGTAGGGCTTTTCTTCATGTAGTGTGTTCGAATAAGTCACCACCACCCAAACAGGTGCCTTTTGTGGAAGAAATTGACAATTCTGTGTGGTCTGAAAAATTTTTTTCACATGACTTTGTGTAGGACACAGCATAGAAAAAGAATTTCCCTAGCTGCTGCTGTAGATTCACGAGCTACAATATGATATTATTATGAGGAATACTAGTGAGAAATGCTGTTTTGGAATTAAATCTTTAGCAATTAGTAAAAAGAAAAAAGAAAAAAAGGAAAAAATTAATGCAGTTATGGTGCTTGAGTTCCTGTGTGAAGAATTTTAGACTGTGAAGGTATAGTGACTGTTAAAACCAAAGGCATATATAGAAGCAAGTTTTCATTTTAAAGTTGGGATTATTGTATGCTGCTGTATGTGTTTTTTGATGGCTGCGTAACAAATCACCCCAAACTTAGCAGCTCAAAACAACACCCGTTCGTTAGCTCATGATTCTGTAGGTCAGGAGTCTGGACACAGCGTGACAGGGTTCTCTGCTCAGGGTCTCACAAGGAAGAAGTCAAGGTGTCAGCTGGGGCTGTATTCCTTTCTAGAGGCTCCCAAGTTCATTCCGGTTGTTGGCAGGGTTCACTTCCTGGCAGTTCCAAGGCTGGGGCCTCATCTCTCTGTCAGCTGCTGGCTACTGTCAGCTCCTAGAGGCCACCCTCCCTCTTGTCGCATGGCCCCTGCATCTCCAAAGCCATGCACAGAGACTGTCCTGTGCATTTATCTCCTTCATGTTTCAGATCTCTCTGAACTGTCCTTGACTCTGATGTCTAGACCTGTATTTAAAGGGCTTCTATGATTAGGAGAGTCTCCTTATCTTAAGGCCAACTGATCTGGAGGCATAATTAACATCTGCTAAATGCCTTCACAGCAGTACCTACATGAGTGGTTGACAGACTACCTGGGAAAGGGTGGTGTGCACGGGGGGTGGGAATCTTGGGAGCCACCTTCATTTTCCAAACAACCAAAGTCACCTGTTTTTTTTTTTTTTTTTAAATAACAGAAAATTAGGCCTAAATCTTTTCAGAGACATTTTCAGAGGCAGAACATTCACTAGAAAAGAAAGGGGGATTTAAAACACAAAGAAAGCTTAGGTAGAGCCTCCTGGATAGAATCCGAGATTGGATCACGGACAGACATGCCTCCGTCCCCTGTGACCCCAGCATGGTAGAGCGGGCCCTGGGGAAAGGGGATTGTAAGACTCGGGGTCCTTGGTTCCCAGCAGATGGAGCTAAGTTGGAAAAGTCTGGTCTCTCCTCTGACCTGATTCAGGTCGTTACCTGCCCTGTGCCTCAGTGTACCCCAGAGTCAGTTAGTATTCAGGACTCCTCTAATGGTGAAGCAGCAGTAAATGGCTGTTCAATTGCTGGACCCATTCAGGTGTGTGGTGGGCAGTCAGCAAACGTCCCTCCCCTTGTTCTTGTCTCTGGATAGAGTTGTCACATCATAGTAGATAGTAAACCCTAGCTCTAATCCCGGCGTTCTGGAAATTACGGACTTCTCACGTTTTCCCACGGCAGGTGTCTAAAAGACAGAGGGAAGGAATACTGACCTTGGGGAGCAGGGAGTGTTGCCTCCCACCCCACATGCAGAATCCTTCTGAAATCTCATGGATCTCAAAAACCCCTGCACGTTCCGCATTCTGCTCCTAACCTAGCGGTGTTGTGTTAACGTAAGAACTTGCGTCAGAATTACGTACCGGATCCGGATCTGTTCACACCTCAGAGATGTATGTGTTTCCTTTTTGATGTTGCTTCTTGAGCAGCAGCGCCAGGACTAGGCAAGCCAGACCCCTGAGGTGTCCGTTGGAGGAGACACGCCCTTCTAGGGTCCCTGCAAGTGGCATCCTGTGCTGGCTGGGCCCTTAGCTTGAGCGCGTGTCACTGCACACCCACTGGCCCCAGGCGTCCCTCTTGCCTCACCCTGGTTTGGGCTGTGCTGGGCGTATCTACACACTGCGTCTGGTCCAAGCCCACCTTCCTGTAGGCGTCTGTGCTCACTGCCCGGGCGACAGTTCCGCGTGACGAGGGTGTAAGCGTGCAGACCACGAGTCACGGCCTCTGACCCAGGGAAGACTGTGTTGATGGGGGTGATGAGCTCTTAAGTGTTGCAGCAGAAAAGCTGGAGTCTGTCCTGCCTACAGAGTCATCACATCACACAACTTAGACGTGAGAGATGTGAGATAAGAGGACACATAGTTGGTTAATTACAAGTTACATAAGGGCAACTCGAGCAAACCCTACTCCTCGCCCGCTCCCCACACCCGGGGTGCGCTGCACAGATTCCTCTGAAAAGGATTACAGATGTTCTTTTTCCCCCCTCTTTTATCCCTCCCCCTAGCTTGCTTTCTTTGCACCCATGGCGCTCTGCACTTCAAGCTAAATATAATGTATCTGATTTCCTATCATACATACTAATCAGGTTGGAAACTTGTCTTGTGCGGCTTTGAAAAGCTAGCCAAGAGCAGTGCGATTTCTCCAAAAGGATGTCTGCAATCAAGATGATTACATGGGAAAATAAATCATAACTTATATTGCTGAAAATGTCATTTGCAAAACACTCTGACAATGCTTCCCTTTCTGCCTATTTTCCCGTGAATGGGGTAAGTGCTGCCCTTCTGCAAGTTTCCTTTTTATTTATTTTATTTATTTATTTCTAATGCTCTGCACATCACAGAAGCAGTTGGAGTTTTCGGGCGACGTGGGGTGGTTCAGGAACACAACTGAGAAGCTTTAATGACAAATAAGTGAACAATACCGATGTAGAAGCGAGAGCTGACAGATGCTCCATGTTTAGGATACATGCACACACGTGTGTAAACTTGCACACATACACACATGGATGCACACACAGTTTTTTTTTTTCTTTTTTATTCTACTAAAAGAAAACTTAAAGATAGACTATGAAACCAAAAAAACTTTTAGGAAGCCGTCTCTCTTCTGCCCACCTGCCTTTGGTTTAAACTACAATAAATTATCTAAGAGAATTGATTAGTGATCTGTTTCAAATACATCCCTTGGCATTAGGAGCTTTTTCTAAGCTCTAATTCTCCCCCCGCCCCCCCACACGTGTGCCCCTGCCTTGTGATGTCCTAGGTCTTCTTTCCAAAGGCAGAATCTGTTTCTTCACTCCCTGAATCAGCACACCTCCCAGAACTTGCTTGGCCATGGGTCATTCATAAACATGACACAGGCAGAGGCCTGAAAAGGGCTCCTGCATCAGGGCATGCCCATCTACTGCTGGAGGAAACCTTCCACTTCTGGGCACACACAAGCCCCGGCTTGCCTGCCAGGCAGTGAGGGACACCCTGACCAAGAAACAGCCAATCCCTGGGGCCACACTGCCTGGCTGGCAGAGGCTGCCAGCCCAGTGGAGCCCAGCTCGAATAGCTGACCCACCCAATCAGGGGCCAAAAATAAGTAGCTGTTGTGTTTAGTCACTGATTTGGAGGCTGCTGGGTTTGCACAGTAAAAATGAACAGAGACAACAGTCAGGAATGTGACTCTTCACAAGCTGTTGTCAAGCAAGATGAGTAGTAGTTTGTCCTTCCCCTTAGCTGTAGGCCTGGCACGCGGGAGAAGTCAGTTAGCTGGTGAGTGAACCACTGCTGATGCCCCAGAGGGCACGCTTCCCGTCTCAGGAAGCATGAGCATCCCATGGAGGATGTTATGTGCTTCACAGATGTTCAAGTAGTTGATCATTGCAAACCTTGTCCATCCAGGTAGCAGTGTCAGGTAGTAGAGTCCACGGGGAGGGATAGAATGTGGGTGTTAACACATAAGGCTTCCTCTGAGTCCCCATGATACAAAAAGGTGTACTTACCCCAAGCAGCCGGTTTCTTTTTAAATCGTAATAACATATTATATTGTGTTTCCTTCTTTGCTCTAGCCACTAGGGAGCTCAAAGCCAAATTTGTAACATACTTCTCACCTTCAGCAAAATCATAGTACCTCTCTGGGAACTAACTTCCCCGCTGACCTCATCTTAGTATTAGTCTTCTTTTCACTTGTTTTCTTTAATTTTCCCTCTTCTTTCTTTTCTTTCTTTTTTTGCTCTTTTCTCTTTACTCTTTTCCTTATTTTTTTTTACTATATAATATGTATTTGTGCATGACATCTTAAATCTCCCTTCGTTTTTAACAAGGCAAGAAAAGCTAAAAAAAAAAAAAAAGGCAAAAACAAAGCAAAAACCAGATACACCATGAAACTGTTCAAGCTCTAGGAACTGGGACAAGAGTACGTGCTGGCTCTTGGGCTGGTCCCTCGTGCAGCGTCCATCCATTCATTCCTCAAAGGCCGCACAGCAAAGGAGGAAGATCATAGAATCTGGAGTCACTGGTTCTGGGTTTGAATTCTGACTCCATCACTATGTTAGTTTCCTCTTGCCACTGTAACAAATTAAGCTTAGTGGCTTAAGCGCACACATGTATTACCTTGCATTTTTAGAGGTCACAAGGGCAGGATATTGTCACTGGGCCAGGGCGGCAGCAGGGCTGGCTCCTCCTGGAGGCTCCATAGGAGAATCTGTTTCTCTGCTGTTTTCAGCTTCTAGAGGCCACCTGTTCTCCTCGGCTCCCAGCCCCAACCCAGAGACAGCGGTTGTAGCATCATTATGACTCCTTCTCTGACTCTGCTTCCATTGTCACACTGTCTTCTCCTGATCGGACACTCCTGGCTCCTTGTAAGGACCCTGGTGATGACATTGGGTTCACCTGGACGATTTAGGGTGACTTTCATCCCCAAATCCTTAACTTAAATCATGTCTGCAAAGTCCCTTTTGCCACGTAATGATGCATATTCACAGATTCTGGAGATGAAGACACAGACATCTCTTGGTGGAGGTATTACTCTGTCCTCCACTAATTCTGGGCCCTCATCCTTAAGGCAGGGATAGGAATACCCTACTAGCTACTTGGGGGAACAGAACACATCAGCTTTATCAAAGGGTGTTGCATAAGAGATGGGAACCTCCCTTATAATGCTGGCCTCAGGCCGTCTTTCAGGACTGACGTGTGAGACAGACCTTCACATTTTCCAGCCACCCAGCATTCACTGAACATGTATTTCTACATGTGCTATTGTCTTAATCTACTCAGGCTACCATTACAAAATAACATGGGTCCAATCGCTTGAACATCAGACGTTTCTTTCACGCGTCTTCAGCCTGGGAAGTCCAAGATCAAGGTGCTGTCAGATTCTGTGTCTGGTGAGATCCTGCCTCCTGGTTCTCAGATAACTGTCTTCCTGTCTTCTCGCTGTGTCTTCACACGGTGGGGAGGGAAAGAGCCCTGGCTTCTTCCTCTTCTTATAAGGATTCAAATCCCACTATGAGGGTCCCACCCTCATGGCCTGGTGTAAACGTTATCACCCCAAAGGCCCTGCCTCCACATCTCTGCCCACGTTTCTCCTTGGTGATTCAGGGTATAGCAAGTCTGGCGGGGAGAATGCGGTGTCAGAAGCGGGAGAACCGGGTAGGTTTCTCAGCTCTGCCCAATCCAGCTGTGTTGTCATGGGGCTGTGGCTTCTCCTCCCAGAGCTCCCATGGCCTCACCTGTAACACGTGGGGCGTGAGAATATCCCCCTCACAGAATGGTTTGAGGACCAGGAGAAGCCACCTGTGCCCAGGCTCTGGTCACCAGGAGGCTGTGGGCAGGTGTGAGCTCTGGGCGGCTGCCGGAAGTCACAGCTCACCTTCCCCGACTTCCAGCCCCTTCTCTCCTGTGGGCCGATACCTCTTGGGATACGTTCCTCAATAGCCAGGCATGCGATTAGCAAACTGGGGGATTTTCCTGGGACTCAAGTGGGTTTACCTCCTGCTCCTAGAATTCCTGCCCTAAAGGTAGAGACGAACAGTGAATTGAGTGTCCATGGCATACCAGCAACCTGCTGATTGCTTTTTATGCTTTAGTTTATTCCTCAGTCAGAGGGGTCTTCAGTGTATGATCGAGGAAGTGGAAGAGCAGAGGGGTTGCCTCTCTGAATAGTCATAGTGGTAATGGTATTGATGACAATCGTACTAATCGTTAAAAGCATAGCATCCACCAGAGTTATCATAGCAGAAGCTCACATTTATCATGGGCCTCCTGTGTGCCAGGTGCTAGGTTCAATTTAGAATTTCATTATTTCTCCCACCTATGAGGGAGATAAACTCATCACCCCCAGTTTCAGATGAAGAAACCGAGGATCAGAGAGGCCCACTGATCATCACAAACCCCACAATTGGCAGCGGGCAGATTTGAGACACCATCTCCTGACCCCTTTCACAAGGCTGTGCTGGCACTCAGAACATTTCCTCATCCACTGCCAAGAATTGTAGGGTGCTCAGAAGTTCCTAGACTCACCCCTGCTCCCCACCATCCCAGACTGATGTGTTTTTTAAGGATAGCTTTTGCTGCAATACTAGGAAGAAGGACAGAGAGCCAACTGGGTGTTCCTTGCCAGCTGTGGAAACGTCCACGTGGTCCCACCTCCTTTGTGGCTGAGTCAGGGGAAAGAGCAGTGGTCTCGCCCAGGGCCCATTACCAGGCTGGAGTGACAGAGTGTGGCTGCCTGCTGCTCATCCCGTGTCTAATGGGACAGAAATGAGCACCCACTGCCCTTGTTTTCCGGCGGCTTGTCCGGGGCCCTGCGAGGTTTATTAATCTTAGCATATAATGGGATCTCAGCCTCAGCAGTGTTCACTGCCCAGCGGATTGAAGACGGCAGAAGCCTTTGTCTTATTTACAAGCCGTGCATCAGAGAGACATCCAGGGCGGAGGAATGCCGTCGTAAAAATCCGTGCAGAATTTGCAAGTGTGCATTAATGCATGTGACCAGATGGTTCTAAAATATGCCACTTTAACCAAAAATCATCCTCTGAAAAACTCTTCTGAAGAACATTGACTGTGCATAATAACTGCCTTGAGTAGGGCCATAATTTTAGAAAATGTATGAGGTACGGGATGAAGATGAGGGCGGAAAATGGTTCCCACTTATCATTACATTGTCCCTCCAAATGCCTGCTTGGGAAGAAGAAGAAGAAAAAAATCCGCCCAATGCAAGGAACCGTGGCAATCCTTAGTCCATTAAGAATCCCTGTGAGTTATTACCCCGAAATTGCTAACCACTGCTTTCTAAGTTATATATTAAAAAATCAGAATAGGCTTCCTACTTCTTAAACTCCAGAAACAACCGGCTGCTAGTGACCTGTCACAACAGTCACGCTCGTTTTCCTGCTTGTTCCTTACGAATCTTAAGGGCCATCAGTCGAAGGGTCTAGTAATCTTAACACTGTCGTATTTACACTTGAGGTCTTATTATCCTCCCCTTAGCTGTGTAAACAGATGAATAACCTGTTTGGGATTTACCCAGATAGCGCCTGCTGCAGACTCCACGCACAAGGAGATTGGAGGTGTACCGAGGCTGCGTGTCCGTTACGGGCGAGGGGGCGCAGCCCGGATCAGCATCACTGTGGGGCAGGAGGGGTTACTGAAGAGGCCACTTTGTCTAAGGAGCCCTCAGGTTTGCAAACCTTTGTTTAAAATTACAGGAGGCCTTGGGACTTTTTAAAAAGGAATGCTGTAAGCAGAAATGTGATTTTCCTTAGCCAAGATGTACTGTTCCCCACTAAGAAAGAGTCAGAAATAGAAAAGTGCTTTGCTGCCTCTGTGTATTGTGATTAAAGCAAGGGGGTGTGTTTTCATTGCCTTAAAGCTGTGTTTTCCTTTATAAAACCTCCTGTTTCATAGAACTGTTCTGATTCGACATCCATGTTCGAGTTTGTTTGAAATTGTTACCATTTTGTTGACATTCATACCTGTATGCTTTTCAATAGGTTGTATCTTCTCACTTGCAATATACCTTTTCAGGAGCAGTTGGGGAAAAAAAGATTTAAAAAAAAAAGTTAAATGATAATGATTCCTTTCCTCAGTGCAATTTTGTCAGCTCCGTTTTGTACATATATGATTATGAAGCAATTTGCATGAAATTTACACCTTATCAAATTTTGAAAATTGCCTTGTTGAAAAAGAATCCCTGCACTTCTCAATACCACCCTGATTAATCACAGTTATAGAGTAGACATAACATTTTTATTAAACTCTCAGTGAGCAGGAAAATTAGCACTTCCTGCAATAACGACACTAATTTCATTAGTGAACGTTTTCATTTATTAAGTGCCTCTTCCTTTTCTTGAACCTTTTATCCTTCTCTTACTGACCAAAGAGATGGCATATCTTTGAGAGCTGCTAATAAACCATATTCGTAATATGATATGACCCCATCAACAAGCTCCTGCTTCTAACTGATCATCTTCCTTAATCATAAATACCCATCGGTACCTTTTGTCATGTGGTGTTCTTTGAGCTTCCTCTTTGAATTTCAAATATGGTAAGATGGTTTCCATCCTTCCGAGCTTGCCACAGAATGCTTATTGGCACGATTAACACTCTTAAACTATCAGGTAGATATGAAGATAAAATAGAGCCTTTTGTTGATTTATTTCCATACAGCTCCTTTATTGGATGCTAATAATAAAGGGGAAATGGGTGAGAATACAGGAAAGGCTTGCAGTTCTGTTTGACTTGGTAGAAACTGAACCATGTATCAAATTCAAGAGACCAGTGAGTTGGAGATAAAGACTGCTGGATTCGAGATCTGGAGGCCCAGTGTTTTATTTACATAGAAACCCACATGTAAATCTCCAGATCCACCATGAAGTCCTTTCCAAAACTCGATGGTAGATGAGCTAATGTGACAGTTTTTTATTTTCTACCCTGTCCTATTAGGTGCCACATGCTATACAAGGTGCTAAGGACACAAAGGTGAACCCCCAGGTAAACTCTCCACACAGAGTTTATGTTCCAGTGGAGGGGCAGGCAAGAAACAAGTCAACAAGCAGAAAAAATCTCCGATGGTGACACATGTTCAGAAGGAAGCCAACATGGCATGTGCGGGAGAGGCAGGAAGGTCAGGGACAGAGCGGGGCTGGCTCTAGAAAGGATGGCACTGAAGGCGAGGCTTCCCGGGTGAGAAGGATCCAGTTATGTAAAGAGCCAGAGGAAAATGTTTCCGGCAACAGGGACCGAAAGGGAAAAGGCACCCTGTGAAGGCAAACATTACACATTCTGGCAGAGATGGTGTTGGGCAGAGGGCTCATTCATCTGCCCTGTGCTTTTTAAATTTAGAACTGAGGTCTGTACTTGACGTGAAATATAGATACTTTCTGAGTGGGTTGAAAGAGCTGTGTATATTCAAAGCAGAAGAGAAAAGGACATTTCTGAGTGCCCCACGAGGAGAAGGGGTCGCTGATAGCTTCCAGGTGTTAGGAACACAGGGAAAACTTCCCTTTATGTATCATCTGTGTTTTTTTTTTTAATGTGTAGTTAATTTTGATGTGCCAATGATGGCTTAGAAAGGTTAATGACTCACTCAGGGTCATACTGGTGATAGACTTGGGAGCCAAGATCAATCATATGTGATTTTGTGCAATTTCCCATATATATGTGTGTGTATCTGAATATATAGAATATATCATGGAATATATATATATAGTCATTGGATGCATTATGCTTTAACTATCTTAATAACTTTTCCTTGACTTAAGTCTTATTCTGTCAACTTGATATATAGCTTTTAAAGGATGGTACCTGTCGTATAATTCTGAATGTCCTGCTAAGAGTATCATATTATTGAAAACATACTTAAACTCATCAGTCTGCAGGCACTGCAGTGAAAACAAAAATGAAAAATTATTTCACACTTACTAGATTGGAAAATTTTAAGTAATCTGACAATACCAAGTATTGGCAAGGATACAGACTACCAGGAAATGCCATCCATCCTTCATCAGAGTGAAAATTGATAAAGCCATTTTGGAAAATTTGTTGGTATTACCTGATAAAGTATGACTTAATGCTGCGCAGTTTAACTCTTATCCATGGACGTGCCTTTGAGGGACTCTTGAGAACTACGAAAAGTTTAAGAATGCCTCTGGCACATTATTTATGATAGCAAGAACCTGAAAACTCACCAAAGGGCATCTATAATAAAATGAGGAAATAGATGGTGGTGTATTCACACAGTGGAGTACTGAACAGCAGTGACAGTGAATGCATCGCTGTAACCCACATCAACACAGAAGAATCTTGAAAACACAACGTGGGATTTAAGAAGCAGGTGCACCAGAGAATATGTGCATCTTTATATGATCCATCTTATATAAAGTTCAAAATACAGACAAAACGAAACAACCCACTTGAGGATATAAGGCTATGTGCTAAAACTGTAAAGAAAAGCGAGTGAAGGGAAGACACAAAATGTGAGCCACTGTTTCCCCAGGCGTGGAGGTGTCTGGTGGGGTCGGGCGTCGTGGAGAGGACAGGAGGGTAATGTGCTGGAGAGAGGCGCGGAGAAGTAGTGCCAAGTTCTGTTTCTGAAGCTGAGCCATAGGTGGGTGCGTAGTCATTCTATTTATCATTATTTAAAAAATATATAAATTATTTATGTGAACTCTTTTGTTACGCATGCACATTGCCTAATGTTGAAAGTTTAAAAATGCTCTATTATCTTGAAACTGGATTCAGTGTCAAATGCTTGGCTCTTTTGTTTTGTTTTTACTACTGAGCTTTGACCCACTGGTGAAAGAATGCGACGGCAATATTGCCCCCGGGACTCTAATTTCTCTGCAGTCCTATCTGTCGTATGTGTCAATGCATTTTCCTGAAATGCAGTCTCTGCCACGCCCGTTCAGAAACGTTCAGTGGTGCCTGGTGCTCCCAGGACCACGCCCACGCTCCTCAGCCTGTCCTTCCTTTTACCAGTATACTCTCCACCTCACCAGTTTTTTCATCATGTCAGTATGTTTAATTGTATGTAATTCCGTGGTCAGCCACACACTGGTCGTGGGGACACAGCAGTGAACCATCAGCCCACAGTTGCCATCAGGCTCATCTGCTTCCCGTCCTCCTGACACCACCTATTCTTCCTCCCTCCCTTCTTTTCTTTTCTTTTTAACATTTTTTATTGATTTATAATCATTTCACAATGTTGTGTCAAATTCCAGTGTTCAGCACAATTTTTCAGTCATTCATGGACATATACACACTCATTGTCACATTTTTTTCTCTGTGAGTTATCATAACATTTTGTGTATATTTCCCTGTGCTATACAGTGTAATCTTGTTTATCTATTCTACAGTTTTGAACTCCCAGTCTATCCCTTCCCACCCTCCACCCCCCTGGCAATCACAAGTCTTGTCTTTCTTTCTTCTTTCTTCCTTTCCTTTCCTCTCCTCTCCTCTCCTCTCCTCTCCTCTCCTCTCCTCTCCTCTCCTCTCCTCTCCTTTATTTTTCATTGTAGGCCATTGCAAGGTACTGAATTAGTTCCTTGTGCTATACATAGGACCTTGCTGTTTATTTTATATCTAGTAGTTAGTATCTGGAAGTCCCAAGCTCCCAATTTATCCCTCTACTCCTTTTCTCCCCTGGTAACTGGAATTTTGTTTTCTATGTCTGTGAGTCTGTTTCTGTTTTGTAACTAAGTTCATTTGTCTCATTTTTTAGGCTTTATGTGTAACTGATATTATATGGTATTTGTCTTTCTTTGTCTGACTTACTTTACTTAGTATAACAATCTCCAGGCCCATCCATGTTGCTGCAAATGGTATTATTTTATTCTTTTTAATGGCTGAATAGTATTCTAGTGTATACACATCATACCACATCTTCTTTATCCAGTCATCTGTTGATGGGCGTTTAGGTTGCTGCCATGTCTCGGCTGTTGTAAACAGTGCTGCGTGCACACTGGGGCCATCTGCTCTTTCTTTACCTAGACTCATACCTGCTCCAGGTGCTCTACTTGTGCACCATTTACTCTTCTTGCTATTTTGCAGCTCAACGCGGTAGACACTTACTATTTCAGTTTCCATTGGTTAGGAGTCTGGGCATGACTTAGCTCTGCAGGGCCTTGCAAGGTTGTAGTCAACACATCAGCCAGGCCGTGTTCTCATCTAGAAGCTTGATGGGAGAGGAACCTGCTTACAAAATCACCTCCACACCTCCAGGGTCACAGAGTCTGATTACTGGCTGACTTGGTTTTCCTTCGGCTCTAGGACTCAGGGTTCCCGGCTTCTTGCTGAGTTGTTGGCTGTCAGCTGAAGGCCTTCCCTTGGCTCCTAGAGGCTGCACCCTGTTCCTAGAAGCCCTCTGCAGTTCCTTACCACCCTGGCTTTACCAAGAGGGTGGCTTACTTCACAGAACCAAGCAGGGAGAATCTCAAGAGCAAGTCATATATAACATGATGTGATCACAGGAGCGCCATTCCACACCTTAACCGTATTCTGTCGTTGAGAACCATGTCACAAGTCCTGCCCGTACTCAAGGGAAGGGATTCCCCAAAAGTGCCAACACCAGGAGCTGGGAACCGGTGGGCCTCCTTAGAGTCTGTCCACTACAACTTGAGGTCTTCTCTTCTTTTTGCTGCCAGTTCATGTCCACCAAGGCCTCTAACAGCTGTACCCCTTCTCGAGCTGTCTGGTTGTTGCCTCTCTGGGAGCAGCAAAGAGTAACCTACAGAGTCTCAGAGCCTAAGATCTGCCTTCAAATGCTGCCCCGCAAAGCCTTCAGGTGAAAGCAGGAAGATTTTGAAGACAGACTTTGCCTAAGTTAATTGCAGTCCTGAAGCCTCTTTCTGCGGGGATGAGAAACCCCCTCTAGGCTAGTTCTACCCCAGGAGCTGAGGGCAGACTGTACAGCAAAACTGGTTTGGTTTTGTTTTCTTCTGGGATTTCTCAAATGGGTGTTAGGGAATATTTGTGTAGAGGACAACAGACGTGATCTGCCCGTGTTCGCAGTATGAGACGTCCTGAGGGTGTGGTGTCAGTCATATCCAGTGCTCTATGAGGTACGCTCAGAAAGCTGAGAGTTTCTGCCTCGATGGCAGACCCACATGGGCTGATTTTACCCCATCCCAGTATCCTGTGACATCAGCTTTGCTTTGGACCGGGACATTTAGTTTTTCTTCATCACTTCCCTTAAGTCATGTGAATGACAAATCTTTAGTAAGCGGCTACCGTGTGCTCAGTCGGCACTGTTGAAGATTGTGATGCCGTTTTGAAAACATAACCTTAATAATGGACAGCACACGACGAACACCACCTGTCTCGTCTTGATTATTTTTAACACTAGAAAGAAAACTTTCATCAAATCACATCACAATAACTCCATTGACTTTTAACCCCACGTGGTGAAGTTATCAACTTGGGATGCCTTTATAATCACGGCTGGAAAATGCCTAGGTAAATACTGCAAGGGACATTTTTAAGCATGTAAAAAATCAATTTTCATAAGGTTACATCTTTTACCTCTTTATATAAAACATGGTGTATTAAAAGAGAGATTAAATTTTACTCTGTGGAGTGAAATGCAAACACAAAATTATTTTTTCATTTTTCAGAGCATGCACTGGATTATCATTTATTTATGAGGCTTTTTTTAATCTAGAATATATGGAAATCTTTTCTTGGAACACAATATAATATTGAATTGGGAATGTTGTCTGACAGTTTCCTGCATACAGTTGCATAGAGTGATTCTCCTGTATGAATTTTTAAAAGAAACTTCAATATACTCTGCATTTGAAAGGGAAGAAGTAATCGCCTGAATCTTGAGGAATCTTTTAAGCGGCCTCCGTGCCACTTCTGCATTTCACCAACTTTTCTGCAACAAATAATGCTTCCAAGTTTTTCCAGAGCTCATGAGATGTCCAGTTTACTTTCTTTTGTCCAAATTCCATGACCAACGATTGAAGTTCTCCTCCCAGAAGACGTTGCTGTCTGTTCAGAATAGAGCTACGGGTGAACTGTGTGTGTTCCTTTGGCATCTCTTTGTTGCTTGCAGGCCTTGGGCTTGAGAGGTGCCAGTAGTCTCCATTCTCCACCAGGCAGGTGTCTTTCCATTTCAGTCTCTTTACGTGTGTGGGGAAGGGGCACTTCCTTGAGATCAGGAACCACATAAAAATGCTGGTTTGAGCCTCGTTATCCTTTCTCAGGAATCCTTCCGAGGTCTGCCCCTCTTCCACCCTAGAAGTGCTTCTCTTTGCTCACTTTTATATCAGTTGACCATGGCTTTTCACATCCCATCTCTGCTCTGTGCTATCGCTGCTCAAAGAACCGTCCGAAATGGAGTGACTGAATGTCTCCAGGTTGCCTGCCGTGGCCTCGCCTCCCCAGGCTCATTCTGGAATTCAGGCTGTGTGCGGTGAGTTCAGGCACGTTCTTTTCATGGTGGAAATGGTGGTTCCCAATGCCTCAGAAGGACTAGGATCAGAGTTAGCACATTCCATCACTTCTATTCGTGTTTCATTGGCCAAAACCAGTTCACAGCCAAGCCCAGCTTCAGATGGTGAATCTTACACCTTCCAAAGAGGTGGGAGCATGAAAAGTGAATAGTTGCTGATAGACTTTCTGTCCAGTCTTTTGGATTTACTTGATATATATATCAATATGATATCAATATATCTTTGATATGTGTATATATGTATCTCCGAAATAAGAACAGCAATATGTATATCTATTTCTGTTTTAATATATGCATATTTTAAATATAAAGTATATTTTTATAAAATTAAATATAAATGTTTTAATAGCTTGTTCAGATGTTAGCCGTCTTCAGAGTAGAACCTCCAGCGTCTGTCTCTGAAGTTCCAGCCCTGCCACTGTGAGTATTGGTGCCCTGACACCAGCTCATCGTTTAGCTTTCTTACCTCTCGTACCACCCCAAATTAACCAAGAAGGAAGTTCAGATAGCCCTGGGTATGATTCCTCACTTTGGAGCCAGACCAGCTAGAGTTTAACTCCAGACTCTTCCACTTCCTAGCTTGATGACCTTGAACAATTGACTTAACCTTCCTGGGCTTCAGTCACTAAATCATTTCAGTGGGGAATGGTTGCACCCCATGTTCATTCTTTGTACCTCCATCAACCCATATTGGGTGACTCCCCAGCTCATAGCTTTGGAATGCAGTGTGCTAGCCCACTTTTTGCATTACCCTCGTTGTCTTGGGGAAGCTGCCACTTTGTGACAACTGTTGCTAGGGAATGTCAATGGTATGACTTCCAATTTAGCACATGCACAGGCGACCTTGTTTGGGTAATTCAGTTTCACAATTTTACTTTGAGTGTATTCAAAATATGGTTTCTGCTATCTATCATTTGTACCCTCCTGGCCACAGTTCTTAACCAACAACCAACACTTGCTAATTAATATTTTCACAAGATTTGTCATGTGGGTGTGATTTCAAAGGAAAAAAAAATACATCCTTTGTTCTTCGTGACACTGTGTTATATAGTTGGGCATACATTGTTGACCACCTGCTCCAGAAAATACTTAGATACTGTCTGACCTTAACACAAGACAGTTAAGCTGTTGCTGATGCTCTCTTGCCTTTTCTACAATTAAAAATAATCTCATAGTGAAAGGAACCCTCCTCCACTGTTAGTGTAAATTGGGATAGCCACTGCGGAGAGCAGTATGGAGGTTCCTTAAAAAACTAAAAACAGACTTACCGTATGATCCAGCAATCCCATTCCTGGGCATATATCCCGAAAAAACTCTAATTTAGAAAGGTATGTGCACCCTAATGTTTATAGCAGCACTATTTACAATAGCCAAGACATGAAAACAACCTCAATGTCCATCGACAGATGACTGGATAAAGAAGATGTGGTGTGTATACACACACACACAGACACACACCCAAAATGGAATATTACTCAGCCATAAAATAGAATGGAATAATGCAATTTGCAACAACATGGATGGACCTAGAGCTTATCATGCTAAGTGAAGTTAAGTCAGACAGAGAAAGACAAATATTCTATGATATTGCTTATATATGGAGTCTAAAAAAAATGATACAAAGGAAGTTATTTACAAAAGAGAAGTAGACTCATAGACATAGAAAACAAACTTACGGTTACCAAAGGGGATGGGAAAGGATAAATTAAGAATTTGGGATCAACATATACACACAATTATATATAAAATAGATAAACAAGAAGGGCCTACTATATAGCACAGGGAACTGTAGTCAATATCTTGTGATAACCTATAATGAAAAAGGATCTGACAAAGAATATATATATATATACATACTTTGCTGTACACCTAAAACTAACACAACATTGTAAATCAACTATACTTCAATTAAAAAAAAGAAAAAAATAATAATCTCATACCATTGGATTAGTCTCTTGTTCAGTGATGCACTATATGTATACCAAATCCAAATATATAGTTAAGATGGATGGATGGATGGATGGATAGATAGATATGTAGTTGTTATGAATTGTGTAAAAGAAATTCATTTCCAGCCATGAGTCATTTGGGAAAAGATCAATATGATACATCAACATTATAAGTAAATGAAAATGAATGCAACCTCATGGTTTTCTGAAAGCCTGGTTTTCTGTGTGGCTTCCAGAGCTGCATCCCTGACGCCTGGAACGTGTTTCATCTGCCGCAGAGTGCTTGCTTGTCAGCAGGTTTAGTGGGGAGGGTATACCCCATAAATGAATAGCATCAGTAACGCTGTTCCCGCTTTGTTGATTGTGAACATTGCTTATGACACGTCTTGCTTTTTGGAAGTCTGCACCACCAAAGATGTCATAGTAATAAGAAGGTTACATCATACCTCTTCTGCTTTTTTTCCCCACCCTTTTCATAGTTTTAGTTTCTTTCTTCACATTGTCAGGCACTTCATCATGCTTGGTGTCCCATCTCGGTCCTGTTTTTCTTTCTGTTTCTGTTTCTGCTTTTTGGAGCCATTAAAAATCCATTTAATGATTCAGCAGTAATGACAGAACTCCTGCTCTGTGGCTGTTACCATACTAGGGATAAAAGGGCAGGTTTTGCTTTGTTCTTAAGGAAATCACAACTCAGTCAAGGAGATAGATAGTTAAATAAATTGCAACAGATGGTGACAGAAGTGTGCTTAGGTATGGAGGGCATAGGGGACATAGGGTAAGAAGTGGGAGGGGGGTCAGGGCAGGCTCCAGAGATGAGGTGATATCTCAGCGAAGGTCAGTGGCGGACCACGTTCACCAGGCAAGCGCAGTAAGCCAGGGCTACTCCCTCCGAAGAATCAGAGGAGGGAAAGAGTGTGGGATTGTCAGAGCAGTGCAGGTATGTACTCTTAGTCGAATAGACACCACAGGGTAGGAAGCAGCAGAAGATGAGGTTGGTGAGGAAGAGGGGTCTCAGGAGAAGCACAGTGATATGCAATGGGAACATGGCGGTAGAATTCCAATTAGTACGGGAAGCCAACCAGGCAATCCCTAAGCTTCTGGGTGTGGAATGTGAGAGCTGATGGGTCTGGGGGACCCTCTCCCTCTACTCCATTACAGATGGAGGAGCGAGCTGAGAAATATTTGAGCTCCCCCTTCTTCAGAAAACAAACACCATCAACCTTACAAGGTAGTTGTGAGAAATGAAATTGGGTATTAATATCTTTAAATCCCTTACGGTGGTATCTGGTCTATAATAGTGCTTGAAAAATCTAAGTCGCTCCTCTACTTGAACTTAGAACACTCCCTGAGACCCAAGGAAGGCATCGCCATTTCACACCAAACCATAGACTTCAGCTCTATGTGTTAAAACCCCAGGGCTTGTGAAGGAGTTTTCTGAATAATATACAGGGTTTAAGGCACCAGAGCACCCAAGATCTCTGTGCCTGCTTTTCTCTGTGTGAGTGTGCACTGGCTTTCTCCGTCAGACTGCAGGCTCTTTAAAAAGCAAGAGTCATAGTTGCTCTTGTTCGTTTGTTTGTTTGTTTGCCAACAAAAGATTTCAACTACTGATGAGCACCAATTACAGCTGGTCATCTCTCTGGTCCGAAATAAGTAGCATTGCCTGGGAACCAGGTTTGGCCCATCAGAAATGAGAGATGCTGACAGTGTCCAGAGGTGTCGGCCACTGGTGCCATCGCGGACCAACTGCCAAACGGAAGGACCAAACCAACCAATGGCACAGAAATGATTTCTTTAGCATAAGCCTCCTTTTCTACCACATTAGCTTAAGAATCCAAAAGCTAGATTATTAGTAAATTATAAGAGCAGCCTGTGACACTATCTGATTTGCGGAGTCAATGAAGAATTGAAAGTTAAAACTCAGCTCCATGGTGGCACTGGGGAGAAAACGAGGAGGAAGAGCAGTCTTCTGTGAAGAGTTCTTCTAATTATGATTCATTTTGTGCTGCCATTTATTAGGGCCTTCATTAGAATAAATTCTTCTTTTCACACCACCCCAAACATGCCTCGTCGTTTCCTTTCATGGTGTCTGCCCACCCAGGTTGTCACTCCTGGTTGCAGGTCTAGCTGAGTAGTTATCTAAAGGGTATCTGTGAACTTACCATGTGAGTTTAATCCTTTGAAAATCAGCCAATGACCATGTTGGAGTCGATTTGGTGTTTTTTTTTTTTTTTTTCCCTTTTAATTTAAAAGCTTTCTTGGTCATTTTCTGGTTTTAATTGGAATTATATATCCTTAATGTACAGGATATGGCATAGTATAACACGTATTTAAAAAATATTTACAATTCTGATCTTATAAAGAAAAAAGTTACATATGGTCATTTGAACTAATTGCTAAAATGACACTACATTAATTAGCTAATTAAGGGTCTTGAGCGGGTGGCCATTGTATTCATTGGGCTGGAAGCCAGCGTTTTCTATAGCTGAGAAAATGGGTTAGCATAATTCAAAATTCAATTGCTGTTCCCTTTTTTCATATGAAGAGATAATACAGAATGAGTCTTAAATCTGGATTGAAAAAACTAACAGAAACTGGTTTTATTTTAATTAAGTTTTAAAGCACTTCTAGGCCGTTTCATTGTCTTTATAGTTTAACCCTTTGCGGTTGTGACCGCCTGTCTGCCAGTCTTCTCATTTGCATGTTCATAGTAATGATCTTTCTAGATTTACGGGGAACCTCTGAGACTATGTTCTTTACAAGTAAATGCCCTGAAACATGAAGTCCAAGTCCTTTTCCCCTCTGCCCTGCTCCTCGTTGAGAATAAGTGTTCTTGGTTGCAAGTAGTTTATATCAGTACATTTCTAGGTGCCTTAACTTATCAAGGTTATTTGTCAGGAAAATTATCTCTTGTAACACCAGGTTCCCTACCTTCAGATGACAGGACTTAATACAAAAGTTTTCCCCATACCAACTAGTAGTGTAAGTTGATTTCACATCCTTTTATTTTATAAAGTTTTGCTTATCAGGTTTGTCATCCTCTATTTGAAATTAAAATGTGTGGTCTCCAGATGACCTTAGAGTAACTGACCCCCAAATCTAATCACTCCCAGCGTCTGAGAAAATCGACAAATATGTCAGGTATAACTCGGGGCATCAAAACATTGTTTTAAATATTTCATTTGTAGGCAAGACAAGGATCCTTTTCAGGCCAGTCCTCTGAGAAGGCATGCCGGGTGCATGAATGCCTTTGGTTTTTTACTCTCTAATCGGCCCTCATTATCAGCAGGTTTGTATGAGCAGAAAATGTACAGTTATATGTTCTGCACGAGTGAATTATTGATTGGATTTATGGCCAGAAGAATGTTCCTAAGTGGTCAATACACGGCCAAAGTATGTCAGGTGAAGGTAAAAATACAGTACGATCTGTACTTTTGATAGCAGTGGCTGTTGGGTTATGTTACACTTGTCGCCTGAGGTTACTGTTGGCTGTAGGTAAAAATGTTAATTATATTAACATAGATGAAACTGTGGCATCAGAGCATATTCTTTATAAATAGAGAATATCAGCGTTTGCTTACTTTTGAGGTTTATTTTGTCAAAAATATACATTCCTCGTATGAGTTGACCTCAATTGACTGGCCAACACTAGTGTATAGGGGCAGTTTAGAGGTTTGTATCTGTTTAACTTTATGAAAAACTATATGCAATCCTCATAGTTCTCATCCTTTATTGACCAGTGACCTTATTGACAACAAATCATTGTTCCCTTGGTTGTTGGTGGGTCTGTCCTCACCCGAATATGTGTATTTCTGCTGTGTCATTTCTGGTGGATGACCAATGACCCCTGCTTAACAGTAAACTTGTTACCATGCAAAGTTATAGGTGTTAGAAGGGTCTTCATCAGATTGAGCCAGGCTCTGGCTCCCGCCTACTCTCACCGGCGGATCCTTAACCTGTCCCTGATTACAGAATGTCCTCACGACCTATCGTTTGGTGGGTTAGTTATGAGAGGGCATTCTGCTGACATTGCAAAGGACCCTTCTGTGTGTGCCAGAGCTAGTTCTGAGGATGTGGCGATGATGAAAAGAAAAGGACCTCCCCGTTGAGATGTCTCAGGCTTAAGCAGAGATTCAGTCCATGTTGAACTTACGCAGATTTCACTGTGGCACAAGAAACAGGGATTCACACAGTGCTGGCAGCTCTCTCCCTTTGCCCCACTGAGCAGAGGTCTCGAAGAAGAAGGGAATCTTTTGTTTTTGAAGTCTTTGTCCTTGTGAGTCTCTGAGTTGGAGCAGCTTGAATGTGAAGTGTTACCATGAGCTCAGTAATAACCTGGTCTGTAAACCCAGGCAGCTGCTTTAGCTGGTGGTTCACTCGACTGGATCTGAGCCAGCGCTGGAGCCAGAACTGCCTCTTGGTTATAGGGAGCCAGCGCCCAAGGACGTTTTGGCATTTCCGGAGGAATTCTGACAGTGTTCAGATTTGCTTCGTGCACCAGCTCTAGAACGCAGCCTCATCAGTGTCCAGTGAGATGCTACCCTAGCATCTCTAAAGGAATTTAGAATCACAATGAATCCATTAAGAGGAGTTTTGTTTTGTTGGTTTGTTTCTGAAGCAATCCCAGGTCATAAAAGGGAATATGGATTGTTGGTTTTGTGGGAAGATGTACTTGGCAGCGATACCCTGAAAAGAGGCCTGGAAATATCAGGGTTCTGTGCTCATCTTTTCAAGCTGCAGTTGACTCAGTGATAACACAGTGATAATGCAAGTGCCTTTGGCGTCAGAGCATCAGGCAGTGGGTGGTCCAGCTCTGCTGGGGGTGGGGGGGGGAGATGCCCTGATTTGGTGTTGGTAATCCAGAGGGTTCTGAGTTAAGTGCTTTTGACATGCAGAATCAAGAGTCAAGGGCGAAGCTGCCTTTTAAATGCTTTTTCTGAAGAGTCCACAGCAGATGTAATTGAGCCTCTCAGGTGAAAAGCTTTATTAGAGCAAAGCTGGTTAGTGCTGCATACCTTTTGGGGGGAATATTTTAGGCATCTGCAGTAACTGCAGTGTGACATTGCTGAAGGTCCCCAGCCTTCGTGTCCTCCGACAGTTCCAGAATAAAAACATCATGGCAGAGGTGTTGTCTAAGCTTCACCATTCACTGCGGCCCAAAGCAGCCCATCCATTCCCTTCAGAATCACAATTTATCATTACGAAGTGATTTATATGTTTATTGCACATGCTTTACACTAGGTTGTCAGGTCCATGAGGCCGCAGACCATGTCTGTCTTGTTCTGTTCTGCTTTTCCAACATTAATACAAGGCCTGGCATAATCATCATCATCACTTTTATCATCTTCATCACCTTAGCTAATATTTATGGCTCCATACAGTGTCTCAGGCACTGTCCAGAGAGTTTTGTGTGAACTATTCCCAACCCTGGCATCAAGAGTCAAAAGCAAACTGGCCAAGAAGAAAGAATAAGGACTTGGGAGTCCAAACACTTGAATCTGTGATTCCCAAGATGCTAATTTCCAGCCTCGAGATTTTGTACCCTGTCCCTAAATCCCTCTCTGCTTACATTTCCTCATCAGTAAAACTGGAATAAAAATTCCCATCTGCCGAGTTTGCCATGAGGATTAAACTTGAGAATTGCTCCGAGCCCAGCACACAATGGTCGCCCAAGATGGGTGAGCTGGATGGGCTATTTTTTATAGATGTTCTAAAGTCTGGGAGTCAGGCTGAGAGTTGACTGAAAGATGCCGGACACTTAACAAGGTACAGAGTATGACTGAATTAGAGCAAAGGTCAAAAGCCTCCGAGATGTCTCCGTGCCAGGGGAGTCGGAGCAGCGAGTCCCTGTCAGAGGGGTGGGGGTCTTCAGGGTAGAAAGAGGGGGCACCTTCTGCCATGCTGGAGGTGTTCCCTGTCTTGACGCATGGATGTGTACATGTGTAACAGCTCATCAGGCTGTATGCTTCATATCTGTGCCCTGTAGTGCCTGTAAGCAATACCTCAAAAGAACTCATTTGAGAGAATCTGCCATTCTTTGAGAGAGTTTTCCACCTGCCTCAGTCAAAGCACCAAGTTGATTTCCCCAAAAAGTGAGGGGTGGTGAGGGTGGAGGGGGCCGAGATGACCCCTGGCCTATTTGGGAGTCTGCTGAGACCCATTCACGGGCAGTTGAGGGATCCATTACTCAAAACCCTGAACCTAAAAAGAAATTCTTCAGCCATGTGTGTGTGAACTAAATATAGCGTCTGATTTATAATGTTGTGGTTCTGACCGCTCTCGGGCTGTTTCTGACCACAGGGACAGCTTAAGTGGTACGGCCCGTCGAAAGTCCTCTGCCAGCTCAGGCCCGGCGTTGATCTGAGGAGGACCGAGGGGAGGCCAGGCCTGGGTGGGCGTCCGCCCTGAAGGAGGGTCCTAAGCTGAATGGAGAACATCCCCGTGGCTGCGGGCCAGGAAGCTGAGAATTCCTTAGCCTTTTGTCTCTTCCAGGAGCAGCCCCTTAGTCACGGGGCTACTTACTCAGGCCTTAACCAGTTCCCCAAAGCTGGCTCTACCAGCAGGCCCCCAGCTGGCCTTTTGCTGGCCGTGGGGGCTAGGTATGAAGTCAGGCGGGTCCCTGTTTTCTGCACTCTTCCCTTCTCTTCTTTGCTACGCACGGTGGTCTCACCACGACTCCTTGACTTGAGCAGCTCCCCCTGCAAAGTCACTTCACACCACAGTCTCTCTTTCTGCCTCGCTCAGGCACGGCTTCCTCTCAGAGGCCGGGCTCTACTTCCTCCCCCTGGACCACCCATCCACCCCCACCCCCCCCCGGCAGGCAGATTTCCAGTTCTGATACAGCTCGGTCTGGTTCTGTGGGCTCGGAGCTGTGGGTCACCTTTTGGCCTCTCCTGTTGGCCTGTGCTCCCATCCCAACTGCGGGTCTTCCTTACTCTCAAGAGGTTTGGTCCAGGCCCACCTGCGAATTAACTGTGCCAGGTAACCCGAGGTGAGATAGGGCTGTCTGAGCCGGCTTCCTTACTTGTGCAGTGGAGAGGGGGTGAGATTTCTTGCCTCTCTTAGAGTGCTTTCTAGTTGAATATTATGGAAGAATAACAAATACAGATACTGGTCTCCACCTCTGGCCCTTGCTAGAATTTGCCCTTTGGTCCCAGTTCCTGACACAGAGCTCCTGAAACCCTTGTAATTTCCTTAGTGATAGGAGTGTCTGACAGGGAGCTTCTAAATCCCTTGAAATTTTCTGTGTGATAAGAGCATCTTTTGTCCTAATGAGGCCACTGATGATGGACCCTGGGATGGGGCCCGGTCACCAGAGAGACGAAGCCATGAGTGGAAGCTTGGAAATGTTAGCCCCATCTCCTGTTTTCTGGAGAGGTAGGAAGGCTGGAAATTGAGTGAATAACCGATCTTGCCTACCTGATGAAGCCTCCGTAAAAATCCCTACGTTACAGTGTTCACAGAAATCCTGAAGGTTGGTGAAGACATTCGTGAGCCTGGAGGGTGACATCCCTCACGCCACAGGGACAGAGGCTGGTGACCAGAAGGATTAAGTAACTTGCTCAAGGTGACCAAGTCAGAGTTCTGATACTAGGAATAATGAACATCTCTCGAGTACCTGTTGTGTGCTCGGGACTGTGGTAGACTTTTCATACAGTCAGTCTCACTTAACCTTTACCACAGCCTCACAGTGGAGATGCCATTGCCGTCTCTTTGACACAGGAAAATTGTGATTTTTGGGAGATGAGGCAACATGCCCTAGACCACCTGTCTGTAGCTGGTGGGGCCTTACTTTCAGACTCTACTCAAGTTTGAGTCTAAAATTCATGCTGTTTCTACTCTATATGATATTGTAACCCTTGATACCCTTCTCAATGGCAAGTCACTCCTTTTTTTTTTTTAAACCTGAAAGATATTATACCAAGATTCCACAGCGTCTGAATTTAAAAATCCCTACTAAATCATTAGGTCACCTAACTATTTGGTAACAACATAATTGAGTGCGTATTCTTTTCATTATTTGTGTAACATTTCAGAGAAACCAGCCAAATGGAGGCTAACTCTCTGATCAGAATTTAAAAAAAAAATCCAGCTACTCTCTCTGAGTTTTATCATCATCCCATTCATAATTGATTCCAAACTTGCATGAATCTTTCAAGATAAGTGACTTATTGATTATCCTGAAAACAAGTGATCGCTTGGCATCCTGAGACTAGCTCACTGCCCTCCCCTGATTACCGTAAACAGAGACGTTGATCAGAGAAATGTCATTTTGTTTGACATTGAACCTACCGGGCATCCTGGGGCATTGGCGTGGGGAGTAGAGAGGGCGAAGTGGCCCAGACAGAGAGATGCTTGATCCTGGCCACTGCCTTGATTTTAAGGAGCTGGAGACAAGCATTCACTGGTTAGCTGATGCATGGTGTTTTGTGATCCCAGTGCCAGGACTTCTTCCTGAGAAACGTTCAAAATGTCCCAGTGAGGGGGAGGGTATATCTCAGTGGTAGAGCTCATGCTTAGCATGCACGAGGTCCTGGGTTCAATCCCCAGTACCTCCATTAAGAAATAAATCAGTCAAACTAATTACCCCCACAAACAAACAAAAAAGCATTAAAAAAAAATCTTCAAATCATCCTAATGAATACCAGTTCATTGCTGTCAGGAAACAGTCTTTTTTTTTTTTTCTTTTACCATTTTGACCATTTTTAAGTGTACAGTTCGTTGGCATTTGGTGTATTCACATTGTATGTAACCATCACCCCCATCTATTTCTAGAACTTTTTCATCATGTCAAACTGAGACTCTGTACCCATGAAAGACTGACTCCCCCTCCTCCCAGCCACTGATAACCAGTCTGCTTCCTATCTCTGGGAATTTGGCTACTCTACATATGTCGTTTAAGTGGGATCGTATAGTATTTGTCCTCTTTTGTCTGGCTTCCTTCACTTAATGCGTGCTTTCAGGTTTATCTGTGTTGTAGTGGGTGGAAACGGTAAGTCTTTTAAGCAACATCCTTTCCCTGCATGTTTACTTGAGGTTATATAGATCATGTGGGTCTCCCCTTAGAAGGGACTAGTGTTTATAAGGGACTCACTACTTTTTTTTTTTTTAAAGCTGTAGCAATAGGATAAAATCCTCCAATGACCCTATAGTTAAACTCAGCATTATGTGTCTGTGTCCGGAGTGGCTGTGACGGTACACTGTCGCAATGACCTTTGCACAGCTGTTGGCTGGCCTCGTGTGGCTGCAGAGAAGGCTGATGTTGGTGAGATAAATGGTGAAGTTCTTCCCAGGTGGCTCTTTTTTGAAGCCCTTGAAATAGCTGCCAGGTGACAATAGCCCCAAATGTGAATGGGTTGTGGCATTTGGCAAACAGAAGGAGACCTGACTCATGGCTTTGGGTGCAGATAATGAAGACTCTGGCCACGGCATCAAATTGCAGCCTGAATCCCTGAGGCTGCCACTGGTGAAGTACTTAGTCACTGTCCTGGGTGGGCAGGATGGGGCTGTTCCGTACTTACATGAGCCCGGCTGTCAGGAAGGTCTTACTCAGCAGCAGAATCCACCCTTTCTCAGACTCTTGACGCTTACTTTTGAACTGGCTTCATAACTTGCTTAAAGCAGGTCACGTACAGGAGCGAAACTCTCACTACTAGAATCGTGGAACTTATAAAAGCTGCTTACATGATGGGTTAGTCCATTTTTTCTTGGAGGACACGGAGGCTCAGAGAAGGTGAGGTCATTCCATCCCTTGAGCCTGTGTCTAGGATGCGTTCCTACCAAGGTGTCCTGGGTACCTCTTAACACTTTTAACACCTTACTCACGTAACGTTAATTGATTGAACACTTGCTGTGTAGCAGACACTGGGCAGCGTGCTGGGATAAAGAGATAAACCCAGGCTGGTCCCTGTGGAGAAGAAATGACCATTCCCTACTTTGTCTCCCATCTGTATTGTTTACCTTTCTCTTCTTGTGGGCATCTCTCAGGAACAAGGAGACCTTTCCCCAGAGCCTCTCAGCAGACTTACCCTGACATCTCATTGACCAGAACTGTATCAGATGCCTGCATCCAAACAGTCTGTAGAGCATCTGGACCCACCGTGATTGGGAGCTTAGGCCATGGAAGGTTCGTAGCCCAGTTCCAGTCATGTCATGGAGCGGGGATGGCAGCCCAGCACTGGGCTTGGCCGTCAAGGGAGAAATGGAGAACGCATGTTGGATAGATGGCCAGGTATATACTACATGACCTCATAGGGTTATGAGAGTTCATCAAAGTGAGGTCTGTAAGGTGCTTAACACAATATCTGGCATAGTCACGACTCAGCGAAACTCAGCTGTAATGATGCTGAAGGATGGCAGTGATGAGAAGTGGGGTCACAAAAACTTCTTGTCCACTTTTGCAGAGAAATTGTTAATGTCACTTTCTGTAGCAAAGAGACCTTTTTTCGCCCCCTCTGATCTCCGCATTCACCTTTCTCTGACATTTATGTCCCTCACCTGAGTCCCAGTTTTATGAGAGTTACCGGAAGACAGTGGTATGTTGGAAAGATAACAAATTTAACATCAGACAACTGTTTTTGAATTGAGGGCTTCACCCTTTAGCATCTCTGCCATCTTAGATGAGTGTCTCAAGTTCTCTGAGCCTCAGTTTACCAAGCTGTAAAATGGAGATACCCATAGCAGTTTTTTCTGCAATGGGGAAGGCAGACTGAAATAACCAATGCCTCACTCAGTAACTGCTTCCTGAAGACGGGGGCTGAACTACTTCATTTGACAGGGCAGGATGGGGTTATTTACGAAGTCCGGGGCTGGCTGGTGACAAAGCAGAGGAGTGAAGTGGGAGAAGGCGGTCAGCGCAGCCGCCATGAACTACCACTGCCTCTAGTTTTCTCAGAAACAACCACTGGCCACTCACTGTGCAAATCTGCTCAAGTGACTCTAACCACGGGTGTTTGTAACAATGCGTCTATTGACTTCTTGTTTCAATAGATATCCAGATTTATTATCCCTCAAGGTAAGCATCGGTTTTACCTTTGTCTCAGTCAATATTTACCTCTGAGGTCAATACACGTGGATATCCACCTCAGCTGCAGTCAATACCCGTTTCGTATTACAATCTATGATGTACATACGAGAAAATGAAGAACGCCGTGGTATGAAAAAAAAAACCAGTCTCATCGTCCAGGAAGCTTCCTGCAAAATAGATGTGTTATCTTTGTTCCATTTTGTTTTGTTTTTACTGTTTCGAGGTCAGATTCTAATTCACCCAAATAGAAAATATGTGTATTTTCTGCCCATAGCTGGTGTCTGGGGAAGGGTGGCGTGATCTCAAATAACCATCCAAGCACTTAATGATATTGAACAAAATACAGTTTCTTCCGAGTTCCTGAGTTGAATGAGAGCTGTAAGAACAGAGATGTAGATGAGAAATATGATGAGTGGGAGTGTTTACATCGTTCGGACCAGGGTTGATTCTCACACCCCTGAGTTCTCAGGGGGTCTGGTGGCGGAAGCAGAAGGAGAAAGAGAAAGCAGCGTGGCCCTGCCGTCACTGGCGGCTCGAGCTGGGAAGCCAGGCCTGGAGGGTCCTGGCAGGCCTGCACTGGAGCCCAGGTGGATACGTTTGGCTGCTGATAACCAGGACCCGACCAGGGTGGTAAAACTTTTTGAGTTTATGTGAATTTCACAAAGTCATCAGCGATCCTGCCCCCCTTCTCTCCGCTTTGCAACACTGCTTCCATCTTCCAGGCCCTACCCCGATCCAGAGTGACCGGGCAGCATGGAGCTGAAAAGGTGGAATGGAGTCTCACCTCCTCCCTTTCATGGAGTCTTCTAGAAGCCCCACCCGAGACTTGTGCTTCCTTCTCCATAGACACATTAAGCCAGGGACTTAATGGCCAGGTGGGCTGGGAAATGCCCTCTTCGGTCCTGGCTCCAGGGTGCCTCTGGAAATAAGTATGGAAGCTCTGTAGCCAAGGAAGAAGGGGTAGAGAGAAGTTGGGACAGAGCAGTGGTTTCTGCTACGGACTGAATGTTTGCACCCCACTGAAGTTCATATGTTGAAACCTATTTCCCCAATGTGACGGTATTGGGAGGTGATCAGGTCATAAGAGCCGAGCCCGAGGAAGGGGATTAGTGTCCATGGGAAAGAGACCCAGAGAGCTCTGCAGCCCCTTCCTCCGCACGTGGACGCAGTGAGGAGACAGCCACCCACGAACCAGGAAGCACGCCCTCCCTAGACGCCGGATCTTCCTGCCCCCTGATCTTGGACTTCCCCACCTCCAGAACTGTGAGAAGTAGATGCCTGTGGTTTTTAAGCCACCTGGTCTGTGGGATTCTGTTACAGCAGCCCCGAGGGCTGAGACTCCTGGCAACACTGCCCCATCCTGCCTTTCACCGCCTTTTCTCCTCCCTTTCTCCCTGGACTGCATCCCAACTCTTTGGAGGGTCACAGGGCTTTATTCTGGGTTTTTATTGCTGTAACTAAAGCTCTGTCTGCCTAGCATCTTTCCCCATCACACTTGTCCTCCTCACACTGCCCTGTCTTCCTTGGGATGTACCTGTCTCACTCTTTGTGGTGGAGATAGGATTGTTGACCTCAAAATGACCACCACGACCCCCCCAGCCACGGGGATGGGCATGTGACCACATCTGGCCAATCACAGTACCTGTTTCCAGGCCGAAGTGCTGGACTGAGGACTGAACATACAGAAAACCAGGACCCTGACTCCTTCCAGGGACTGCTCTGCTACAGAAGGCCAGGGAGGGCTTTCTGTGTGCCTTTACCCTACACAGCTGACCCAGCGGCCTTGCTGCTTGTCAGCAGCTTCCCAGGTTGCAACAAGCTGTTTATTGCAAACAAAGAAAAAAAAAGAGTGAGACACACGCATAGAATACCAGAGAGAAGGAGAGATGAGACAAAGACAGAGCTGGCAAGAGAGAAAGCTGATGGCATCCTCTGCTTGGGTCCATTGGCACATCCATTTCCACACTGCAAACAGACAAAAATTATCTTTGGGTTTCTTCCTCTAGCAGCCAGAGTTGGAGGCAGATGACCTTATTTGCATCTGAGCCCTAACATCACCCCCTCCAGCTTGGGTGATCAGGCACACCTATATAAGTCCCAGTTTCTTCTTCCACCAATTGGGAAAGATCCGTTTGAGGATGAGGTGCGATAATGTTGATCCGGTCCCCTATAAGAGCATTATATAGCCACTTCTCAGCCCCTCTGCCTCTGCCTTACTAACACCTATCCTTTAACCTGTCCTCAGCTTCATCTCCTGCAGTCCTTGGGGCCTTTTAAACCTCATATATGAAGCAAACCCATATGCGTATGTGTGTACATCAGTTCACATCCCCCCATGCAGCACTGCAAAGTCAGTTCCTGAGCTTTCCCTGGACTCTTATTCTCAGCAACACTGATATAGAAGCAGAACCTCCAACCAGCTCTTCATTTTATATTTGCTACCACAGGGTCTGCCCTCTCTCTGTTACCTGACTCTTGACAGAGAGGGCTAAGGATGGACCCAAAGTCATCTTGTTGATTCGGGGCTTGTTTATGTTAATGGGAACCCAGCTCACCCTGTCCCCTACCCTGCCGTCATCCAGAACCCATTTGCAAAGTCTCCATCCTCAGCTTGCCATGGTTTGTGGTTTCCAGATCACGTAAACCAAGGCATCCCTACCTCTATTCTGTAGGGGCCGATATTCCCGGTGGTTCTGCATTCTGTGCCTAAAGGACTCCCAGGGAGCACGTGGGGAGCGGAGGCACTAGTCAGTTGCCGTGGGCCACCCCTGGCTCCTTTTTCCCCTGTAGGTTAGCTGCCTCCAACTCGACACTTACAGTTTTATTTATTTATTTGGCATTCAGAGGACTCTGCAGCCTCAGTCCCTTGGGATGGAAAGTAAAGCAATTTCATTTTCGTAGTTTCTGTGTTTGAAATTCCTCCTTATTTATTTAAATACCAGCTGACGCATATTGCAAGTAAAGAACGGTAATTAAGGGAACCAGGAGGGGCTGGTCCCTTGGGGAAGTGGTGGTTTGCTTTCACTCTAACCCCATCCTTACCGTCCGAGGCCCCCAGAAAGGGAGCTGTCCCAGGAGCCAGAGTTGTTTGGGGGAAGAATCCATCAGGAGGCTCTGGGACCTCTGGCTGGAGGCTGCAGCACAGATGGGGCTGCGGTTGCAGGAGAAGACACTGCAGACCTTGTGAGAGTGTCCGCTGGGGATGGGAGACTTGCACCTTGGTGCCGACAGCGGCCGCAGAGATAGATTAGGACTCAGATACGGTTCTCCCGGCAGAAGGTCTGGCAATAACAGAACAAGGGAAGCTACAAGACAAGAGAAACTGAAAATGTATCTCTTCCCCTTCCTTGAGACTGGAACCAAAGCTCACTTCTGGCTCACATCTGAGAGTCTTCTGGTGCCTTTAATCCCCTCAGCTGGGAGCTGCGTGCCTCCTGCCTCCCCCCAGCACCTGCCGTGCACTTCCGATTGGGACCTTGCACTCATCAAGGCCATGCACATGTTTGCAGCCAACATGACTACGAGTGGCTGTATTTAAGGCCACATCTCTCAGGAGTGGGGTTCTCCATCTCTACCTCGTGGCCGTGTTTACCTGTCAGAGGTAAACAATGTGCTTAAGACAGAGCCCGCAGGATGAGGATGCCTCGATGGGCGAACCATACTCAGAATGGCTTTGGCATGGCGTATCAGGTACTCCCGTCAGTAGTCTGAGTTCAGCAGGGGAGAAAAGAACCTCAGTGTTCAAAGTGGGTAAAATTTATACCCAACGCGAGGAAAATACTCAGTGATGGGAATGTGAATAGTTTCTCATCATTTGTTCTTTCCGCTCATCTTCTGTAGTAATCACATTTTCTGAAATCCTGCCTGGTGTGTATACATACTAGACACAACAGAGTTTATTTTTTTTAAGAGAAAATGGAATACAAAACAGGGTGATCTCCACAGCCGCCTGTAGGATTGTATGTTTTGGAGTCTCCGCCTTTATCTGTTCATTTGTTCGATGCAATAAATATAATTTAAGGTCCTACCTTGTCAGGCTGAGCACTAGCCCTGGGGATGCAGTGGGTTCCCCGTCAAGATGTTGGCCCTTCCAGAGTGTATAGTCTGGGGGGACGTGTGCAGTAATTAAGGTGTCGTCAGGGTTATGGTGGGGCTGACATGGGATGCCATGGAAACCCACTGCTGGAAGAGCCGGTCCAGCCTGGGGGGTGCAGTCCATTAGGGCCAGTCCATCAGGGGTGCTAAGGGGGATTCCACCAATGAGGCCATCGGGGACGTGAAGGATGAGCAGGACCAGCCAGAGGAAGAGGAGGAGACCCAATCCTATGGGTCTACAGGTGACATTTTTTCACGTCAAGGCCTGTTTGGGGGAAAGCATGGGCTGTGTCATTGGAGGCCAGCAGGGAGGTTCTTTTGGGAGGTAAGCATGGTAGACAGTAAGAGGGTGAACTCCTCTTCCTTGAGTGAAGGGAGCCTGATGAATGCTCACCCATAAAAAGAAAATCAGAGAAATCAGCAGGTTTTATCCGCTCTGATCTCTCTCCTCTGATCTCAGCCGTGATGAGGGCTGGCTTTGAGAGGTGGGGTTCATACACATCCCCCATCGGCCACATCTCCAGAGCATCCCCTGACACCTTCCCTGATGAGCATGCAGTCTAAGCGATACCCATGTCCCAGCTGTGCAGATGCACCTGAAAGCAAATCCGTGGGGCCTCCGGCACCCCACCCCCTGCCAACCTGATCGCTGCCACCTGCCCCACCTACTCCTGCACAGGAATATTGGAGCTGCCGGCGGGTCCAGGTGCTTACAGTCTGGAAGCTCCTGTCTTTGTGAAAACTCTTCTCGACCTAATGCTTCGTTTATTTCAATCAGTGGCTGCCTTTGTAAAGAGAAAACAGCTTAGCAAATACTCGATAGAGTAGATCCAATGGTCTACAGATCTCGTGGCATGGGGGGACCTGTTTCCATTACTCTCTTTCTCTTTCATCCGTTAATCAGTCGATTGAATAGATACTTAGAGCGCCTACTGTGTGCCAGGCACTTGGTGCACACGCGCTTTTGACTCATGTATTCGGGTTCTACGGTTGCTTTTACACATTGCCATCACTGTGCAGATGATTTTTGCCTGTGTGAGGGACGGCTTTTCTCCTGCACCGTTTTCTGAGCGCTGGCATCTACCATCAGGCAACCGCCCCTCATGTGCGATCTGCTCTCAGAAACAAATGCTGGTGACCCGTTTTAAGAAAGGTTGAAAAGCCAGCACTGAGATTCTTTGGGAAGCCTTCAAATTAACCTCATTAGGCTCGTTTTATTTATTTTCTTTCATCTTTCACACTCTTACACTTTCCAAACCCCCAAACTGTGGTGCTATAGTCATCTTCCATGGTGTGAAGCCGTCCTCAATACTTGTTTAGTAGGAATCACAGTATATGAGTTTATAATATATATTTTTCCACGAATATAGTGAATGTTTGCTAGCCCCCACCCGCCTTTTCTCCTTTTTAAATTCAGAAATTTCTAGTTGTGTTTATTCCACTCGTCAGCACACTTTATCATATCAAAGCCTTTTCAGACACTGTAAAACTACTGAGTTATGTTTGGGTCATGTTTTGCGGTCTGCCCTTTAATACTGTAGCTTTAGAAATGCAATTTTCAGCCTCTGCTTATTAGAATATGATAAAGTATTCCTGGTCTATGTCCAGCTCCACTAATCTCCAGACTGCGCTTCATGAATTAAGCATGAAGATTTTAGTCAATGTGCTTTCAAAGACCAATGTTTAGGGAATCATGGATTTTCTACAAGCTGAGGGGGAAATCTATAATAGGAGGAACTGATTTTCAAACATCATATTCTCCAGAAGAAATGACCAGTTCTGGCCCAGAAACAGAAAATATTTTGCTCTCAGAATATTCTAGAACCAGTTAAAACCACATTGTGTGGTGCGCTTGATTAAAGGGATGGTTTTTTAAAATGTGTAAGGCTGTCTTGTCACGTGGCAGGATTTCAAATGACTGCCTGTTTCGGAAAGCTTATGTAGGTTGGGTTAAAATCAAGAGGGGAATGCAAATTGAATTTATGAGGTATTATTAACTTCACATCCTGGTCCACATTGGTGCCATCCTTTGCGCATGCATTTTTGGTTCATTTTGCTCTGATAAAATTTAGCACATAGCCAGAGATCTCTCTCTAGGGTGAGAGACCTTACCCGGGGAGAGACTTCGAGGATCCATGGGTACCTTAATCAGGTAGACAACGTTGGGGACCCCGAAGCATCTCGCGATTGGTGTGTTCTTTGGCAATGGGCACGCAAACGTTTTGAAAGGAAGTCTCCTTTCAAGGTTACAGTGCTGAATAAAGTGGAGCATTACTCCACTAAAATGCCACAGACATTAATCTCAAATTGACTGTGGAGCACCCCGAAGGGGCACTGAGTTAGAGCAGCCCCTGGAGTCTTACCTTCTGCGTATGGTGAGACCGCATCTGCCACGGTCGTAGTCCTTCATAATAAAAGGTGCCTTTTGGTGAGCATCTGAGTTGGATGCTGTGCTAAGTGCTTGACATCAGCAGCTCATGTGAATGCCCATTTCTCAGCGAGGAAGCTGAGGCACCGGGAATTTCAGTGACTTGCTGAGGCAGAATTGGCTATAAGTCCAAAACAACTTATTTGACCCCCCGCAGTCTAAAGAACGAGATCACACTTTGGTGGGGCCCACCGAGCTGGTCCTTAACTTGAAGGTATCAAGCAAGAATCTGTACCCGGGAGCCGCTCTGGGCCAGACTCCGGTGGTTGCTGATGGAGGCTCCCATCGGCTCCTCCAATTCCGAGATCAAGACAGAAATGTAAATCATCTCCAATTAGGGGGCTACTTCTTGAACATTTTCCTTTTGAGGAAGACAGGAAAATTCTCAGCTCCTCTAGCTTTATCTGCGAGCCTCCAGGATCTCTCACGGGCTTTAAATTAATCAATCAATCTGCAGACATTTGAACTGAATCTCTACCTTGGGCTCGGGACTCTGCAAAGTGCTTTAAATGGGAAAAAAAAAACCAAAGGGCCAGCTGCCCTGCCCCCAGCCATAGCCCAAGGCTGCTTTCCCTGGCTGGGAATTGGCCTGTCAGTTCAATCACGCGGCCCCTCTGACTGGTGTTTTTCACTAAGCTGGCCCTGTGGACAGCTCTGGTCATGTGTAGACACGGCCTCGGGAGGGGTCTATCCGTCTCTTTTCCAGCCCTCGCCATTTAATCGTTCCTGACACAGTTTTACGAGAAATACAGCAAAACCCAACCCTGTCAATCACCACTGGCACCTGTGCCTCTGAAGGTCTGGACGTGAATGTCGCCCGGTAACGTAGGTTTAGGCAGTGGGAGAGGGGATAAAGGTTGCACAAAGCGACCTGGGGATGCCGAGGAGGGTCTCTATATGCCTTGCAGACGTGTTCTGGGTATGGGTCCTTCTTAGAAAAGGGCAGGCTGCTCTCCAGGTGACAGTGCCTGAACTCTAGCATTTTTAGGACACAGAGGTGCTGCAGGCTCAGCTCCCCTGTTACTTAACATAAAAGGAGAAGCGGGCCAAGTGGAGACTCAGATTTGAGGGCGACGGCTCTCCAGCTCCAACTGTTGGGTCCTGAGACTGTTTTTAAAGAGAAGCTGGACTTGGAGTTTTTTTGTAGGAAGTATCTCCACTTTCAAATACTGGCAACCTGTTCACTTTTTTTAACCCTCCATGGACCAAGCCTCTGGGGGGGGCAGGTGCAGGAGGCCAGTTGTGACTTCATCAGTGACAGTTTTGTGGGGCAACAGTCCAGACAGGTGAAGCTGCTCTGCACCCTTGCGACCAACCACATAGTGGTGGGACTGAGTCTAGAATCTTCTGGATGCATCAGTAAGTCCTCATGGCAATAGAAAGCACCTGGAAATTATAGCAGGACAAGGGGACCAATGTGAGCTCTGAGCATAGGCCGCTGCGTGAGTTCAAGGCAGACTCCTTTGAACAGCCACCTTGGAAGTGTTCATTCTTAGAGCCAGAGTTCAGAACGGGCTGCAAGATCACCGTCGGGGTGACCTGGGTCTAGAAGCCTCTGCCCGAGGCAGCTGGGAGAAGGCTGCGTGCTGCCCCGCGACCATTTCAGTCCTGGCAGGGGCGTCTGTGGCTTTGGACATGCTTGGGAAGAGAGAGGCCACCACCCTTCCTTCCTGAGCCTCTGTCACCCGCCTGCCACCTGCCTAGACCCACATGCGCTCATTGACTTCCCGCACAACGTCAGGGAGGTGGACGTGAGTCTGTGATTTTATGGGTAAGTCATCTAGGGCTCAGGGGACGTAAGTGACAGCCAGGGCGAGGCGGCCCCCTGCCTGGCGCGGACGGAGAGGCAGATCCAGTTTGGCCTCTCTCCAGGCTCAAACAGACCCTTCCTTCATCACCATCATCCCTTTCTTCTTTTCTTCTTCACTGCTACCTGCCTCTCTTGGTTCGCCTGGAGGGGGCTGGGCTGCTCTTTGACTCCTTGGGTTTTGTGAAAGGCAAGTTGCAAACTCTGCAACTCCGTGGACAGTTGGAGGCAGACCCCCAGAGAAACACCAGCTCAGCACAGGATGTCCCTTCCCAGATGGAAGGTCGAAGGACAACGGTAGTTCAGGGGAGCTGCCCTGCCCCCCCTCGACTAGGGAATAGGAATTCCCCAGCAGAGAGGAGGAAAAAAAAAACAGGAAGGAGAATAGAATATATTATTTCCAAGCCATTATCCACAGCCCTCACCTTCATTTTCCAAATTGTAGTTTTTTTTGTAAAAGCACTTTCTGTTAAAGGGGAAAAAATAGCTTTACCCATGGTGTAAAATATACACTCTCTAATGTAAATCAAGAAGCTATTAATACCATAATAAGAACACGGTGGTGTATTAATTGATGGAAATTGTAGAATGGAATATTCATAATCAGCGGCAGTCTTTTCTTTGGAAGGAACAAAGGATTAAGTTAGGGAGACAGTAATGGTATTGTTAGCGGACCCTTTCAGTGATTTTCTCTGTGGAAGAGCAGAGAAAGGTGAATTTCCAGCTGGGAATACCAGACTATGTAGATCTCTACTCAGGGGTATTCTCATCTGTTTAAACTGCCGAGCTGTGCTTTGCCTTACGATCCAGTTGTTTTATGTGCTAAATCATTGCATGTTTCATTTTGCTATTGTACCAGCGCAGTATCTGTCTAACAATGAATCATAGCGTCAGGCAAACAATAGTTTTATATTTGGGATACAATGAAATATCTTATTAAAATACAGCCTTCCTAGGTTCCTGAAATTAGTGCCTTATTTTAAAGTGATTCCACTGGGCTTAATACCCTGTTTTGAACTAATCACGCTAACAGAATCCCTCTTTTGTCAGAGAGTAGAGAACTCTGGGAGTTAACTTGTTTCTTGAGGATCCATTCATATTTTATTCTCATGTTCTCTTCTGGCTGGATCTTACCGGCTTGACAGCGTGAGGCATCGTGCTCATAGCGTCATCTCTCTGCACGCAAAAGATAAATGAGATCTGAAGCAGACGTGTCCTTCCTGCCAAGCTTCCCAAGCAGGTATTCTGTCCTGATGATTATCATGGTAGTATAGTGATAATAATACTAAATCATATTTCTTCAATGATCATTGTACTCTGGGCACTACAGGAAGTGGTTTACGTAGCTTGTCTTGTAGGAGCCTCATTCGGGCCACTTAGGAGTAGGTACTGTCATTATCCCTATTTCACAGATGAGAAGATGGAGGCTTGGAGATACTGTGTGCCTTCCCTCAAGTCACGTAGCGTGGTCAGGGACTTGGATCTCCGCTGTCTGGTCCATAATACTTTCCACTTGTCAATGCTGGTTAATTTTCCTTTCTCATCTCCCTGATTCAAGAACTTTTCTGTGTTCTCAGATTCAGCCAGACTTAATACTCTTTACCTCTGCAGTCTCCCGCGTATTTTCGGAGATTTGTGAATGAGATTGAGGTGGAGTGATAAATGGAGTCAGATTTCTCTCCTTTTTTCTCTTTCACTTGCTGTCTGTCAAGGCCCCCTCCAGGGCCAGGGTCCACACTGTGTGTCACGTCCATCGTATTCTCTCAGCCCTCTGCAGCGCTGAGAGAGGGGCTGTGGTTTTTTGCGTCACCCACATTTGCATCACACATGTTTGGCTGACCCCAGAGACTGTCCTCTCACCAGCCTCCTCTGTGTCATAGAGGTCCCCTCTCTGTCAGGAAATGGTGCTCACTGGATGAACACAGGAAACAATGTCCCCCCCCCAAAAAAAAAGTTTAAACCCTGAGATGAAGTTGAAAGAGACCTTGACCAACCAATCAGCCTCCTCTGAATCCTCTTCACCTGCAAGCCTCGACTTTTAGACTTCTGTGTCCTTTCTTCGCAAGGCTCGATTTTAGCAGGAGTGCTGTCCAAGCAGTCTAGCAGGAATCCCCCACCCCGAATGTCTGATCACTTTCCTCATCGCCCCCACCCCTCTTCATCCTCCAGGTTATAGTTGATCACCCTGGTCTGCCTTTGGCAAGAATCCAGTTAGGTCATTGAGCAAGAATTACCCTACCCTTTTCTTTCCATCCACCAACCCTCCCCACCTTGCTCCGTGGCTATAAAATCCCCCTTTGCCTCGCTGTGTTTGGAGTTGAGCCCAGTGCCTGCATCCTGCTACAAACCCCATGGCAGTGGTCCCTATGCCAGTGGCCGTAGTCCCTCTGAATAAAGTCAGTCTTATTCTCTAACAAGTGTCAGAGGTAATCTGTTTTCTCTACCTCCACTCTGTTGCTTCTCTGGCTGGACTCAGTAGGGTTGGGACGACGACACCAAGTGATTACTGTCCATCCAGCTGAATCTCAGTGAGTTCCCTTAAAAATTAGAACCTGCCTCTGGAAGATGCTAACCAGCATTCTGATGCTTCAACATTTGGGTGGGCTTGAAATGTCTTCTTTACACACTGCAATTCCTGGGGAAAGTATCGCCACCACACCCTCCACAATTCGCCGTCCTGTCCCCTCTTCCCCAGCTCCCTGGCCCAGGGGAATGCTTTCCTTGGCAGGTGTTCATCTGTAAATACGGCCCATCTTCTATTCAGTGAATGTTCATGGAGCTTGTGTGTGCCAAGATGGTGCTGAGATGTAGTACAAGGATGAGTGGAAGAAAATGGTCATTTGTCAGTTCTCAGAGGCCCATGTGTGACAGCATTGCCCCTAGACTGTTTAAAAATGGGAAAATTAGAGACCAAGTAGTGAGTTTCTCATAAAACACATTGTATCCTTTTTTTTTTTTTTACAAAAACCGTCACCTATTTTAGAATTGTATCCTTCACCCACCCTTTTTTTAACGTTAAATGTCTTTTCATGGAGATGACAGATGATTGTTACTATTTCCTTCCTTCTTTTTCCTCTTTTTCTTTTCTTTTTCTGTATTCTCTGATTTTGTCCTTAATTTGGCGCAGTAATAAGTTGACAAGCCCATTTTATTTTTTCCTTTCGGATGTGGCTAAACCTTAACTCTGACCGTCTGGGGATGTCTGACGTGCCCCCGTCCTCTAAGCTTGCCACCTGGCGATACTCTGTACTGTTACTGTCCCCCTGTTAGGGTTAAATGTCGGCCTCACCTCGTGCACCCTGCCTCCTCTGCCTTTCCCCAGGTGCGCCACACTCAGGCAGGCTGTAAGTAATCAATACTGGACGACCCGACTTTTTAGCTCTAAAGAAAAAGAAAAAAAACCTACAAAAAACCTCCAGGTGCATGACACAAAGGCAGGACTCTGGTCAGGGGAGCCCTCTCTTCTCTGTCCTCAGCCGAGGGGAGGCCAGGCCACTCCAGAGAGCCTTTTTTCATTTTTTATTTTTTTTCTTTCCTTTGGCCCTGGTAAAAAGGACAGCCACTTTTCTTTTCCCATTGTGCTAACTGAACAGTCGAAAATGTGCCTGGAGTTTCGCAACCACTCAGTGCATGCACGGTCCTTTCCAGAGCAACCTCATTAACAACCAAAAATGTTACACGTCATTATTTAGAGATGCCAGGACCCCGCTCTGGCGGCCGGGGCTTGCGTGTAGAGACACAGGTGTGTCCTGCGCAGCGTTCATGGCGTTCATGGGCGGCGAGGCACACACCCACCTCTCTTTGCTCCTCATCAAAGTGGCGGGAAGCATGTTTGATGAAGCAAGGTTGAGGCATTCACTGGTCGAATGGTTGTGTGTGTGTTCTTGTCCAGCACCCATATATGACCCCCTAACTAACATGCATGTTCAAATGCTTCCGAGTAAGGAAAGCAGCTGAAATAAGCACATTTCTGATAGACTCAGCATCTGAATTGGATGGGCAGCTTTATTTCTTTGTACAGCAGCTACATGAATGCCTATTGTCCAAATATATCCCAGTTAGGAGACGCAGTCTGTCAGAGGGGTCCTTACCCCCTCCCTCCCCCCAGTTAAGGACTTTGTTCACGCTACACTTAGGATTTATGGCGGTCAGCGTAATAGTCCACAACCAGTCATCATGGTTTCTTCAAAGACATCACAGTTCACCTCTGGACTAGTATTAAAACCTAACCTAATTTACATAAAATGGATCATTCCTTTCAACATTAATTGGCTCTATAGTCTCCTTTTTATTGTTCACTACTTTCATTTAAAGAGTTTAGTACATTTGAAATTTTGTGTCATGTTTTTTATCCATTCTCTTGCTTTCCTTTTATGTAAAGGATAGTGTTTCTCATAAATAAAGAAGTAGGAATTTAAGGGTTACTTGGATTTACTCTTTTTGCCTTTGGGAAAACTTGAAGTGAGGCTGCTTGTTTTTTATAAGTTGATTCTCAAAAAAAGAAAGAAAACAGGGATACCCGAGGCTTTGTTCCTGCTATGTTGGCGAATCTTTGTTACCCTTCACATAAACCCTTCCCAAACGAAAGCAGATCCTCTTGACCTCTCAGCTTAAAAAGGCGAGAAATATGCCAGATTCCGATGTAGCAAGGTGAGAAAAGGATGGTGGAAATTAGTGGCTCCAGGCTGAATATGGGAACAGTTCCCAACAGATGTGGAGCGAACCTGATTGTGAGGAGTGAAAGGGCATTTCCCCCGGAATCGCGTGATTTTTCTTTTTTTATTTTTAAATAGGGGACGCTATTGTCGTTCAAAAAGCCCCGGGCTGTTCTGAAAACAGGCAAAAATCAATAGCCCACTTGTTGAGGGTAAGTGAATTAGTCTGTGTTGAATGTAACTGAGTACCTGAACACACTTGAGTGAACAGGGCTTGCTGGGGAGAAAGGACAATTGGAAGGATTGTCTCTAAACGTCCACTGTGGTGCGCATCGCTGGTTAATGATGTCCAGTGGTCATTTTTATGCAGCACTAATGTGAAGACTCTGTTTTTGTTCTTGTCTATCTGCCCATGACCTGACGAAATGAATAGAGTTCCCCACTCTCAGAACAGTCCGAGTGTTGGCCAGTGGGCCACAGAAGGTCAGGGAAAAATGAATGGGAAAACGCAGTTCGGATGAAAATTTCCCTTTATTAATCGGTTAAAGTGTAAAATGACAAAATATAAAATATGTAACATCAGTACTGAATAAAAGATTTTATTATGCAATCACGTACAGAAAATATTTAATAAGGAGTATTGACTATACATAAAACATACACAATATAAATAGCTATCCACATACCCAGCCCAGTGAGTATGTCAATGAAATACACTCAGGGTCTACACACTTCCCCTTTTGTTTCTGAGTTTGGATTTGTAAAGTTTTGAAAGTTATGAACTTACCCATGCAATGTTGTGGCTTTTGAGAACTGTTGTAAATGTCTTTGTTGGTTATAAGGACTGAACTCTAAGAAAGCCTTGCACCTGCAGCCAAGCAAAAGGGTCTTAGATTGTGAACTCTCATCCTTGACTGGGAGAAATCTCTAAATAGATACCTTTCCAGGCATTGAACTGGCACAAAAGGAGTGTCTCGTCTCTTTATTCTTTTCTTGGCTGTTGCCCACAAGAAGGATTTAGGGGCCTTTAAGAGAGAAATAGGAGGTGAGTTTGAGTGTGTTTGGGTCCAGAGCAGTCTGTTTTGCTTCCAGATGTTTTGCTGCATTTCCATAATCTCCATCATTTCTCTTCTGTGCATTTTTTGGTGATGAGGAACGGGGCTGGTTTGCTCATGGGGTACAAAAGGCATGTGGCTTATTCAGGTACAAGAGCTTATGAGGGACTTACAGGAATATTAGAGGGCTTTGAAAATATTATTGGCTCTGAATTATGGAAAGAAAATTGCCGAGTCGCAATCCATCAACATAAAATTAAATACGAAATATAGCATTCTGCCTGTAGTCTACTGCCTCTCAACGCCCATGTCATTAGATCCCAATCCGATTTACTGGGGGGGGGGGTGGAATCATCATGTGCATTTGATACGAAGTGTTGTGGTTGTCTCAAGGGAGAGAGCTCCACCTCGACCCTGCCACAGGGCTCTTCCTGGCAGATCTCAGTGGAAGTCCTGGCGCTAGAGACAGAAGTGACAGAGAGCAGTGAAGGTGCACTCAGGACCGGGCTGCTGAAACAGTAATGAGGGTAAGCTCAAAAGGCTGGCTTCTCCACGGGAGAATAGTCAGGGCTGTCCTGTTTCCTTTTCTCTCTAAGCCCTTACCACTTAAACAACCAGATTGCAAGTCTGTGTGAATCCCCCGAATGCTTGTGCTGAATAACTCTGTAACCTTACTCTCTGCTCTTGCCCCTGGCAAGTCTTCTCGCGTGAACATCTAGTCTTGACAAAGCTGCCAGGTCGGCCAGGGCGGTCTCCCTTTCTGCAGGAGAACTTGACTCTCCGGGCTCTCTGGAGGTTCAAGGGCTTCTCTGTGCAGGAATGCCCAGAAAGAGTTAAGCTGGGCAAGTTCATCAGACTTCTGCGGTCCCATACCGTGGAGGGGTCAAGTGCAAGGTCAGCAGCACTTACATCTTCCTGTCAGTTGGCGTCCACCCCGGGTTTCAGA